>NC_054472.1:144045446-144657869 GCF_017639515.1 Carcharodon carcharias
GTATGATGGGAATGTGCCCCACTTATCAGGATGAGTGCAGCTCCAACAACACTCAAGGAACTCAACACCATCCAGGACAAAGCAGCCTGCTTGATGGGCACTCCATCCACCACCACCAACATTCACTCCCTCCATCCGTAGTGCAGAGCAGTAACAGTATGTAAGATGATCTGCAGCAACTCTCCAACGCTCCTTTGACAGTATCTGTTAAACCCACGATCTCAACCATCCAGAAGGACAAGGGCAGCAGATGCAAGGGAACGCCATCACTTGTAAGTTCCTCTCTAAGCCACACATCGTCCTAACTTGGAACTTTATCGCCGTTTCTTCACTCACTAGATCAAAATCCTAGAACTCCCTCTCAAACAGCACAGTGGGTGTACCTACACCAGATGATCTGCAGCGGTTGAAGAGGTGGCTAACTATTGCCTTCTTGAGGGCAGTTAGCTTTGGGCAATAAATGCTCGCCTTACCACTTAAATTACCACCCCATGAGCAAATTTTTAAAAATCACAGACAGCCAGCCACCTATATCAAGTAAATTGTGCTCACTACCTGCCATATCAAAACTGTCAGCATAAAATAAACCTTTTAAAACAAAAGTTTTCCAGCTATTTTATGCAGTTTACCGCTTACTGTCATGAAAATCCTGCTAATTTCAGGCAAACTCAGGTCTTCAAGTAGCTTCAATTAGCTGTTTGCATTAAAACTAACTACAGCAAGTGGCCATGAGTATGGTAACAAATGTAGGCACAAATTGCCACATAGATCTATAATATAGTGGCTGACAATCAAAGGAAGGACTGGATCAATTTGGGACCAAAATTGAGGTATTCTTGTGGTGGTAGATTTCATGGCTGAGGAAGTGAATGGGTAATTTGCATCCATTCTCAACGGAAAAAAAGAATGATGTCATTGTAGCAGGAAAGGAGGAGGTGATGTTAATACTGGATTCGATTTAAAAACAACAAAGAGGAGGTACTTATAAGGTCCACAGTCTTGCAAGTAGAAAAGTCACCTGGTGCAGATGGATGCACCCTGGGTTACCGATGGAAGTAAGGAAGGAAATTGTGGAGGCTCTGGCTGCAACCCTTGTTGGATGTGGGGTTGGTGCCAGAGGAATGGGGAATGGCAAGTATTGCATCCTGTTTAAAAAAGAGTGGAGAGGGATAAACCCAACAGCTCCAGACCAGTATTCTTTCATGGGAGATTAGCATCGTCAGCAAAGCTGACATATGTTGCCCCTCCCTAATTGTCCCTGAGAAGTGAGCTGCTATCTTGAACTGCTGCAGTCCATGTGGTGTAGGTATGCCCATAGTGTTGTTAGGTAGGAAGCCTAACATGGGGATAGTTTTTAGAGTCAATAACCTGTCTCAAAATTAATTGGCATTTGAAAAGGTGTGGGCTCATTGGCAGAACTTCATTAAAAGCAATTATGTTTGATTAACTTGATTGATTTCTTTGAAGTAACAGAGAGGGTTGGTGAAGGTAGTGCATTTTATTGACATTAAAAAGCGTTTGACGACGTACCACGTGATAGACTGTTTAGCAAAATTAAAGCCCATACAATTAAAGGGGCAATGCAGCATGGATACAAACTTGGTGAAGGGACAGAAAAAGAAAGTAGTGGTGAACGTTTGTTTTCAAACTGGAGGGAAGTGTACAATAGCAATCCTGGAGGTCATTGTTAGGTCTGCTATTTTTGATATATCTAAATGAATCTAAATTTCAAAGTTTGCTGATGATACCAAACTCTGAAATGTAGTCGACAATGAGGAGAGTAATCGATACCAAGGAGGACAAAGACAGCTTGATAAAATGAGCACTTGGATGTCGGATACAATTTTAAAAAGCATGTAGAATGCAAGAGCAAGCAAGTTATGACAAATATTTATGTAACATTGGTTTGACTCCAGCTGGAATATTGTGTACAAATCAGGTACTTCAGGAACAGAGAAACAGGATGAGGTAATTTACCCCCTCTAGCCTGTTTGACCATTCGATTACATCAAGGCTGATCTTTGACCCAACTCCATTTACCTGCCTTTGCCCCATATCCCCTAGATTTTTGTTTAACTAAAGGTATTAACCGTCTCATTAGCATCATATGCTGTTTGTCTAAGAGTTACAAGCCCTTACCGCTTTTTTTGTTTCCAATTTCACTCCTGAAAGGTCTGGCTCTAATTTTTAGACAATGCCCTCTAGTACGAGACTCCCCAACCAGCAGAACAAGGTTTTCCTTGTCCCACTTCTCTTGAAAACTGAACTTGAATCACCCCTTATCGATCTAAATTTCAGGGACTACAACTCTCAGTTTGGTAAATACACATGCTGCGTTTCTTCCAGGGCCAATATAGCCTTCCTAAGCTGTGGTATCCAGAACTACATTGTGATCTAATTTGGTGTTTTGTATGGCTGGAGCATGACTTCTTGTGTTCCAGTCTACAATATATCTAGGCCAGCATGTTGTTAACCTTTCTGATTATTTTCTTATTTTCTGTATCTGTTCATGATGTTTTAATGAGCTATGTACCTGGACCTCCATGTCTCTTTGGACCTCTACTGTGTCAAGCATTTCACCATTTAGAAAATACCCTGTCCTGTCGGGAGAAAGTAATAAAGTGTAAGTTAGGGTTACCATGCAAGTACGTGAATACGCTGACTGTGATAAATAAAATTGGTGAATTACAGGTGGAGATTACCATGTGGAAATATGATGTGGCTATAGGCTCGAAGGGCAGCGCTGGATATTAAATATAGGGACGGAAGAAAAGGGGGAAGGATGGCAGTCTTGATTAAGGATAACATTGCAGCGCTGGAGAGAGAGGATGTCCCAGAGGTGTCAAGGACAATCTATTTGGCTAGAGCTAAGGAACAAAAAAGGTGCAGTTACATTGCTTGCTGTAGCTTATAGACCACCAACCAGTGAGGAAACATGTAGTGGAACAAATTTGCAAGGAAATTACAGAGAGGAGCAAAAATTATAGAGTAATTATAATGGGAGACTTTAATTACCCAAATGGAGACTGGGATTGGAGTAGTGCAAAGGGCAGAGAGGGGCAAGAGTTCCTAAAGTGCATTATGGAAAATTTTCCTGAGAAATATGTTTCTAGTCCAACAAGAAAGGAGGCACTGCTGGGCCTCGTTCTTGGGAATGAGGTAGAGCAAGTTGATCAAGTGTCATTTGGGAAACATTTACGGACAGTGGTCATTGAGTCATAAGATGAAGATTGGCTATGAAAAAAGAGGAGGGATGAGAATGGATCTGGTGCAGATCAATTGGAGTCAAATTCGCACGCAAAACTGTAACTAAATGATAGGGTTCTTTTCTAGAAGGGAGAATTTGGGCACAGTCAAGATCTCTTCCCATAAAGTGGAAAAGCAAACATTCAGAGCTCCTGGATGATGAATGAGATGGATATTAACATGAAGAAAAAGTGTGCTGATGACAGATGTCAGGTGGACGATACAATTTTGAACCAAACTGAATATAGAAGGATTAGAGGGAAATTAAAAAGCAGTGTGTTCAACTAACTTGATGCAATTTTTTGAAGAAGTGACAGAGGTAGTTGACGAGGGCAATGCTGTTAGTGTGGTGCACATGGATTTCTAGAAGACATTTGACAAAGTGTCACACAACAGACTTTTGGGCAAAGTTATAGCTCATAACTTTTGGGCAAAGTTATAGCTCATAAATAAAAGGAACAGTAACAATATCTATATGTAATTGGCTGAGTATTAGGAAACAGAGAATAGCCGTTAATGGAGGAAAGTTTGTAATGGAGTTCTCTCGGTGTCCGTGTTGGGACTCTTGCTCTTCTTGCTTTATATTAATTACCTAGACCTTGGTATACGTTGCACAATTTCAAAATTTGTGTATGATACAAAACTTGGAGCCATTATGAGGAGGACATCGCTCAGTGAAGTGTCCTAGGCCCAACCATCTTCAGCTGTTCCCATCAGTGAGTTTGTCTCCATCATAAGGTCAGAAGTAGGGACGTCACGGTTAATTGCACAATGTTCAGCACCATTTCAACTCCTCAGGTACTGAAGCAGCCTGTGTCCATATGCAGCAAGACGTATTCAGGCTTGGGCTGATAAATGGCAAGCAACATTTACACCTTACAAATGCCAAGCAATGACCATCACTAACCAAAGTGAGTGTAACCATCCCCTTTTGACAATGGGTATTACCGTTGCTGAAACCCCCACTGTCAGCATCCTGGAGGTTACCATTGACTAGAAATGGAACTGGATCAGCCTTATAAATATTGTGTCAACAAGAGCAGGTCAGAAGCTGGGAATTCTGTGGAGATTAACTCACCTCCTGACTCCACAAAGCCTGTCTTCCATCTACAAGGCGCAAGTTAGGAATGTGATGGAATACTCTCCACCTTGCCTGGATGAGTGCAGCTCCAACAGCACTCAAGAAGGTCAACACCATCCAGGACAAAGCAGCCTGCTTGATTGGCAAACCCATCCACCACCTTCAACATTCACTCCCTCCACCACCAATGCACAATGGAAGCAGTGTCTATCATTGACAAGATGTACAAGCAGTAGCTCACCAAGGCTCCTTCGACAGCACCTTCCAAACCCACAAACTCTACCACCTAGAAGGACAAGGTCATTAGATGCATGGCAAGACTACAACCTGCAAAGTTTTCCTCCAAGTCACACGCCATCCTAACTTGGACTTATATCTCTGTCCCTTCACTGTTGCTGGGTCAAAATCCTGGAATTCCCTTCCAAACAGCGCTATGAGTGTTCCTACAACACATGGATGGCAGCGATTCAAGAAGGCAGCATACCACCACCTTAAGGGCAGTTTGGCATGTGCCCTAAATGCTGGCCTAGCCAGTGATACCTGCATCCCATGAATGAATATATTTAAAAAAAGGATAGTGTGGAACTTCAAAATGACATAGGCAGGTTGGTGGAATGGGTGGACAAATGACAGATTAAGTTCTCTGCATTGAAGTGAGGTGATTAATTTTTACTTGGCTGAACATGGAGAGACGTTATAAAATAAAAGGTACAATTCCAAAGTGGATGCAGGAGCAGAGGGACCTGGGTGTATATGTGCATAAATCATTGAAGGTGGCAGGATAGGATGATAATGTGGTTTATAAAGCATATAGCATCCTAGGCTTTATTAATAGGGATACAGAGTATAAAAGCAAGGAGCTATGTTAAACTTGTAAAGAACACTAGTTCGGCTTCAACTGGAGTGTTGTGTCCAGTTCTGGGAGCCACTCTTGAGGGAAAGATGTGAAAGCATTAGAGAGACTGCAGAAATGATTCACGCGAATGGTCTGAAGAATGAGGAACTTCAGGTATGTAGGTAAATTGGAGAGGTTGGGGCTATTTTCCTTGTAAAAGAGAAGGTTGAAAGGAGATTTGCCCGAGATTTTCAAAATCATGGGTTAAGGTTCGAGAACGAGAGGGTACAAATTTAAGTAATTGTCAAAAGAAGCACTGACAGCATGAGGAAAAATTTTTTCATGCAGCAAGTAGTT
Organism: Carcharodon carcharias; assembly: GCF_017639515.1. Classification (NCBI taxonomy): domain Eukaryota; kingdom Metazoa; phylum Chordata; class Chondrichthyes; order Lamniformes; family Lamnidae; genus Carcharodon; species Carcharodon carcharias. The sequence goes on from NC_054472.1 coordinate 144,050,966, forward strand.
ATGATGTGCAATGCACAACTTGAGACTCTGGTGGAGGTAAGTTCAATTGAGGCATTAAAAGGGAAGAAGGCAGAGGAGAGTGGCACTAGGTAAATTGCTCCTACAGAGAGCTGACACAGATATTATGGGCTAAATGGCCTCCTTCTGTGCTGTAACAGTTCTGTGCTTCATTGAGAATACCAGATTCACGGTGGAACTGGCCTGCATGACCAGAATGTAATTGAGGCTGCAGTAATTTTGTAAAACCATGCCGGAAATCAAGCTGTCTGCAGGTGTTTTTGTGCACACTTATGACAGTATTTGGAGGGTCCGGCTGCAGTGAAGTTATGGATCATTAATGTGTGGAATAGATGCCCTGGTGGCTTACCTTTGTAAAAAATGCAGGCTATGGGACATGTCCAGATTCCATATAACTGATGAGATCAAGCGGCACCTGTGATGAAATGAAATACACATTGCAGTGAAACCAGGGGGTTTATTGTCTGCAGTTCAACCTTTGGGTCGGCGTCTCAACAAGCCATTCAAGGACCCTTTTCGCACTGAATGGGATAGGTGGATGGTTGACAGAGGAAAAGCCTTCACAACAGCTCTCATCAGATCATTCAAAAAATGTGGAATCAATGGATGGAGAGGAAGATGATTTGTGGAGGGCCGATTCTGAAACCAGAAGTGCCACATCTGATCCGGAATGGGATCCTTGCAATGATGGCATAGACACAGTGACTCGGAATGAATTTGGTGAACTCTTTGGATTGGATGTCAAAGACTTTGAATTTCATGGAGTTTAAAATGCTTTTATTGTGGTTAAAGGACCCTTTGTACAAATAATTTTATCAATAAACCAAGCCACAATAATTTAATTAAGTTACTTTTTTAACACATTTCAAAATAGCAACCATCTACACTCACACTAGCCGTTTACATTTTATACTCAAGTATATAAATTGACCCTCGTGTTTGGAAGGATGTTTGAGGGCTTTGAAGTATTTGGATGTGCACTTGCGATGCCATGGCATACAAGGCTATGGGCCTAGTGCTGGAAAATGGGATTAGAATAGTTAGGTACTTGTTTGACCGGTGCAGACTCGATGGACCAAAGGGTCTTTTTCTGTGCTGTAGATCCCTATGACTCTATGGCTTTCAAGGTCTAGTTAAGTGCTGACACCTACGGTATGTGCAGAGTCTAGAGAAGCTAGAATTGTTGTCCTTTGAGCAGAAATAGTTAAGAGGAGATTTGATACAGTTATTAAAAATCATGAAGCGTTTTGATTAAAGTACATGTGGAGAAGCTATTTCAAGTGACATGGGGGTTGGTGACCAAAGGTCATTGCCAAAAAAATCAAATGAAGCATGAGAAAAGAAATTTAGACTGAGGTAAAGCATGGGAATGGGAGTAGACAGAATGTTCTTTCAGAGAGTCAGTGTAGACTTTTATGGGCGGAATGACCACCTCCTGCACTGTAAAGATATTGTGATACTGTGAAGTTGTGATCTGGAATGCACTGCCTGAAAGGATGGTGAAAGCAATTTCAATACTAACATTCAGAAGAGAATTGGATTAATACTTGAAGGGAAAAACATTTATGAAGCTCTGAAAGAATTGATTAGCCATACCAAAGAGCCGGCAGAAATATGAGGGGCCATATGGCGGCCTCCCACGCTGTATCGTCTGATAATTCAGGAAGCAGGCAAATTAGCAACATGACACAAAGGGGACAATTTATTTGCTGTTCATTAATTATCAGAGAAAACAAAAAACCTACCAACTGATGTACTATAATGTTTATTAACAGTTCAAACCAGAAATTTTCCAAATTCGTTTGCAGTCTGCTTGGGTTGGTTGGACTAGTCAAGGCATTTGGTGGTGTCTGCATATGATCTTGGTGCCCTTGGACTGGCGGGGGGAGTTGGGGTGAAGTATGGAACAACTAGTTTCCCATGATGGAAAGTGACCAGATGTGAATTTAGGACAAATTTGTCTGCGGATGTGCATGAAGAAAATAGGCTTTTGGCTGAGACGCTGCAGAACTGTCAAAGCTTAAGAAACCAGAATCAGAACAGCAAATTTTCTTTCCTGGAAAGAATAACTGGCATACTGTTTCAAATTTAAGTCATTACATATGGCACCCGAAGGTTACATATCACAACAGGTATTCATTAGTCTCAGAAGTGCCATTTTGTTTCAACATCCTCTTAGATTTGCAACAGTTATTGACAGTGTAATCTGATGCCTTGGTTTTCAGAGAAGAATACATGGTATTTACAGCAGAGAAACTGACCAAGAGTTCAATATTAGTTAGTATTATGTTCTGTGCAAGCCTTCTACCACCACCTTTCATTACACCCTGCCCATGTCCCCCTCCTTTCTTTCTTCCTCATAAGTAAATAAAGCTGAAGCTAAATAAATTTAACAGTTATTTAGCATCAAGTAGAGGTCTTGTGGCACAGTGGCTAATGTCCCTTCCTCTGCCAGAAGCCCTGGGTTCAAGTCTCGTTCCAGAACTTGTTGGCCAGGGAATGTGCATTCATAACGTGGCTGAACAAGGTGACCATCAATTTGTAAATTCTTCCAGCATACGCCATTGGCAGGTTGTGAGAGCGTGAGAGATTTTGATCAGCCACGTGATGGAAAGAAATTGGAGTCTCTGGCATCACTATTCGTAGCTGCAGGACTACAATATGCATGTAAAATTGTATATTGTTGCAGCAACTCCGACTTTTTGGCGGCTGGTTGGCACAGTTGGCTAGATTGGTGCCAACAGCACAGGGTTTAATTCAATCCCTGTTCCGGCTGGGATGGATTTGAGACTTGCCTCCTTGCCCTAGCTCTGGTGGAGGCCATGGTGTTGTGGGTCGAACTTGCCTTCAAGCAGAAGAAGTAGATGATTTACTGTTCACCTGTGACTCGGTGATTAGCACCCTTGCCTCTGAGTCACAAGGTTCCAGGTTCTGCTCCCACTCTGGGGTCGAGCACCAAATTCAAGACTGATGTTCCAGTGCTGCACTGTAGGTGGTGCTGTCTTTCAGATCTGACATTAAACTGAGGCCCCTGTCTGTCTGAGTGGATGTAAAAGATTCCATAATACTGTTTCAAAGAAGAGCAGAGGTGTTATCCCCAGTGTTCTGATCAAAATATATCTCGCAATTAATATCTCAAAAAACAGTTGTTGCAGCTTGTGGGAGGAGATGTGTGCAAATTGGCTTTCGAGTTTCCTACATTACAACGGTGACTGTAAAGTGTATTGAGACATCAGGTGTTTGTGAAAAGCATGATATAAATACAGGTCTTTTTTCTTTACCTTTAAATGGATCAATACTATTCACCTCATCTACCCCATGTGGCAAAGTTTTTCACATTCTGACCACCCTGAGTAAAGAAGTTTTCCCTGAAATTCTTAAATGGATTTCTTGGGCTCTGATCTCCCGGTTGCCAGATCATTGGAGACTGGATATATGACCTAAGATCATTTTGGGACCCTGCAGAAGTCCTGATGCACGGACCTTCGTGGGAATTGCCAAGAAAGTTTGAATTTGAAGTTTGAGTTAGTCGGAGACTGCAGACAGTCCTGATGTACGTACCTGAATAGTTACCCAGGAAATGTTAGACAGAAAATAACTAGTCGAACACCTGGCTGACTACATATAGAACTGACTTCTACCCTCCATCCGACTCCCTCTTTGACCTTCCTGACCACCTCTCTGATACCTCTTTCTCTCACCACCCCCCGCCCCCAACCAAATCTGGCATTCTCCTTGACATGACTAACCCTTCTGACGTGACTGCTGCCCTCACCCACCCACTTGTCCATTCGCTAACATTAGTCCAATCACCTATTCGTCCAATCGGCCATTTGCTAACATTCAAACTGGACCCTCAAACTTATCATATGGCAGTTTGTGCTGCAAAAAAGGGGCAAGTTTTAGCTTCCCCGTGATGCCACAGCACTATGAAGAAGCTCTTTGATGGGCGTTGTGTTTTGCATTTCTGGAGAAGCTGGGCTTGGAAGACTTAGCAAGAAATGCGGAGCAGTGTGTAGGTGTGGAAAAGTTCAAGCGGAGTAGCAATCTTAAACTTTTAACCCCTAATTTTGGTTCCTCTCGGGAAACATCTCTATATTTACGCTGTTGAATCCCTTCATGATTTTATAGACCCTCCCTCTCCATCAGCTCACCCATCGGCTTTCGTTTTGGTGGATTTCAGTGAGTATAGGCATTGATTTTCGTGTGGTGATAAAGTAGCTCTTACGTTTTTGATAAATTAGTGTTATGTAGCCTTAACTTAGCCTGTGAGGAATGCTGTGAAAAATGCATCTTGTTCAGGTATTACAGTTTTAGATGCGTGTCCATAATAGCATGCCGTTCAGCAGTCAAATAATTGACAACGATCACTTTCAATTTTCAAGGTTAGTTTTTTTTGTTATATTTGTTCATGGGATGTGGGTGTCGGTGGCTAGGTCAGCATTTATTGTCTATCCCTAGTTGCCCTTGAGAAGGTGGTGATGTGCTGCCTTCTTGAACTGCTGCAGTCCGTGTGTCGTTGGAACACCCACAGTGCTGTGAGAAAGGGAGTTCCAGGATTTTGACCCAGCAGCTGTGAAGGGACGGTGATATAGTTCCAAGTCAGGATGGTGTGTGACTTGGAGGGAAACTTGCAGGTGGCGGTGTTCCAATGCATCTGCTGCCGATGTCTTTCTAGGTGGTAGAGGTCGTGAGTTTGGAAGGTGCTGTTGGAGGAGTCTTGGTGAATTGCTGTAATGCAACTTATAGATGGTCCACACTGCTGCCACTGCACCTCAGCGGTGGAGGGAGTTAATGTCGAAGGTGGTGGGTGGGATGCCAATCAAATGGGCTGTTTTGTCCTGGATGGTATCGAGGCAAGGTGGAGAGTATTCCATCACACTCCTGACTTTGTGCCTTGTCGATGGTGGGCAGGTTTTGGGGAGTCAGGTGAGTCACTCATCATAGAATTTCCAGCCTCTGACCTTTCTTGTTACCATAGTATTTATATGGCTGGTTCAGTTCAGCTTCTGGTCAATGGTAACACCCAGGATGTTGATAGTGGGTAATGCCAGTGGATGTAGGGAAGATGGTTTGATTCTCTCTTGTCAATGGTCATAGCCTGGCAATTGTGTGGTGCAAATGTAGCTTGCCACTTGACGACCCAAGCCTGGATATTGTCCAGGTCTTTCTGTATTTGACATGGATTGCGTCAGTATCTGAAGAGTTGCGAATGGTGCTAAACATTATGCAATCATCAATGAACATCCCCACTTCTGACCTTATGTAAAGTCATTGGTGAAGCAGCTGGAGATGGTTGGGCCTCACTGAGGAACTCCTGCATTGATTCCCCAGGACCGAAATGATTGACCTCCAACAACCACAGCCATCTTCCTTTCTGCTAGGTATGACTCCAACCAGTGGAGAGTTTTTCCCCTGATTCTCATTGACTTCAGTTTTGGTCGGGCTCCTTGATGCCACACTCTAGCTGAGTGCTGCCTTGGTGTCAAGTGCAGTCACTCTCACCACCCCTCTTGAGTTCAGCTCTTTTGTCCATTTGTTTGGACCAAAGCTGTGATGAGGTCAGGAGCTGAGTAGCCCTGGCAAAACCCAAATTGAGCGTCAGTGAGCAGGTTATTGCTGAATAAGTGCCACTTGACAGCACTGTCAACAACACTTTCCATCGCTTTGCTGATGATTGAGAGTAGACTGATAGGGTGCTAATTGGCCAGATTAGATTTGTCTTGCTTTTCGTGAACAGGACATACCTGGGAAACACTTACATTGCCAGGCAGATGTCTGTCAGTGTTGTGGCTGCACTGCAACAGCCTGGCCAGGAGCGTGGCTAGTTCTGGAGCACAGGTCTTCAGTACTATTTTCTGGGGTTATCAAGGACATTTACTGAACTGAAGAACATCTAATGATGAAAAGTATTAGCCAGACTTCTGTTCACCCAGATCAATACAGAAATGTGGCATAATCACCTTAGAGTCCCACTTCTCAGTTTGGACTCTCCTTCAAATAAAAATCCTGTAAGATCTGCTGCATAGTTATTTGATGGTAAGTTGGGAAATTGTATTTTAGAAACAGTTGCAATTTACACAGGTGCCCTGTGACATTAGTTACCGTGAGTTGGAGTATACACATGTATAACCAATGGGATATTATAAACAAAGTGTAGCAAAGAAAATGTTACAACGTGGAAGTATGTTGCTGCAGAAACAGAAAATTAAGGAAATAGTGTGCAAGTTAATTTTTGAGTGCCAGCTGTGACTGGGGAGAGATGGAGAAAGAGGATTTCCTTTATTTTTTTCTTCTTTTTCATGTGTCCACTTAAGTTTGGATGCAGAGGCACCTAATTTAGTGTTTACTCTAGGTTTATTCAATGTACTGGTAACAATGCTAAGAACCTTGACTATTGTGTGACTTAGATCCATCAATTCAAACTGCGCCAGTGATGGTCTATTATGCATCTCTAAAGGCTGTCCACATGAAACCAAGTTAGAAACAATGAAATAGCTTTGCAATTGTATTTTAGTTCTCATTGCAAGAGTTCAGCATTTTGCGCTGGTGCCCAGCGTTTACAGTACTAAACCTGACTCTACCTAGTTTGCAGTGGGTTGAGGGTTCTGGTACCCTTGGAATCTGAACAAAAATACCACCAACACAATAAAATTCACAATTGTGCGATTGTTTTTTCTCAGTTCAAGGGGACATGGCAGGAAAATTCTCCTGACACCATTTCAACTCATGATAACAGTGTAGATTTTCCGGAATGCTGGAAGTGAAATGTTATGGTTGTCTTGATTTGTGTCAGGAGTGAACTTTTATTCCGCCTGCCTCAGGGTCTGGGTAGCTATGGATTGACTGCATTTATTATCCATCTCCAGTACTGAGAGGGCTGGCTTTCTAGAATTAGCTCACTTCTGAACTATAATTTCTGTTTGGACATCCAGTATAAATTGCTGCTTATTCTCCATGTGAACAGCATGTAGAATAAACAGCAATCTTCTTGTACAGCCGCAGTCCTTGTGATGATGGTTCCACAATGGACATGAATTCCAGGAGATGAACACAGTGGTGATGAAGAGATGTCCAGATTAGGATGATCTCTGATCCAGAAGTGGGATGTGCCCTGCACCCACCCCCCACCCACCCATGTGGCTGTATTTAGAGGTCATCACTGAAGAGGGAAGTGTAGCAAAACTTAGCTTGATGAGTTGCTGCGGTACTTCCTGTAGATGGTAAATGTATGCCAGCCCTAGGGTGTTAAATCATTCCAAAACCAGATGGTGAAGTAGGAAACCAGACACCAAGCTTTTTCATTTCATAGATTTATTTACAAAATGCAACATTATATATGTCTGCTTCCTCCCGAACTAGCATGAGCCACTATCTTGAGAAAGAAAAGGGATAGGATTGAGACAAAAAAAGGCCAACATCTCAGCTGGTTTCACTTGTTGACGTGTTGTTACTTCAGCAGAAAACTGAAACTAGGAGTTTCATTTTAGAATTCAATTTTAAAGCGATGCACTTCTTTTTAAATTTAAAATTAAATTGCTTGCTTAAGTTCTTCCATTTCCTGTGAGATTCCAAAGCTGGATAGATGGTGAACCTCTGTCAGTGCTCATTCACCAGCTTTCCAGCACATGAAAGTAGCCGTTGAAAGTACCCATTCAGTTTTATTGGTTGGCTTAGTCAACAACTCAAGTGGTGCTGCAACCTGGTCAACACATCTGTGTCATGCCTATAGGCGTAACTTTTAACTGTGCAAATAGTCCATGGAGTTGTTCTCATTCTCCCAAGAATAAATAAAACTAAGAGGTCTGTGCATTCAGCAATGATGTTCTTTGCATTGACAAATCAAGCTTGAATTCAATTTACATTCTGGACCCGAAAGATATTGAAATTTATGACTTTAATTAAAATGATGTGATTACCTCCTCCATTTCTCATGGATTCAAGTTGAAAGCAAAACCATTATTTGTAAATGACTTCTTGTTTGAGCACAGACTTTGGCAGTGCATCAGAATTGCTTCATTATGCCAAGTGTTTGATTTTTATCAATCAGTTTATGTTGACTTGTGGTCCTATATCTCTGGCTTTGATTATGTAAGTGCTGCATGTATTTTTATTATTCATTGATAGGATGTGGGTGTTACTGGCTAGGCCAGCATTTATTGCCCATCCCAAATTGCCCTTGAGAAGGTGAGCTGCCTTCTTGAACCGCTGCAGTCCATGTAGTGTAGGTACACCCACAGTGTTGTTAGGGAGGGAGTTGTAGGATTTTGTCCCAGCGACAGTGAAGGAATGATGATGTATTTCAAAGCCAGGATGGTGAGTGGCTTTGAGAGGCACTTCCAGGTGATGGTGTCCCCATATGCCTGCTGCCCTTGTCCTTCTGGATGGGTTTGGAAGGTGCTTTTTCAGGAGCCTTGGTGAGTTCCTGCACTGCATCTTGTGGATGGTACACACTGCTGCCATGGTGCGTCGTTGGTGGAGGGAGTGAATGTTTTTGGATGTGGTGCCAATTAAATGGGCTGTCTGTCCTGGATGATATCAAACTTCTTGAGTGTTGCTGGAGCTGCTCTAATCCAGACAAATGGAGCATATTCCATCACACTCTTAACTTGTGCTTTGTAGATGGTGGACAGGCTTTGGAAGTCAGGAGATGAGTTACTTGCAGCAGGATTACTAGCCCCTGACCTGCTCTTATAGCCACATACTCATACGACTAGTCCAGCTCAGGTTCTGGTCAATGGTAACCCCCAGGATATCGATAGTGGGGGATTCAGTGATGGTAATAGCTTTGAATGTCAAGGGGCGATGGTAACATGCTCTCTTGTTGGAGATGGTCATTGCCTGGCACTTGTGTGGAGCGAAAGTCACTTGCCACTTCTCAGCCCAAGCCTGGATATTGTCCAGGTCTTGCTGCATTTGGACATGGACTGCTTGACTATCTGAGGAGCCGCAAATGGTGCTGAACATTGTGCAATTATCAACAAACATCCCCACTTCTGCCCTTATGATGGAAGGAAGGCCATTGATGAAGCAGCTGAAGATGGTTGAACCTAGGACTCTACCCTGAGGAACTCCTGCAGTGATGTCCTGGACCTGAGATGGTTGACCTCCAACAACCACAACCACCTTCCTTTCTGCTGTACTGTACAAGATTGAGAAATGTGGAGAATAGCAGGGCAAAGATATGCGCTTCTGAATAGGTGGAAGATTGTCAATTAGCGCTGTTCATCTGTATTGAAGTATCCTCTTTGTCTGTCTCACCCTGATGTTGCTGAAAACTTGATATTTTGCCCACTGCCAGGCTTAACTGCCCTAATGCTGTCCCCTCCAGTCACCCTGTATGCCCTCTTCCTATCCTGCGTTCGGGCCTGCTGCTTTATGCTTGCTCTTGGCCACATGGGACAGGGTAGTGGGATGTGGAGTGCAGGATTTGCTTCCTTCCTTTGTGATCACCATACTCTGGTACTGCAGTGAGACCTGGACTGTGCAGCAGTGAGACATAAGAGCATGAGAGAAATTTCATCAGTGCCTCTGCTGCATTCTCTGGATTCAGTGGGAGAACCGTTGAGCAAACACTGGTGTCCTTCTTGAAGCCAGCACCATAAGCATTCAGCCATAGCTCCTGCAAAATCACCTTTGATGTACTGGACACTCTGCGGGCCGAAAACCATTTCCCCAGTCAGGTTTCGTGTCTTCAGCTTAAATGGTCAATGCTCCAGAGAGGACAAAGAAAGTATTTCAAAGACATGCTGAAGCTCTCCTTGAAAGATGGTGGCACTGACCTTAGTGACAGCGAGGAGCTTGCTACCAGTTGTTCAGAATGGTGGCAACTTGTCTATTAAGCTGCATCACGCTTTGAGTCCCAACATCTTAATGATGAGGCAGAGCAGTAGTAGAGAAGGAAAGAAAAGGAAGAAGTTTAATGTACCAAGCTTATATACCCTTACATTCATTAAATCTGTGGAATTAACTGGATCATTGTGTGAACCAAGTTAGAATATGCAGTGAAACTTGTTTCTAGTCTACCTTATTAACTTAGTTTAGGTGTCGAAAGGGTGGCTGAAAAAAAAAATGCTTTAAACAAGCTGTGACTCAGTGGGTTTATGGTCTTTCCTAAAGACAGAAACATATGTTGGCCATTCAACGGTTCTTGCTTGTGTGCTATTCGGCTAGAGTGTGCTATTTGGCTAGATCATTGCTCATTTGCACCTCAACTCCATTTACCTGCCTTTGCTCCATACCTAAGCATAGATAACATTACCTAACAAGAATCATCTGTTTGGTCCACTGTTCATATTTCTTATTTACTGATATCAGTCTTAAAATGTCAAATTGAGCAATCATCCACAACCTTTTGGGGGAGAGAATGGCAGATAGTCTTCCCAGGAAAACATTGCTCAAAAAATTGGCATTTATTGTCCATTTCTAATGGGCCACCTTCTTGAATTCACTGTATTGTAGTTGTTTTTTTACACCCCCCTCCTATGCTGTAAATGACTGACTCTAACTATGCCACTACAGAGGGCAGGTCAAAGTTCACCGTGTTGATTGACTAAAGCACCTTAGTGAAATCATTGAAATAAAATTAAAAATTCTATAATATTCAGGTCAGGCAGCACCTGTGGAAAGAGAAACAAAGTTAATATTTCAGGTCGTCCTCCTGTTAGAACAATCATCAACCTGAAATGTTAACACTCTCTCTTAGATGCTGTCTGATCTGTGGATTATTCCCAGCATCCTTTTGCTTTTATACCCGATTTCTAGTATCCACAGTAATTTGCTTCTGTTTTAGTGAAACAGCTTCATAATAACATTTACCGATGTCAATCTTTTATTTTCAACTGATCTAAAATTCTCAAGCCATGTTAGTTGTTGAATTCACATTCTCTGGACTATTAGTTAGGTTTTTAGATTACTTATTCAGTTCTAGTTTGCTACTGTACCCATACGACGACTAGTTGCATGAAAAGGTCCTTTCTGATCTCACTGCTGAATCTTTCGCAATAGCTTTTTGCCCCATCTTATTTTTTATTCATTCTTTCTTAAATATGTACTTTTCCTTTATTTTTAGACCTCCTTTGCCATGTATACATGGCTTCCATGAGTTACTTGCCACAGGGTGTCCATTCTCTGTCCTGCTTTTGCAGCCCTGGTGTTAACCTTTGCACTAATGTGTTTTTCAATAATTTGTTTCTGGGCGTGTTAAAGATGGATGGAGAATGATTTCCATTATGAGCCGAAAATTCTATTATTGTTGTATCATGGAGAGTACCAGGAGGTTGGAAGACAAACCAATGAACTGATCTTTTTTCTGTGTAGTTTCCGTGTTAAATATCTTTTTGTTTTCCCCATTGGTCAGTGGTGACTTTTAAGATGTTGATGGTAACTGTGTTAGTGAAAGTGGCGCCTTTGAAAGTTAGGGAATGGTGGTTGGACTTTCTGTTGCTTAAAGGTTACCCACTAGTGGTCAGCCTAAGCTTAAATGTTGTCCAGGTCCTGCAATAAGCTGGCATGAGTTGATGCATTCGCTGAAGAGCACTGAATGGAGCATGGCATTTTCAGATCATGTTTGCTTGTGCTGTGGAAAGCTGTTTTGTAAACTTGGCTTGTTCATGGATAGAACATTTTGAGCTATAGAATGCTCGGATAAAGTACCAATAGTCTGTCAGTAATGGCGAGAGCCAAGATTTAAGAAGAATAGTTGGAGAAAAAATGTCTGCCAGATGTTGATTAGGCAGCACAGTGAAGAGACCACCCCCATCTGGCTGCAGTCGATTTAGTCTGTTCTGCTATAAACTGATGAGAGCACAAAGAATGGGGATATTTTCCTTCCCATATCCATGTAACACCATTATAAGCCAGCTAATTTGTCTCATGTTAATCAGGGTCAACACAGTTTAAAAATAAAACTCATGAATGGAACATTGTCAGGGTCACCCTCAATAACTCTTAAGTTACAGTAATTTAAGTGGGAGTCATCATTGTATACTATGGTCAAATCTGGCTCATGCAAAACGTTACAAGTGGCAGTGGTGTTTAAAACCTATGTTTGCATAAGATGATAAAAAGCACAAGAGATTTGCAAAGAATTTGCATCGATTCAGATATTTCCAGAATATGTCCATCCATATTTTTTCATGCTCACTGCCACCAGCTGCTCCGCTCCCCCATCCTCCTACCATTTGGTGTTGGAATTACTGGAAGACAAATAATGTTACAACATTGAAAGTTAAAAATTAAATTACTTGAATACTGTGCATTTAGACAATGCAAGTAAACCTGGTAAATAAATAGAGCAATAATTAATTGGGAGATTTAAGGGAAAGAATAGAGTTGGTTCATGTGTCTGAAAAAAGATTAAACTTTACTATTTTTACAGCCTAACGTCACCAAGACACCAGGAGCGTGCTTAGAACCCCTGTAGGGCTATTGTTTTCGAAGCTACTTGTGTGATGGTTTAAATTCATGACCATAAATTGACCATACCACTACAATCACTAGCACCACACTTAAACATTGTACATCCAAAATGGCCTATCTAGGAGCAGCTCAAATTTAGAAAGAAAGCTTATATTAACACAGCACCTTTTAAGATCTTTCTGTCACAAAGTTTTCCAGCTAATAAGATACTTCTGAAATCTCGGCACTGTTGTAAGGTGAGGAAACTCAGTTGCTTATTTGTGCACAACAAAGTAACACATACAGCAATGAAATTAATTATCAAAAATCTGTTTTGGTGCTGTTTGTTGAGAGGTAAATGTTGGCCAGGTTAATGAGGAGAACTCCAATCCAAGTCAGTTCTTGGTTTAAGATCTTATCTGAAAGTCAATGATGCTCTAGTTCCCCAGTACTGCACTGAACTGACAGCCTAGATTATCTGCTATTGCCTATTATTGCCTCTTACTTTGTTTGCATGGTTTGCCTTGCATTTACAACAATTTATACAGCATTAATAAAAATGAATGTATACTGTAGGAACTTAGAAGCATTGTGAAAATGATGATTATAACTATTTATAGTTTTGTCACTCGGTAGGATAGAGAAGTGGTAGCATAATGTTACTGGGCTAGTCATTTCGAGATCTGGACTAATGATATGGCGACATAAGTTCAAATCCCACCACAACAGTTGGCAGAAATTCAATTGAGTTATCAGGCAAGAGTGCTACGACCGAGCCAAGGCTGAAAATCAAATATATATATTCAGCTATGTGGTTTTGCATGGATCTTTGCAGCTGTTTTAACAGTAATAAACCTTCCAATCTTCAATGAATTATTAACAAGGCCATGGTTTTCGGTTTTCAAGGAAAAACAGGCAGAATTGAGGAATGTGCCTCTGAATCCTGCAGTCCGATGTATTAATTTACTGCAAGCCGGTAGCCTAGCTCATGTAATTGGTACATTTACTAACCAACTACTGGCGGCGGGAGGAGGGGAAGAACAGAGGAACAAGTGATAATTTTTATAATAATCAGGAAATTCAATCTAAAAGCCTTGAACCATTGTTCTTCATTTATATTAATCCTGTTTGAAAAGATATTTGCTGCAAGAGATTCAAAACAAAATACTAGTGTGCAGTGACAACATTATTGTCTTTATTTTTAACTTAAAATTTGAGTGGCAATTTGGAATACTGGTATTAGTGCAAATTTTTTAGGAGTGCCTCTGGAAGCAGGAGAGAGATTGAAATGTCACCATGTGGTACTATGCATTGGATCAACAACCAGATGTCCTTTGTGCCTTGAGTATGGAATTTGTGATTGATGTTTTGTGCAGTATTTTTGTTTTCTAAATTTTTCATTCTGACTGCTATGATTCACTGGTTCAACTGACATCAGCCAATGTTTTGCCTTACTTGCCATTCTTCATGTGTGAGCGAAAACATGTATTCGAACACATTATGCATCTTAGCCAAACTTGATTCTGCTGTTATATAAAAACAAAAAATGTTGGAAAAACTCAGCACACCTGGCAGCATCTATGGAGAAAGAAACAGAGTTAACAGTTCAAGTTCGTATGACTCTCCTTTAGTTAACTCTGCTTCTGCGATTCATTTAAGTGAGACTCAAACAGTTAACTTATTCACAAGCTCATTGGAAAATTCAAAATATGTCCCTTATTTGGTTTGCTGCACATTTACAACAATTTGGAAAGCGTTAATAAAAATGAATGTATGCTGTAAGAACTTAGAAGCATTGTGGAAATAATGATTGTAATTATTTATTGTCTTGTTACTTGGTAGGATAGAGGAATGGTAGCATAACGTTACTGGACTAGTAATCGAGTTCTGGACTAATTCTCTGGGGACCTAAGTTCAAATCCCACCAGAGCAGTTGGCAGAATTTAAAGTCAATTAATTAATAAATCTGGAATAAAAGCTACTTTCAAAAATGAAACTACTGGCTTGTTGCAAAAACCCGTCTGGTATATTGATGTCCTGCAGGGAAAAAAATTTGCTGTCCTTGCGTGGCCTGGCCTCCATGCGACTCCAAACCCACAGCAGTATGGTTGAGCTGCCCTCTTAAATTTCCTTGCAAGCCCCTCAGTTGTATTAAAACCACTACAGAAAAGTCAAGTTAAGAATAAAACTGGACAGACCACCTAGCATCAACTTAAGAACCAGAAGCAAGAAAAGCACCCTCTTCATAGTTGACCCTGCAAAGCCATTCCCATCAATACCTTGGATCTTGTGCCAAAATTAGGAGAATTGTCTCATAGACTAGCCAAGCAACGACTTGACATACTCACAAATCATAACTTACAGCCAATGTCAAGTTATCCTGGGCAGATCTAAATTGGGCAAAAGAAGGAAAATATCCCCAATCTTGTGCCCCTATAAACTTTTGGGAGAACAGACTAAATCGACTGTGGCCAGATGGGGGTGGTTTCTTCTCTGTACTACCTAGTCAGCATTTGGCAGACGTTTTTTCTTCAACAATTCTTAAATCTTAGCTCTTGCCATTACTGATAGACTATTGGCACTTTACCCGAACATTCTATAGCTCAAAATATTCTATCCATGCATAAGCCAAGTTTACAAAACAGCTTTCCACAATGCAAGCAAACATGGTCTGAAAATGCCATGCTCCATTCAGTGCTCTTTAGTGAATGCATCAACCCATGCCAGCTTATTGCAGGACTGGACAACATGTAAGCTTCGGCTGACCACTAGTGGATAACCTTTAAGCAACAGAAAGTCCAGCCACCGTTCCCTAACTTTCGAAGGCGCCACTTTCATAAATGTAGTTACCATCAACATCTTAAAAGTCACCACTGACCAGTGGGGAAAACGAAAAGACATTTAACATGGGAACTGCATAGAAAAAAGATCAATTCATCGATTTGCCTTCTAAGTAACCCAATCGTGTGCACAGGATGGAGAGTTCAGTTAAGAAGAGCTCCAAGAAAAGAAAGAGCGGTTCATTGAAGTTTCATGAATTATTTGTTAGAAATTTAAGAAAGGTTGGGTCATCTGAGGCAGTTGTGATATTGTGGATTGAAATGTGTCTGCATGCAGGCAGACTGGGTGCGGTACAGCTGGGATGATAATAGCTGTTGAGCCAACAGTTTTTTTTAAAAAAGGCAAAGGAAAAGAAACGTTAAGTCAGAACCGTCACTGAAGCCAGCAACCAGCCTCCAGGTGGAGAGAAATTAAACATGAAAATTTTAGTGAAATTGAAAGTTAATTGAGTGAAAGTAAATTACTTTTTCTTTTGTTTGAAATCTGTCTTTGAAATTCATTCCCTCCACAACTGGCTCTCAGTGACAGCCGTGTATATCCTCATCAAGATACACTGCAGCAACTCACCAAGGTTCCTTTGTCAGCACTTTCCAAACCTGCCACTTTTAATAAGGACAAGAGCAATAGACGCATGGGATCACCATTAGCTGCAAGTTCCCTTCCAAATTGCACACCATCCTAACTTGGGACGATATCGCTGTTCCTTCACTGTGTCACGAATCCCTCCCAAAGCACTTTGGGTGTACCTCGTTAAAGAAGCTGCACCAAGAAGGTGATGTTTCCCACCACCTTAAGGGCAATTAGGAATGTTCAATTATTGTTGCCCTTGACAGTGACACTCTCACCCTGAATAAACTTTTTAAAAATAGTGGACTTTTAATATTTTCCACAAGTTTTTACATGAGTGTTTCAGTAGAATACAACGCTAGGTGATTGCAATTTCAATTTTGTAGACACTTGTGTCTGGACTGACTATTTTAAAGCTTATGCTAGGACATGCATTTTCGAATTGGGATTACCAAACCCCAAGAGATTTCAACTCCACACGCCCCTACCCTCAACATGTATTCTTCTGTGCCCATCATAGTTTATCTACTGGTTGATGTAGTCTGATTTTGTTTATGCTGTCTTATCAATTTGCTCTTTTGAAACTTTTCTCGGTCATTGAATCCGTCCTTCCAAATTTTGGATAGGAGGACCCAGGAGTGCATTACATTTGAATCTCCCTGCTTTCTTTTTCCACTCCCCCCCCCCCCCCACCCTGACACATATGTATGGAGGCACATAAGTTCAGAACCTGATTTGAAAACCACAAAGCAAGAGTCAAGTCATGGTGGAAAGAGTTTCAAGTGGAAGGAGTTTCAAGTCTTGAATTAATTGTAGCACACTAGGTATTGCTCAACATTGCTTCAAGTGTTTTTCCCTTTTTTTGCACATTTTTATCCATTGACAGAATAAACAAATGATACTTGTTTTTAAATAATCTATCTGATAGTAATGTTCTGGGAATGAAAGTTAGCTTCTGTGGCAGGTGGAACTGTTCAGTGGTATAGCAGAAATATTTCCATAGCCATCCCCTGTAGGTGTGTTGGTCAAAGTTTAAAACTCTCATTCCTGGTTCAGAATACACAGTGCCAGAGATTTGTTTCATTATAACAAGGATGGATTCTCCTGTTGCTTCGGATAAGTATTCTGCAAGGAGATCAATTATTCAGCATCCAGGTTTGTGTCGTCTCATGTGATGTCAAATCAAATCTTGATCTCCAGATCAGGTTATAACTATTTCGTGGGAATTTACTGTTAGGGGTGGGCGAAGGCACCAGTTTTGCGGTGTGCTTGCCTGTTTCATAGGAGCCTGACATTGTTCTCCTCAAACATTGAGATTGCTTGATGACAGAGTCTTCTCCATTTGAATCTGTCCAGGATTGTTTTTTTTCCCATGTCCTGGAGCCCAATTTACAGGCGCTGAGATTGATACAAAGACACACTGAAAACCAAAGTTTGGGACATCCTATAGTGTCGGTGCTGTTGACTGGCTGTTAATACCACCTTTGGTATGCAGGAACCTTGCGAGCGAACCACATGGCTAACCCAGCGAAACTGAGCTCTGAGCATGCTCTCGGCCAGGTATGTGGCACCTTGCAAGAACTTCAGTGTTGGGACTTTGTCCTTCCCCTTGATGTTGCAGATCGATCTTAAATAGCGAAGGTGGATTGCACCTAGTTGCTTTATTTGGGGTTAGGCACATGTATAACAACCTAAATTGATTGTTACCAATCTTCAATTTTGCTGAAAAAGAGAGATATGTTGTCAAAGTTTTTTTTTGTCTTGCACTCAGGACAAATGCAAGAATGCTAAATTTCAAATGATCACAATTTATACTGGAGGAGAAAGAGTGCTGATTTGTTGGTAAGTTGATTCTGATTGGCTGAGACATTGTCATGGAGAAAGCAACAGGGAACTTTCCACTCCCCAAACTTCTGGGTAATTCAAATAAGACACAAGGCTTGAATGTATTCTTTTTGTTCGCAGAGAACGGGCCTCTGCATGTGAATGTATGTAGCTTCTAGCCAGCGTAAACGAGCCATGTCATGAACTTGATTGATTTTCGTATATTGGGGTTGTTAGTGTAGCAGTTAGCACACTTGGGGTTGTTCAGTCAGCACTGTCCAATTGCAGAATCACAAAGCTTCGGCAATATGTCTCTCTTTTCAGTAATATTCAAGTTCTATCCTACCAAGCAATCTTTGTTTTATAATTCTCCAGCTGTAGTCATCATCCTCTTCTGCCCCACTGCATGGCCATACAAAATGGGATACAGTACAATTTGTTTTGCAAATTGATGCTTCTCACTTTCCATATCCACTTCGACTTGCAACGGTTAACAGCTGTTCTTATTGTGGTTCAGTTGATTTCTTCACTGCTTCTCCCATCTTTAAGATCATTGCACTCAAGTGTGTTATTCAGCATGCTGAATAGTTGGGCCTGTTGGGAGTGAAACGTGCCTTGGGCAGAAGATGAACCATGATTCAGTAAGTTAATTGAGATACATTCTAGGTATTTTATATGTTCTGGAGGCTTTTAGAAATGCCACTATGAAAGAAATGGGATGAGCAAAATTTGCTCAGGTCACTTGGCTAGCTCAGACATGTAAGTCTAATAAGTAACACATTAGCCAAGACTTTCTTTCTGTTATGAATCCTAAAGAACTCCAGCTCCTTGCTTCATAATTCACTGGTTATTTGCTGTGCTGAAAAGAACACTCAGATATGTCCAAATAAAGAGCACTATAGAAATAACTGTTGTACAGGAATTAAATGTAACTGAACTTGGTTAGACTGGATTTAGGATGGTATCTCAGCCAAGCAGCTTAATTGGATGGAAGTAATGCACCTAATAAGTAGTGAAAAGGGTTGTTGAAGTTTTAGTCATTCATGACACATCCGTTGCACTGATAGCAAAAACGTACATTTTCATTTCTTTTTCTGAAAGCAGAAAGCAGATTGAAGTGGAAATATTGTTTTTTGAATGCCCATGAGTTTTATTTTTTTTCCTTTGCTATTTTTAAAGAACAACTAAGGAAATACTCAAATGTGAGCATCAATTTACATACCTGGTTCAGTAAGTTTCAATGGACTTTAATCACATTAATATCTCTCCTCTGCATTAATGAGTTGGCAAGACTAGATGTGCTTGAGTAGCATTTTATGTGGACAGCTTGGAGCAGCTTGTTTGCTGTGTTTGCCTGAGGTATAAAGTGGATTGGATGGTTGACATGCTTTCTTTGTTCAAGCATGCTTAGATGTCCGTTGGGGTTCAGTGCACATGCTTTTGGGTCAGACGGTCATTGTTTTAAACCCTACTCCAGAGACTTGAGCATATTAATTGAGATGGTGTTAGTTGCAGTACTTGGGGAATGCTGCACAAATCAAGGGATCATCCTTTGGATATAGCAAAGTTCCATCTTTAGTCAGGTGGATGTAAAAGATCCTCTGGTACTATTGTAAAAAGAACTGTTAAGTTCTCCCAGTGTCTTCCCCAACATTCATCTCTCAATCAACATCCTTAAAATAGATTTATCTGATTGGTGTTTGAGATCTTGCTGAATGTTAATTGACTATCTCACTTTCCTATGCTACAACAATGATTTTACTTCAAGTAATTCACTAGCTGTAGAGCATTTTGGGACATTGTTTAATTGTGAAAGAACTTGCATTTATTTATTGACTTTCATTGTGATCAATTCATTTTGTGACAAGATGCTGTTCTTCCTGCAGTGGTTGTCTTTTGTGGAACTTAGACCTTCTAAGTTTTTGATAATTCCTAATTGCAGATTGTTCTGTTTATTTTGAAAGACAAACTATAAATTTATTTTTGTGCATTTGATTCAACGGAGAATGAGCCTTGCATTGAAGAACAGCAGGCAGCTATGTTATTTTGCAACAAGCAAAGCTCCTATTTTGATTCATTTATGTGGTGAAAGAAAAGAAAGACTTGCATTAATATTGTGCCTTTCACAATTTCCCCAAGTGTTTTACAGGCATGCTTATGAACATATGAATTAGGAGCAGGAGGAGGCCACTTGGTCCTTCGCCTGCTCTGCATTCAATAAGATCATGGCTGATCTAAATGTAACTCTACCCCACATTCCTGCCTACCCTCGATTACCTTTCACCCCCTTGTTAATCAAGAATCTATCTAGCTCTGCCTTAAAAATATTCAAAGACTTTGCTTCCACCGCTTTTTGAGGAAGAGAGTTCCAAAGACACTTAACCTTCTGAGAGAAAAAATTTCTCCTCATCTCTGTCTTAAATGAGCAATCCCTTATTTTTAAACAGTGACCCCTAGTCCTAGATTCCCCCCACAAGAGGAAACATCCTCTCCACATCCACACTGTCAAGACCCTCAGGATCTTAAAGGTTTCAATTAAGTTGCCTTTTACTCTTCTAAACCCCAGTGGATACAAACGTAACCTGTCCAGCCTTTCCTCATAAGACAACCCACGCATTCCTGCTATTGGCATTCGTATTCTTTGAACTGCTAATGCAATTACATCTTCCTTTAAATAAGGAGACAGGCACTGTGCACAATACTCCAGATGTGGTCTCACCAATGCCCTGTACAACCAAAGCATAACTTCTCTACTTTTGTAATCAATTCACCTCACAATAAATGATAACATTCTGTTAGCTTCCCTAATTACCTGCTGTACCTGCATACGAACCTTTTGTGATTCATGCACGAGGATACCCGGATCCCTCTGAACCTCCGAGCTCTGCAATCTCTCACCATTTAGATAATAAGCTTTTCTATTCTTCCTGCCAAAATGAACAACTTCACATTTGCCCACATCATAATCCATTTGTCAGATCTTTGCCCACTCGCTTAACCTGTCTAGTCACTTTGTAGCCTCCTTAAATCCTCTTCACAATTTACTTTCCTACCTATCTTTGTCGTCAGCAAATTTAGCAACCATTCCTTCAGTCCCTTCATCCAAGTCAGTTATATAAATTGTAATAAGTTAAGGCCCCAGCACTGACCTCTGTGGCACACCACTTGTCAAATCCTGCCAACCAGAAAAGACACATTTTGCCAACTCTCTGCTTCCTGTTAGCTAGCCAATCTTCTACCCATGCCAATATGTTATCCACACACAATGAGCTTTTATTTTCTGCAATAACCTTTGATGTAGCACTTCATCAAATGTCTTCTGGAAATCCAAGCACAGTACATCTGCCGGTTCCCCTTTATCCGTAGCACATGTGACTCCTTCAAAGAACTCTGATAAATTGATTAAACATGATTTCCCTTTTACAAAAACATGTTGACTCTGCCTGATTGTCTTGAATTTTTCTAAGTGCCCTGCTTTAACACCTTTAATAATAGCTTCTAATATTTTCCCTATGACAAATGTTAGGCTAACTGGTCTATAGTTTCCTGCTTTCTGTCTCCCTTTCTTTTTGAATCAAGGAGTTATATTTGCTATTTTCCAATGTAATGGAACCTTCCTAAATCTAGGTGAAGGTTCTAGGGGAAATTTTGGAAAATTAAAATCAGTGCATCAACTATTTCATTAGCCACTTCTTTCACAACCTTAGGATGAAGTTCACCTGGATCTCGGGATTTGTCAGCCCGCAGCCCCAACAGTTTGCTCAATACCACTTCCCTGGTTACTGTAATTTTCTCCGAGTTCCTCCCTCCCTTCCATTTCCTGATTTACAGCTATTTCCAGGATGTTACTTGTGTCCTTATAATGAAGACCGAAGCAAAATACCTGTTTAATTCATCTGCTATCTCCCGACTTTTCCATGATCAGTTCGCCAGATACACTCTTTATAGGACCAACGCTCACTTTGTTAACTCTTTTCTTATTTAAATACCTATAGAAACTCTTACTATCCATCTTTCTGTTACTAGATGGCTTTCTCTCCTACTCTAGTTTTTCCCTTCTTATTAATCTTTTTGTTATTTTTTGCTGTTCTTTATATTCATTCCAATCTTCTGACCTGCTTTGTGTAATGATATGCTTTTTCTTTAAGTTTGACACTACATTTAACTTTTTTAGTTAACCACGGATGGTGCGCCCTCCTCCTGGAATTTTTCTTTCTCATTGGAATGTATATATTTTGTGTATTCTGAAATATCTCTTCAAATATCTGCCACTGATCCTCTACTGACATATCCCTTAACCTCATTTGCCAGTTCACTTTAGCTCTGCTTTCATGCCTTCATAATTTCCCTTATTTAAGTTTAAGATACTGGTCTTGGAAGCACTTGTTTCTCCCTCAAAATGAATGTAAAATTCAATCATATTTTGATCGCTGCTACCTCGGGGTGCCTTCATGAGGAGGTTATCAATTAATCCTATCTCATTGCTCAATACCATGTCCAGTATAGCATGCTCTCTGGTTGGCTGTAGAACATGTTGTTCTAAGAAACTATCCCAAAAACATTCTATGAACTCCTCATCTATGCTACCTTTGCCCATCTGATTTTTCCAGTCTGTATGTAGATTAAAATCCACATGATTATTGCCGTACCTTTCTGGCAAGTTCCCATTATCTTTTCATTTATACTTTGCCCTACTGTGTAGGAGGGCCTTTAGACCATTCCTGAAAGTGACTTCTTTCCTTTATCATTCCTTGTCTCAACCCAAACCACTTCTACACCCTAGTTTCCTGAACTTAGGTCATCCCCCTCAAATGTGCTAATACTATCATTAATTAACAAGGCCACCTCTCCACCTTTTCCTAACTTCCTGTCCTTCCTAAATGTCACGCACCCATCAATATTCAGGTCCCAATCTATGTCACCCTGTAGCCATGTCTCTGCAATGGCTATCACATCGTACTTATTTATTTCTATTTGCACTAGCAGTTCATCTGTTTTGTTTTGAATGCTATGTGCGCTTAGTTACAGAGCTTTTAGTTTTGTCCTTTTATTATTTTTGTAGCCTCAAGCCTTAGCTGCTGATTCACTCTTGCAGATTTGTACTCTCTGTCCCTTCCTGTCACAGTCTGTTTATCATTTTCCCATATTATTACCTGTCTCTTGCCTTGTCTCTACTCTTCGGTTTACCACATCTTCCCAAATTTGATCCCTTGTCCCTATTATTCGGTTTAAAACCCTCCCTACTCCTCTCTACAGTTCGCTACCACCCTCTCTACAATGAAGTACTTATTGATGTGTAGTCACTGTTGCAAAGTGGCAGCCAATTTGCACATAGCAAAGTCCACAAACAGCAGCATGATAATGGCCAGATTTTCCGTTTTAGTAATTTCAGTTATTGATGAGAACATGAGGGGAACTAGCAGGTAATTTATTTTGAAAGATTTCCCTGCAATTAATAAAAGCAGATAAGCACAGTTCACTTTACTCTAAATTAACCTCACTGCCACTTCTAGCTTAATTCTAAAACAGGTTCCAGAGGCCCGAAGGGAAAATGCTGAATGTGCTTGTGTGCATTTTTCTATTCTCTGTCTCTCCACTTCTCTCTGCTCCTTTCCTGGTGGTGTCAATAATTGCTGAGGTAAGCTTTCACCTGCAATGCCCCAACGTGACCATTTTTCAATTGGAGCTAGTACAATCCCATCATTGCAGGCAAAGACTATTTATTTGTGCTACAACACTAGGGGGAGCACTTCCTGCACACGCTCAGTTAGTGTCGGTGTCTGAGCATCAGGTGGCAGTATTAAAACAAGTTGGCTTCACACAGCCTAACAATAATGTTCAAGTTACCCATTTTTAAGCCTTTACTGACCTTAACCACTTGCAGTTCATTTAGTAACTGTAATACACGCTTCTGATGATTCAATTAATGATGAAGATAAATAGTCAGGACATTTCAGTAGATGGGATTATCACTTCCAATGTGAAGAATTGTTTGTATTATTTAGTTTAAAGACACTTTTTCTTTGGTAAAAATTAATTAAAAAAATTTTAGGGGTAAGAGCTGAGAGTATAACACGTTTTATATCCCCATCTCCAAAGTGGGGATGATAATTAAGAAAAGTTGTAGATGTTGCCTCAAATGAATGGGGCAGCCTGTGGACCACCAATAGGCCCGAACTGTTGAACACAAGCTTGGAGTTCGGTATAATCTAAAAGTTGAGACCCAGTGTGGGTCTGTTGGCTGGCAGTATCATTGTCAAGAACAACCTGAGTCGTATCAGGGTGCTGACTGGCTGTTCTGGGTTTCTCACTTTTATCAGGGGAACCAGGGTAAAGAGGTTGGAGAGAAGGCATCTCAAAAGAGATCCAACCAGAATCTGAGCAAAGATCGCTCGAGGTAATAGTGGTCACTACTGCTTACTGTTTACCCAATTGAGCCTCTAGTTGTTGGATTATAGACTGGTAATGCCTATTGCCTCTCTGTAGGGACATTATAGGGCTTCTCTGAACCTCCATAGAATCTTTTAATTGCCTACTTTGGCGTTTATTATCTTGGGTCAAGATTTGATGTCCAGTCATCTCAAGGCTTTGCATTGCAGTGTCTGCTTGAACAGTGTTCAGATGCCGTTGTTGCGTAACTGCTGCAGAGGTGGCAATCTTATTCTGTAAGAGATTTATCAGGGCGTCTTGCTCCTTCATTCTATTTAACTTGATTTCGTCACTATGTTGCGCACAATGCGAGACTGCATATGTGATCAGGTTCAGGGCTTTGTCTGATTTCCATCATTTAGCTTTGACTTGTCTCTGAATAAATGTAACAACTTCCTCAAAGGGAACCATTTCCCTGATTTAATGAGGCATCCTCTTAATGCCTGTATACTATTGGTGCAACATTTACTGTCTAATTGGGCTTAAAAGACCTTCTATAACATCTTGCTGTCCACGATGGTATTTAAATTCAAAGGGACACTGCTGGCAATGACTTCTACTGGTGCTCCCACAATTGATCGTGTCGCAAATGGTTTTCCCCTTATCTGTGACTGCTGGGCATTACAGGCATAGCTAAGTCTATTTTCCTTCACTCTCATCTCTCTGGTTTATTAACTAGTCAGAGTCCCATGCTGGGGTGTCAGATTGTTAGATTCGTAGATTTGAGGCTTGTTTATGACTCATTAAGGACCACATAGGTACAGACCGTGATTGAGTGGCAGTAGGTTTATTAAGCAACATGAGTTAAACTATGCAGCACTTAACATTAAGCAACTGTGTACAGCTGTGTCATCTTCCCTCCTGGAAAGCTGTGGCACTAACTCTGTTGTATTGACTGATGGTCTTTGATTCTCCATCTGTTGGTGTGAACCGATGTCTCAATGGGCCTCACTGTTATCCTCTTTCCTGGGGGTTTACCCTGTCAGGACCTATCCTAATGTCTCTCCTGGACTGCTTAGAAGCCCCCTGCAGAAAGTCTTAACACAATAGATCAAGCCTAAGGAGGGCTTTAACCTCCATTTCAATGTCTATCTAGGTTGATCAGTGGGACCCACAGCCAGGATTTAAAATCAATGAGTATATCTGTAAATTTAGCCTGTTGTAGCATTGCTGTGAATATTTAAAACAAAATCCAAACTCTTGCTGCCAGAAAGGCACCAGGAGCAGCTGTGCATGCGCCAACAGCTGTAGCGTGTGCTCAGTGTGCATGTGCAATTATTCCTGACACCTTTTTAGTCGGCTGCAGCAGTTGGTGTTACCCACCAAAATGCCACCAAAGACAATTTTTTAAAAATTTATGGTTTCATTTGTGTGTAGCAGAGGTGGAAACTGCTGCTAGAGCATCAATATAGGACAATTTCATCAGCTGGTGTATGAAATCATTAATTAGTTGACTATCTTTTGAGCTATTGGGAGCACATACTGTAGGATAATTTTTAAGAATAACTACACATGGTTTACACTCATAGTTAGAATGGGCACTGTCAAGGAAAGGTGTGATTGGAAAGTAGCAGAGTATCAGTGTTCACAATCCATTCTGATGAAATATATGTTAGACTTGGACCAGTGAAAATAGGGATTAAGTTCTCTTTAAAAGCATTTTTGGATTTGAGGATTGTGCAGCACCTTTCTGGAAGTACTCTGGTTCCATTCACAGATTGGTCAAGTAACATCTTGTTCTCACCTGATGACCAAGCAGTTTCCAGTAGGAATCACTGGATATCTTTCAAGAGTGGTTACCCTAGATAATTAAGCCTCATTGACCTAATGATTTTGATTTATGGCACTACAGCTGCCACCCAAGTTGAACCCAGTCAAATTATCATAGACTGAGAAACAAATTTGTGATAGGACTCTATGAAGGCTGATATAAGAAAGGGATATACAGATCTATACCACCTTGTCACATCCCTCAAAAAGCTTTACACCTCATATCCAGTCAGTTATTTTGAAGTGCACTCACTAGTAGGTAGACATAATGAGTTGAATGATCAGTTCAGTTGTGTTTCTGGAGATATTGTTGGCTCTTTTAAATACTATCAAGAGATCTTAAATGTTTACCTGCACCGCTAGTACAGACAGACAGGGTTTGGTTTTTTGGAAATCTCAACTGTGGCTTGATGGGTAGCACTGTTGTCTCTTAATCACATCTGGGTTTAAGTCCCACTCTAGGGCTTGAGCCCAAAAATCGAGGCTGATGCTCCAGTCATGTTGAGGGAGTACCGCACTGTTGGGGGTAATGCCTTTTGGATGAGACGTTAAACAAAGACCCCATCTGCCTGCTCAAGTAGATGTAAAATATCCCATGCCATTGTTTTGAAGAAGAGCAGGGAGTTAAGCCTGATGTCCTGGCCAATATTTATCCCTCAATCAACATCACAGAGAACAGATTACCTCGTCATTGGCACATTGATGTTTGTAGGAGTTTGCTGTGCGCAACTTGGCTCCCACATTTACTACATTACAGCAGTGACCACACTTCAAAAGTATTTAATTGGCTGTGAAGTGCTTTGAGACATCTGGAGGTCATGAAAAGCATGACAGAAATGCAAATCTTTCTTATTTTTTAAATGTCATGATGATGCGATCTTCCTGCTCTGGTGCAAAGGATTGTCAACCTCAATTTACTACACAAGACCTAGATTATGGCTGAAGCTCTCAACCTTGAGACTTTGAGGCATAGGTGCTACCAACTGACTCAAACTGTGCTTAACTGCTTAGAAGGGAAGTCGAAGTAAATCAAGAGGTTAGGTAATTTCAAGATTTAAAAGGTTCAAAATTTTTGGAGGAAAGGAAGACTTTTGGAGGGAGGGTAAAGAGTTTCTCGGCTTTGAGGTCATAGGTGCATAGGAACAAGAGCAGGCCATTTATCCTCTTGAACCTATTCTGCCATTCAGTGTAGCTTTGTATTCTAGTCCTCTAGCTGTAAAGGCCAGCATTTCATTAGCCTTTTTGATTATTTTCTTTACCTGTTCATGGCATTTTAATGATTTTTGTACCTGGACCCTAACGCTCCCTCCCCCGCCCCCAAGTCTAACCATTTAGAAAGTACCCTATTCTATCTTTTATAGATTCAAAGTGGATAACCTCACATTTGATTGCATTGAATCTGTCTGCCATGTTTTGTCTCAGTCATTTAAGCCCTTTGTAAACTTATGCTTCTATTTATGCAGTTTACAGTGTACTCCATTTTTGTGTAATCAGCAAATTTGCAAACACAACTTTCTCTCCCATAATCTAAGTCGTTAATGAACACTGAATAATTGAAGCCCTACACAGATCATTACATGAGCCATATTCTGCCAAACAGATTACCTGCCAATTATCCCAACCTACTCTGTCTCCTGCCACTGAGCCAATTTCCTAACCAGATCAATATTTTGTCTTAAATTCATGGGCTTCAGCTTTGGCTTAATAGTTCCTTCTGAAGGATGTGATCAACTGCCTTCTGCAATTCCATATAAATAACACCCATAGACATTCCCCTATTCCCTGCTCCACCAATTTTGTCACCTCTTCAATAAGTCCCATCAGGTTTGTCAGGCATGACCTATC
The DNA here is from genome assembly GCF_017639515.1 of Carcharodon carcharias. Taxonomy (NCBI): domain Eukaryota; kingdom Metazoa; phylum Chordata; class Chondrichthyes; order Lamniformes; family Lamnidae; genus Carcharodon; species Carcharodon carcharias. The sequence continues at coordinate 144,078,659 of NC_054472.1, forward strand.
CTTTAAAAATCCATGCTGGCTGCCTCTGAGGAGCTGAAAATTTTCAAGGTGTCCAGTCGCCCTTTCCTTAATTTTAGAATCTTAATTTCCTGATCACAAATTTTAGCCTAACTCGCCTATAATCCCCGGTTTCCATCTCTCACCTTTCTTAAACAGCAGAATGACCTACAATTTTCCAATCTAAAGGAGCAGTTCCTAAGTCAAGAGAACTTTGGAAGATTACAGTTAAGGCAACTGCGATGTTCTCGCCTACTTCCTTTCAGTTGGAGTGGGACACAAGTTAGCACTTGTAAAAAGAACAATTTTTTGCCTCTTCTTTCCCAGAATGCCATGATTGAATTTCTCCAATCAGGTTTCACACATGCCATTGTGCCAAATGTCTTAGCAAAGCCACAAATGACATCCTGTGTGACTGTGACAAAGGCAATTTTCACTCCCCTTCCTTCTCGACCTGCCTGCAGTCTTTGACAAATTTTGACCGTATCATCCTCTTCAAATGCCTCTGCACTATTATCCAGCAGGGTGGAACGACTCTCAGCTGGTCCCATTCTTAACTATCTAATTGTATCCAGGATATCACTTCCAATGGTTTCTCTTCCTGCTCCAGCACAGTTACCTCTGGTATTCTCCAAGGACCTATCCTTGGCAACCTCCTAGCTCTCATCTACACTATGCACTTTAGTGATGTCATCTGAAATCATAGCATTAGTTTTTACATTTACGCTCAAAACATCCATCTCTACCTCAGCATGACTCCTCCACTGTTGCTAAATTATCAGACTGCTTGTCCAACGTCCAGCACTGGATAAACAGAAATTTCCTCCAATTAAATATTGGGAAGATTGAAGTCATTGTTTTCAGTTCCCATTCCATTGCCTAACTGCTGACTACATCCCTTGCCCTGGCAAAACTCTGAGATTAAACTAGTCTGTTTGCAAACTTCGTGTCATATTGTGTCCTGAGAAGAGCTTCCAAAAACATATTCTTGCCATCACTTAGATTGCCTATTTCCACCTCCATAATGTTGCCTGACTTTGCCCCTGTCTCAATACTGCTGAAACCCTCATTCATGTATCTCCCACATTCTGTCCTCTGTAAACTTTAGGTCATCCAAAACTTTGTCGCCCCTTAATTCACAGCACGACCCATTCCCATCACCCCAATGCTTGCTGAACTGCACTGGCCCCCAATCAAGCAACGTCTTCATTTTAAAATTCCTATTCTTGTTTTCAAATCTCTTCATGGCATTGCCCCTACCTAACTTTGTAATCTCTTCTTGGCCCCCAACTCTCTGAGTTATCTGTGCTCCTCTAATTCTGGCCACTTGAACATTCCTGATTTTAATTGTTCCACCATTGGTGGCTGCACCTTTAGTTGCCAGGTTCTACGCTCCGGAATTTTTTTCTAGAAACAATAATTCAGGACAAAATTAATAGTCACATGGGCAAATGTGGGCTAATTAAGAAAGCTAGGTTGGCTTTCTTAAGGGAAAGTTGTGTGAAACTAACTTGCTGGAATTTTTCCCCTGAGGTCACTGTTAGTACTCTTGCTCTTCCTGATATATATTAATGACCTGGACCTTCATGTACAGGGTACAGTTTCAAAATTTGTGGATGTCTCAAAACTTGGAAGCATTGTGAACTGTGAGGAGGACAGTATAGAACTTCAAAAGGACATACACAAGTTGGTGGAATGGGCAGACAGTTGGCAGATGTAGTTCAGTGTTGAGAAAAGTGAAGTGATTTATTTTGGTAGGAATAATATGAAGAGACAATATAAATTCAAGAGTACAACCTGAAAGGGGGTGGAGGAGCAAAGGGACCTGGGTATATATATGCATAAGACTGTGAAGGTGGCAGGACAGGTTGAGGAAGCAGTTAATGAAGCATACAGTCAGTATCCTAGGCTTTATTAATAGGGGCATAAAGTACAAGAACAAGGAGGTTATGTTGAACTTGTATGTGACCTCATTACAATCTTGATTCAAATATGGACAAAAGAGCTGGACTCCAGAGATGAGGTGAGAGTGACTGCCCTTGACATCAAGGCAGCATTTGACCGAGTGTGGTATCAAGGAGCCCGACAAAACTGGAGTCAGTGGGAATCGGGGGAAAACTCTCCCCTGGTTGGAGTCATACCTAGCAGAAAAGAAGATGGTTGTGGTTGTTGGAAGCTAGTCATCTCAGCTCCAGCACATCATGACAGGAGTTCCTCAGGGTAGTGCTCTAGGCCCAACCATCTTCAGCTGGTTCATCAATGACCTTCCTTCCATCATAAGGTCAGAAGAAGGGATGTTTGCTGGTGACTGCATGATGTTCAGCACCATTCTCAACTTCACAGATACTCAAGCAGTCCATGTCCAAATGCAGCAAGACTTGGACAACATCCAGGCTTGAGCTGACAAGTGGCAAGTAACATTTGCACCACACAAGTGCCAGGCAATGACCATCTCCAATAAGAGAAATCTAACCATCGCCCCTTAACACTCAGTGGCATTATCATCACTGAATCCTCCACCATCAACATCCTGGGAATTGCCATTGATCAGAAACTGAACTGGACTAGCAATATAAATACTGTGGCTACAAGAGCAGGTCAGAGACTAGGAACCCTGCGATGAGTAACTCACCACCTGATTCCCCAAAGTCTGCCCACAATCTACGAGGCACAAGTCAGGAGTGATGGAATACTCTCCACTTGTCTGGATGAATGCAGCTCCCACAACACAAGCTTGACACCATCCAGGACAAAAAGCTTGCTTCATTGGCACTCCATCCAAAAACCTTCACCACCGTTGTACAATGGCAGCAGTGTGTACCATCTACAAGATGCACTGCAGAACCACACCAAGGTTCCTTAGACAGCACCTTCGAACCCAGGACCACGGCCATCTAGAAGGACAAGGGCAGCAGATAGATGGGAACACCACCACCTGGAAGTTCCCTTCCAAGCCACTCACCGTCCTGACTTGGAAATATATCACTGTTCCTTCAATGTTGCTGGGTCAAAATCCTGGAACTCCCTTCCTAACATGGACTGTAGTGGATCGAGAAGGCAGCTCACCACCACCTTCTCAAGGGCAATTAGGGATGGGTAATAAATGCTGGCCCAGCCAGAAGTGCCCACATCCCATGAACGAAAAAAAATCATCACTGGATCATCAGACTGGTAGGATGCAAACTAGATGGACCTTAGGATATGGGAGATGACTAAAGACCATATTCCTTTGTGTATGCTGGGTAAGAATGGAACAAGTTTGGCTTTGATGCTGGCGTGATGAGCCTTCCAAGAGTTACCAGTATTGAGACAATTGGTGGATAGTTCAGCAAGGTTTTCTTTTGCACCAAAACCTTGTCCTATATAGGAGTCAGTGGCTCCGGTGAGCATGTGGCAGACTTAAAAAAAAAACTGGCAGTAAATAATCAGTGTTCATAACACAAAAATAGCTGCAAATGCAAACTGAATAAGCAGTAATGAAAAACAACTTGTTTATATAGCACCTTGAACATAATAAAACTTCTCAAGGTGCTTCACGGAAGCATTAGAAAATAAGATGCAACTTCGAGCCGTGTCAGCCTTCAGGCAATATAAGGTCAGAGGACCAAAAGCTTGGTCCAAGTGGTAAATTCTAAGGAATGCCTTGAAGAAAGTGAGATGTGCGGAGATGTAGGAATCACAGAATTGTTATGGCGCAGAAGGCTGCCAGTCAGCCCATAGTGTCTGCATCGGCTTTCTGAATGAGCAATTCAGCCGTGAAATTCTCTGCCTTCTCCCCATAGTCCTGCACATTCTTCCTTTTCAGATAACACTTCAGTTCCCTTTTGAATGCTTCAATTGAATCTGCCTCCACCATACTCGCAGGCAGTGCATTCCAGACCTTAACCATTCGCTGCAGTTTTTTTCTCATATTGCTTTTGCTTCTCTTGCTAGTTACTTGAAACTTGTGCCCCCTCATTCTCAATCCTTTCGTGATTGGGAACAGTTTCTCCCTATCTACTCTATCCAGACCCCTCATGATTTTCAATACCTCGAGAAAATTTCCTCTCACCCTTCTTTTCTCCAAGGAAACCTAACTTCTTCAGTCTTTTCACAACTGAAGTTCCTCATCCCTGGAACCATTCTTGAGAATCTTTTCTGCACTTTATTTTGATTCGTTCATGGGATGTGGGTGTCTCTGGCTAGGCCAACATTTATTGCCCATCTCTAATTGCCCTTGTTCAGAGAGCACTTAAGAGTCAACTACATTACTGGTGGGTTTGGAGTCACATGTAGGCCAGACCAGGTAAGGATAGTCGTTTACCTTCATTCAGGACATTTGAGAACCAGATGGGCTTTTATGGCAATCAGCAAAGGTTTTATTGTCATATCAGATTTTTATTGAATTCAAGTTTCACCATCTGCCATGGTGGGATTTGAATCCGGGTCCCCAGAGCATTACCCTGGGTCTCTGCAATACTTGCCCTGTGATGATACCACCACGTCTCTGCCCCCCCCCTTTAAGTTGATAATGAAGTTGTTATCTGATCATGATAATCAACATCTCTCAATTAGCCCACAGCGGACATAGCTGACGAAACGCCAGTGTAAGCCCTGTCACCTGGATCCAGAGATTTGAGCACAGAATCTAGGCTGACACTCCAGTTTAGTACTGAGGGAGTACTGCACAGATATCCTTTGGATGAGACAGGAAACCTGAAGCCCTGAGTGCCCCCTTAGATGGACATAAGCGATTCTATGGCACTACCTCAAATAAAAGAAGAAGACTTCTCCTTGGTGTTCTGGCCAATTTTTCTCACTCAGCATCACCAAATCAGATTATCTGGTCAATATATCAATGCTGTCTGTGGAATTTGGATGTGTGCAAATTGGCTGCCATATATTCTACATTATAACAGTGACATCACTTAAAAAGTATTTCATTGGGGTTGTTAAGTACTTTGGGAATTCCTAAGGTCATGAAAGTAGTCCAGACCTTACCTGTTCTGGCCTACATGTGACTCCAAACCCACCAGTAATGTAGTTGACTCTTAAGTGCCCTCTGAACAAGGGCAATTAGAGATGGGCAATAAATGCTGGCCGAGCCAGTGACACCCACATCCCATGAACGAATAAAAATAAAGTTCAGAAAGGCTCTATATAAATACAAATTTTGTTTCTTTTACTGAGATGATGATTTTGAAGCTGGTGTGATGAGCCTATCAAGAGTTACCGAGATTCAGACAATTGGTGGACAGTTCAGCAGGGTTCTTTTTAGCACCAAAACCTTGTCCTATGTACGAGTCAATGCCTCCGATGAGCATGTGGAGGACTTAAAAAAAACTGGCACTAAATAATCAGTGTTAGTCACACAAAAATAATTGTAAATACAAACTGAATCAGTAATATTAAAAACCAACTTATATTTATAAAGCACCTTGAATGTAATAAATGCTACACTTGCCATATGTCATTTCAAATTGCTGTAGCTCAAAATATAATTGGCTTTCATTCTCTCTGTTCTTCCCAGGCAGCCTGTTGCAACCACTTCCCCTCACAAAATAATGTTTCTACAGATCATTTTTGAATTTACTCTGCCCCCTCTCCCTTCAAGTTTTGGGCAGCTCCTCTGGATCACCTTTTCTGAACAAGATGGAATAGGTAGGGACATTAAATAGTCCCTTTAAAATCCTAAAAATATAACCCAGTCACCTCTCAAACTTCTCATTTCCCAGTTTGCACTGTCACCCCACATAACCCAATCACTCTATTCCCTCACCCTTTTGTTGGTTCTCTCATGTATCCTTTCAATGGTAACGATATTATTGTGTACTGCAGAAACCTGAACTATACACTATGTTCTAAGTGTGATCACACTAATATATTAATAAGTGGTGGATTATCTCCCTATTAGTTTGTTAATGTATTTTAATACATAAAATAATGTATTTTAATCTCAACATCTGATTTGCTTTACTCTCTGCCGCTGTGCATTGATGCAATAGCTTTAGTTTATTATCGATCAGGACTCCTGGATCGATGTCATTTTCCTTACACCTTATTCTCTTTTCTCTTTCAGTAACGTCGTTATCATACCTTGATTCGAGGATGGCATCTCCTCTGGGTCTTGAATTTCTGCCATGGGTTTTCATGTGATTGAACAGACTGATTCTGGCCCTCAGATTTTGGGTAATCAGGGCAGGATGCCCCATGAGGTACTGTGGTCTGGAGTGCAGGATTTGCTTCCTTTTCTTGCCATCTCTGCCACTGCCCTGCCTCATTGTTGAGCTGTTGTGACTCAAACATGATGCAGTTTGATGGACAGGTTGTTGCCATTTTGCATGATTGGTTGCAAGCCCCTCTCAGTCATTCATGTTGATTTTGCCGGGCTTCCAGGAGAGCTTCAGAAGGTCTTTGAAGCGTTTTCTTTGTCCTTCGTGGAACGTTGATCTTTTGAGAATTGTGAAAACAGGACTTAATGGGGGAAATGGCTTTTGGCCATCTGAACACCGTATCCAGCCCATTGGAGTTTATTTTGTAGTTGTGCCTGAATGCTGGTGGAGCTGGCTTTGAGAAGGACACTAGCATTTGTTTGACAGCCGTCCCATTGAATTCAGAGGATATGGCGGTGGCATTGCTGACGGAATTTTTCTAGCATTCTCCAGTTTGTGGATGACTTCAGTGTTGTTGCCCACTCTGCACCAGATTTGCAAGCCATAAGACCTAGGAGCAGAAATTAGGCCATTTGGCCCATCGAGTCTGCTCCGCCATTCAATCATGGCTGATAAGTTTCTCAACCCCATTCTCCCGCCTTCTCCCCGTAACCTTTGATCCCCTTACCAATCAAGAACCTATCTATCTCGGTCTTAAGTACACTCAATGACCTGGCCTCCACAGCCTTCTGTGGCAATGAATTCCATAGATTCACTACTCTCTGGCTAAAGAAGTTTCTCCTCATCTCTGTTCCAAAAGCTCTTCCCTTTACTCTGAGGTACCCTTTACACTCTCTAACTCTTCAATTTTGCATACAAGAAGCTTGGCCTGTATTTGAATATTGCCAAAATAAAGGTCATATCAACCCACACCTTCAAGTATTCCACCTTCTATATTTATTGAAGAAGAGACCCTGGAATGTGTTGAGAACTTCCCATACCTTGGTGGCCGCCTCTCTCAAAAGACTATCATTGACGAGGAGATCCAACACCAGATCAGTAGCACCAACTCAGCCTTCTACAAACTATGGCAGCCAGTGTTTAACAGCAAAGAGTTTCACAAGTCAATAAAAATCCTAGTGTACAGAACAGTTGTTGTCACCACACTCCTGTACTGTAGTGAGACCTGGAATATGTTTACCGTATAGATTCCTGTAAAAGTCGGAAGACTAAAATTTTAGCCAAAAAGCAGGGTGTTGACTTTTACACGAGTAACAGTTTCGAGGGGTTGAAATCCCATATCTCTCATCATCTCATTGCTGTAGAGTTGCCAAGTCAGAGACTGTTCCCACAAACTCCATCCCCAAAAGTAGCAAAAAAGGAGCTAAAAAATATTTTTATTATTGAATTTTTATTTATAAATAATAACTTCCATGGAGATAGACATTAATTTGTGTATACAAAATTTATCAAAGACAAAAGCCATATATACAAATTTTAACAATTTCATTTTTTTCTCACAGCACAGAAAAGAATACTAAGCAGCAGAGCATGCACTAACTGTATATTAAAATCCATAAAAATGACTCCCCTCCGCTTGTCTTGAGAACCGAACGATGTGTCCCAATCTGCTTCTTGACTGGCATCATCATTCATTATATGAATCGTCAACATAATCCTCATCAGCAGTCATGTCATCATACACCAATAAGTGGGAGCACCTCGCCCCCTCAAGGAGCCGAAGCTCTGCCCCTCTCAGCCACGTTACTGCCCTGGCACCCGAACCTACAAACTTGATCGTTTCTCAACCTGTAATTGTCTATATTGCAGCCACAAGGCTCTCATCACAATGTTGAGATGCAGCCCGACGCATCTCATCACCTAAACACTGGATGAGACGTGGGATGCTAATTGCAAATAGTGATTTTTGTTGGTCAATGAAGCCTTTGAGCATGCTCAGGAAGTGCATATCATAGCTTTGGACAATGTTGAGGGGAGCAATGGGGTAAGAGCGAGGATGGTCTGAAGCTGAAGTCTGATCTTTATTAGTAATGATTTGTTACCTTGAGGGCCTCGTGGTGTCTGAGCATTTTGTAGTTCACGAGGGCCAGGGCTGGCCATGAGGACACTGTGTGTCTTAAAGAGAAGGCATTTTAATGTCTGGCATGCAAGCAATGTAACACCCTTATTCAAAAAGGGAGGGAGACAAAAACAGTTAACCATAGGCCAGTTAGCTTAACATCTGTCATTGGGAAAATGTTGGTGTCTATAGTAAAGGATGTAACAGCAGAGCATTTAGAAATGCATAATATAATCAAGCAGAGTCAGCATGGCTTCATGAAAGGGGAATTCATGCCTGACAAATTTATTAGAATTCTTTGAGGAGGTAACAAGCAGGATAGATAAAGGGGAACCAGTAGATGTAATATAGTTGGATTTCCAAAAGGCATTTGATAAGGTACTACACATAAGGCTACTTAAGATAAGAGCCCATGGTGTTGTGGGTAGTACATTAGCATGGATAGAGGACTGGTTAACTAATAGAAGACAGAGAGTTGGGATATGGGTTGGGGAGGTGGGTGTGAGGAAGCATTTTCAGGATGGCAACCTGTAACTAGTGGAGTGCCACAGGGGTCAGTGTTGGAGCCACAATTATTTACAATATACATTAATGACTTGGATGAGGGAAATGAATGTACTATTGCCAAGTTTGCGGATGACACAAAAATAGGTGGGAAGGCAAGTAGTGAGGTTGACACAGAGTTACAGAGGGATACAGGATAAGTGAATTGGCAAAAACTTGGCAGATAGAATATAGTGTGGGAAAATGTGAGGTTATGCACTTTGGCAGGAAGAATAGAGGAGCTTAATATTATTTAAATGGAGAAAGACTGAAGAAAGCTGCAGCACAGAGGGATTTGGGGGTCCTCGTGCATGAATCATAAAAAGCTAACATACAAGTTTAGCAGGTAATAGGTAAGGCAAATGGAATGTTAGCTTTCATTTCAAAGGAAATGGAGTGTAAGAATAGGGAAGTCTTGCTAAAACTATACAACACACTGGTTAGACCACACCTAGAATACTATGAACAGTTTTGGTCCCTTTATCTAAGGAAAGATATACTGGCATTGAAGGCAGTCCAGAGAAGGTTCACTAGATTGATCCTGGGTATGGAGGGATTTTCTTGTGAGGAGAGGTTGAGTAGGTTGGGCCTGTACTCATTGGAGTTTAGAAGAATGAGAAGTGACCTTATTGAAACATATATGATTCCGAGGGGGCTTGACAGGGTAGATGCTGAGAGGTTGTTTCCCCTTGTGGAAGAGGGCATAATCTCAGAGAAAGAGGTCGCCCATTTAAGACAGAGATGATGAAGAATTTCTTCTCTGAGGGTAGTCAACCTGTGGAATTCTTTACCACAGAGAGCTGTAGAGGCTGGGTTGTTAAGTATATTCAAGGCTGAGATAGATTTTTAATCAGTAAGGGAATCAAGGGGTATGGGGAAAAGGCAGGAAAGTGAAGTGGAGGATTAGCAGATCAGCCATGATCTCATTGAATGGCAGACTTGATGGGCCGAATGGCATACATCTGCTCCTACGTCTTATGGTCATATCATTCCACGAATAATCATCTGTGCCATCAAGTGCATTGGATATCCCATGTTTTTTGCATGATTCGATGACGATCTCTGTTCTGATTTCATCCCAAACCTCTAGCACCCATTCACACAGGTTTGCTAACATCAGAACTTGTACGTTGCTTCCCTTGGGAAGGGAATGTCTTCTCTTCTCCAATCATCCAGTCCTTCCACTTTTTTCTCATGCTATCCTTTAAGGGCTTGGTTAGTGAGACATCCAGTGGTTCAACAAGGTTGGTTAGACCATCACAGCAATATAATATTTTAATATTTTAGTTCTGTAGAAGAGTCATACGGACTCGAAACGTTAACTCTGTCTTTCTCTCCACTGATGCTGTCAGACCTGCTGAGTTTTTCCAGCAATTTTTATTTTTGTTACAGCAATATAATTGTTTTGAGATCTAATTTCAGCAACAACAGCCTCACCCTTTTCTTTACGTAATCCTCCTGGTTGGAAATTTCAAACTTAACTCAGTCGTATTTTCAAGCCACCTTCGTTCATCTATCCTTTATTGTGAATGTGGATGACCACTCCTTTTGGGAATTGCTGTTTTGGGAGGGTTTTTCTTCTGAATATCGCCATTGGCTTAAGCTTTGTCCTGCCGGACATACCCAACAGCACAACAGTGAATCAACTCTTTTCATGGCCATAAAAACAAAAATAAAAACAAAAAACTGCGGAAGCTGGAAATCCAAAACAAAAACAGAATTACCTGGAAAAACTCAGCAGGTCTGGCAGCATCGGCAGCGAAGAAAAGAGTTGACGTTTCGAGTCCTCATGACCCTTCAACAGAACAGTTCTGTTGAAGGGTCATGAGGACTCGAAACGTCAACTCTTTTCTTCTCCGCCGATGCTGCCAGACCTGCTGAGTTTTTCCAGGTAATTCTGTTTTTCTTTTCATGGCCAGTTGTATTCACTATCCATTCTTTTGTCAATTTAAAAAAAAATTATAAACCGCTGAAATGCAGTAAGCCTGTCGTCAACTTTTGCTGGGAGATACTGTGAAATGTTGGTCTTTTGTCACAGTACAAAATTGTTTCTCTACATAAACCTGGTACACCTTCCAGGGCTGCCTTTAAAATCCGCAATGCCTGATTTTCTTGCTCGTTTCATGACGAATATTTGGTTAGAACCTTGAGAGAAGCTGAGTCCATTTTTGGCGATTTTCTTTGATGTATTTTGCAGCTTCATTTTCTAACTTGTGGCCACATGCTACATTTTTCTCTGTTTGCACACAGTTATTCTTGGGCATCCACCTAAGCTGTGTAGAGAGCTTCCTCCAATCTCTAATGCTGTTCTCTGATATCTTCAATTCTCTAGCCGCTGAACAATTATTTTCCCGCCCCACAATCTCAACAACTTTAAGTTTGAACTGGGCTGTGTATCTGCTGTTCCTTCTTAATAACATGTTGACGTATTAGAGGGTAGGATTGGCAGGAACGCAGCATGCACCAGTGAGGTGGTAGTCTTAACATCACGTGTTGAGGTACGCAGACACAAGCTAAACAGCCACTTTCAGCGGTGTGATTCTATCAGTGAGTAGGCTTGCACCAAGACGAGTTTGACTTGAGCGACCAGCGATGGTAAGTACAAAGGGTTTGGATTTTTTGGCTAGAAGTCAGAGGTTGGCTTATGCATGAGATGTATGAAAATTAGTAATTTTTTTGGGGGCCAAAGGTCTGGTGTTGACTTTCACACAAGGTCAACTATTACTTGAGTATGCAGGGTGTAGAGAATGGCCCCTTCCTTGATTACATGTCCCTATGTGAAGTACTTTATATTTATGCACTGATTTTGACCCGACCTGTTTGCTGAGGTATATTAAAATCCTTCCTTGCTCATCCTTTTCAGTTTTGGGGTTGACAACCTTCTGTGCTTGAGACTTCTAGCTCTAGGTTATTTCGGAAAAGTACATAAATGGACCTCTGTTGAACCCCATTGGAGACTTTCTCTCAGGTTGATGACAGCTCCTGTGTACTATCTTGTAGATTCTATTAGGAAGGCAAAAATGGTATGTTGGCCTTTATTGCAAGAGGATTTGAGTGCAAGAGCGGAACAGTTCAAGGGGCTCCTGCTCCTTTGTCTTTATGTACATGGTGTACTATTTCTACTGACGTCTGCGTATGCACACTTAACATTTTCTCCAGCGGCACATTTTATAATCAGCACTCGTGGATTTTCTGCTGCACAACTGAGGGTCCCGAGGCCAATTGTGAATGGATATTTGACTTGATTTGCTTCTTAACTTGACAGGCATTTAAAGCAGCAATGAAGCAGGAGTTAATGATAAGTTGCTTTGCATCAAAAGATTGGAAAATATTGATTTTTGCATATATTTTGCTGATCCTTAAAAATTTTGATTCCATTAGCTGTTCATGATTTGGTTTCAAGATAATTTTTGTCAGTTTGATTATGTAAAAAGAAAATTTAAACATTTGATCATGCTGTCTTGTTCATTGTCCTTTTGCGATATTGTTTGTTGGAGTTTCAACCATGATTGCATTAGCATTCACAATTCTTCGGTTTTGTGTCTGTCGTGGGCAAGAAGGCTTGCAAGGCTAACGAATGAGTGAAAACCGTGACCATGGCCCAAACACGATAACCGATCTTTAGAGTCACTAATCCGTCAAGTGATGTATTCTGCTGTCTTTGGCCAAGGTTTTCCACTTTACTTCCCATCCCCTTCCTCCCCTGTGCCCACTTATTTTGATACACTGGAAAACTGTTGGCTGACCACTGCATAAGCAAAGATCGTTTGTCTCAACACGATGCAGTGAGGTGGAACCTAATAGTATATATTAGCTTGTTGTAAAGCTTAGTTTTTCATGTCACTATTGCCATCAGTACCTTTTCACCTGTGTTCTGCTGTAACTGTTGTGCTGTTCTCTTATAGAGCTTAACATATGAAAAAATGAATCAAGAATGTTCAGCTGTGATTGAGTTAACTGTTGTCATGGTGTTGGTTCGCTGCTGATTGAATCAATGCCCCCTAACTGCCAGCATTTTGTTCTTTTCTCTTATCATTCTTTTCACTTATCTTTCTGATTAGTTTTCTAATCACCATATTGCCTTTTGAAGAAATTAGCTAGACCCTTTTGAAAAAATTGAGCGTCTGCAATTGAAAAGGCTTACGCAAGTTTGAGTTGTTGAATTAAAAATTCAGGATGTTATAAAGACTTAGTTAAATATGACTAGTGCATCTTTACTGTTGTGTATGAATCCTATGCAGGGACAAATTCTTGCTACCACTGTGGATTTATATGCCCTTACATTGACCCTGACCATAATTGTGAGGTGATGCACTTGGGCAGGACAAACAAGGCAAGGGAATAGAAGATGAATGGTAGGATCCTGGGAAGTACTGATGATCAGAGGGACCTTGGTGTGCATGTCCACTGGTCCCTTAAGGTAGTGGGACAGGTAGATAAGGTGTTTAAGAAGGCATATTGGATACTTGCCTTTATTAGCCAAGGCATCGAATATAAGAGCAGGGAGGTTATGCTGGAACTGTATAAAACGCTGGTTAGGCCACAGGTAGAGTATTACATGCAGTTCTGGAATCAGCATTATTGGAAGGATGCGATGGCACTAGAGAGAGTGCAGAGATTTACCAGGATGGTAAAAAGCCTGGGCTGGAGAGTTTTTGTTATGAGGAGAGATTGGATAGATTGGGGTTATTTTCCCTCGAGCAGAGGAGATTGAGGGGGAACATGATTGAGGTGTATAAAATTATGAGGGGCATAGATAGGATGGACAGGAAAGAACTTTTCCCCTTGGTGTAGGAATCAATAACCAGGGGGCACAGATTTAAGGTAAGGGGCAGGAGGTTTAGAGGGGATGTGAGGAAGAATTTTTTCACCCAGAGGGTGGTGGCAATCTGGAACTCACTGCCTGAAAGGGTGGTAGAGGCAGAAACCGTCATAACATTTCAGATATTTGGATGTGCACTTACGATGCCATGGCATACAAGACTATGGGCCTAGTGCTGGTAAAAGGTACTTGTTTGACCGGCACAGACTCGATGGGCCGAAGGGCCTTTTCCTGTGCTGTAGACCTCTATGACACAGTATTTCAGCGTCTCCCAAACTTTTTCTCCTGGCGTGACTCAATTTTAATGTCACAGACTTATTGTGACCCCAGAGTGAGAATTTTTAATGGGGGGTTGGTGGGGGTAGGGTATAATACGAGAGCTGTTGAGCAGGGGCATGTGGGAGAGGTTTCTTCTTTTGAGTGGGGGGTGGGGAGGCTTCAGTTGCATGGGGTGGGGTGGACAGGATTGGAGTGTTGAGAAAGTTGATGAAAAGGAAGGGTTTCTACAAAAAAAAACTTTTTCTTAGGCTTTCTTGCAGCAGCAGTTGGACCTCAGAGGGCCCATTAGGCCACGCCCACCAATAGAAAAAACACGAGAATTTCAAAAGACCTTGCAGTTGTCAGAGCTCATCTGAGCTCCACAGCAGCCATTGCTGCCTTAGAGCTATTAGCTCAAAATCTCATCTTTATCCACTGTTTGGGAAACCCCGATGTATTTCCTAGTGCCACTGCTATCAACCTTGTTACTTTAAAGTGCTAAAAGGTTGTGTGTGTCATTATACTCTGTGTGTGATAAACAAGTGTAGTTTCAGGTTAAGTGGGGTTAGAGGGCAGGGGATAATTGGCAAGGCAGACAGACGTCAGTCTGTCTCCATTTTGAAATCATGCTTAATTTCTTTATTTTTATATTTCCACTATATTTTTCTGTGTCCACATTTTGATGAAAGCTGCCTATATAAATTGCCCAACGGCAATTGCACCATACCGCAAGAATGGCCCAACTATCACCAGGGGCAAGAGAATGTAATTACAATGCAACAAGTAAACATAGGCAGTTTGCTGATAAATAAGGTCATAAAAATTTAGCATGGACGATGTTAACAACAAGCATTCAGTGGGTGTGAGACTTTTGATATATTAATTAATTTGTTTTTGCCCCTCTTTTCCTCCCTTTCAACTCTGATCCTTCCTTTTGAGGGTCTTTTTTTAAATCATTCATGGAATTGGACATTATATGAAAACCCATCATTTAGTGTCCATTCCTAATTGCGTTTAAGAAGGTGATGGCATGCCACCTTCTTGAATGCAATTGAGTAGGTTTTGCGCTTTTATGGGGGGCAATTAAGAGTCAGGCACATTGCTGTGCGTCTGGGGCCATATAGGTGAAGCTGCTTCCTCAAAGGATAATAATGAACTAGATGTATCTTTAAGATCTGGAAGTTATGTGGCTATGTGTTTTGTTCCAGATTTAATTAATTCAGTGTTGCTAAAAAAAAAAAGACATTTCTGTCTGTTTCAGCTAAAACAAAATAAATGATAGCCACTCACTGGTTCATTCCTCAGGGCAATGCCCTGACCAATCAGAGCCAAGCTGCTTGGTTTAAAATTTCAGACAATGCTTGGCAGTTAACTGTCAGTCACCATTAACTGGTATATTCTCCATGGCAACACCTCTACCAATCAGTGTCACTTGCCATTTAATCAGCACACTCATACAGCAGGCTTGTCCAAGGCCCAGCCCACAGGCCGGATGTGGCCCCCGAGACATTTTCATCCGGCCCACCACGTTGTTGTGAGTCAATCGTCCAAGATTTCTGGGACAGAATTTTGAAGAAAGGCTCAGAGCCTGCTCATCCAACCACAGGCAAGTTCCATCCTGCACTAGCTGTCAGCAGCCACTGGAAGGTGCAGCCAGCCTGTGATTGGACAAGTGTCACATCATCATTTGCTGGGTAAGTTTTTAATATCTCCATTTCTGGCCAGGGAGCTCAGAGCCACAGGTAAGTTCATCAGGGAGCAGGTGCTCGATGTGGGGGTGCTGAGAGCTTTGGTGGGGTGGTGAGGGAGCTGGCAACCAGAGCTGGCGACCTGGGTGACCTCGGCCCTAGCCCTGACTTGACTTCTGGAACCCTGGATCATGAGGTCTCTGGCAGCCTCAATTTCACTTTTGACCAGTGGGTAGGGTGGGGGCCGATTATAGCGGCCCCGACCTTGGCCTCGATCGCCAGTGGTGGTTGGGGTGGGTGGGTGCTGGGTGGGCTCAGTGATGGCGGACCAAGCTCAGCTTTGATCTCCGGAGCCTCGGACCTTGTGAAGCCTCCAGGGGCCTTAATTTCAGTTTTGACCAGGAGCTAGTGGCCCGTGGGGTGGGGAGGTGCTTGGTGCTGGGGGTGGGGGTGTTGTTGTTGAATGCACGGAGCTAGCGTGTTAGAGGGGGTTTGGATACTCTGAGCAGGCTGGGAGGTGCCTGGTGCTGGTGGGATGGTGAACTGGATATTCAGGGCTGATGGGTGCTCTGTATTGGTGGGGTGGTGGGGACGAGGGGGGCCCTCTGTCCTTTTCCTCCCTTTTTTCTTGATGAGTGCAAAACGAAAAGCTTCACCAAAACTTCTTTTTTCAGCAATACTCAAGTTCTGTACTACCAAGCGACTACAATTAATTAAAATTCCTCAGCTGCCATGGTGGGATTTGCGTTCATCAGTCCAGGCCTCTAGATTACTCGTTCATTAACTGTGACACTGTTCCTTAAGTTATCAGTTTAGGCAATGATAGGGGACTGTTTAACACTATAGTCATGCCCAAAACTGAACTGACATCATAGATAGCCAGTGTGAATTCTAAAGAAGGGTTTTTTTTTAACCTCTTGCTGTCTGGAGGCTGTGAGGAGAGTTTTATGGATGAGACTGACTAGCTGAGCAACAGCAGCATATATTTATACAGTGCTTTTAATGTTATAAGATGTCTCCAGGCACTTCACAGGAGCATTTTAAAAGAAAATATGACACCAAGCTACATGAGGTGATATTAGGTCACATGACCAAATACTTGGTCAAAGGCGTAGGCTTTAAGGCATGTCTTAAAGCAGGAAAATGAGGTACGGAGGCAGAGAGAATTAGGAAGGAATTCTGGAGCTTAGGACCTAGGCAACTGAAAACAGAGCCAGCAATGGTCGAGCGATTAAAATCGGGGTGCTCAAGGCCAGGATTAAATGAACACAGTTATATTTGAGGGTTTTGGTGCTGAAGGAGTTTAGAGACAGGGAGGGGTGATGTCAAGGAGCGATTTGAAAAGAAGAATAAGAAGAATAAGAATTTAAGAATCAAGATGTTGCTTGACCAGGAGCCAGTGTATGTCAATGAGCAGAGGGATGATGGGGGGGAAACGGGATTTGGTGCGAATTAAGACACAGGCAGCAGAGTTTTGGAGGACTTCCATTTATGGAGGGTAGAATGTGGGAGTGCATTGGACCAGTCAAGTCCAGAGGTAACAAATGCTTGAATGATGGTTCAGCAGCAGATGAGCTTAGGCAGGGGTGAAGTAGAGCAATGCTACAGAGTTTGAAATACATGGTCCTATTTTTATTCTTTTTTTAAACTGCTTCTTAAACTGCTGCAGTCTATCTGGTATAGGTACACCCACAGTACTTTCAGGAAGTGAGTTCCAGGATTTTGACCCAACAACAGTGAAGAATTGGCGATATAGTTCCAAATGAGGATGTTGTATGGCTTGGAAAGGAACTCGAAGCTGGTGGTGGTCTTCCCAAGCATCTGCTGCCCTTGTCTTTCTAGGCGGTTGTTTGGAAGGTGCTGTCAAAGGAGCCTTGGTGAGTTTCTGCAGTGCATCTTGTATATGGCCTACACTGCTGCCATTGTGTGTGGTGGTGGAGGGAGTGACTGTTGAAGTTGGTGGATGGGGTGCCAATCAAGTGGACTGCTTTGCTCTGGATGGTGTCGTGCTTTTTGAGTGTTGGAGCTGCACTCATCCAGGCAAGTGCAGAGTATTTCATCATACTCCTGACTTGTGCCTTGTAGATGGTGGACAGGCTTTGGGGAGTCTGGAGGTGAGTTACTCGTTGCAGAATTCCCAGCTTCAGGGCTCATGAAGCCACAGTATTTATATGGCTGGTTCGGTTTCTGGATAATGGTCACCCCCAGGGTGGTGTTAGTGGGAGATTCAGTGATGATAATTCCATTGCATGTTATGGGGAGATAGTCATTGCCTGGCACTTGCGAGGTGCAAATGTAACTTGCCACTTGTCAGCCAAGCCTGGATATTGTCCAGGTCTTGCTGTATTTGGATATGGACTGCCTCAGTATCTGAGGAGCTGCGAATGATGCTGAACATAGGTTCTTGATTGGTATGGGGATCAAAGGTTACGGGGAGAAGGCGGGACAATGGGGTTGTGAAACTTAAGCCATGATTGAATGGCAGAGCAGACTCGATGGGCCGAATGGCCTAATTTCTGCTCCTATGGCTTATGGTCTAACATTATGCAATCATCAACGAACATCCCCACTTCTGACCTTATGATGGAAGGGAGGTCATTGCTGAAGCAGCTGAAGATGGTTTGGCTGAGGACTCAACCTTGAGGAGCTTCTGCAGTGATGCCCTGGACTGAGATGATTGACCTGTAACAGAGACAACCATCTCCCTTTGTACTTGGTATGACTCCAACCAGTAGAGAGTTTTCCCCCTGATTCCCATTGACTCCAGTTTTGATTGGGCCCCTTGATGCCTCACCTCGAGTTCAGCTCCTTTCATGTTTGAACCAAGGCTGTAATGAGGTCAGAAGCCGAGTGACCCTGCTGGAACCCACCAAACTGAGGGTCAGTGAGCAGGTTATTGCCAAGCAAGTGCCACTCGTTAGCACTGTTGATGACCCCTTCCATCACTTTACTGATGATTGAGAGTATACTGATGGGATGATAATTGGCTGGGTTTGATTTGTCCTGCTTTTTGTTGAAAGGGCATACCTGGGCAATTTTCCACATTGCTGGGTCGATGCCCTGTGTTGTAGCTGCACAGGAGCATGGCAACTTCTGTAGCACAAATCTTGAATGTTATTGCTGGAATATTTTCAGGCCCCATAGCCTTTGCAGTGTCTATTGCCTTCATCTGTTTCTTGATATCACGTGGAGTGAATCAAATTGGCTGAAGACTGGCACCTCTGATGCTGGGGACCTCGGTGAAGGCTGAGATGGATCATCCACTCGGCACTTTTGGCTGAAGATTGTTGAAAATGCTTCAGCCTCATCTATTGCCCTGATGTTCTGGGCTCCTCCATCATTGACGATGGGAATATTTGTAGAGTTGTCTCATTCAGTCAGTTGGTTAAACGTCCATCACCATTTGTGACTGGATGTGGCAGGACTGCAGAGCTTAGATCTGATCCGTTGGTTCTGGAATCGCTTAGTTCTTGTTCATTGCTTGCTGCTTATACTGTTTAGCATGCAATTAGCCCTGTACTGTAGCTTCTCCAGGCTGACACCTCAGTTTTAGATGTCCTTAATGCTGTTCCTGGCAAGCCCTCCACTTTTCATTGATGCAGGGTTGATCCCCTGGCTTGGTGGTAATGGTAGAGTGGGGCATGAGGTTACAGATTGTGGTTAAATACAATTCTGCTTCTGATGGCCTACAGCGCCTCATGATTGCCCAGTCTTGAGTTGCGAGATCTTTTTGAAATCTATCCCATTTAGCACGCTGGTAGTGCCACACAACACGATGGAGGGTATCCTCAATATGAAGGCGGGACTTTTGTCTCCACAAGGACTGTGGGGTGGTCACTCCTACCGATACTGTCATGGACAGATGCATCTTCAGTAGGCAGGTTGGTGAGGATTTAGGTCAACTATGCTTTTCCCTCTTGTCGTTTCCCATACTACTTGCTGTAGACCCAGCCTATCAGCTGTGTCCTTTAGACTCAGCCAGCTAGGCTTGTGGTGGTGCTACCAAGCACTTTTGGTGATGGACATTGAAGTCCCCCACCCAGATTACATTTTGCCCTCTTGCCACCCTCAGTGCTTCCTCCAAGTGGTGTTCAACATGGAGGTGTGCTGATTCATCAGTTGAGAAGGTATGTGGTAATCAGCAGGAGGTTTCCTTTCACATGTTTGACCTGATGCCATGAGACTTTATAGGGGCCAGAGTCGATATTGAGAACTCCCAGCGCAACTCCCTCCTAACTGTGTACCACTGTGCTGCCCCCCTCTGCTGCGTCTGCCCTGTTGGTGGGGCAGGACATACCCAGGGATGATGATGGGACATGATCTGTAAAGTCTGATTCTGTCAGTGTGACTACGTCAGGCTGTTGCTTGACGAGTCAGTGAGACAGCCCTCCCAATTTTGGCACTAGCTCCCGGATGATCGTAAGGAGGACTTTTCAGCATTGATGGGGATGGGTTTGCTGTTGTCACCTTGGTCAGTGCCGGATGGTCCGTCTGGTTTCATTCCATTTTATTGACTTTGTAGCAGTTTGATACAACTGGGTGGCTTGCTAGGCCATTTCAGAGGGCATTTAAGAGTCAAAATCACATTGCAGTGGATCTGGAGTCACATGTAGGCCAGATATTAGTGGCCTTTTGCCACAATCGACAATGGTTTTGTGGTCATCATTAGACTTTTATTTCCAGATTATTATTGAATTCAATTACACCATCTGCCATGATGGGGTTCGAACCTGGTTCCCCAGGGCATTACACTGGGTCTTTGGATTACCAGTCCAGTGATGTTAGCACTCTTCCACTGCCTTCCCCAATAATGATGAGGATGCTGACAAACTTTGGGCTGAAGCAGAAATGATAGAGGTAATGAATAGGGTAAAAATGGCTAGCTAGGATGTACAGTGGTGACTCTTCCCCTCAAGGGAAGTGCTTGGGCCATTGATTTTTAGGATGAATATATAGATATTGGAATACAGAATAAAATTTTAAATTTTGCCATCCATACCAAACTTGATGGTGTTATATACAGTGAGGACTATACCCGTCTATTGCAACAGGACAGTGATAGTCTAGCAAAATGGGCAGAGAGTTCCATGGGAAAATGGAACTTAAAAGAGAGAAGTGTGAGGGGATGCATTTTGGCAGAAAATAGGGAGAGGTAATATAAACTTTGTGGCACAGTTCTAACGAGTGTGCTGGAATAGAGGGATCAGGAAGTTCATGCACATCGTTCCTTGGTGGCCATGCATATTGAGAGAGTAGTTAGCGAAGTATATGGGATCTTGTACTTCATAAATAAGTTATGCTGCACATATACAAAGCTCAGGTTAGGCCCCAACTAGAGTATTGCATCCAGTTCTAGCCACCACACTTTAGGAAGGATGTGGATGCCATTGAAAGGGTGCAGAGGAGATTTATTGGAATGGTTCGAGGGATTGGGTATTTTAGTTGCAGAGCTGGGATGAAGAAGCTGGGATTGTTCTCCTTGGAGCAAAGGAGATTTAATAGAAGTGTAGAAGATTATGACAAGTTTGAATAAGCTGGACAAAAAAAAAAGCCATTCCCATTAACTGATGGTACCAGGACTGTGAAACACAGATTTAAGATTTTGGGCAGGAGATGCAGGGGGTTGTGAGGAAGAACATTTTTACTTACTTAGTAAGCGGGCATGGATCTGGAACTCGCTGCCTTGGAGGATGGTGGAAGTGGAGACGATCAATGATTTCAAAAAGAAATTGGATGGGCACCCAAGGGCAATAAACTTGCAGGGCTGTGGAGATTGAGCGAGAAAATGGGACTGACTGGATCTCTTGATATAGAGCCAACGTGGACTCAAAGGGCCGAAGGTCGAGGCGGGAGCGAACTTAAGAGGAAGTTTGGCCCAGTTGGCTGGTAGAATGGAGTGATGCAACAGGGACAGCTGATTGGATGGTCTCAATCTTAGTGACGAAGAAGTCCATTAGCTCCTTGCATTTGTTGTTAGCAAAGTTTCAGGATTTGGATAACATTTGTGATTTGTAACGCTCAAAACTATACGAGATTCTACCTGGTAGCAGCACTTTGCGTAATTTTCTCAATTTCTTTTCTCTTCTGCTCATCAGAACTCCTGTTTAAAAAAAAAACAGCCTGAAATAACAGATAAGCAACTGTTGATTTGTAATTTAAAAAAAAACTGATACAGACTAATAACCATAGCAATTCAAACAAAAATTGTGTAATTTGGATTTGTAGTTTTTAAGGCTAATATTGTAATCCAGCTCAGAATTTGGGCTGTGGTGGGGAACGGGCAAAGAAAAGGCAACAGGACTGAGTGAATAGTAAAACTGCCTGAGAATACAGATGGTTGTCTACAGATTAAAAAGATTGTTACAGATAAGGCACCACACGGATTTCAGACTGTAAGAAACACCATCCTGACTTGAAACTATATCACCGCTCCTTCAAAATCCTGGAACTCCCTAACAGCACTGTATATGTACCAGCACCACATGGACAGCAGCGTTTCAAGAAAACAGCTCACCACCATCTTCTCGAACGCGGTGGGCAATAAATCGCAGAATCTTTACAGTGCAGAAGGAGGCCATTAGGCCCTTCAGTCTTCACTGGCTCTCTGAAAGAGCATTCTGCCTTGACCCGCTACCCTGCCTTATCCCTGTAACCTTGCGCATTCTTTCTTTTCAAACAGCCATCCAATTCCTTTTCAATACCTCGATTGAACCTGCCTCCACAAACCTCTCAGGAAGTTTGTTCCAGGCTTCAACCACGTTTGGTGAAAAAATTTTCTTCACCTCAATTTTACTCATTTTGCCAATTATTTTGAATCAATGCCCCTTTAGTTCTTGATGCTTCCTTGAGTGGGAACAGTTTCTCACTATTTACCCTGTCCATACCCCTCAGGATCTGGAATACCTTTTTCAAGTCTCTTGTCAACCTTTTTTCCAAGGAAAACAGCCCCAACCTCTCCTCACAACTACAGTTTTCCATCCCTGGAATCATTCTTGTGGATCTCCCCTGCACTCTCTCCAATCCCTTCACATCCTTCCTCAAGTATGGTGCCCAGAACTGGAAGCAGTACTCGTGTCTTATACAAGTTCAACATAACTTCCTTATTCTTGTACTAAATGCGCCTATTACTGAAGCCTTAGATACTATATGCTTTATCAACTGCTCTCTCAACATGCCCTGCAATCTTCAATTAATTATGTATATATATATACTGAGGTCCCTGTGCTCCTGCATCTGCTTCAGAGTTTCTCCCTTTATTTTATATTGTCTCTCCATATTCTTCGTGCCAAAATGAGTCACCTCACACTTCTCTGCATTGAACTTCATCTGCCACTTATTTGTCCAATCCACCAACATGTTATGAACTCTTGAGGTTCAAGACTATCCTCATCACAGTTAACGACGTTTCCAATCTTCGTAACAACTGGAAATTTTGAAATCATGCCCTGAATACCACAGTCTAAGTCATTAATGTATCAGGAAGAACAAGGGTCCCAACACTGACCCCTGGGGAACTCCACTACAAGCCTTCCTCCAATCTGAAAAACATCCATTTATCACTGCTCTTCCTTTCCTGTCACTCAGCCAATCTCTTATCCGTGTGCCTACTCTCCCTTTTATTCCATGAGCTAGAATTTTGCTCACAAGTCTATTGTGTGTCACTGTATCAAATGCCTTTTGAAAATCCATGTACACCACATCAACAGCATTGTCCTTATCATCCTTTTCTGTTCCCTCCTCAAAAAACACCAAGTTAGTTAAACATGATTTTCCCTTAATGAATCCATGCTGGCTTTCCTTAATTATCCTGCACTTGTCTCAGTGATTATTGATTCTATCTTGACCTATAGTTTCCAGAAGTTTCCCTACCATTGAAGTCCAACAGACTGGTCTGTAATTTCCGGCTTTATCCTTGCACTCCTTTTTGAACAAGGGTGTAACATTCGCACCACCCATGTGTCCAAGGAAGTTTGGAAGATTATCACTAGCGCCTCTCCAATTTCCACTTTCACTTCCCACATACCCTTAGATGTATCTCATTTAGTCCTGGTACCTTATCAATTTTAAATAAAGATAGCCTTTCTAACACCACCTCCTCAATGGTAAATTCCTCCAGTGTACCAGTTACTTCCTCTCTCACCTCAGCCTGGGTAGCATCTTCTTCCTTTGTCAAGACAGATGCAAAGAACCCATGTAATACCTCCGCTATTTCTAAATGCTGGTCTTGATTAAAAGTGAGGTGAGGAAAAATTTTTCTCACACACACTCCCATAAACGAGTAGCAATAAAAGATAGCCCTCTCGGTTTTAGTTATGATTGAACTTGCTTTGATGCAGTCTGACTAGTATCCTGATTGATGTTGGTTTATTCCAGTGATGTGATTGGTTATACAGTCTCATGCTATGCAGCTTAAGTATGAGGGTTGGAGGAAGTGTAATGTAAAGGTATTTTAGCTGCTTTCCAGAAGAACGCTATGAACTATGACTAATAAAACGCTGCATAGCTATTTGAATACAGTCTTGGCACAGTAAGGAAGCCCTGTCAGCATTATAATGATATCTGCTTTGTCTCTGCACTATGAACTCAGGCACATTGATAAAATTTCAAGTTTGCCACCACACGACAGGGAGTAAATGTGGAACCAGGCAGTGCATACCCTCGAATCTATTACCAGTTAACACATTAAGACATTGCGAAGGTAATGAAAACTGAGAGCAACGCTCAAGGAAATTTTTTGTTGCTATCCGAAATCCCTCTTCTACATTTCTGGAACACACTCTAGCGCCCCTTGTTCTAACTGTGTTACAAGTAGAATGGGTTATTCTGTTCTTGATGGCTTTCTATTTTGCAGCAACTAATGTAATGTTTTATTGCACATTTTGGTAATGGCATTCCCTGTAATTTGTTTGGATCAGGATGAATAAGGGACATGTAAGCAGAGCCTTTATAACTTGCATCTTGATTGGGCTCAGAGAAGAAGGTGCCAGTAAGCCCTTGAAGTAAGGTCAAGTAAAGCTGAAGATCAAAGAGACCAGCATCATTGTGAAACCAATTAGAATATTTGAAAGTTGAGAATTTACCATATCTATCTACTACTGAGTTATTAAGATGGTTGTTGTCTGACCAGTCTCTTTGGGAAAGGTGGAAGCTAAGGATGAAAACTGACAATTGAAAGTTAGTTTTTGAACCTTTTCCCTTCCCGTTTCCTACTATAATAATACAATGTTTTGTGAAGGAAGGGCTCATAAATCAGCAGTTAGTGGTGAATTTAAAGTATATGTCCACATTTGTTTGCTGAGAGATCTGTTCATGAATTTATCACTGATGAGGTTTATACCTCTAACTGTCCTTATTTATAAATTTCCTGTTGCACTCAAAACTCCCTTGGAGTGTTGATTTATCTTTCTCCAATGCTGTTGAAATTAGATCTTTGGCTTCAATTGTGAAGAATTTCTGAGAAAGGTTGTAAACTCTGAATTGGGTTATTGTTAATAAAGCATGAAAAGGTTTGAAGCCCAACTGTTGCAAAGCATTGTTCCCAGCATTGTGAGCCATATGCTCAGTACAGTACCTAATTACGTAAGCCTTTCTGTTGTTAGGGTAGAACTTGAGATTGTGATGGAAGTTCTGAAAGCTAGATGTTGCCCACTGAATGTTGAGGACTTTACGTGTTTCCTCCAGTGGCCTAGGTTGCAAAGGCAGCATTTGGTGCAGTTGTGAACCATATTGACCAGCAGAGCCTGGGCTCAATTTCTTTTTATTCTTTTCATGAGATCTGGGCGTCACTAGCTAAGCCAGCATTTTTATTGGACATCCCTAGTTGCCCTTGAGAAGGTGGTGGTGAGGTGCTACCTTGAACTACTGCAGTCCAGGTAGTATAGGTGCACCCACAGTCCTGTTCTGGGAGAAGTTCCAGGATTTTGACTGGGGAACGGTGATATAGTTCCAAGTCAGGATGGTGTGTGGCTTGGACATGATGGTATCCCTATGTGCCTGCTGCCCTTGCCCTTCTAGGTTGTTTGGAAGGTGATGCCAAAGGAGCCTTAGTGAATTGCTGCAGTGCACCCTGTAGATGGTATACACTGCTGCCACTATGCATCAGTCATGGAGGAGTGGATGTTGAAGGTAGTGGATGGGGTGCCAGTCAAGCAGGCTGCTTTGTCCTGGATGATAGCAAGCTCCTTGAGTGTTGTAGGAGCTGTCGTCATCCAGACCATTGGGGAGTATTCCATCACACTCCTGACTTGTGCTTTGTGGATGGTGGACAGGCCTTGGGGAGTCAGGTGGTGAGTTGCTCTGCAGGATTCCCAGCCTCTGACCTGCCTTTGAAGCTACAATATTTATATGGCCGGTCTAATTCAGTTTCTGTTCAATGATGATCCCCTGGATATTGATAGTGGGGGATTCAGCAATAGTAATGCTATTGAATGTCAAAAGGAAATGGTTGGATTCCTTTTTGTTTGCGTTGGTCATTGCATCTGCGGGGTGCGAATCTTGCTTTCCATAGGGATCATTCCCTCCGGGACACCCTGGTCCACTCCTCCATCACCCCCTACTCCTCAACCCCTACCTATGGCACCTCCCCATGCCCACGCAAAAGATGCAACACCTGCCCCTTCACTTCCTCTCTCCTCACCGTCCAAGGGCCCAAACACTCCTTTCAAGTGAAGCAGCATTTCACTTGCATTTCCCCCAACTTAGTCTACTGCATTCGTTGCTCCCAATGCGGTCTCCTCTACATTGGAGAGACCAAACGTAAATTGGGCTACCGCTTTGCAGAACACCTGCGGTCTGTCCGCAAGAAAGACCCAAACCTCCCTGTCGCTTGCCATTTTAACACTCCACCCTGCTCTCTTGCCCACATGTCTGTCCTTGGCTTGCTGCATTGTTCCAGTGAAGCCCAACGCAAACTGGAGGACCAGCACCTCATCTTCCGACTAGGGACTTTACAGCCTTCTGGACTGAATATTGAATTCAACAACTTTAGATCTTGAACTCCCTCCTCCATCCCCACCTCCTTTCCGTTTCTTTCCCTTCCTTTTGTTTTTTCCAATAATTTATATAGATTTTTCTTTTCCCACCTATTTCCATTATTTTTAAATCCAAATCTTTTATGCCTGTTAGCCTTTCCACCCCACCCCAACTAGAGCTGAAACTTGAGTGTCCTGCCATCCGTTCTTAATTAGCACATTCGTTTAGATAATAACACCACCTTCAACAACTCTTTGTTCTTCTGTCTGTGACATCTTTTGATTATCTGTTCCTATCACTGCTTGCTTGTCCCTTCAACCGCCCCCCCCACCTTAAACCAGCTTATATTTCACCCCTCTCCTAATATTCACTCAGTTCTGTTGAAGGGTCATGAGGACTCGAAATGTCAACTCTTTTCTTCTCCGCCAATGCTGCCAGACCTGCTGAGTTTTTCCAGGTAATTCTGTTTTTGTTCTGGATTTCCAGCATCCGCAGTTTTGTGTTTTTATTGATTTATTTTGTGATGAATCTGTTGATCACAACTTTGAAAAGTCAGTTTAGAGCTGGGCTTGAGCATGAAAAATCTCTTGCAACCACTGCCCAGCTGATCCCTAATTATAGGTGTGCATATTTGAATATCTGGAAAGGCAGCTAGGTGTTTAGTTATATTTTCAGAAGCCTACATCTTGCTATCTGGTCTCACATATTAAAAATGAGCAAGGTGTTGAGGGTTGCTGAAGCTCATTGAATTATGTCCCAGAAAGGGTCAACACCAATAGGAGCATTTGGACAAAAATTAGGACAAACTGCCACATGGAGCCTTCTGTTTATAGTTTGTCAGTTTGCTAATATTCATCATTATCAAAAAAATAGCCAAGATCACTGCCTTTGTGAACTCTAGCCCTGTCCTCTTGTCCAAAAATAGTTTTTTTTCCAAAATGAACAGGGGGTTAGTACACAGTCCTTTCACTTGAGATCGATGGTATTAATGGCTGTTTACTACTTTAATTTCTTAGTGTTTCCAACAATTTTAATTTCTTAAAGTTTTTAAGCTCTTGTTTGACGTATCCTAGGATTCCAGATTTACTGGAGACAGCTGGCTTCTAATATCAATTTGATATTATGCTTGGAGCCCCAAACAGAATTTTCAATTGTAGATGGGATCACAGCTGATCTGTATCTCACCTGTTATGTTTTCAC
This sequence comes from Carcharodon carcharias, assembly GCF_017639515.1. Classification (NCBI taxonomy): domain Eukaryota; kingdom Metazoa; phylum Chordata; class Chondrichthyes; order Lamniformes; family Lamnidae; genus Carcharodon; species Carcharodon carcharias. The sequence continues at coordinate 144,106,349 of NC_054472.1, forward strand.
ACAAGGGCACTTTCCACTGTCAACCAACTTAGTATCCTCTGTGATGCATTTCTTCTTAAGCACAGGTTCTCTCAAGTCTCTTGAGGACCCTATTTCATCTGTTCTTTATATTGGACTTGAATATTGGGAAAACAATCTTGAAATTTGCTGAGTAAGAACTTCAGCAAACAGTGATCAGGGCAATGAAAAAAATTGAAGATGTAGGCAAATTAGCAAAGTGGGCAGACAGGTGGCAGATGTACCTTAATGACCTGAATTTTTGCTCCAGAGTTAGGAAAATTCCTGACTCTGCAAATCTGACTCTGGACAAAGTGCCCCAGATGGTTTGATTTTCATTCTGGGGAGGTGGGTGTTAACGGGAGTGGGGCACAGTGTGGAGACAGCCAGAATTTGTCTGTTGGAAAGACCAGCCTCTCTGCTGTGGCACTTTTGTCTCAGCTGTTGTTTTAAAAAAAGCCCTCTAACTACCTACGTTCCCCATGCCCCATCCTTACCAATCTGTGCCCCTCTACCAACCCCCATGACCTTTTATAGCCTCCATGCCAACTCATGCCACCCCACCCCACCCTTTGTCCTTGCACCCTCCATGCTAACTCGCCTAGTATACACCATGAGCAGACCTCAGGACCTATGCTGAGATGAAATAAAATTAAGTTTGAAGTGCCTTTTGATGACTTTACTATTTAAAAAAAACCTCTCTGATAACCCATTCTCTACATTTATATCCTTTCAACTACTTAATCCCTTTTAAAAACAATTTGTATTCATAGCCCCACAACAAAGACTTTATAATCACTTGGATCTGTCAATCAAACTCTGAACTGAAAGGTACCCCACTGTGATGATAGGTTGTGGAATCATATGCAGAACAAATCCTGTATTGATAACCCTCAGGCCTATTTCAACAGACAGAGTAAAGTAGCAAGCACTGATTTTTTTTTTAAACTACAGACTCTTTCTTTTGAGATTTCAATGTCTTGAAAATTCCAAGGAGCTATAAATGCCACGACAGCTTGATAGTTCCAATAAGTTTGTCCACTTTTTGCACACATTCATGTCTAATTTTACCAATCCCAGAGGATACTTTTATGCATGCAGCTGCTCGATGAACCATGGAGGTGCAAAGTACAATCAACCCACCCCCTTTCCCCTCCCTGCCCCACAAAAATTATGAGTGCCAGGTTCGAGGGCAGGATGTCTGGAATCAGGGCTCCGGCACTATTTTGGCTTGGCCAGAGACCCCCTCCATGTGTTTAAAAATTAAACCAATGTTCCATAAACTTGAGCTTGTACAATTTGGAGCAAAAAAAACAAGGAACCTAGGAGCAGGAGCAGACCATTTCGCTCCTTGATCCTGTTCCAAGGTTCACTGGGATAATGGCTGATTTGTGACCTAACTGCATATAGCTGCATATAATTGCTTTTGCCTCATATTTTCCATATGCGTTTAGGAATAAAAAGCTATCAACAAGAATTAGTTTTGTTTATGGTGCATTTAACGTAATAAAATGTCCCAAGCACTTCATGGGAGTATTTCAAACTAAGTATGGCACCAAGCCACATGAGATGTTAGGTCAGATGACCAAAGATTTGATCAAAGGTTTTAAGAAACGCCTTCAATCACAGTTTGAAATTTAGCAGTTGATCTTGCATCTAGCTTTTGTGGAAGAGAGTTCTGAACTTCTACCACCCTTTGTGTGAATAAGTATTTCCTCATTTCAATCATGAAAGGTCTGGCTCTAACTTTTTTAAACCATGCGTGCTCCCCCTAGACTTCCGAACCAATAAAAATGGTTTCACTCTATCTGCCATACTGTTCCTCAGGATATCTTGAAAGCTTTGATTGAATCACCCCCTTAACTTTTTAAATTGCAGGGAATGCAACCCAAGCTTGTGTAATGACTCCTCATACCTTAATTCCAAGGATTAAATTATCATTCTGTTAAATCTATGCTACCTTTCTTCCAAGGTTAATATATCCTTCCAAAGTTATGGTGCCCAGAACTGCTCTCAGTACCCCAGGTATGGTCTAACCAGGGCTTTGTATAGCTGAAACCTGACTTCTCCCCCTTTGTGTTCTAGTTCTCCAGATATAATGACCAACATTGCAATAACTTTTATGATTAGGGTTCCTTTTCATGACATTTTAATGATCGATGTGCCTGGACCTCCAAGTCTCTTTGGATTTGCTATTTCCAGCTTTTCACTATTTAGAAAGTAACCTGTTCTATCTTTTTAAGGTTCAAAGTGCATGACCTCATATTTGACTACATTGAATTTTATTTGTTAAGTTTTGACCATTCACTTAACGTATATCTCCTTTTAAATTTTATACTTTGTATCAACACTGCTTTCTGTACCCATTTATCTTTGTGTCATTTGCACATTTGCACATGTGACTTTCTATTTCATCATCTGATTCATTAATAAATACTACGAATGGTTGAGGCCCCCAACACAGATCTTTGTGGGACACCACAGACAGTAACTTCCAAGCTGCAGGGCAGTGTAACTGGACCCCCACTGCCCTGTAAAGTTCCCAGGTAAGGTTTGCATGGCAAATGCCCTGCTGGACCTTTAAACATATCTGATTTACGGCAGCCATTTCCTTTGATTCAGCAGCACTCGAGTCAAGGCCTCAGGAGCACTCTGCCCTGTACAGTTCTCGCCTGGCCTGAGTCGGAAGGTTGGGCAATATAGGATCGAAAAGATTACAAGGCAAAAAAGTACGAGTGGAGTGGCATTCCAACTCTGATTGCCACTCCACTGAAGTTCAGGCCTCTCAAGTTGCCAAATACAGTACCTGCTCATTATTCCAGCTCTCTTTTCTACCCCTCAGCAATTTCCTAACCAGGTAAATAATTTGCATACTGCTGTAAAGAGAGAAACATTGCTGAAGCTTTTCATCTTGCACTCCTCAGGATAAATGCAAGAATGCCAAATTTCACGATCACAACGGTTTATACCACAGTAAAAAAGGTTGCTGATTGGTTGGCAAGCTGACTCTAAATGGCCGAGGCAGTACTATGAAGAAACAGGAACCGTAGGCTCCTTATGTTTAGGATAACTCAAAAAAGATGCAAGGCTTGAACATAATTCTTTTGATGGCAGATAACGAGTCCCTGCCTATGAATGTATGACTTTTCTGGCAAGTGTAAATGAGCCACGCTACGGAATTGACTGATTATAATAAATTGATTGTCGGTGTAGACATTAGTGCACTTAGGATTGTTCCAGTCGCAAATCACATCTAACAGTAGATGTTTGTTTTTCTGTTTGCAAGCATGGGCTGGCTGAGTATGATTTGAACTCTGCCTATTAATGTCCTTTATCCCATGTTCCAGTTCACTTTTGAGATGGAGAAGTCTAACACATTCCCTTTCCTCAACTTCCCGTGTTGAAAAATATTTGCTAATCGTTTCTCCACTACTATCTACCACAAGCCTGCCTTCACTGCTCAATATACATATTGAAATTTGTATAGTTCCACGTAGCTATCTTGTAAATAGGGCTCCACCATTTGCTCACCTTGCAAGCTCAATGCAGAAATGGAGTGTATCAAAGCTGTCTTGCAGGGAAATGGCTATCCTGATCAGATCATTGTTTGCTGTGTAATGCGCAGACTCGCAGAGGCCTCCACTTTGGATCTGAAAAGTACCCGATCGACCTCAAATTACCTTGGAAAGGCAAAGTATCTCAAAAATTTGACCAACAGGTGAAGCAAGCCATTTCACGCTGCTACTATGCAGCTATGATGTGAGTGGTATTTTCCACTCATAGGATGCTGCCATCAGTCCAAAAACACACACTGCCTACCACACAATTGAGCAACGTTGTGTATGAATTTCAGGTGTGATGTCAGATGCGTAGGCTGTGTCCCCCCAATAATTGGCTGATTGAATCAAACAGCATGTGCCTCTGGCTGTGCGGAATAGGCAAGAAGTAGACCATACTCAGCTCGTGTTTGCAAAACCTGGAACAAAATGTCTACTGTTGGATGTGATTCTGTGATTGGACAGCACTTGGTGAGCAATCCTGAGTACACCAATAACTATATCAACAACCAATTTAAGGTCATCAGTCTAGTTTGTAACATGGCTCATTTATGCTTCCCAGAATTGACATACATTCATACTTGGGGACAAGTTCCACATACAAAGAAATATATTCAAACTTTGCGCCTTTTTTGAATTACCCGGAAGTATAGGGAATCTATAGTTTTCTCCATGAAAATGCCTCAATTAATCAGAGTTATCTTGCCAACCAATCAACACCCCTTTTGTCCTCAGGCATAAATTGTTATGATCATTTGAAATTTTGATTCTTGTGTTTGTCCTGATGAGTACAAGATGAAAGCTTCAGCAACATGTTTCCTTTTTAGCAATTTTCAAATTCTGTACTATCAAGCGACGGTTCAATAATATGCCTTCAATTCCTTGGGTTTCAAATTTAGCTAAGTCTCTTCGGAATGTTGAAATTCTTTTTGGAAGTCCATTTAAATAGCATCCATAAACATTTTCCTAACCACTATTTAAATTACCTCTTCAAAAAATTCAGTCTGGTTCATCAAGAATGATCTATCTTTACAAATCAGTGGTGGTAGGAGGCGTATCGGGGCCTTACATTTGGGCTATCAATATTTCTTTGTAATGTTCTGCTTCCACCTATACAGGCTATGGTGCTGCCTACCTTTGTCATCAGCAAATTTGGATCTGTGGCTTTCCTTCCCGTCATTTTAGTCATAAATAAAAAGTTAATAGTTCAGCCCTCAACACAGATGTTTTCAGAATGGCAATATATACCTGTTTGGAAATTATGGAAGAGTTTGAATAAATTGAGTCCTGTGTGTTCAAAGGCATAATTCATTGAAAAAGTGAATGTCAGTAGATTTACTTTTGAATTAATAAATTTGGAAAAAGTGAAAAAGCCAAGAAGCCATTTTCTACGAAACATTTGGTCACAGTTTGATTGGTGTGCAGTTTTGGGTGTCCTGTTGTAGACCATCAGGGGCAACATAACTTCACCAGTTTGGCACATACAATTAAGAGGAGATACTTGAAATATGAGATTATTTGCACTGAAGTGGAAAAGATTTTTAACTTCATAAGAAATTTGATGGTGTGAACGGAAAATGGCTGTTTCCTCTGATTAAAGAGTCAGAAGACACTATTACAAACAGCTGCAGGAACATGTTGTTTGATTAAAAATGTGGAGCGAAATTGGAAGAAATGTATTTCTGCATTGGGTGTTGGAACATGGTATGCTTTGCCACAGGGAGTGGTTGAAGCAGCAATCATTGCACCTTCAAAAGGAAAAGTTTATATGTGAAGCAGATCACGAAGAAGAAGGTAGAATTTGTTGTAGGTTGCACAATCAGAGACATGCTGGACTTAGTGACTGCCTGTGCTTTGATGTTCTGTAGTTTTGTTCTATTTTGATCCTCTCCTAGGTGCATTGGTATCAAATATACAGCCTAATGTTTATCTGAACTGCCATTGCTTTTCCAAGTATGTACAGCTCAACACAGTGAATGTTGCTTTTACATTCTGAATCAACAGTAAGTAGTTGCGTATTACATTTTATCAAATGAACTACTGTTAAACCTTTGGAATAATCTACAAAGCTAGATAAAAGAAGCAAGAAAGTTGAATTTATTTTCAGTAAGTTGAGCCCTATTCAAGCCTGGACTGAGCTTCCTGACCCATTTCCTCTCCACCACAAAGATCACCTACTTCGACATCAATATACCATCAGCCACCTCTGGTCCTAATGACTGAAACTTGTGCTTTTTTTTTTAAGAAATGTGCGCACATTTATTTAATGCCAGCCTACATGCATTCACCCACTCTCTGTAAAATTAAACTCATCTCCAGCTGTGATGCTTGTATCATAACTTGCTCTAAGCAATTACCCATCATCCCTGCCATGGCTAACATAAAGTGCCTCCCAATCCCTCACTGGCTCCAAATTTAAAGCCTCATCAATGACAATTATAGTATTGTATCGTATATTTTATTCTATATACCAGTGTTTACCCTGTTATTATTCTGAATGCAATTTGATGCTCTTTTGGGGGAGTTAATATACCAGAATAATAGCACTCTGGCTGAATTTCTTCTTGTTCATTCATGGTATGTGGGTGTCACTGGCTAGGCCAGCATTTATTGCCCATCCCTAATTGTCCTTGATAAGGTGGTGGTGAGCTGCCTTCTTCAACTGTTGCAGTACATTTGGTGTGGGTACACCCACACTGCTGTTAGGGAGGGAGTTCCAAGATTTTGACCCAGCGGCAATGAAGGAATGGCGATATATTTCCAAGTCCGAAATGAGAAATTTCATTGAGAAATTAACTTTTTTCCCTGGCTTTGTAACTATTCACAAACAAAAGTCTGTTACTTCCTGATTCTGCCTATGGCACCAGATATATATATGCAAGTTTGTGCCATTTGCCTTCAAATGAAATCAGTGTTTCTTGGAACTAATTTAGATTTTTTTTCTTTTGCAAGAAGCTCTCGAGTCGCAGTTGCCTTTTGATTTTGATTCAGGGTAAGCAGATAAGCTTGTCCTCATTTCAATTTTCACCTGCTCCCTCTTGGAATCTGTGACTTCAGGTTCTGGTTCACATGTAGCTGACAGTGATTGTTCTTCCTGGACAGTGAGCATCAACAGGCTATTCAGTCACAGCGGGCATCACAACTTATCTCTGATAATTACATGCACTTTCTGCGATCGGTTCTTGAATAGTGATCAGGAAAATAAACTCCTGCAGCATTGGCTTCTTACAGTTCAGAGTTTAAAAATAGAATAGACATCAAGTTATCTATATTTTCAATGCCACAGGCTCCATATTCCCCTCCAATTCACATAGCATCCTAACTTCAATATAAATAGCTAGGCTAGGATCTTGGAATTTCCTGCAAAATATGGCATAGGAGCGCCTTCACCAGAGGTACTGCAGAGGTTCAAGACGGGCAACAACGTATGGAGAATATAGACATAAAAGTACATTGAAGTGACAACACAAACCCCAAGGCCATTTAGCTCAATTGGTGTATCAACACTTTCCCTCCAGCAAGTTGTCTCCCAGGTATGTACCTATCTCTCTGGGTATTCCTTCTTCAATCCCTAGAAACCATCTTTTTCAGAAAAAAGTCATGAATGATGTACTTTGTAATTGCAAGTTGTGTTTCAGCTTTCCTCACCTCCCTCCTCTTTCTTCAGTGCTTGTTACAAGTTGGCCATGTCACTTTTTTCTCTAGTGGCTCTCACTAAGCCTGAATTGCCTGGAGTCTGCGAGCAGCAGCACTCTTTCAGCATAGTCTCTTCCCCTGCTGACAAACCTGCACACTCCCACCCAACAGATATATACAGATAAATTGAAACCAGAAAACCTTCTTAAGCTCCACCCATCTCCATGACAGTGCAGCCTGCTGTGATCTATCCTCAAACTGACCTCCAAGCCAATTATCCCTCCTTTTCAATTTCTCCAGCTGAGTAAGCCCACCCGCTGTTATATGCCCCCCGCCCCCCCATCTCTTCTATTCTGACTCCGTTAAACGAGCATGGGTAAACTTCCGAACTGCCATTTTTTTTCAGAGATAAAAACAAAAAACTGCGGATGCTGGAAATCCAAAACAAAAACAAATACCTGGAAAAACTCAGCAGGTCTGGCAGCATCGGCAGAGAAGAACAAAGTTGAGGTTTCGAGTCCTCATGACCCTTCAACAGAACTAAGTAGAAATAGGGAGGGGGTGAAATATAAGCTGGTTTACCGGCTTGGGGGGTGGGGGGTGGGGGGTGGGGGGGTTGTTGGGACAAGCAGGCAGTGAAAGGAGCAGATAACCAAAAGATGTCACAGACAAAAGAACAAAGAGGTGTTGAAGGTGGTAAATATTAACTCAAAGAATGTGCTAATTAAGATTGGAGAGCAGGACGAGCAAGGTAACTCCAGTGGAGGTAGGGTGAATTAAACCATGGGAGGAATACATTTAAAAATAATGGAGAATAATTGAGAGAAAGAGAAAAATTTTCTTGTTGAGGCGTCGGATGAGACGAAGAATAAAATGAAACTGGGGGCACCCACAGCTTTGAAAAAGAGTGTGGCTTCCCTTCCTTGACCTCTCTGTCTCAATTTCTGGAGATAGACTGTCCACCAACATCCATTACAAGCCTACCAACTCTCGCAGCTACCTTGACTACAGCTCCTCACACCCTGCTTCCTGTAAGGACTCCATCCAATTCTCTCAGTTCCTTCGCCTCCGTCGCATCTGTTCTGCTGATGCTACCTTCAAAAGCAGTTCCTCTGACATGTCCTCCTTTTTCCTTAAGCAAGATTTTCCACCCACGGTAGTTGACAGGGCTCTCAACTGTGTCCGGCCCATCTCCCGCGCATCCGCCCTCACGCCTTTTCCTCCCTACCAGAAACGTGATAGGGTCCCCCTTTTCCTCACTTATCACCCCACCAGCCTCTGCATTCAAAGGATCATCCTCCGCCATTTCCGCCAACTCCAGCATGATGCCACCACCAAACACATCTTCCCTTCACTCCCCCGGTGGCATTCCGCAGGGATCGTTCCCTCCGTGACACCCTGTTCCACTCCTCCATCACCCCCTACTCCTCAACCCCCACCTACGGCTCCTCCCCATGCAAACGCAAGACATGCAACACCTGCCCCTTCACTTCCTCTCTCTGCACCGTCCAAGGGCCCAAACACTCCTTTCAAGTGAAGCAGCATTTCACTTGCGTTTCCCCCAACTTAGCCTACTGCATTTGTTGCTCCCAATGCGGTTTCCTCTACATTGGAGAGACTAAACGCAGACTGGGTGACCGCTTTGCAGAACACCTGCGGTCTGTCCGCAAGAATGACCCAGACCTCCATGTCGCTCGCCATTTTAACATTCCACCCTGCTCTCTTGCCCACATGTCTGCCCTTGGCTTGCTGCATTGTTCCAGTGAAGCTTAACACAAACTGGAGGAACAGCACCTCATCTTCCGACTAGGCACTTTACAGCCTTCCGGACTTAATATTGAATTCAACAACTTTAGATCTTGAACTCCTTGCTCCATCCCCACCCCCTTTCCGTTTCTTCCCCCTCCCTTTTGTTTTTTCCAATAATTTATATAGATTTTTCTTTTCCCACCTATTTCCATTATTTTTAAATGTATTCCCCCCATGGTTTATTTCACCCCACCCCCACTAGAGCTACCTTGCTCGTCCTGCTCTCCAATCTTAATTAGCACATTCTTTTAGATAATATCACCACCTTGATGATGAGCCTTTAATTCTGTCATTTTACTGGTTTTGCCTACTCTGACCTTAATTTCTGGTGCACTCTGATGTTTGTACACTCTCTCCCTTCTTGTTACATGCTGGTTATCATTACCCTGCACTATTGCCTTGTACTTTCTCTTTAGTTTCTCAAATCTCCCCCCATGTGAATTCTCCTCCCCACTCTTTTGATTCAAGCCCTCTCTACAGCCCTGGTTATACAATTCGCCAGCACATTGCCCCACTGTGGTTCAGGTGAAGGCTGTTTCAATGGTGCAGTTCCCTCTTTCCCCAATGCTGGTGCCAGTACCCCATGAATTGAAACCCATTTCTCCCACACCAACCTTTGAGCCATGCATTAAACTCTGCTCCTATTTACCCTAAGCTTGTGGCTCAGGGAGTAATCCAGAGAGTATTACCTTTGTAGTTCTGCTTTTTCATTTAGTCCCAAACTGCTGAATGCTCCCTTAACAGAACCCCTTTCTCAGCCTGACCTATGTCATTGATAACCACATGGACCATGACAACTGGATCCTTCCCCTCCCAATCCAGCCCTTAGGAGATGTCCTTAACTCTGGCACTGGGCAGGCAACACAGCCTTGAGGACTTATGCTCACGACTGCAGAGAAGAGTATCCCCATAATTATACTGTTCCCTGCCACTACTACGTTCCTATTTCCTCCTCTCACTTGAATGGCTCCCTACCATACCACGGTGTGTGGTCAGTTCCCTCATGCACCCTGCAGTCCCCACTCTTGTCCGCGCAGCTTGCAAGAACCTCGTAACTGTAGGACAGTTGCAGGGGCCAAGACCCCTTGAGCGCCACCCCCTGGGTCCCCATACCTGCTTCACCTGCAGCCACACACTCCTGTCCCAAATCACAGACCAAATTTGAGTTACCTAATCTGAAGGATGTGACTGCGTCCTGGAGCAAAGTGTCCAAGCAACTTTGCCCCTCCCTAATATGGCACAATGTCTGCAGCTTGAACTCCAGCTCTTCAACCCGGATTGGAAGTTCCTCGAGCTGCAGACTCTTACTACAGATGTGATGGCTCTGGATCATCTTGGTGTCCAGCAGCAACACACCACCCATCCTGCCTTCACTAATGTATTTAATTTATTAATTAATTACTCTAGTATCCCTGTTCTTTACACTTGAAGAATTCCCTGCTCTTTACACTTTATTGTAAATTTTTTTACATCAGTCTTGATCCCATACTTAAGCTATTTTTAAGGAAAAGACAAAAAAAGGACTAGAGACCTAAACACAAATTAAAGACCTTACTTTTACTTTAAAGCCTAGAAATACTCACCAATTCTACTCACCAATCAGCTGCCCTCCACGCTCTTTTCCCCCTCATGCTCTTTAATGGCCTCTTGCCGCACTCTTTAATGGTCTCTTGCCTCTCCGCACTCTTTAACAGCCTCTACCAGAGGGTTTGCACGAACTGTCAAAATTCAGCTTCTTCAAAAATGTGTAAAGGACAGTGAGGGGAAAAAAACATAAAAGTTGCATAAAATACACAATTTTAATGGATACTGCTGAAATATTTGCTATTAAGTTTTACTTATTTGGTTGGGGAGTGACAGAACTGATTCAGCAATTGAGCAACTTAATTTTGAAGCATAATAAAGCCACCTACTGGTTGCTTCTGGTTACTATGAATTCATGCTTGGGTGACAGGGAAAGAGAAATCCTAACCTCAACTGAGGTCAGTTAATTCGACAAGCTCGGATTGAACTGGGACCTTTGGCCTGGATGGCTTAGTGCTATGACACATGGTTTGCCCACCATCAGCAAAGCTACACCATTGGCATTTGTAATTTACTTTCTGGTCCAATGGAGTATGCCACTCCATTATATAAATCTTTGCCTGTTTCTTTGTGACCATGCTTTGTTCCTATGTGCCTGCACCCAACCATGAGCTGAGCATGCATTTGAATAATTATTGAGCATTTTATCCAGAAAAAACAAATTCCTAACTTTATCTTGAATTATAGAATCATACAGCACAGAAGGAGGCCATTAGGCCCATTGTATATTTGCTTGTTCCTTGAAAGAGCTATTCAATTAGTACTGCTGTCTTTCTCCATCGACTTACAACTTTTCCAAGTATTTCATTACCTTTTGAAAATTACTGTTGAATCTGCATTGACCACCCTTTCAGCCAATGCAGTCAGAATCATAACAATTGTGTATTCTTAAAAAATGTCTCCTCAGGGCATCTGGAGTTCTTCTATCAATCACCTTAAAATTGCGTACTTTGGATCATCAACCTTTTGGGCATTGGAAACAGTTTCACTTCATTGAGTATCAAATATCTTCAGATTTTGAACACCTCTATTAAATCTCCCTTAAACTGTGCCTTAAGGAGAATTATCCCAGGTTTTCTGGTTTCTCCATATAACAGAAGTGCTTCAGTCCTGGGTCCATTCTGTTAAATGTCCTCTGCACACTTTTCAAAATCTTGACATCCTTCCGAAAAGTGTGGCGCCCAGAATTGAACACACTACTCCAGCTGAGGCCCAACCAGTATTTTGTAAAGATTCATCTTCACTTCCTTGCTTTTGTACTTTATTCCCCTATTTATAAAGCCAAGTTGTGTCTCAACCATCTCTCCTCATTCACAATTCTCACCATGAAATTTCAGCTGCTGTCTGTTTGTCAATTTCACCAGCAGGACAATTCGAGGAATAATAATCAATCCTACAGTGTTGGTTTTAAAAAATAATTGAACATTGCCTTTATACCAATGAAAGTTGGAAACTCATGCATTTACCCTAAAGTTAACTTCCTAGTAAGTCCAGGTTGCTTGGGATGTGCATGAAACTGCCCAAACCCATTTTGAGCTCACAACCAGCACAGGGAATATGTTCTCATTCCATTGTTTAAGCCCAGATGTAGTGGTGGTGGCCTGTATGCGTAAAAGACAGAGCAAATACAATTGTATTTTTCTTCAGACTTCCATTTTTTTAAAAAGGGAATTCTTCTCTATAATTTGAATTCATATATATGAAACCATTATACAATTTAGTTGCATGATACTTTCAGGAAGTATACAACAAAACTTGTCATGACAACTGAATGCTGGGAGCAGTGGAAGTCGGGAGGTTGAGACAACTTTAGTCCTCATTTCCGGAAAGTAATTATGTCTTGTGGGCGCCACTGCATTGAGTGAATGTGTTGGTCGTTGTAGGAGGGAGTTGTTTGTGCTGACAGAAGATCTAAAAAGAATCCCCAAGTATATTTCTGCAGTTACAGGTAGAGGATGAATACCACTTACTTTGGGCAGAGCTGCAGTTTGCTATAGAAGATTTTCCCTTCCTCTACACTATGTGCCTTTAACACTTAAGAGGCTGGATTGCCTCTTAAGATTCTTATGGTGCTGTTTGCAAATCAGCTTTGTGAGACTTAGCATGCGTTTTTTTTCCCTGTCTCTTCTGCGAAAATGCCCCACTTTGCACTCAGTATCCCCTGCAAGTGCTGAAAGGCTGTGTGTCATAGCTTTGATCGAACACTGGCCAGTCAGTCTGATTTAATCTCTGCCTATGAATTTTGGATTGTTGAGACCAGAGATATCACTACTTAATACATATGTATGTATCATATGTATCTTCCAAGAGGGATGGTTGATTGAAGCTGGGTCCAAAAGTCTTCAGTTGCAAAAGTCAGACTGGTAGCTCACTCAACGGCCAAGTGGTGAATATTCCTTCTGGTTTAACACACAAGTTGTGCAGACCTCAAGGCCCCAGGTTTGATTTTCAATCTGTGACAATTTACCTGGTCTTGGATTTATTTCTAGATCCTTGTCCGTTCGTCCCTATTGGAAAGGATGTATAGGTGCACATCACAGAATGATTAGAGTACAGAAAGAAGCCATGTGGCCATCGTGCTTCTTTGGTAGAGTTATCCAATTAATCCCAGTCACCTGCTCTTTCAAATTTCCTCCACCTCAAGTATTTATGAAATTCTTTTTTGAAAGTAACTATTGACCTTGCTTCTGCTGCCCTTTCAGGCACTGTGACTCGGTGTTTAAAATGAAATTTCCTCGTGTCACCCAAGATTCCCTATCACTTTAAACCTGTGTTCATTGGATCCTTCTGCCACTGGAGGCAGGTGAGACCAGGATTGTGGTTAGCTGTGACTCTTTTTCCCCCCCCACCCAAAAATCAAATAACCTGCTGAAACCAGCAAAGATAATTTGACCACAAAGGTTAGGTAAGGAGCTGAATTCTATGGAACTGGACCCCAACTGAGATCAATAAACTTAGCACAGATTAGGTTTCAATCTGTTCTTCGTGGCTGAGCTCCCTCTATTTATGGAGCTGACAGACCTACCAAATTACTCAACTCTCAAAATATCAGTTCTGTTTCGTGCATGCTGGTGATTTGTGCCCATCTGATGTGTCGACCCAATCTTTAAAAACGCAGCCAGCAAAATAATTAGGTATTTGTGTTTTCTGTTCCTGGCTCACAAGTAGAAATAAGCCAATTTTCAAACTAGATATTGATCAATAACTAATAGATGTGAGAACAAAATACCATAGATTAAGGATGTAGTGGCAACACTGGAGCTGTAGCTCATTTCAAACAACCAAGAAGTGAACTGTTCTTGTTGCGGCTTTGATTGTAGGAACCAAACAACATTAGTTTGGTGCAAAATTTTCTCTGGTGCACTGGCAAATAGTAGTAGTTAAAATGAAGCTCAGTCTGATGTGCCAGTGTGAAAAACGGTAATTTTTCCCCTGTGGATGTTAACATCTTGATTGAGCAGTATAACTTTGCTAAAAGATCTTGCTGCTCTGTTACTATGGTACACTGTGACCTTGCACTAGAAGTTAACAGCAGAGGGATAAAAGCAAAATACTGCAGGTTTGTAATAAAAACAAAGTACTGGAAAAACTAAGCAGGTCAGGCAGCATCTGTGGAGAGAGAAACCGAGTTATGGTTTTGAGTAGAATATGACTTTGGAACTGAAGAGAGGCGGAAATGGGAAGAGTTTTATGCTGTTGAAAAATGGGGGATGGCAATCAGGTACAATATAAAGGAAAATCAGGGATTAAACTTAAAAATTTTGATTTGTTTTAACAATAATACGTTCAGTGCGCATGGGGATTGGGTGGGGTGATGGGGGGACTGAAAGGTTGCTGCAGCTGATCTTTCAACTTGTCCTTAAGCTTTAAACCCTTTTCTGAAATTGGCAGGTTGGCACACTCTAGCTTTGATAGTGGAGAAGATGGTCAAGGTCAGATTATACTGATGAAAAGTTGTACAACTACTGGAGGCAAGTGTCACCTTGCCACGTGAATCCTTAGTTGCTCGTGTTTTTGTGTCCAGCATTCATGGTTACACACACAAGGATTTCATTCCGCCTGTCAAGTCCATGCCAGCTTTCTGCAAGAGTAATTCATCTACACCCATTCCCCTGTCCTTTCCGCACAACCCTGCAACTTTACTCCCTTCAGATAGTTATCCAGTTCCCTTTAGCAATCCACGATTGAATCTGCCTCCTCTCAGTCAGTGTATCCCAGATCTTAACCACTCACTGCAGAAAAAAAGATTTCCTCATGTTGTTTTTGGTTTCATTAATATAATGTGCATCAAACATATAACCTGCTGTCCATTTGTTTTGCGCTTTGAATGTTTGCAAGGTAACTGAAGTGCTAATTAAGGTGAAAAATGTTTTTTCTTTGGAGAACCTGGATAAGGCTACTTGCTCTCTTACCATGATAACCCCCTGTATACTTTTTTTAGTCTCTTATAAGTGTGATGTTTTCTGATATTTGAGATGCTTTACTTGAAACTAAAATTGAAGATAAGTTCATTCATTTATTCCCCCAGAAATCTTGACATTTAATATTTGTTCACGCAGACATCGTCGATCAGAGTGGAGATGGGCCATGGAAAGGGCAGCAATTGTCAACCGTTGGACATGGTTGCAAGCTCAGGTGTCTGACCTGGAATACCGAATAAGGCAGCAGACAGACATATACAGACAGATCCGTGCTAACAAGGTAGGTGGTGCAGAATGGACCAAAAGTTTTATAATACTTCCCCCATTACAGGATAACCCCAACTATTTAAAAGATTGTCCATTTGTGTTCATAATGTAAATGGGTTATGTGGTGAGTGTTCATCCTTCAGTCAGCATGTTCTTTTGACAAAAACAAAAAACTGCGGTTGCTGGAAATCCAGAACAAAAACAGAAATACCTGGAAAAACAGAACTGTTGAAGGGTCATGAGGACTCGAAACCTCAACTTTGTTCTTCGCCGATGCTGCCAGACCTGCTGAGTTTTTCCAGGTATTTCTGTTTTTGTTATGTTCTTGTGACATTGTGTGGGCGTTACATTGATCCTATATCTGCAGGAGGGACTTAACTTTAAATGTTGGGGTTCATTAACTTGCATTTAACTGAGAGACAGATGTGTCATTTAATGAAACTGTGGTTACATTTAAAAGCAGAGGAAAGCTTAGGACAATGGTGAGAGAACAATGCTATTTGTTTTCAATTAGTTGAACAAAGAGCCAGTGAAGACGAGATGGCCCAGATGGCTTGCTGCTTTGGTTATATGTCAGCACAATGTCCCCCCTTCCCCCATTTATTAGAGCTTGGTTTTTGTCAAAATTTACATTCTTCTTCTTATCATATTATCAGACACGATCAGCTGCAACACAAGCTGAACTCCCTGCCCTTTGATCTTTTATGTCCACCTGAGCGGGCGGATGGGGCTTTGGTACCCATTGCCCAAAAAGCAGTATGCAAGGTTCCATGATCTTTGATCAGGAATTTGGCGTTTCCTTGTTGTTTGACTAACATTCATCATTGCATCTACACCAGTAAAATAGATTAACTAGTCATTTATTATGTTTGCTACAAAACAAAGACTACACCTCAAAAGTAATTCTTTGGCTTTGAAATGCTTTGTGACACCCTTTATTTTTGGCAGCATTTACTTGCCACCCAAGTGTGTTTGACGAGATTTCTGATTGGCCCCCTTAGAGGATAAAACACACTCCAACAGTTTGTCTGGAATGTGTAATTTGACCCTGCCTGATGTAGAGTGATTCATGATTCTTGATTGGCATCTTTCCATCTCTGAGATTATGGGAATCACGCCTTAGAACTTTGGGGCCAGATGAGATAATCTGCTGCACTTCTTTTGATGGCTGAATAAGCCGATCCTGGAAAAAGCAAGTTTGCTGCAAGTGCTGCACAAAAAGTTCTTCCTTGCCGGTGGTGCGAGATGATCTGTGCTGAAGCTTTGTTTGCATGGCTGGTGACTGCTTTGGAGCTTCTGAAACTGCATGTTTCATGGTGGCGAATTCTTGTCCACAGCTGGTGTCGCCATTTGCATCAATCATCAGCTAGAGTTTCCCACTTGTTGTGATTGATGTTGAGGGCTGTCTGTTTTGAATCTCCTTGAATTTGGGTGCCCTGCTGGCACAGGCTGCCTTCTTGTCTCGCATTTCCTTGGTGATGTGGCCACCTTCCATACTGCACACATGCCCAAGCCAGCAAAGCCTTCTTTGCTTGATTAGCACTAGCATGCTTGGCATGTTTGTCCTAGAAAGGAATGCCTCATTGGTAACTTTATCTTTCTGTGTGATACTGAGGATGTCATGGACACTAGAGATTTTTTAAAATTCATTTACGGGATGTGAGCATCCCTGGCTAGGCCAGCATTTTTATTGCCCATACCTAATTGCCCTTGAGAAGGTGATGGTGAGCTGCCTTTTTGAACTGCTGCAGTTCCTGTGGTGTAGGTTCACCTACAGTGCTCTTTGGGAGGGAGTTCCAGGATTTTGACTCAATGACAGTGAAGGAACGGTGATTTAGTTGCACGTCAGGGTGGTAAGTGGTTTGGAGGGGAACTTCCAGGTGGCAATGTTCCGATGTGTCAGTTGATGGAAGTTATTGAGCTTTTTTTCTTGGTAGGTGTTAAGTTGTCCAAGCTTCATTATTATACAGCAATGTACTAAGGACACAGGTTTGTAGATAAATATTTTGGTGCTACAGGTTGGTTTGTTGGTTTTCCTTGCCCATTTTGTTAGCCAGAGTTGGTGGCTGCCTCTCCAATGTGTGTGCTGAGCTTTTCATCAAGAGACAAGTTATCTGTCACCATAGATACAAAATAGCAAGATTTGCTGTCTGCTGTCAGTGGTGTGTTGAGTCTGATCACAGGCGGAGACACAACATCCTGTTTCACAGCTGCAGTTTTCTTGACACTGATGATAAGGGAGAACATGACACGGGTATGGAACAGACAATCTATGAACCCTTGGAGCTGTCTGGGCAACTAGTGCAGCATCATCAACATGCAAAAGTCCCCTGATCATGACATGTCACACTTTTGTCTGGCTTTCATTAATTCAAGGTACACAATTTATTGTGTAATTTGATCCTGTTATGTTCCTGTTGGGACCATTAATGTTTAAAGAAGAAATCTGAACACCCTGCAATTAAACCGACAGAACTGTGGCACAATCTTTGAAGTTTTTGAATGAAAGCAAACTCAATTGTATATCAAAAAGAATTAAACAAAGTAAGCACTATCAACTTACCACTTTGGTTTACAACTGCATATATTATGAACTCAGTTTTACTTTTTACATCCTCCATCCCCAGGGATTCCGTTATACGTTACACCTATCTTGAATGTACATTCACTTCTCTAGATACCAACCCAAAAATATGCTGCAGCCCTCCAGAAGTCATTTGAATTTCCCCACAGTGTTTCAGCTGTTCCCTGAGGTATGAAATTTCATGAGGATCCTTCCATTAGCTTTTGGCTTAGTGATACTCCAGTTTTCTTTGAAATCCTCACGACTCTGGACTCTTCAGTTCAACAGTGGACATCACTGCCTTCTGGCTTCAGGATTTAAACATCATGGAGACCCCACTGGTTCCTAATGGCCCTCTATGCACCCACAGCTTCATACAGCTACTGATTCCACATTTACAGCTCCTGGCAGATGCTTTCTCTCTACCTGTTCTAAGCTGGCGGGCCAAGCTGACTGCTTCCAAGCCAACTGCATTCTGCCACAAATCTCTGAGTACCATTGCAGATATCTTCCTCTAGTTTCAAGCTGGGCAACCTTCCAGCTTCTTTTCTCATGAATTCCAAATTGAGCTCAAGGCTCACTCACAGTGAATGATAAACTTAGTTATTTCTCTGCTTAAAATGCAGGCCTGATTTACATTTATTTCCATAGGCTCTCCTTTTGTTTCTCTCCTTTGTCTGTAGTCTACACTGAGACCAACATTGCAGCTGCCTTCTGTGAGAAACGCCTAGCTAAATTAAACAAAAGAACCTTCTTCCCCACAGCCCATCTCTGACAAACCTAAATGTAAATTAAGCATTTTGCCTTCAACACAATTCTTTGATGCTGTAACCTATATGAATAATTTTCATTGCTAATGAAGTTTACAATGCTTTCTACGACCCTTTCTCCAGACCTCTGGCTCCATTACAAGCTTAGATAGAGATGGATCATTCATTCATTGCTCCAGTTTTTCCACTATCAGCTCTGACCTTATAAGATTAACACAGGCAAATTAAACCTAGGCTTGTTTGATTTGCCTTGCATTTGCATTGCGTTTACCAGTTTCTCAGCCAGATTGACTGAAGTGTTGCCATGGAGAAAGGAACGGGGAACTATAGTTTCCTGAGGCTCCCAGGTAATTCAAAAAATGGTGCAAGGCTTCAAAGTTTTCCTTTTGCTGAGAGCGGGCCTCTGCATATGAATGTATGTCACTTCTAGCAGTTGTAAATGAGCCATGTTACGAGCTTGACTGATTACCTTAAATTGCCAACCAATCAGTACCCTTTTCTCTTGTAGTGTAAGTTGTTGTGTTAGCTTGAAATTTGGCATTCTTGCACTTGTCCCAATGAGTGCAAGACAAAAAGCTTTGGCAACATGTGTCTCTTTTCAGCAATATTCACATTCTATATTACTAAGCAGCTATTGATTTTGTCTCATTTTCATTTCTAGAAGCTTCCCCACCTTTGAGTTTAAATGGAGTGGCCTGTAGTTGATGGGCTTATCCTTATGCCCTTTTTTGAACAATGGTGTAACATTTGCAATTCTCTAGTACTCTGGCATCACCCCTAGTCTCAGGAAGACTGGAAAATTATGGTCAGTGCCTCTACAATTTCCACTCTCACTCCCCTCTATCCTTGGATGCATCTCATGGTCTGGTGCTTTATCAGCTTTAAGCATAGATAGCCTATCCAGTGCCTCCTCCTTATCAATTTTAAACCCTCCAAGTGTCTGAATTACCTCCTCTTTCACCATGATCTTTGCAGCGTCTTCCTTGGTAAAGACAGATGCAAAATATTCATTTAGTACCTCAGCTATGCCCCCTGCCTGCATATTTAAATTTCCTTTTGTGGTCCCTAATTGGCCCCACTGCTCCTTTTACTACCTTTTTACCAATTCTAAGCCAAGAGAAGACTTTATGATTCCTTTTTCTATTAGCTGTATGTCTCTTTTTATACTCACTGTTCGTTTTTCTTATATGCTTTTTCACCTCCCCTCTGAACCTTTCATATTCAGCCTGGTTCTCGTTTGTACTATCCACTTGATATCTGTCATAAGCATGCTTTTTCTTTATCTCAAACTGTCTTTCGTGATAAGGCAAGTATTTTTCCTGTATAAACATTTGTTATACAATTAAACATATATTTCTTACTTATATTTATCTTACCTAATGTGAATTGTGTTGCTGGTGCTGAACATCAATTTTGTCAAGACATGGAGGTACCTTTGATAAGCACATGTACATGTCATGGTCAATGTTCATCTTGATTCACTAATTTGTTTTAATTGATGTCATTTCTGCAAGTCCAACTTTGCATAAATAGGTTGCTTTAAATGGGACCAACACTTAAGAATGTTGCAGAAAAAGCATAGTCAGTCTGTCAAGAGGAGGACGATGTCTTTCATGCTTAATGATTTGTATCTCCTAGGGTGACTCAGCAGGCCAATCCTGGAGCCACAGGCCTTTGGGCAGAGAGGGCAAGAGTTGCCCTGTGGAAGTGGGGAGGTTTCTCGAACCAGGGTTCTGTTCGTTCTTTCTTTCGGCGCTTTTCCACAGCAGAGTTTGATGTCGATTTCCAACTATATTCTGGCTTGATGGATGAAATTCCGTGACGTGACATGGTTTGGGGCGAGTTCCTCCCACGCACCAATGTCTACTTTCCCCCTTTTCAATGAGGCCTTCAGAGTGTCCTTAAAACATTTTTTCTGCCCTCCTTGAAATTGGGTGCCATCCTTAAGTTATGAAAAGAGAATCTTCTTTGGAAGCTGATTATTTGGCATATGGCTGCAGTGCCCAGGCAAGTGGAGCTGATTTCCCATGATCATGGTTGCGATGCTGGAGGAATTGGCTTTGGTGAGGAAACTGGAATCTGTTTACCTGTATTCCCAGTTGACTTTGAGTATCCTGCAGAGACACATTGATGGAAATCCTCTAGCGCTCAGGGATGCCTTTGGTAGGTGACCATATCTCTCTGCCATATAGAGGGGTAGTGACAACAACAGCATTATAGACCAAAGCCTTTGTCCTTTTAGGGAGATTTCTGTTGTCAAAGACCCAGTTGCCCAATTTTTAGAAGGCTGCGGTGGCACTGCCAAATATGTGCTGGATCTCGTCTCCAATGGTGGCCTTTTGAGAAAGGTATCTGCTGAGATATGGGAATTCTTCAACGATTTCTCGAGTCTCATCATCAATAACAATAGCTGGAGATAAAGGTATTTGTCTGGAGGAGGGCTGGCAGGAAATTTTGGTCTTACTGATGTTGAAGTAGACACCAACCCTTTTGTATGCAAAGTTGAAGAGGTTGAGGGTGGTCTGAATGTCGTTAGCAGTATGTGCCACAGTGTGCACTGGTCGGCATATTGGAAGTCATGGATATACTGGAGTATCACCTTAGTCTTGGCTCTTAGCCTGTTGAGGTTGAAAAGCTTCCCATTGAGTCAAAACTTGTGGAAGATGGGCACAAATGAACCCCGTGACCAGTCTGAGTAGATATTTGAGAGAGTTGGCACCATCAAACAACCTTGCTTGGCACCCGTCTGGATATGAAAGGGTTCGCTGTGCAATCCATTGCAATGGATGGTTGCTGTCAGACCATCATGCAGGAGTAACAAATTTGGTGGACATCCAAGTTTCTGGAGACTTTTCCAAATTTTGTGGCTGAGGTAGCATTCTGATGAAATGTCAAAATTCTTCCAATAACTTGGGGACAGAAGGTGGTAGTTTAGTTCACTACTCTCATTGAAAGGGCTTTGCAGCTCCTAAGTATGTAGCAGGTTGTTCCTTCATGAGTTCTGAAAACAAGTATCACTGGGTACGAAGTTTCCTCCTGAGTTTGGAGAAGACAAGCAGCTTAAATCTTGATTTAACAATCTTGATGTAAATTTTGGTCTGCAGTTGCATCATAGAACTTGAAATAAAATCACCGTTCCCTTTATGAGCAAGGTTGTGGAGTAACTTGGAAAAAGTGCATCATTTTATTTTAAGTGCATCACCCACTTGATTTGTTCTGTTGTACAGATTGGGAGAATTTTTCATTTCTTGCGCTGTGAAACTCCTTGGAAAGTTTTTCTATGTTAAAGTTGCTACGTAGGTTCAAGATGTTATTGTCTTGTTGCAAGAGGTAACGTCCTATTTTGTGGACAGTCATGTTCAACTGAAATATTTCAGATCAGTCAGGCTAACATTGTTATTGGGGAAACTTGGAGACAATAATCAAAGTTGAAATTAACATTTATAAATGGAAGGCAGCAATTGTTTTGATTGGTTGAAGGTAAATCATGGGGGAGGCGACAGTGTATTGGCAATGTCACTAGATTAGTAATCCACCAGAGCTGGCGACACAGTAGTATACAGTCGAGACGGAACTGCCTTGGCAGTTCCTCAACATCAAAGCCTCGTGGCGTTAAGTCAAATACAGGCAAGGAAATCTCCTGCTGGTTACCACCTACCATCCCCCATCAGCTCCTGAATCAGTGCTCCTCCATGTTGAACGCCACGTGGAGGAAGCACAGAGGGTGGCAAGGACACGGAACGTACTCCAGGTGGGGAATTTCAATGTCTTAACACCAAGAATGGCTCATTAGCACCACTACTGACTGAGTTGGATGAGTCCTAAAGGACATAGCCGTTAGACTGGGTCTTCAACAGTTGGCGAGGGAACCAACACAAGGGAGAAACCTACTTGACTTTGTCCTTACCAATCTACCCGTTGCAGATGCATCTGTCCATGACAGTATTGGTGGGGGTGACCTTGTGGAGTCCTTGTGGAGATGAAATCCCATCTTCACATTGAGAATACTCTCCAACGTGTTGTGTGGCGTTACCACCATGCCAAATGGGATAGATTTTAAACAGAGCTAGCAATTTGAGATTGGGAATCCATGAGGCGCTGTGGGCCATCAGTAGCAGCAGAATTGCACACAGACCGCAATCTGTAACCTCATGGCCCAGCCTTTCCACCACTCTACCATTACCATCAAGCCAGTGGATCAACCTCAGTTCACTGAAGAGTTCAGGAGAGCATGCCAAGAACAACACCAGACATACCTAAAAATGAGATATTAACCTGGTGAAGCTGTTACACAGGACTACTTGCATGCCAAACAGTGAAAGCAGCATGAGCAGAACCAAGCAATCCCACAACCAACAGATCAGATCTCAGCTCTGGTCCTACCACATACAGTTATGAATGGACAATTAAACAGCTTATTGGAGGAGGAGGCTGCACAAATATCCCAATCCTCAATGATTGCATTAAGTGCAAAAGACAAGGCTGAAGCAATTGCCGCCACCTTCAGCCAGAATTGTGGAGCTGGTGATCCATCTTGGCCTCCTCCTGAGGTCCCCAGCATCACAGATGCTAGTCTTTAGTCAATTCGATTAACTCCACATGATATCAAGCAACTTCTGAAGGCATTGGATACTGCAAAAGCTATAGGTCCTGACAACATTCTGGCAATTGTACTGTAGACCTGTGCTCCAGAACTATCAATGGCCCTTGCCAAGCTGTTCCAGTACATCTAAACACTGGCATCTACTTGGCCATGTGGAAAATTGCCCAGGTATGTCCTGTCCACAAAAAGCTGGACAAACCCAACTCAGCCAATTATTGTCCCAACAGTCTACACTCAATCATCCGCAAAGCGATGGAAAGTGCAGTCAACAGTGCCATCAGATGGCACTTACTCAACAATAACCTGTTTCCACCAGCGAGCAGCGGACCTCCGGAGGAGACCGAGATGGATCATCAGCTCTGCACTTCTGGCTGAAGGTGGCTTGTCTTTTGCACTTATGTGCTTGGCTCCCCCATCATTGAGGATTGGGATATTTGCTCAGCTCCTGATCTTATTACAACCTTGGTCCAAAATTGGACAAAAGAGCTGAACTGAAGAGATGAGGTGAGAGTGACTGCTCTTGACACCAAGGCAGCATTTGACCAAGTCTGGCATCAAGGAGCCTGAGCAGAACTGAAGTCAATGAGAATCGGAGGAAAACTCTCCACTGGTTGGAGTCACACCTAGTACAAAGGAAGATGAAAGTCAGTCATCTCAGACCGGGACATCGTTCCTCAGGGTAGTGTCCCAAGCCCAACAATCTTGCATTGTTTCGTCAATGACCTTCCCTCCATCATAAAAGTAGTTCGTGGATGATTGCACAATGTTCTGCACTGTTCGTGACTCCTCAGATACTGAAGCAGTCCGTGCCCATATGCAGCAAGACTTGGACAATACTTTGGCTTGGGCTTATGAGTGACAAGAAATATTCATGCTATACAAGTGTCAGGCAATGATCATTTCCAACAAGAGACAATCTAACCATCTCCCCATGACGTTGAATGGCATTACCATCACTGAATTCCCCACTGTCAACATCCTGGGAATTAGTTACCTTTGACCAGAAACTGAACTGGACTAGCCATATAAATACTGGGGCTACAAGAGCAGCTCAAAGGCTAGGAATCCTGTGGCAAGTAACTCACCTGACTCCCCAAAGCCTGGAGTCAGGAGTGTGATGGAATGCTCTCCACTTGCCTGGATGAGTTTAGCTCCAGCAACACTCAAGAAGCTCAACACCATCCAGGACAAAGCAGCCTGCTTGATTGGCACCCCATCCACCACCTTCAACATTCACCCCCTCCACCACTGACGCACAGGAGCAGCAGTGTGTACCACCTAAAAGATGCACTGCAGCAACTCACCAAGGCTCCTTTAATAGCATCTTCCAAACTCGTCACCTTTGTCACCTAATAGGGCAGGAGCAGCACATGCTTCGGAATACCATCTCCTTCAAGTTACCCTGCAAGCCACACACCATATTGACTTGGAACTATATCGCTATTCCTTCACTGTCGTTAGGTCAAAATCCTGGAATTCCCTTTCTAAAAGCACTGTGGGTGTTCCTATAACACCTGGACTGCAGTGGTTCAAGGAGGCAGCACACCACCACATTCTCGAGGTCAATTAGATCTGGTCAGTAAATGCTGGCATAGCCATGGCACCCATATCCCATGAACACATGATAAATAACGTTTAACCAAATTGATCGAGTTCTTTCATGAAGTACCTGGAATGGATTAATGTGTACACAGACTTTAAAAAGGCATTGATCAAGTACCACATAATAGATTTGTTCAGCAAAATTAAAGCCCATTGGACTGAGGGGACATAGACAACAGGGATACAAAATTGGCTAAGGGATAGAAAACAGAGTATTGGTGAACAGTTGTTTTTCAGACTGAAGAGAGATGTACAGTGGTGTTCCCCAAGGATTGATATTGGGACCAATGCTCTTTTTGGTCTACATTAATGACCTGGAATTGGGTATGAATGGTATAATTTCAAAGTTCGCAGATGACATGAAACTCCCAATGTAAACCACGAAGAGGATAATTGCAAACTTAAGGAGGACATAGACAGATGGATAAAATGGGCAGAGATATGGCGGATGAAATTTCACGCAGACAAATGTCAAATGTTACATTTTTATAGGAAGTATGGGGAGAGGCATTATGAATGAAATGGAGACAGGCATCTGTGATGCTGGGGACCTGTGGAGGAGGCCAAGATGGATCATCCACTCAGCACTTCAGGCTGAAGATTGTTGCGAACGCTTCAGCCTTATCTTTTGCACTGATGTGCTGGGCTTCCTATCAATGAGGATGGGGATATTTGTGGAGCCGCCTCCTCCTCCTCCAGGGAGTTGTTTAATTGTCCGCCACCATTCATGACTGGATGTGGAGACTGCAGAGCTTAGACCTGATCCGTTGGTTGTGGGATTGCTTGGATCTGTCTATCACTTGCTGCTTATGCTGCTTGACACACAAGTAGTCCTGTGTTATAGCTTCACCAGGTTGACACCTCATTTTTAGGTATGCCTAAGCATTTAGGATCCTTGGTTTTATTAATAGAGGAATAGAGTGCAAATCTAAGGAAGTTTTACTAAACATGTATAACCTCTGCTAGAATTGTTCAGTGCTAGGGACCATACTTTAGGAAGGATGTCAAAGCCTTGAAGGATGGTGCAGAAGAGACTTGCTAGAAAGTACAGGATACCAGCATTGAAAGACTGCAGTTATTTGGAGAAGCTGGGGTTGCTGTCCTTGGAGCAGAGAGGCTGGAGGAGATTTGATGGAGGTGTTTAAAATCATGCATGGTTTTGATAGAGTAAATAAAGAAAAACTGTTCTGCAGTGGCAGCGCGGTCCGTAACTAGAGGATACAGACTGAAGGTGATTGGCACAAGAGGTGAGTTGAGAAAGCATTTTTTAAGCAGTGAGTTATTGCGATGTGGAAAGCAGATTTAATAGAAATGTTCAAAAGGGAATTGGATAAATACTTAAATTGGGAGCAAAAGTTGCATCATCATGGGGAATGAGTAGAGAATTGATTAGATATATTTAGCAAAGAGCCAGCAGAGGTGCAATGGACTGAATGACATTCTTCTGTGCTGTATCGTTCTCTTGTTAAATGATTAGAACATACACCCACCATATTTTGGTATTGAAAGTTTTGGCTGTTTCTGAAGATTGTTTTGAGCTGTATACAGGCTGAGCTGGTGGTTTAAGGTTTCTTACTGGCAGTGACCATGATGGAAGCAATTAAAGATGATGAATTCAGAATTTACACAATATTAAACCTGTTGGCTGAACTCTGATATTTCTTTACCTTGTTAATGACAGCAGTACTGCACAATGGTGCCTGTTATGTATCAGTCTGGCACACCCAGCCCAGTCAACCCTGCAAAGACCTTCTCACTAACATCCGGGGACTTGTGTAAGTTGAGAGAGCCATCCCACAGACTAGTTGGGTAACTGCCTTACATGGCTGTAAGGTATGATTCTATTCTGACTCTGACAGCCTGACATTGGCCAAAAGGTATGATTCTGTGAATATGGCAGTGTTCCGGACTCTTTGTCGCCATCCCGTCACACTGACAGAACAGATCCACCAGGGGTTGCATACATTCTGGAAAGAGTGGTCCTAGGAGTCCTTAACATTGACTCCCAACCCTGTGATGTCACGGCATTATAAGGTCAAACATGGACAAGGGACCCTGCTACTGATTCTCGCCTACTTCCTTGACCAGCTGATTAATCGGTTGAGCATTCCTTGGAAAAAAACGCCAAGGGTAGCAAGGGCACTGAATCTGCTTTTTGTGGGGAAGTTCACTATCTGTCACCTTAGCGTGACTCAGTAGCACTACTACTGACTGAGCTGGCAGAGTCCTGAAGGACACAACTGCCAGAGTGGATGATTGGAGAACCAACATGAGGAAAAACCTACTTAACTTCATCCTTACTAATCTTCCTTCTGCAGATGCGCCTGTCAATGACTATAGTATAAGTGACCACCATCCCACAGCCCTTTGGAGGCAAAGCCCTCTCTTTGTACTGAGGGCTCCCTTCATCATGTGTGGTACTACCACTGTACTAAATAGAGTAGATGCAGAACAGATCTAACAGTTCAAAACTGGGCATCAATGGGGTGCTGTGGGCCATTAGCAACAGCAGAACTAGATTCCACCACAATTTGTAATCTTGTGGGTTCACTCTGCCATTATCATCAAGGCTAGGGGATCAACCTGGTTTCAATGAAGTGTGTAGAAGAGCATGCTGGGAGCAATATCAGATGTGTTTAAAAATGAGGTATATACATGGTGAAGGTGCAACATAGGAACTAGTTGCATGCTTATCAGCAGAAGCAGCC
This sequence comes from Carcharodon carcharias, assembly GCF_017639515.1. Lineage (NCBI taxonomy): Eukaryota > Metazoa > Chordata > Chondrichthyes > Lamniformes > Lamnidae > Carcharodon > Carcharodon carcharias. Next base: position 144,133,866 of record NC_054472.1, read on the forward strand.
TGCTATTTGCAGAGCTAAGCAATCTCGTAACCAACAGTTCATATCAAAGCTCTCCAATCTTACTGCATCTAGTTGTGAATGGTGGCAGACATATAAATAACTAACCAGGAGGCTCCATGAACATCCCTATCATCAATACTGGCAGAGTCCAACTTGTGAGTACAAAAGACGGGGCTTAAGAGTTTGTAACCATCTTCAGGCAGAAGTGTCAAGTGAATAATGCACCTCAGACTCCTCCTGAGGTGCCAGTCTTCAGCACATCCAAATCACTCCATGCTATTTCAAGAAAAGGCTCGGGTGCACTGTAACAGCAAAGGCAGTGGGCCCCAACAGCATCTCATAGTGAAGGCTTGTTCTACATGACATGCCTGGCCTCTAGCCAATCTACAACAGTGGCATTTGCTCAAAATTGTGTGGGCATTTGCTGTCCACAAAAAACAGGATAAATCTAATCCAGCTAATTACCACCCTGCCAATCTAGTTGCAATCAACAGCAAAGTGATAGAAGGTGCCATTGATAGTGCTATCAAGAGGCATTTATTCATCATTAACCTCCTGAACGATGCTCAGTTTGGCTTCTGTAAGGGCCACTTGCGTCCTGAGCTCATTACAGCCTTAGCCTAAACATAGGCCAAATAGGTGAGATGAGAGTGACTGTCTTTGACTACAAGGCCGTATTTAATCGAGTGTGGCATCAAGGAGTCCTTGCAAAATTGAAGTCAGTGGGAATTGGGGAAAACTCTCCAGTGGCTGGAGTTGTACTGAGCACAAAGGAAGATGGTTTTGTTTTTTGAAGGCCAATTATCTCTCAGAATTCCTTATGGCAGTGCCCCTTGGCCAACCATCTTCAGCTGCTTCGTCAATGACCTTCTCTCCATAATAAGATCAGAAGTGGGAATGTTCGCTGATGATTGCATAGTGTTCAGTTCCATTTGCAGCTCCCCAGATACTGAAGCACTCTGTGCCCACATGCAGAAAGATCTGGACAGCATTTGAGCTTCAGCTGATAAGTGGCAAGTAACATTTGTGCTGCACAAGTACCAGGTAGTGACTATCTGCATTGAGAGAGTATCTGACTACCTCTGCTAAACATTCAACAGCATTACTGTACTGGAATTCCCCACCATCAACATCGTGGAGGGTCACTGTTGACCAGAAATTCAAATCGTCCAGTCCAGCCTATAAATACAGTGGCTACAGGAGTAGATCTAGGCTGGGTTTTCTGTTGTAGTTATCTAACCACCTGATTACCCAAAGCCCTTTTACTATCTACAAGGCGCAAGACAGCAGTGTGATGGAATACCTCCATTTGCTTAGATGAGTGTAGTTTTCTCTGCACCTGAATTCCAAGTATTTGAATTTCTGTACCTTTGTGAAGTATTGTGTTGTATCATTCTGTTTTTTTTCCATTCATTTCCTGAAGGTGCAATCCCTGCATATAGTTCCATAGTCTTTCATGCCTAAATTTCACCCCTGCTCTACCTGCCAGCACCCCACTGCCCTGCACTCCCCCAGTACCCAACTCAGTTCCCCCAAGCAACTGTTTATCAAATGCACAATTGAGATCATCTAGGTTTTGACCATGTTGGAGCCCAATTCTATTCTTTTCACAGCAGGGATCATTCATTCCTTGTGATGAGGAGCGGGAATCCTGCCAGTAAAGGTCAGGTGACTCAACAGAATCCAACAGTTCAGTTTGGACATTCTTGTCCAAATTGAGCAATGATGCTCAATTTATTTCTTACCTAGATTAGAGAATGGCAGAGTGTAATGTACAGTGCTCTGATCAAGCTGTACCTTGACTTAGTGTCCAGTTTTAGTCATTTAGTCAACAAGACACCTGAGAGGCATTGAAGCACTGGAAGTGGTGCAAAATAGTGATGGTGATGAATCCTGGGAGTCAGAGAACTGAGGTGAGAATAAAAACTGTTGAAATTTTGGCTTTCCAGCCTTCAGTTTGCCGGTGGATATATTCAAGGTAGTAAAAAATATTGGAAAATTCAATCCAGGTTCATTATTTGATGTTAACTGGTGACAGTAGGACAAGAGCATTCAGGTTGAAACTGATAAAAGGAAAATTTAAGACTCCTGGCACCAAGTAGTTTTTGATAGCATGTGCAATCAATATCTGGACAAGGACATCAAGGTAGCAGTCTGGTCGCAGAGATTCTAGGATCACTTCTTTAAAAAAAAACTGTTGTCTACTGTGATGGCAGGGACTTTGGGATGAATTAACTCAGATAGATTGGTTACATGTGGCCAAGGTGCTGGATTTCTGCTGGTGCCCAGGGAACCAAGTACAACTGGGCAGAATAGGTGATGAAAATTGCAGGGACAAAATGACACACGTTTGTCTCAATATTTGACAAAGAAACTGGAAAACTACTCATAAGATTTAAAAAGATCACTTTATTACTATGTGCCAGATAACTTACGGCATTCTCTTCATGGAGACTTGATTTGACTTTCTTTTCTCAGGGCCCAGTTGTCCTTGGTGAGACTCAATTGCCAGAAGATCTGATGAAGAACCAGTACCGGTTAGCGACGACGACCTCGGCAATTGGCTCACAGGGCCCTGAGGCGTACTCGAACGCCTCATCTGCTGAAGTGCCAGTCCCTATTGCCAATAACAAATGTGAACTCTCACCCTGCAGCCCATCTCTCCTCCTACGGAACATTGACAAACAGGTTTGTGATCAGTAGTTAAACATGTCCGTAGTCCAAAATGTTGGTGAAGTTTTAAAAAGAAATATTTGGTGCAGCTCCTCAGAGCCAGAATATGCTGTTTAGGCAAAATCATTAATATCTATTCTTTTTCATTTAATAAGGGGAGTCAGTGGCATAGTGATATTGTCACTGGACTAGTGTTCGAGAGACCCAGGGTAATGCCCTGGGTTCAAATCCCACCAAGGCAGATGGCGAAATTTAAATTCCATAAAAATCTGGAATTAAAAAAAGTCTGATGATGACTACAAAACCATTGTTGTAAAAACCCATCTGGTTCACTAATGCCCTTTAGGGAAAGAAATCTGCTGTCCTTGCCTGGTCTGGCCTACATGTGACGCTAGACCCATCTTAAGTGTCCTCTGAACAAGCGCATTTAGGGATGGGCAATAAATGCTGGCCCAGCTAGTGATGCCCACACCCCATGAACAAATTTTTAATAAGTGACATTGAGAATAAAAATCTTTTCTCATTTATTTGTGATATGAAAAAATATCCTGTGCAAGTGGGTTGATTGTTATTTGGTAACACCAGGCAGCTAAGACAACTTGTTTCATTTCACTTGCAGAGTTCTCGCCTTACACAGTCTCTGGGAAGCCTCATCTGTCCCTCCAGCCCTTCATGTAGCTCTCCGTCAAGCTCTTCACTACTGCCTAAAGTCTGCACGCCGCCAAGGCAATTAAATGGACTGCTGAACAGGTGAATTACTTTATACTGCATTGGTCCTTGTGACTGAAATAAAAAGGGCATAGTGTTTTTGCACTACTGTTTACACTCAGCATTTAGGATTTGTTATCGACTCAACTGTATAAATAATTTTTTAAAAAATTTGTAGTGGTCTCATCATTTGCCTCACTGGTTTTTATCTTCACTTTTAAAGTTTGCATTCCAGTCCTTTGGATAACAGTTCGCTGGACAGCTCAGACACAGAGGAAATCCTTTGTAAAAGGCAGCGATTAGATGGTCTTACCATCCCTTCATCACCACCGGACAACAGCTGTGTTGCTGCCAGAATTCGTCCTGTCAGGAGGTACAGGAAAAGGAGGCTGGTCAGATCTAACCTGGCATGTTATCTTGGTAGAAAGGTGTGTGACTCTCTCTGATGGTTATTAAAAATTCCATAGGCTGGGACTGCTGTAAATTCCCCGAGTTCTTCAATAGATGGGTCCATTATTTGATATTGTCGTGAGACGTGTTGTCCAAGAGTCCCAGGTTCAGCCCCTGGTCTGTGCTGAGTTAGCTGTTGACGGTGTTGGGCAGCAATAGATGTTGGTATCCCCAGACCACAGAATGGAAAAGGCAGCTGAGGTTTTCACTCCTGATTATGCTCTTGTGACTTATTTCTGTAAATATGTGCATGTGCAATTCCTTGACTCATCAGTGATTGAATAGCCCCCCAACAATCACCATATAGATTCATTCATGAAGAATGGGCAATGGAATGACACACCAGAGAGCTACAGGTATCCATGGAATTTTTCCCAACTTGAATCAGCTCCTTCTGAAGGGAAGGTGAACTTCTGAGTAGAACATGTGTGGAGAGTTAAGTGGCTGTGAGAAATAACCTGCCCACTCTGTGAATCAACCTAGACTGTAGAAGAGCTACAGCATCAAGAAACCAAACTAATGCTGGCATTCCCCCCAATCCAGTGGTGAGTGAGATTGAGCATAGACCAAGAAGATCCCAGATTTGTTTGTGTATTGATGCTGACTTTGACGATCTCAGTCAAGATAGCAGTAGTATGGATACTACATTTGACTTCAGGGGAAGATGATTGCAGAATTCAACAGCTGACTGCTGCCCACTCATCCCTGCTGCAATATGTGTTTGAGTGCACATTGGGTGAGGATCGTATTAGATTTGACTTTGATCTCAAATGCTTAAAAAGCTTTTTTGATACTTGTCTAGGCTTGCATCTGAAAAATGGCTGTGTTGGCGATGTACCAGAGGGTGTGCCCACTGGCTATGAAAGCAGATCCTAGCAAGAGTTAGCATTTTCAGTAGGAGAGGAGAGAAAAAGGGGAAAATATTGTGATGGCATTTCAAAGTTAATTCCAGTTGACAGTAGTTAAATTGTTCCTCGTATCTGACACAGAAACCGCGTATACGACTGTTACATCATGTGATCCATTTTCCCAGGCCCAGCGTCCCCTCAGCGTCAAATGTAGCTGTGACTGGCCCAATGTGTGCATTTTGTGTGGATCCAAAACCCTGATGCAGGCTATGGATCAGCCTAGTATGTCTCCAGAAGAATGTGTGGCTATAATGGAGCCCTGCTACCACCCCATATTGTCGCTTCCTCAAGGTGAGTGTGTTTCAATGTCACTACTATATTTAAAACTAATTGTTGTTATGCGCTTTCCCCTCAATGTTGTGTAATTGGCATAAAATTAAGCATGTGCACTTCCATTTTCTGCCTTTATTTTGTATTCAGTAATTTTTTTCTCCACCCCACCCCCGTCTCCCTCACCCATCACAATTTTTCAGGGGGAAGAAATGCGGTTTTATCTTTGATGTGCTGACCAATATGGACAAATAGCTTCGTTCATCCATATTTACCTGGTGATCAGTCAAATCTCCTGCAGCTGTCATAGTATTGGTGTGCATTTGAAAAATAGCTATTTGGAGAGATCCCTTTATCAGTGAGTGACCAGTACACTGCTGAGACAGACTGTAGGAGAAAACTTCACTGTCTTGTGTAGACCAGACTGAGTGGGGATCAAAGGTTTCCTTCCCTGACGGATACTTGTCAATCATTCGGGTTTTAAAATAATCTGTAGTCAGGCTGCATATAGCCAAATTTAATTATTCTTTCGTGGGATGTGGCTATCGCTGTCAAGGCTAGCATTTGTTGCCCATCCTTAATTACCCTTGAACTGAGTGGCTTGCTCGGCCATTTCAGAGGGCAGTTAAGTGTCAACCACATTACTGTGGATCTGAAGTCACATGTAGGCCAACCAGGTAAGGATGGCAAATTTCCTTCCCTAAAGGACATTCGTGAGCTAGATAGGTTTTTATGACGATCAATGACAGTTTCATGGTCATCATTACTAAGACTAGCTTTATAATTCCTGATTTATTAACTGAATTTTAAATTTCAGCAGCTGCTGTAGTGGGATTTGAACCCGTGTCCCCAGTGCATTGGCCAGGGCCTCTGGATTATTTGTCCAGTGACATTACCGTTATGCCACCATGCCGCCCCCCCCCACCGCTTCTCGTCCCAACTGAATTGAGTGCAGTTTTCCAATTCACTGTGATGGAATGTGGACTCACAACTGCTGAATTGCTCGATTTGTACCTTGTTGATGTGTTGAGTGCAATGAATAATGTTCTTAGTTACCAATTCTCCTTAGTTACCAATTGTGTATATTAGGGGTGAGGGGTAAACTTTGTTGGTGAGGTTGACTGTTGTGTTGTTTTGTTTTCAGACACGCCTCTTCATGTGCACTTTGAAGCTTTACTCAAGCAGGAAGAACATCAGAAACCATCTCAGAAATTGAAGTCTTTGAAGTCGTTTTCCCAAGTGAGGCAGAGGCCCCAAGACACTGCAAAGAAAGTCTGTCAAAAACTTGTCTCATCTCTCCTCACGTCAGCCAGTAAGTTGTCAGCTCAATTTTTTTCGTGGAGTCTTTGTAGCTGAAGGGCCACCATGTAGCAAGGATCGAAACCGTGAGCTTGCACTTAGGTTCAATTACATACTTCTAAAATGCATTCACTGTTGCACAATTTGCACACACAAAGGCCCAGCTAAAGGCAAATAATATAAGTGTCCTGGTCATCTGTTTTTGGTGGTTGGCTGAGGAGCAAATTATAACTTAGACACTGAGAGAATGTTATTTTTTTCAAATAAAGTGTAGATTTGTTTTCCATCTAACTAGAGAGGTGGGGCCTTAGTTTAACATCTATTCTGAAACAAACTGCTCCTCTGAAAGCACATTACTCCCTTGGTACGCAGTGAAGTGTCAGCCTGGCTTACATGCTCCAGTCTACAGTGGGTTTGAACCCACAGCCTGACTCTTTGACAGTGCAGCCAACAAAGCAAGCTGGCATACATAGAAGAGAAAAAGTAATGATTAAATTATGCCAAAATTTGTTTTAAACTTCTGTAGATTGTAGAAGGAAAAGAAAAATGAGGGAGTTAAATACTTGCACACTCATAGATGTCCTGGCAGAGAACAGATCAGAATTTTTGATCCATATCCCTGATACTAAAAGCTGAGAGGAGATTTATATCCTGTTCAGTTTGAGTGCTGGTGAAATGTGCTGTGCCTTCAGCAAGGGGGACATTTAGTGATTTGTTATTTGTACTTGGATTTAAAAAAAAACATTTTCTGTAATGGTCTTCAAGGTAAAAGATCTCACTGATGGCAATGAAACATTTTACATCTGACCAACATCGTGCAATCATCAGACTGGTGTGAGATTAGTTAAGCATTGAGTGCGAGTACCCCTGCAATGACCCATCAGACACTCCCAGAGCAGGTATAATTCGGGTTAAATGCAGAGTAAAGTACCTGCTATACTGCCCAAGAAACAGACCACAGCATGAATTAAGAGCAAAATTCTCTCTACTGTCCCAAATTTGATCAAAAATCAGATAATCTTGGCAGCACTTAATGGCTCAGTCAGCATCTTTTGGTGAAGTCAGGTTTATGTTTCAGCTATACAGCCCTATATCAGAAATGATAAAAATGAAAGATGAGTGATATTGTAATAGAATGAAAGGGAAGCGAGGGTCAACAGTAATTATCAGTAGGTTGACCTATAACCTGCTTAAAAGAAAATTGATTTCTTTAATCTAATCCCATTTCCTTGCCCTTCCCGATATAGCATTATATTCCTCCCTCCTTTCGTCCCTGGTTCACTAGCCACTTGTAAAACACTAATATTTAGTGTGAAAATAAATTTTCGAACTTTTTGTGTTTTGTTTTGGTGATGATATTGGTTCTGCCATCTTTGCTGATCACAGAATTACAGAATGTTTAGAGTGCAGAAGGTGGCCATTCTGGCTCCCTGAAAGAGCATTCTACCTAGTCCCACTCTCTTGTCTTATCCCTGTAACCCTGCACATTCTCTCTCTTCAGATATCAATCCAATTTCCTTTGGAATACCTCGATCGCACCTGCCTCCACCACCCACTCGGAAGTTCATTCCAGATTCCAAACACCCTCTGGGTGAAAAAACCTTTCCTCACGTCACCTTTACTCCTTTTGTCAATTATTTTGAATCTGTGCCCTCGAGTTCTTTGTACTGTCTTGAATGGTGTCATAAGAACTGAATTCAACTGCACAAGTTGCCGAGTTCATAAGTTCATTGAATACTGATTCATGCAGTAGTGGCGGGTGTAAATCACCATGATATAGTGAACTCATGAACTCAGCAACTTGTGCAGTTCAGTCTACTTTTACTGACACCATGTGTGCCCAAAATAGATGGTGTTGCCATGGGATCCCCTCTGGGCTAAGATCTCACAAGCATCTTTGTTGGGTTCCATGAGAAATGTATCTTCGATGGACTGACACCTAACCACCTAACCCTCAAATATTTCCGATATGTGGATGATATGTTTACTATATTTAATTCTGAAGCTGCATGTAACAATTTACTTCCATGTCTTAATGGGCTCCAGTATGCACTTAAATTCACCTTTGAAATGGAACAGTCAAATGGACTCCCCTTCCTTAACATTCTAGTTGTGAAATCTGCCAGGGGGTTCTCTACCACTGTCTACCACGAGCCTATCTTCACTGAGCAGTTTGTGTTGGGATTCTTACAGAACCACAAGCTGTAAGATTGGTCTTATTTGCTCACCATGCAAGCTTGATGCTGAAATAGGGTGCATCAGAGGCATCCTGCAGGATAATGGCTACCCTGATCAGATCATTTTGCGCTGTATATCATGCAAACTCGTGCATAAGCCTAAGGCTGTCACTTTTGGCCCTGAAAAGTGCCTAGTCTACCCCGGATTACCCTGGAAGTACAAGGTATCTCGCAACACAAACAAGTTGCTGCCGTCAAGCCAAAAAGATGTTTTGCCTATCAGATAAGACCATAAGGCCATAAGACATAGGAGCAGAAGTAGGCCATTTGACCCATCAAATCTGCTCTTCCATTCATTGAGATCATGGCAGATCTGTTAATCCTCAACTCCACTTTCCGGCCTTTTCCCCATAACCCTTGATTTCCTTAGTGATTAAAAATTTGCCTATCTCAGCCTTGAATATACTTAACCACACAGCCTCTACAGCCCTCTGCAGTAAAGAATTCCACAGAACCACTATCCTCTGAGAGAAGAAATTCCTCCTCATCTCTGTTTTAAATGGGTGCCCCTTTACTCTGAGATTATGCCCTCTGGTCCTGGACTCTCCCACAAGGGGAAACAATCTTTCAGCATTTACCCTGTCAAGCTCCCTAAGAATGTTGTATGTTTCAAGAAGGTGGTCTCTCATTCTTCTAAACTTCAATCCCTCCATACCCGGGATCAACCTAGTGAACCTTCTCTGGACTGCTTCCAATGCCAGTATATCTTTCCTTAGATAAGGGGACCAAAACTGTTCACAGTATTCTAGGTGTGGTCTAACCAGTGCGTTGTATAGTTTTAGCAAGACTTCCCTATTTTTATATTCCATTCCCTTTGAAATAAAGGGCAACATTCCATTTCCCTTGCCTATTACTTGCTGAACCTGTATGCTAGCTTTTTGGGATTCATGTACGAGCATTCTCTGTTCTGCAGCTTTCTCTATTTAAATAATATTCAGCTCCTCTATTTCTGCCAAAGTGCATAACCTCACACTTTCCCACATTATGTTCCATGTGCCACGTTTTTGCCCACTCACTTAACCTGTCCATATCCCTCTGTACACTCTTCGTGGTCATCCTCACCGCATGCCTTCCTACCTATTTTTGTGTCATCTGCAGATCTGCTGATAGTACATTCATTTCCCTCATCCAAGTCATTAATCTTTATTGTAAATAATTGTGGCCCCAGCACTGATCCCTGTGGCATTCCACTAGTTACAGGTTGCTATCCTGAAAATGCGCTTCATATCCCAACTCTCTGTCTTCTATTAGTTAGCCAGTCCTCTACCCATACTAATGTACCACCCCCAACACCATGTGTTCTTATTAAGTAGCCTTATGTCTGGTACCTTATCGAACACCTTTTGGAAATCCAAATATATTACATCTATTGGATCCCCTTTATCTATCCTGATTGTTACCTCCTCAAAGAAGCCTAATAAATTTGTCAGGCTTGATTTCCCCATCATGAAGCCGTGCTTACTCTGCTTGATGATATTATGCATTTCTAAATGCTCTGCTATTACATCCTTTATAGACGCCATCATTTTCCCAATGACAGATGTTCAGCTAACTGATCTATAGTCACCTGTTTATTGTATGTCTCCCTTTTTGAGTAAGGGTGTTACACTGGCAGTTTTCCAATCCTCTGGGATTTTTCAGAATCTAAGGACTCTTGGAAGATTACTACCAGTACATCCACTATCTCTGCAGCTATTTCCTATAATATTCTAGGATGTAACCCAGCAGGTCCAGGTGACTTATAGGCCTTTAGCCCCATTAGTTTCCCTAGTACTTTTTCTCTAGTGATAGTTATTGTACTTATTTCCTTCCCCCCTTTTATCCCATGTTTATTTAGTATTTTTGGTATGCTATTAGTGTCTTCTACTGTGAAGACTGATGCAAAATATTTATTCAACACCTCTGCCATTTCCTGGTTCACCATTATTATTTCCCCAGCCTCATTCTCTCATTCACGCAAATGAACAATGTGGTATATGAATTTCAGTGCCAGTGTGTTGCTAGATATGTCGGCCATACGTCCCAAAGACTGGTGGATTGTATCAAACAGCATGTTCCAGCCGCTGTTTGCAACAGACAGGGTACACACCATAACCAACCAGCCGATGTTTGCAAAACTCAAAACAGTGTCCAACATTAGATGTGATTCAGCAATTGGACAACGTTTGCTAAATTATCCTCAGTGTGCTAAGAATTATGCTGACAACCAATTTGATGTCAGTCGGGCTTGCAGTGGAGCACATTTGTATGTACTGGAAGCTACATATATTAATACAGAGGGCACTGTTCTTTGCAGATAGAAAGAACATGTACACACTTTGCACCTGTTTCAGCTAAACAAATTAAGTGACAGCCATTTGCTGATTCATTCCTCTGAGCAATGCCTTGACCAATCAGTGTCAAGCTGCCTGGTTTAAATTTAAAACAATACCTGGCAGTTAACTGGTCAGTTACCATAATTGGTGCTGTCTCCATTGGAATGCCACTTGCCAATTAATCAGCACTCTCATCATATACAGTATAAATTGTTGTTTTCCCTTTATACTGCTATTCTTACAAAGTGTCTTGATGAGTCCAAGGTGAAAAGCTTAGACATGTCTCTTTTTTCAGCAAACCCTAAGATATTATGTCCTTTATTAACTGCTCTCTCAACATGCCCTGCCATCTTCAATGATTAATATAAATATACATGAATCCCTCTGTTCCTGAACCTCCTTCAGAGTTTCTCCCTTTATATTGTCTCTTCAAATTCATCGTGTCAAAATGAATCACCTTGCACTTCTCTGCATTGAACTTCATCTGCACTCTTCAGTCCTGCCATACCCAGTCACGAATGGTGGTGGACAATTAAACAAGTCACTGGAGGATAAGGCTCCACAAATATCCCCATCCTCAATGATGGAGGAGCCCAGCACATCAGTGCAAAAGATAAGGCTGAAGCATTTGCAACAATCTTCAGCCAGAAGTGCTGAACGGGTGATCTATCTCAGCCTACTCCGGAGGTGCTCAGCACCACAGATGCCAGTCTTCAGCTAATTCGATTCATTCCACGTGATATCAAGAAACAGCTGAAGGCACTGATATTGCAAAGGCTATGGGCCCTGATAATGTTCCAGTAATAGTACTGAAGACGTGCTCCAGAACTTGCTGCGCTCCTAGCCAAGCTGCCCCAGTACAGCTACAACACTGGTATATACCTGGCAATGTGGAAAATTGCCCAGCTATGTCCTGTACACAAAAAGCAGGGCAAATCCAACTCTGCCGACTGCTGTCCCATCAATCTACTCTTTGTTCATCAGCGAAGTGATGGAACAGTGCTATCAAGCAGCACTTGCTTAGCAATAATCTGCTCACTGACACTCAGTTTGGATTCTGGCAGAATCACTCTGCTCCTGACCTCAAGATAGCCTTGGTTCAAACATGAAAAAAAGAGTTGTACGCCAGAGTTGAGTTGAGAGTGACTGGCTTTGACATCATGGCAGCATTTGACCGAGTGTGGCATCAGGAAGTCCAAGCAAAACTGAAGTCATTGGGTATCGGGGCAAATTTTACGCTGGTCGGAGCCATACATAGCACAAAGGAAGATGGTCGTGGCTGTTGGAGGTCAATCATTTCAGTTCCTGGACTTCCTTGCTTGGCCTAACCATCTTCAGCTGCTTCATCAATGATCTTCCTTCCATCATAAGGCCAGAAGTGTGGATGTTCATGATGATTGTGCAATGTTCAGCACTATTTGCAAATCCTCAGATACTGAAGCAGCGCATGTCCAAATGTAGCAAGATGTGGACAATATCCAGGCTTGGACTGACAAGTGGCAAATAATATTCACACCACACAAGTGCCAGGCAATGACCATCACCAACAAGAGAGATCTAACCATCACCGCTTGACTTTCAATGGCATTGCTATCGCTGAAACCTCCATAGTCAACATCCTGGGGTTACCTTTGACCAGAAACTGAACTGGACTAGCCATAAAAATACTGTGGCTACAAGAGCAGGTCAGAGGGTAGGAATTCTGTGGCAAGTAACTTTTCCTGATTCTCCAAAGCCTGTCCAGCATCTACAAGGCACCGGTCAGGAGTGTGATGAAATACTTGCTGGAGGTCAGGAGACACTATCCAAGACAAAGCAAGCCGCTTGATTTGCACCCTATCTATAAACATTCACTTCCTCCACCACTGACACACAGTGGCAGCAGTGTGTACCATCTACAAGATGCACTGCAGGAATGCACCATGGCTTCTTAAACAACACATTCCAAACCCATGACTGCTACCTTTTAGAAAGACAAGGGCAGTAGGCACATGGGAACACCACCACCTAGAAGTTCCCCTTCAAACCACTCACCATCATGAGTTGGAAATATATTGCCGTTCCTTAACTGTTGCTGGGTCCAACTTCTGGAACTCCCTCCCTAACAGCACTGTGGGTATATCTACACCACATGAACTGCAGCATTTGAAGAAGGCGGCTCACCATCACCTTCTCAAGGGCAATTCGGGATGGGCAATAAATGCTGGCCTAGCCAGTTGACGCCCATGTCCCATGAATGGATTTTTAAAAAAAAACTTGTCTGCCCAATCCACCAACATGTCTTTTCAAGTTCAAGACTATCCTCATCGCAGTTGACAATGTTTCCCATCTTCGTATCATCTGCAAATTTTATGATATAATGGTCACTATCCCCTAGATACACTCCCACTGATATTTGATCCTCTTGGGCCAACTCTTTCCCCAGAACCAGGTCAAAATGTGCATGGCTCTCACTGAACTGAAAATGTACTGCTGCAGAAAGTTTTAGAACCATAATGCAGAAAGAGGCCATTCAGCTCATCATGTCTGTGCTGGCCAGAGAAAGAAACTAGCTGCTAATTTTAATCCCATTTTCCATCACCTGGTCCACAACCTTATAGGTTACAGCACTTCAGATGCAGATCCAAGTATCTTTTTAAATGAGTTGAGCATTTCAGCCTCAACCACAAATTTCAGCAGTGAATGCCAGGCGCCCAACACACTCTGGGTGAAAAAGTTTTCCTTCATGTCCCCTCTAATCCTTTTTACCAATCACCCTAAATCTATGCCCCCTGGTAATTGACCCCTCAGCTAGGGGAAACAAGTCATTACTGTCTACCCTCTCTAGGCCCTTCATAATTTTGTACACCTCAATTAGGTCACTCCTCAGCCTCCTCTGTGTTAAAAAAAAAATCCTCGCTTATCCAATCTTTCCTCATAGCTGCAATTTTCAAGCCCTGGCAGCATTCTTGTAAATCTTCTCTGTACTCTCTCCAGAGCAATTATGTCCTTTATGTAGCTTGGTGACCAGAACTGTACACAAAATTCCAGCTGTGGCCTAACCAGTGTTTTATACTGTTCCAGCATTACATCCCTGCTTTTATATTCAATACCTCATTCAATAGAGGAAAGCATTCCATATGCTTTCTTTACCACCTTATCCACCTGTCCTGGCACCTGCAGGGACCTGTGGACATGCACTCCAAGATCTCTCACTTCCTCAACCTCTCTCAATATCCTCCTGTTTATTGAGTATTCGCTTGCTTTGTTTGCCCTCCCCAAATGTATTACCTCTCACTTTTCCAGATTGAATTCCATTTGCCACTTTTCTGCCCACGCAACCAAACCATTGATATCATTCTGGAGACAACAGCTATCCTCTTCGCTATCAACCACACAGCCAATTTTTGTGTCATCTGCAAATTTTCCAATCATACTTACCACATTTATGTTTAAATCATTAATATATACAATAAACAGCAAGGGCCCCAACACTGAGCCCGTGGAACACCGCTGGAAACAGTTTTCCATTCGCAAAAACATCCATCGACCATTACCCTTTGTTTCCTGTCTCTGAGCCAATTTTGGATCCAACCTGCTACCTTCTCCTATATCCCATGGGATCTCACTTTTCTGACCAGTCTGCCATGTGGGACCTTGTCAAATACCTTCCTACAATCCATGTAGACAACATGCACTTCACTACCCTCATTAATCCTCCTTGTTACTTGCTCAGAAAATTCTATTAAGTTAGCAAGAATAATCTTCCCCTAACAAAACCATGCCGACTGTCCCTGATCAACCTGTGCCTTTCTAAATGACAGTTTATCCTGTCCTTCAGAATTGATTCCAATAGTTTGCCCACCATTGAAGTCAGTCCGACTGGTCTATAATTTTCTGGCCTATCCCTTGCACCCCTTTTAAATAATGGTACAACATTTGCAGACCTTCAATCCTCTGGTACTTTGCTTGTATCTAGTGAGGATAAAAAAATGATCCTCAGAGTATCCGCTATTTCCACCCTGGCTTCCTTTAACAATCCATCCAGCCCTGGTGACTTATCTATCTCCAAGGATGTCAGTTGCCCCAGTACTTCCTCTTTCACTCTGCTTAATATCCTGAACATATTTCAGGAACTCTAGCACCTCTAGCCCTTTGTACTATTACTGTCCCCCATTATAATTACTCTAATCCTTGTACCTCTCTGTAATTTCTTTGCAAATTTGTTTCTCTACATCCCTTCCACTGGTTGGTGGTCTGCTTACTACCAATTAATGTTATTGCACCTTTTTCAACCCTTACCTTTAGCCAGAGAGATTCTATCCTTGAACTCTCTGGAACATCCTCTCTCTCCAGTTCTGTAATGGCATCTTTAATCAATACTCCCACTGTCCTCTCCCCTACCCACCTTTTCTTCCTTTCTTGTCTCTCCTAACACCTTGTACCCAGGAATAGTTAATGCCCAGTCCTGCCCTTCATTGAGTCTGGTCTCTGTTATAGCAGTAGCATCATAATTCCGTTTCTCAACCTGTGCCTGTAGTTCACCAGTCTTGTTAACCGCACTCCATGCATTCACATACATGCACATTAAGCATGATTTAGGCTTTTTTTAACTTTTCACCTTACTCTGACCCCATCTAATGATTTACTACTGTCCTCTCCAATTATTCTATTTACCTTGGTACTGCTCTCTGATATATCCTCCTTATCAGTTAATACTTCTCTTCCCACTGCCAGTTTTTCTCCTTTCTACTCTGAATTTCCCCTTAGGTTCCCATTCCCCTGCCAATCAAATTTAAACCCTCCCCAACAGCACTAGCATGATATTAGTCCCAGTCCTGTTTACGTGTAACTAGTCCCATCTTGTACAGGTCCCACCTGCTCCAGAACCAGTTGCAATGCCTCTGAAATTGAAAGCCCTCCCGCCTGCTCCATTTTTCCAGTCTTATGTTGAACTGCTCAGAATTCCTATTCTTATGCTCACTAGCATGTGTCACTGGGACTAATCCGGAGATCACTGCACTTGTGGTCCTGTTTTTAATTCCCTTCCTAACTCCCTAAAATCTGCCTTAAGGCCCCTATCCCTATTCCTACCTGTGTCATTGGTCCTAATGTGGACCACAACCTCTCAGTGTTCACTCTTCCCCAAAACAATGCTAGCCGCCGCTCTGTGACATCCTTGACCCTGGCACCAGGGAGGCAACATAACATCCTGGAGTCACGGCTACGGCCACTGAAACGCCTGTTTGCTCCCCTAACTATTGAATGCCATACCACTATAGCATTTCCACTCTTCCTTCTCTCCTCCTGTGCAGCTAAGCCACTCTTGTGCCTTGAACTTGGCTGTTGCTGCAGTCCTCTGAGGAACTATCTCGCTCAGCAGTATCCAAATTTGAAAAACGGTTAAAGAGCAAGATAGCCTCAGGGGATTCCTACACTACCTGCCTGTTTCTCTTAGATACTCTGGCAGTCACCCATTCCCCCTCTGCCTGTGTACTTCTTAGCTGCAGTGTGACCACCTCTCTAAACATTATATCCACGTAATCCTCAGCCTTGCAGATGCACCACAGTGACTCCAGCGCTGCTCAAATTTCTGCAGCTGGTGACACTTCCTGCAGACGTAGTCATCGAGGGCACTTTATGCCTGCAAAACTTTCCACATCACGCAGGATGCACATTCCACATGACCAAGCTACGCTGACATACTTTGAACTTTATATAAAGTGTTTACTACAGAATGGTATAATATAAAACTTAGCTGTCACTCACCAATCGTTGTCTCTGTGCTAAGTCCGGAAAGGCCTATACTTACCAACTAATCAACTTACAGGACTCCTGTGATGTCACTTTTAGACTTAATATGTAAACACCCGGCTCTCTCTCCTCTGTTTAATGAACTCTCTCTGAACTCCCGCTGCTTTCTGGGCTTCCCAGCAGCAAAGTAGCAGCCAGCTATTGGAGGCCGTGGAAGCTTTTTTATGCAGAGGGTAGTGGGTGTCTAGAATTCGCTGCCCTAGTTGGCGGTAGAGCCAGAAACTCTAAACTCTTTTAAAAAGTACCTGGATCTGCTCCTTC
The DNA here is from genome assembly GCF_017639515.1 of Carcharodon carcharias. Taxonomy (NCBI): domain Eukaryota; kingdom Metazoa; phylum Chordata; class Chondrichthyes; order Lamniformes; family Lamnidae; genus Carcharodon; species Carcharodon carcharias. The sequence goes on from NC_054472.1 coordinate 144,150,780, forward strand.
AGTGCTGTAAGCTGCAGGGCTATGGGCTAGGTGCAGGAAGGTGGATTTAGAAAGGGCACCTGGGTGTCCTTGGGCTGGCATGGACAAGATGGGCCAAATGGCGGCCTCCTGTGCTGTAACTTTTCTATGGTTCTATGGATTGTGCATTGTTGAATAAGCTTTTTACCTAACTTGTTCTGAGACACTTGAACTGCCAGCTGTGCTTCGCCAAGATTTCGGGTTACGTGCTTCATTTTGTGCTGAAGAAATTTCCTGGGCCTAATTTTATATGTAAACATTTTCCCTCACTATTGGCGGCCATGTCGAAAGCCTTTTTTGCCCTAGGCTCTAAAAGTCCCTCCTTTAACCTTTCTATCTCCTCCTTTAAGACCCTTTTTAAAATCCACCTCTGTGTTTCTGGTCATACTTAATGATACCTCCTCCTTTAGCTTGATGTCAGTTTTTGTCTGATTATGCTTCAGTGGGACAATTTTTTATTCTTGTTATTTTGCATTAAAAGAATGTATAAAAATTGTAACTGAATCTGAGCCATATAACCAGAAGGTATTGGGTTCAGTTCAGAGTCTGTATGAATTATCTGATTTCACCCTCAAATACTCTGTTCCTTCTAACTTGTCTTCCTTTCACCCCACCATTGGAGACTAAGCTTTCAGACACCTGGGTCCTAATTTGTGGAATTACCTCCCTAAACCTCTCTACTCTCTTCATTGAAATGTTTCTCAAAACATTTCATAGCCAAGCTTTCAGTCACAACTTTTAATCTCTGTTCATCATCCATTTTCCTCTGTCTATCTATAAAACACCTTGAGATGTTTAAGATGTTGTATAAATACTAATTATTATTAGAAGAGATAGGAGATTTGACTTAGAAAATATGTTTTAAAAAGAAACTTGATTGGTTTATTGTCTTAATGTGTTGCAAAATCTGAATTTATATTTTCTTGGGACCTAGAAGGAAGGATTTTTGGTTAGGGGAGCCTCCCATGTTACAGTGGGAGAAGCTGTAGATTTCTATGAAAGGATGAGGTGGGTGGCTCACATGGCTTCCTTCATCTATTCTGATCCATAAGCTTTATTTATTACCCCTCAGAATATGTGCAAAGCAGAAATGCATCGGAAAAGGTCTTCAAACAACGACTAGATCACTGGCAGCCTATCTCCAAAACAGAGATTGATCCTTTCACAGAAAAACTCAACACTCAGATAAAGAAACAAAGGTCATCCTTCAACTTAGGTAAGTGAGCCTGTGCAGGAATACCTGATATCATGATTTCACCAAGCAGTGTGGATTGTTTCTGGTAGGATTTGATTTGACTGTTAGTGGTCAGAGCCCTGTCTTCAGCAATCATTTTCTGCATTTGATCAGGCCAGTTCTGTCATTTTTAATATTTCTTCCTTAACCCTTTTTATTTAACTTCACTCCTCCATTTCCAAATTCCAGCCTTCAGTGCCTTGCCCAAAGTAACCAATCTTTGAGAGTTCTGGTTATAAATATAAATCTGTAATCAAAGTAAATTGTCTGTTGTTTTGCTTATGGTCAGTTGATGAATTACATGGGATGGAAATAGCGTTGGAATAATGATATCATAAACTTGATCCACCTTGTGGCCTGCAACTATATTTTAACAGTTAACACAGCAAAATTAGGTTATGTTGACATAGCGATTTAAATGGTAAATGTTTACAGAAAAGCGTGACAAAATATGTTGACAGCTGGAAGTAAGGTTCATGCATAGGAAGTGTATGCCTTACTGCAGAATTTTAATGTGTCTCTGTTACTTTCTATCACACATCAACAGACAGACATGCCACTTCATTAAATTATTTTCGTTCTTGTGAACAAGCCAACTGAAGATTTATTTTATTCAAAAGCAACGTGCAAAAATCCACTAGTCCTTGTTGGAAGGAGTGTCTAGGAGCTGGAACCGGGCATACTCCCCTGCTCCCTCTATTAATACACATCAAACTGTGTTGCAATGATGCAGTGTGGATGAGGTGGGAGGATTAGGCACAGGGGATGTGGGATCGGGGATAACAGGAGAAAGGTAGGGTGGGGTAAGGAGGAGGAAGAGGGAAGGAGGGAGAATAGGGACATTTATAAGGCATTACCTGTTATCTCCCAAAACATAGGAAGGAATGAATGATGTACTGAGCAGTGCTAACTTTGTGTTACTTTCCTTCCACACAGGGCTCAATAAACGACACAAAGCAGCTTCAAGTTCATCCCCATCATTACTGAACCCCCAGACTCCAAAACCCAGTTCAGTGATGCACCAGTCGCCTTCGTACACCGATATTCCTCCTTCAGTTGTACACAATCAACCAGCATCATCCACTACATCTACACCAGTAAGTTAAAGTATAAGTTCATGATTTGAAATGCGTCCAGTACTGGAAAACTTAAGGGACTAAAATCCGACAAATCCCCAGGACTTGATGGCCTACATCCTCGGATTCTAAGGAGATAGTGGATGCACTGCTTATGATTTTCTTGAATTCTCTAGGTTCTGGAATGGTCCCAGCGGTTTAGAACTTAACAAATGTAACACTTCTATTCAAGAAAAGGAAGAGAGAGAAAATGGGGAGTTACAGATCAGTTAGTCTGACATCAGTTACTGGGAAACTGCTGGAATCTATTATTAAGGATATCTTAACAATGTGCTTTGAAAATCATGGCATGATAAGAACAAGTCAACATGGATTTATGAAAGGGGTATTGTGTTTGACAAATTTATTAGAGATTTTTATGGATATAACTTGGTAGGGTAGATAAAGGGGAACCAATGATGTAGTATATTTGGACTTCCAAAAGGCATTTGATAGGGTACCACGTAAAAGGTTAATACACAAGATAAAGGCTCATGGGGTTGGGGGCATTTTTTTCGCATGGATAGAGGATTGATTAATGGACATTAAGCCAAGGGATAAATGGGACATTTTCAAGTTGGCAGGCCATGACTATTGGAGTGCTACAAGGATCAATGCTAGGATCTCAGATATTTACAATCCACAATCAATGACTTAGACCACTAATAGTGGGGGCCAGTTTGGATATTGGGCCACAAGTGGAATTTTAAAATACTTTTTAGTCATTACCATTTATTTCTTCAAAAAGGTATATTGGTACGTAAACACAAAATATGATTATGAAAGATATGCCAAGTGTACAGTTACTAAGGTCTTTTATAACTTATTTACTCTTAATTACTTAATAGCTCTTCCTACTTAACACCCGCGCAGTGCTTTGCTCCTCGACCCTTCTCATCCCTCTGCCTTGCTCGCTGCCCCTTCTCCATGAACCTTCACTGAGAGGTGGCCTGCGGACCAAGTTATAAATATCATTGACTTAGCCAAAGAGACAGAACAATGTCTCTAAGTTTGCTGATGATGCAAAACTAAGTGGGAATGCAAGCTGTGAGGGGGACACAGAGGCTACAAAAGGATATGAATGAGTGGAGGCAGTACAGCGAAGGTTCATTGGATTGGTCCCTCAGATGAAAGGCTTGTCCTGTAATAAAAGGCTGAGAAAATTGGATCCATATTCTCTGGAGTTTAGAAGAGTGAAATTGATCTAATTGAAACATTCAAGATTCTGAAGGGACTTGATGGAGTAGACACTCAGAGCTGTTTCCCTTGACAATGGAATCTAAGAACATGGGGGCACAGTCTCAGGATAAGGGGCAATCATTTAGGACTAAGCTGAGGAGAAATACTCACTGGAAGGTTGTAAATCTTTGGAACTCTTGGCCCCAAGGGGTTGTGGATGTTCCATTGTTGAATATATTTCAGGCTGAGATGTACAGATTTTTGATGTCTCAGGGAATCTTGGAATATGGGGAGCAGGAAGGAAAGTGGAGTTTAAGCCGAAGATCAACCATGATTATATTGAATGACGTAGCAGACTTCATGGGCCATGTAGTCTCCTCCTGCTCCTATTTCTTACACCCTTATCTACAAAGGCTGGAACTTCAGTTAGGTTAAGAAATTGGACAAGCTGGGATTATTCAATCAGTAAAGGTTATGAGGCGATTTAATGAATGTTCTTGTAGAGTAAATGAGGAGAAACTGTTTCCACTGGTAGGGATTTAAGGTAATTGATAAAAGAACCTCAGGGAAGATAAGAAATAGTTTTGCACAGCTGTTATGATCCTTGGCCAGACCTCCAAGCTGTTGGTGATATCCGGTTAGGGACCAACATTTTGTTTTGTGGACAAAGGTTGAGATTCACATACTTGCTAATATAATAAAGCCACAATTTCCAGCATCCACAGTATTTTGCTTTCATCAGAACAATTTACATATCTATCTTATATTCTAACATTCAGGGTTAACATGAGGTACATGTAAATTAACAGACAAGCTGTGGTCAAATGCACCACACTGCACAATAAATGTCAAATGCAACCAAAACAGATGCCATGTATTCCTCAACAACCCACCCAGACCTCAGTAACACTGAGAGTGAACCAATCTCACTGAAACTCTGTCTCTCTCACAAGGGATTCCATTCCTCACCTTCGAAGATCTTGCTTTGGAATTCTCTCCAAATGTCGCTCCAACTCTAATGGCTTCAACAACGGCCCACCTCGCAGGCTTTCAATCTCATCTCCTGAGATTCCACTTCCCTGGATTCCTGAAAATGCACTCAAGCATCAATTCACAAGCACAACGGCAGCTCTTTGGCTGCACCAAGCAGAACACCACTGCTCCAAAGAGGGGTACGTTTGCCTCAAAGGCCTGCAGCATGGAGTCACCAACCTTCGGCTGCCTGCTTTGATCTTCCAGGTGTCTCCTGAGCCCTCTTCAATTACCAGGGTTTCCCTTGAGCTCTCTTTACTTCAAGTCTGCTACCCGCAGCCCTTTCTCCATTTGGAGCCCTTTTTCTCTGCTCTCTTTTTAACTGAACTGAGATCTTTTTCTGTACCTGTCCCCATCTCTGGGGTTCTTCTTTGGGACCTCTCCCTGTCCCCTGCCTGGGACACTACTGTTCCATGGTGCTCTGCTCCTGGTCACCTGATCCAGGTTTTCACACCTTTTTTACCTTGCACATGTGCGCTGGGGCCACAGGACGTGAAAATGTAGAATTGTGCATGTGCAGCCTGCTCCCGGTCTGTGCACATGCAAAAGCTCCGAGGAGTTGAAGTTCCCAACCTCCACGCTCTCCAATGAGGTAAGTTTGGGTTTCATAATAGAGCGAGTTGTTATGCTGTGATAATCATTGTCTGAAAGGGTGTTGGAAGCAAATGTGATAGTAATTTTCCAAAAGGAATTGGAAAAATAGTGAGAAAGAGAAATATTTGCCGGACTGTGGATAGAGCATGTAGTGAGCCTAACTGGATAGCTGTTTCAGTACGCCAATGCAGGCATAATGGACTGAATGATCATCTTCAATGCTATATGATTCTATGCTCCCAAAGCATTTTAAACTGGCTCAGGAGATACAAACCTTGCCCATATTACAAGGTACTGACAGACCTCATTCTTTTTTAAGGGATACCAAGAGGTTTGAAGCTTCAAGAAGCAGGGACAATTAAACCAAATTGCTGTGCCATTTTCTCATGTTCTGAGATAAATTTGCGTTTCTGTGATTTTTTTTTTTCACTAAATGGGGCCTAGGAACAGAGTAGATCATTAAGCCCCTTGAGCCTTTTCTGCCATTCAGTGAGATCAGGGCTGATCTGCATATCCCCTAATGCCTTTGGTTAACAAGAATCTTATCAATCTCAAATTTGAAATTAACATTTATTCCCATTTTCTTAGAAAAAACTACCAACTTCCACCACTTTGTGTTTCCTAATTTCACTTTTGAAAGGCCTGGCTCTAATTTTTGGACTCGAAACCCCTCCCAAGTACTAGACCCACAACAGGCGGAAATATTTCTCTCTATATCTATCCTCTCTGTTCCCTTTAATATCTTGAAAACTTTGATCAAATCACCCCTTAACCATCTAAAATCCATGGAATATGATCTAATTTGTGTAATCTCTCCTTGTGATTTAACCCTTGCAGTCCAAGTATCATTCTGGTAAATGAATGCTGCACTCTCTCCAGGGCCGTTATATCCTTCCGAAGGAGCGGTGCCCAGAACTACTCTCAGTACGCCAGATGTAGCCTAACCAGGACATTTTATAGCTGATGCATTACTTCTTACACCCCCCCTGTATTCCAGTGCTTTAGGTGTAAAAGCCAGCATTCCATTCGTCTTTTTGATTATTTTCTCCAATCTTTTCTTGACATTTTAATGATCCATGTACCTGGACCTCCAGGTCTCCTCTGAACTCCATTGTTTTGCGCTTGTCACTGTTTAGAAAGTGCCTTGTTGTATCCTTTTTGTGGCCAAAGTAGCTGACCTCAAATTTGATTATATTGGAATCCATTTATTGCAGTCCTGTCTGTTCACTTAATATATTAATATGTCTTTGTGATTTTATACTTGCATCTACACTACTTACAGTGCTACCTATCTCTGTGTCATCAGCAAATTTGGATATGTGGCTTTCTGTCCCATCAATTATGATGATACGTTGAGGCCCCAACATTAACTTTCATGGAACACCACTAGTCACATTATGGTAAATCAAGTACATGCTCATTGTCCCTACTCTGTCTCCTGCTGCTCACCCAATTTCCTAAACAGATCAATAGTTTACCCTACAGTTCCGTGGGCTTCAGTGTTAGTTAACAGTCTCTTAAGAGTGCCATTATCAAAAGCCTTTTGGAAGTTCATATACGTAACATCCATAGACATTTCCCTGTCCACAATTTCGATCATCTGTTCAAAAAATTTGATCCGGTTTGTCAGGTGTGACCTACCGTTTATAACCCACGCTCTCTCTCTCTGATAGCTGAACAATTCCAAGGTATTCATTCATCCTATTCTTAATTGTATAATCTAATAATTTCCTGATAATAGATGTTAGGCTAACTGGTCTATAATTCCCTGGTTTCTCTATCTCTTCTTTCTTAAATAACAGATTTGAAAATTGCACATGTCAAAGGAATGGCTTCTGAATCATGGCAACTTTAGAAGATTATAGTTAGGGCATTTGCAATGTTCAGAGCTTCTTCCTTTAAAATGCTGGGATGGAAACAATCTGATCCTTGGAATTTATTGCTTGTTAGTGCCATTATTTTCTTCTTGAATGTTACTTTGGTAATGCCAATGTTGGTGAGGGCTGTCCCTGACACAAAAATAGTATCCTTGTGATATCTGGCATGGTAACCTATTCCTTGGCTGAAAATATTGATGCAAAGTAATTATTCAGCATGCTAATTTACTTCTTTTCATTGACATTATCATCATTCATCAGTTTTCAAGAGGCTAGCATTGCTTTTGGCCATCTGCTTTTTCATAATGTAATTGTAAAGATATTTTGGGTTGATTTTGATATTTCTTGCAAGTTTCTTTTCTTACTCCCTTTTTATTGCACTCACTGTCTGTTTTGTCAACCTTTGCTGTTCTTTGAATCTTACCCATTCACCAGGATCTGTTTTTATTGTATCTTTGAATACCTTTTGTTTTATTCTTACATTGTCTCTTACCAATTTACTTGTCCATTGCTGTCTTTTTTTGGCAGGTAGAACTCTTTCTCTCTTTGGTGTATAAACTGGCCTTTATCGCTTTTCAGATAGATTGGAACAAGCAGATGAACTCATGTTTGAAAGGTTGTGAATTTCTTGAGAGAGTTTTCTGCAGTAGTACGTCCTCGAGCCAACATGGGGCTGGCTATATTAGATTTAATAATAAGTAATGAGACAGAGTTAGTTTACAGCTGAATGGTTCATTAATATTTATCTAATAGTGATCATAATATGATTCAGTTCAACATACTGTTTGAAAGGGAGAAATGCTAAAATCCTGTGTTTAGGTAAGGCTCACTCAAGCCAATGAGATAGCAAATCTTCACAGAAACCAAAGTAACCGGACAAATCTGATGATGATGGAAGAAACTACAGATGATTGGTGGGAGGTGTTCGAAAAAAATTGAAGTGATAAAGGCCAGTTTATACCCCAAAGAGGGAAAGAATGGGCAGCATCCCATTTGGGACTCTCAGTCCTTCTTACAGAGGATGCTATGTGTCACTGTAATTATTGAATCCCCTAAAACTAGCACATTATCCTTCCCCTCAATCTTCCTTTGGGCAGCCTCCTACTTAAGTGTGATGGTCTGTATTTTGGTTGTCCTTGTGAAAGTCTTCATCCTTATCATCACAGGTAGCAAGTACATCTTACCTGTAGAATAGAATTACTTATTGCAGTTTCTTGTTCTTTATCTTACTTGGGTGCCCCTTACTCTGCAAACTATCGGTCATACTGAACATATTCCAAACTTGCACCTTTCTATGAGGTGTGACAGAATTCTGGAGCAAACTATCTCAATACCTCTCTTATGTATTGGGGTGTCTCCAACTCACTTCCAGATCAATGAGTTAGACAGATTTGAAACATTGATATCTACTGCAGTTATCCTTGCTTGAGACCACATTGCTCTCTCTGAACTTCCACGTGCAGCAGCCCAGATTCTCTGACATATCTTAGTTTAGATTTATACAATTTATGTATTTATTTTTAAGTTTTTTATTTTTCTACATACTAACTGCACTAAGCACTAACCACTGGACAAAAACTTTAAATACTACCTGAAGCTTAGAACAGCCAATATAAGTATTGGAGGCAAAAATGCAGCTCTGCCTTCCTCCCTCTGCACTGAATTCCCATCTCATCAAATTCCTGAGCTTTGCACTGTTTGCTGCACTCCTTTTACGACATCTCTGTGCATTAGCAGATACTGCTTACTTTATATGTGTTTTGAGCCTCACCAAAGTTACATGTGCTGCACACAGTAATTAGCCTCTATTCAAGCAATCTCTAAAAGATGATTGACAGTTAAATGCTACTAACAGGCAGTTTCTTCATTTTTTTAAGCACCTATTTTGTGCTCTTTTTAAGATAACGGGATTATTTTGATTGGGACGCATAGCTGTATAAATAGGGGAGTATTGCATCTACTGGGCCTTAAAAAAAAAATGTATTATCAAACGCTTCTGATGTAAATTGTGGACCATTATCTGACACCAACAACTCTGGCAAGCCATAAATTGCAGTTCAACTTCCTCAAAACCTCAGTAGTTTTGGCACTTGAGATATTGAGCATAGACTCAACATTTATCCACTTGCTATAGCTATCGATCAAAACAAGATATTCTCCCTTCCACTTAAAAGAAAACAACATGTATACATTCATACATTTCTTTGCATGTTTGACCATGGGATGAAAGGAACTTTTGGATCATTTCTTATTGTGAGACACACATCAAACTCTTCACCAACTCTCTTCAACTGCCTGGAATGATAAATATTATACAAACCTTTCTTTTTTAACTGTGTATATATATAACTGTCAAAGTTGTGTTGATCATTACAACTTTTTCACCAAAGTTATTTTTCTTTCCACGAAGCTGCTTGCTATTTTAGGATAGTATGCAAAAAAAAGGAAGAATATGCAAAGGTGTGGGGTGAAGGTGGGAAATAGCACAAGTTGCATTGCGCATTTGGAGAGCAAGTGCAGATATGATGGGCTGAATGGCCTCCTGTGTTGCAACAATTCTGTGGTCAATATCTCTATCTACCTTTTGCTACTGCTTTCATACAGTCTATCCCTGTGTGCTCTTGACTAAGCTCCTTGAACAATCTCTCTCTAAACCTTGGTGTAATAATGACCCTTAAACCCCATAAAAGATAGCCTTGATCCATGATCACTTAATTTCTCTTGAGTAAAATACTCCTGTAACATCATACTGTTTACGCCAGCCACTGAGTATTTTACTGAGCAGCATACCCTTTGCTAGTTTCCTGACTAATTTCTCTGCAGTTACTGGCATGTTATTTGTGTATGTCACAAAATCATAAAATTGGTACGGCGCAGAAGGAGGCCATTTGGCCATTCATCAATAACCATTTTCCCTGCCAACCTTCGACCCCAGCTTATTCCATCTAGATCCGTTCTCAGCTCATTGAAGTTGGCTTTCCTCCAGTTAGCTTCTCTTACTCTGGACTTGTCCTTTTCCATAGTCATCCTCAACCTTAAAATACAATGATTACTGTCTCCTAAAACTTGGCCAACCTGATTTCCAAGAATCGGCTTTAGCAGTGCATCCTTCCTCATTGGACTGGAAACATATTGCTGAAGAAAATTCTCCCTGAATACACTGTAGGAACTCTTGACCCCCTCTGCCCTTCACACTAATACTAACCCATCTATATTTGGATAATTAATATCCCCCATTATAAGTACTGTATAATTTTTGCACCTCTCTGTAATTCCTTGAAAATTTGTTCCTTTACGTCCTTCCCACTAGTTGGTGGCCTGTAGACTACACCAAGCAATGTAATTGCATCTTTTTGTTCCATAATTTTAGCCAAATAGATTCTGCCCTTGACCCCTTGGTCCTCCCCTTTCTCCAGCACTGCAATGATCAATACCGCCATTCCTCTTCTTTCTTTCCTTCCTATCTTCCTTGAACACATTGTATCCAGGAATATTTAACACGGAGTCCTGTAATTCACAAGTAACTCGGTGGCTGGAAATGAATCAGTGTTCACGGGAAATCACGAAAGAATGTCCACATTTGCATGACCAGCTAACTTATTTAATATCGTACTAACGGTAAATTTTATCAATTGGTCCTCCTTGTTCAAAGACTACTTTTTGCTGCCTCAGCACTTCCTCACTGACAGATGTACTCTTACTGATCTCTACTGTAAATGATTCAACCCAATTTAACTGTATTTTCAGCCAATTTCTTCACAATAGGGAGACTTAGCTCCCCCTTACTACTATCGATGGCAAATAATAGGATGGATCATTGTATTCCACTCCAACACTAACTTCACCTAACACTGGAATATTGTTATTGGAATAACTAGTCAGTTTTACACCAGATTTGCATAAAGGAATGTGACTTAAGGAACTTAAGGACCTTTTGTGTTCTCCTGAAATAAAAGCACAGCTGCAGCCATATCAATAATGAAATTAAGTTATGAATCTCCAGCTTAATTTTTACTGTGGGCACTGGAATTATATCTTCAGCCCTATTACTCTCATCTTCCATGTACTTTTTATCTTGTCCTCTGACAGAGTATAACTCTTGATCTTCCTACTTTCTAACATTAACTTCTGTTTCCATATCGATCGTGTTTCCATATCTATCGTATGTCCATTTGAGGATTTCCAGACTCCTGAACTAGCTTTAGATCTATCACAACCACCTCAATCTGGCACATGGCTGCGATCTGGAGCTTTACCACGCATGCTGTCTGTATATGACAGACTTTCCCATAGACATAACACTTAACTGAGAATGGAGGCATTTAAATGTTTGGTGGCTACCATGGCAATTGCTGCATTTAAATTTCTGACTCTTGAGATTATGAACTTGGCTGCTGTGGCCTGGATCTTACTTGTCATGTCACTAAGACATGAGAGAAAATCAGAACTGTGTACATCAAACTTCATCTTTTTCTTAACAAAAACAGAATTACCTGGAAAAACTCAGCAGGTCTGGCAGCCTCGGCTGTTCTGTTGAAGGGTCAACAGTTCTGTTGAAGGGTCATGAGGACTCGAAACGTCAACTCTTTTCTTCTCCGCCGATGCTGTCAGACCTGCTGAGTTTTTCCAGGTAATTCTGTTTTTGTTTTGGATTTCCAGCATCCGCAGTTTTTTTGTTTTCATCTTTTTCTTGCTATTTTAAAATGGACTTTTGCTGAACCAAAAGATGGCTGCTGCAAGCCACATGACTTTCAGGATTGGCCCATCTCTCCTTGAAGCTTCCAACAAGGGTTGCAAGAAGAAAAGAGGTCCCCTCCTCAACCTTGTGGAATCTTGTACCCCATTGTAAGGATATTATAATCATGAAACCAGGGGACTTGTAGAGATTGAAACTCGTTATACCTGCAGAGTTGTTAACAGACCCATCTCACACCTGGAACTGTCCAGATCCATTTCAAAAGGGGACCATTGAGGGGAAATGGACATCATTTGCATCTTGATAAGCTTATTCCTTCAGTGGAGTCACAGGGTCTGCCCAGACAATGACTCCCCAAAACAAGACCCTCAACTTGGATGGTGACTCTTTCAGAAGCTAACAACCAGGACATTATAAACCATAAAACAAAGGCCACACCCAGACACCAGATATATATTCCCTTTGAAATCATTGTGGAGCAAGGAGCTCCAGTGACTCAAGTGACCATTTTGAAATCTCTATATTTAGTTGAGAACTGAGAAACAGGCAGTCTGCTGATTATTTCCAATCTGAAAAGAACAGCAGCAAGGCTCCCAGCAGACAAAGCAGCCAGCCACCATCTCTCAACTCCTGGAAGCCTGTTTTATTTTAAAAGCATTATTCTTTGCTTCTAAGGACTTTCATGCTGCTGTCTCTAACCAGGAACTCATTTGAACTAAACTCCGCCTTGAAGGAAACACCCTTTGGACTTTGACTTTCTGTAGTCTGGAAATCACATGAACTAATATCCATTTCTGTGATTCTTCTACTGTTGTTATCCATAGTTGTACTTCTTCAAGGTAGGCATTCCTGGAAGAGAAGTGGCAGTCAATTAAACACTAAGATAAAAGCAAAATACTGCGGATGCTGGGAACTTAACTGTGTTCCTCTCCACTGATGCTGTCAGACCTGCTGAGTTTTTCCAGCTATTTTTGTTTTTGTAACCTGAGTTAAACATCAGGAGAGTTTGCTATGTTTGCTGCGTATTACTTATAAAATTGGACCACACAAACTGAGGGTTGGGGGAAACATGCCACAGTCTACTTTAAAAATAATTCAAAAACACCTCTGCTTATAGACAGATGGTGAGAGGATATAGAAGTTTAGTTTGCCTCTCTCCTGTTCATAACACATTGAAATCCAGCAGACTTACTTTGCTGACTCAGAAAAAGAACTGCCTTGCAATTTGCAACTACCACTTTGTGCTAGTTCTATGGCTGTGGCCTCATTGCATGTCAGCTTATTATCTTTCCTCAAAAACTTAGTCTGGATTTTGTTCTTCTTTAGGCCTCCTATGAATGTGTCTGTAAGGTTGATTTCTAGATTCGCGCCATACCCACTGTGACAAATGTATATCTTTATTTCGCGAATGTATTCTGCAACAGTCTCATTTGGCAACTGATTCCTTTCGCAGAATGCAACTCTCAGTGCAATATGCCATAATGAGTCCAGAATTTAATTAACGTCAGCATATTACATCCAACTGCAGTCGCGCACGCAACAGTTTTGACACTATCTCAAAAGCATCTGGCCCCATCATGGTGAAGAAAACATCATCCTCATCTCCTATTTTATTCACTTCCAGCCAAATGTGAGATCTTTGCTCATAATTATATCAGTCCTCTTTGTTTCCCAAATATGTTGTTTAATAAGGGTATAGTGGAGTTGAGATCACAACCAGATCAGCCATGATCCTATTGAATGGTGGAGCAGGCTCAAAGGCTGACTCTCTTGCTCCGCAGAGCTATGTTCCATTTTTTCAATTATGTACTGTGCTGACTCACTGGAATGTCCTTTTTCTTTGTCATTGCCAAGTGTACATTTTCTTGCATTTCAGTGTTAGCCCATATCCACCATTTTCCTTGACAACTGTATCGATTAATTGTTGCATGTCGTCTTCATTTTTGCCAAAGGCATGGTGTTGTTGGCAAAGTGGATGTTTATTAGTTCCCCTCCTACCTTTGTACCATCCACCCCTTCAATTCCTCTGAGAATACATTTGCTGTGTAGGGAGAAACGAGAACGCAACCTTGTGTAACCCTTCTTTTGATTGCTTTCCAATCACTGAGTTCGTTCTAACATTTGATCACTGCTATTCGATTCCAGTAAATATTCCTGGTGAATCGAAGATCTTTCCTGTCACTGTTGATGCCTTCCAGCAGTTTCATGAGATGATTATGCTGGACTTTGTGAAATGCTTTAATATAATCAATAAAACATAGGAGAGGGCGTTTCGCATTTCAGTTGCTCTTTGTGCCTAGGTTTTTAGAAGATAGTTGCGTTTTGTGTTCCTTTCTCTTTTACAAAGTTACGCTGTGTCTGAAATCATTGATTTATTTTCTCCCTAACTCTGGCCAGTGGGCTTCTGGGGATGAACCGCACTACATTAGATTGATTGTTCGATGTATCTTATGTTCTGTTGCACAAGGTTTCTTTGGCAAAGTGATAAAAGCAGACTTGGATCATCAGGGATAGTGCCAGTGTTAAAAAATCTTGTTGGCGATAATCAGTTTTCCAGTTCCTAACTCTCCTGTTGCTTCAATAATCTTGTGTTATTTCATCCGGCCTGGTGCTTTCCCTCTTGTCTTTTTCAGCACAAGTTTCACTTCTCGCAAAATTTCTGGGCCTTTGTCTTCATTTTTGATTGGTGCTCGAAGTCCTCTGTCTTTGTTGTACATTTCTTCAATGTATTCACTCCACCTTTCCCTGATTTTTGTCCTTTTCCATTAGAATCGAACCGTCCTTTGCTTTCAAACATCCACTGCAGCTACAAACTGGTCTCTTTCTTGAAATTTTCCTAAGGATGCAAGTTTTTCATTGACTATTGCCATTTTGCTTTTTCTTCTATGTACTTAGTTTTTATTCTTGGTTTAGTCTGTTATAGTCTGATTCTGACTGTTTCACTTTTTTCCTTTGCTCTGTCAATTCCATGATTTCTTCTGTCGTCCATTTTTGCTTGAAATTCTTCGCTTTTATTGGAACCTTAACTTTTGCACCTTCCATTAAGACCTTGAAGACATTAAACTCCTCTTCATTCATTGTTTCCTCCACCTGTAGCGCTTCTTTACCTCTACTTGGAATGCTTCTTTAATGATTAGGTCTTTCAGCTGTTCAAGATCCAGTCTCTTTGGCTTTCCTTTTGCTTTATTCAGAATAATCAGTTTGATGTTCATTGTGGCAACCAGCAGTAACTGTGGTCATCTGTAACATTCAGCTCCAGGGTATGATTTTGACTGTTTAATGGAGCTTCTGAAACACCTACTTATTGTAATAAAGTCGATCTGATTTCTTATTTGGTTACCTGGACTTTCCCATGACCAGCTTTACTTGAGATGATGTTTAAGCCATGTGTTTGAAATAACTTGATTGTTACGTTCTCCGAGACCATGTGGACCAACAATATCTTGTACACAAGAACGTCCTACCTTTGCATTGAGATCTCCAATGACGATGATATCTTGAGAACCACACCATTGATCTAGTTGTTCATAGAAAACACATTTGACGCATTTTGGGTTGGGATGCACTGTACTTGTTTAATGCTTAGCCTGAAAGATATTCCTGCTATTCCAAAGGAATTCTCTCACAAATATCCCAATATTTTAAAGGGGCTTGCAATGTTTCTAATCAAGACTAACTCATTTTTCATGTTTTTCTCCACCCGAGAAGCTAATAACTCCATCACTGTGTTGGTATTTCCCAGCTGCCATCTACTTTACTTAATACCAAGAATATTGACATTCCACACACCTCTTGAATGGCATTTTCTGCTTTCTTTGCTTGATAAAATGTTTTCACGTTTCAAGTAGCAATTCTTTAGGTGTCGGTTTTTCTTATGCTGTTTGTAGAACCTTTTGAGGGTTACGCAGTAGGACAATGACAGTATGCGTCCACTTGCCGTTCATAGACGTCTGTCCCTAGTGAGGCATTGACATGAGTGGTGCCAACCCCATTCATACTGTTGACAATCAGATTTGTTTGTACTGACTATATTTGATTAGGTAAAAGGAAAGTATGAGGTGGTTTTCCCATTTCTTTGTGTGTTTGAACATAACATCAGAAATAGGAGCAGGAGGTAAGCCTTTGAGCCCCTCAAGCCTGCTCCACCATTCAATAAGTTTATGGATAATTTGACTCTGGCCTTAATACCACTTTCCTGCCTGTCCCCCAAAACCCTTGACTCCTTTGACAATCAAAATCAGTCCAACTCAGCCTTGAAAATATTCCATGACCCACTGCAGACCCTCCAAGACAAGAAATTTCTCCTTATCTCTGTCTTAAATGGGAGACCCTTATTTTGAAACTGTGGCCCCTAGTTCTGGATTTCCCCCATGAGGGGAAATATCTCTATAGCATCTAACCTGTCAAGCCCCCTCAGAATCTTATATGTTTCAATAAGATCACCTCTCATTCTTCTGAACTCCATTGAGTATAGGCCTTACCTGCTCAACCTTTCCTCATAAGACAAATCCCTCATCTGAAGAATCAGCTGATTGCATCTTTTCTCAGCTGCTTCCAATGCAGTTGGGTCCCTTCTTGGGTAAGGTAACCAAAACTGTACACAGTACTCTTAAGCGTGGTCTCATCAACGCTCTCTAAAGTTGTAGCAAGACTTCCCTACTTTTATATTCCATCCGACTTGCAATAAAGGCCAAAATTCCATTTGCCTTCCTAATTACTTGCTGTACCTGCATACTGCCTTTTTGTGATTAATGTACCATGGCACCTGTATCCATCTGTACTGCAGCATTCTGCAATCTCTCTCCATTTAAATCATCTGCTTTGCTATTCTTCCTGCTAAAGACAACCTCATATTTTCTCATTATACTCCCATCTGCCAACTTTTTGCCCACTCAATTAACCTATCTATATCTCTTTGCAGACTCTGTATTTTCACAACTTGCTTTCCTGCCTATATATTTATCATCAGAAAATTTGGCTAAGATGAAGTTAATCTCTTCATCTAAGTCATTAATATTGATCGTAAATAATTGAGACCCCAGCACTGATCCCTAAGGCACTCTACTAGTTACAGCTGGCTATCCTAAATGATCCATTTATTCCAACTCTCTGTTTCTTGTTAGTTAGCCAATCCTCTGTCCATGCCAGTATATCACCCCCACCATGAGCTCTCGTGTGGTAATTTTTTATGTGGCACCTTATCGAATGCCTTTTAGAAATCCAAATTTTTTTTTACATCTGCTGGTTTCCCTTTACCCACTTTGCTTGTTACATCCTCCGAGAGCTCTCATAAATTAGTAAAACACGATTTCCCTTTCACAGTCATATTGACTCTGCCTGATCGTATTATGATTTTCTAATGTTCTGCTACTAGCTGTTTGATAATGGATTCTAGCATTTTCCCAATGACATGTTGGGCTAACTGGCCTATAAGTTTTCTGCTTTCTGTCTCCCTCCTTTCTTGAACAGAAGTTTTACGTTTGCGGTTTTCCAATCCTTTGGGACATTTCCAGTATCTAGGGAATTTTGTGGCCAGTCCGCTAACACTCTCGGATGCAGACCATCAGGTCCAAGGGGCTTGTCAGCCTTAAGTTCCATTAGATTTCCCACTATTTTTTCTCTAGTGATAGTATTGTTTTGACTCCCCCTCTCCCTTTTGCCTCTTGATTTTCTACTGTTCTTGGGATGCTTTTTGTGTTTTTTATTGTGAAGACAGATACAAAATACTTGTTCAAAGCCTCTGCCGTTTCCTTGTTTTCCATTATTAATTTCCCAGTTATGTCCTCTAAAGGACCAATGCTCTCTTAAGCTTCTCTTTTCCTTTTTATATGCTTGTAGAAGCTTTTACATTTGTTTATATATTTCTTGCTAGTTTTCTCTCATATTTTAATTTCTCCTTCAATTTTTCATTTCTCACTCAAATTGAATATGAATTTCTATCATGTTATGATCACTCTTGTCTAGAGGATTCTTTACAATGAGGTCATTATCAATCCTGTTTCCTTACACATTACAAGGTCCAAAATAGCCTGTTCTCTGGTAAGTTTCAGAACATATTGCTATGTTTTGAATACACTCAATGAACTCATCCTCCAGGCTACCATTGCCAATTTGATTTGTCCAACTGATGTCAAGTTCAAGGTCACCCATGATTATCACAGTATCTTTCTTGCAAGCCCCCATTGTTTCTTGATGTGTACTCTGCCCTGTTGTGTTATAGGGCCTATAAGCTACTCCCACCAGCGATTTATTTCCTTTGCTATTTCTTATCTCTATCCAAACTGGTTCTACATCTTTATTTTCTGAACCAAGATGATTTCTCACTATTGTACTAATCTCATCCTTTCAGAGCTACCCCACCTCCTTTTCCTTTCCACTTGTCCTTCCAAAATGTTGAATACCCTTGAATATTCAGGGCCTAGCCTTGATCATTTACGTCTCGGTAATGGCTATCATCACACATACTTATTTCTATTTGTGCCATCAATTCATCCATCTTGTTACAAATGCTGTGTGCATTCAAATAATGTGCCTTTAATTCTGTCTTTTTTGCCATTTTTGCCTGCTCTCACCTTGTTTGTTGGTACACGCTTATGTTTGTGTACACCATCTTTCCTGCCACACTGTGGTTATTATTACCTGAGTCAATTCCCTGCACTATTCCCTGTCCTTTTGCTTCAACATTCCAAGTGTCCCCTTACGTATTCCCTCCCCCATACCTATTTAGTCTAAAGCCCTCTTTACAAGAGAACACAGGCCCTCTTCCCAGAGGATCCTCTGCCTGGCACTCACCGTAGAATCTGCCGGATCCACCGTTGGCCATCACTTGTAATCCTGAACACAGGACACTTCCAGGTACTGCCAGCCAGGCCAGCTGGACCTAGGGCTCTCAAAAGGGCAGGACTAACACTACCCTAACGGTCATTGAGATACCCCTGCTACCCAGTACACAGCAGCACAGTGAATGGAAGTAAGTTAGAATACATCGATCAATTCAACTGTCCAGGAAGTACAGTAACACCAAAAGGTCAAAAGCATTGCTAAAATCTGAAAAAGGATTGGACAAGCCAAAAAATGTTTTTACAACATTAAGCAACATTTTAAGAAACATCAGCTTGAGCCTTGAAATGAGAATATGTATACTAAAATGTTGTGGCTGGTCAGTAATGAATTATGGATGTGAAGCTTTGAGCATTAGAAAAGAGGAAGAAAAGATAATCAACAGTTAGGGAATGTGCTTAAGAAGGATCTTAAGAGTAAGCTGGGTAGAGAAAAGAACTAACGGAGAAGTACTGAATGAGGCCTCAAGAACAAGCAAGTTCTTAAATTATATCAGAAGATGACAAATGGAGTTCTTTGGACACGTTATCCATTCAGAAGGGTTGGAATGCCTAATCATTACTGGAAGGATTAATAGAAGAGGAGCAAGAAGCCTACCATAAAGGAAGCAGATAGACAACATTAAAGACTGGTTTAACCAGAACTCCAACAATGTTGTCATCCACTGTTGCTAAAATGGCTAAGTTTGGAAGATTGTGATCCTCTACGCAGTATGGCACTTGGATATACCTAAATACGATATGCACACACAGCAATCTTTCAACTTAAACTTCCTCAATCAATTTTAGGAGTTCCAAAAATGTCAGAATTTTCTTCAGTCCTTAGTTTCTCAAGTAAAATGTAAAAGAAGATTTGATCTCAGCTTCATCGTAATCTTTCTGTTCTGTATTGCACTGAGTAAGACTAATGATCAGCTGCAGGCGGCCATTATTGAATTAACTTTAGCTGCACCTTCGCAACAGAGAGGGCAGTATAACAAAATGTTCGGATCTTGCAATATAAACGTTATGTGTCTATAGTTAACTCTGGTGACTCTCTCTGAAGAGTAAACACTCAATCCTGAATACTCGAGTTAGCAACCAAGGAACTATGTGGTGTGTTATCATCTCAGAACATCCCAACATGTTTACCAACCAGCCAACTTTTTTGAAGTGCATTCACTGTTGTTACGCAGATAAACGTGATGACTAATTTATGCATTGTATAGTTCCACAAGGAACAAATTTACAGATTTTTTTAACGAGATCAGTGTTAGCCAAAACACCAGGAAAACTCCCTATTCTAGTGTCATGGCATTCTCTACATCCATGTGAAGAAGCAGTTTGGTCTAATGTCTCATCTACAAGACATCTTATCGTTCAATACTGCGCTGAAATGACCATATTTCAACAACAACTTATAGCACCGTCAACATAATAAAATGTCCCAAGGCACTTCACAGGATCATTATAAGACAAAATATGACACCAAGCCACAAGTAGCCATACAGTCCTAGAGTTATACAGTACAGAAACAGGCCCTATGCCCATCATGTCCGTGCCGCCATCAAGCACCTACCTATTCTAATCCCATTTTCCAGCACTTGGCCTGTAGCCCTGTGTGGAGATATTAGGTCAGATGACCAAAAGCTTGGATGAAAGAGTTAGGTTTTAAGATGTCTGTTAAAGGAGGAAAGTGAGGTGGAGAGGTTTAGGGAGGGTATTCTGTTGCTTAGGGCCTAGGCAGCTCAAGATGTCACCAATGGTGAAACGATCAAAATTGGGGATGCTCAAGAGGCCAGAATTAGATGAGCACAGATATCTGAGAGCTATGGGACTGGAACAGATCACAGAGATGGGGAGGGGTGAGGTCATGCTGGGATTTAAAAACAAGCTTGAGCATTTTAAAATCAAGACTTGCTTGACTGGGAGCCAAAGCAGGCCAGTGAGCACAGAGGTGATAGGTGAACTGGACTTGGTGCAAGTTAAGAAATGGACAGCAGAGTTTTGGATTACCAAGTTTATGGAGGGTAGATTGTGGATTGCATTAAAATAGTCAAATCTACAGTTAACCAAGGCATAAATGAAGGTTTCCATAGCAGATGAGTGGAGAGGGAGGCAAACTCGGTGATATGTAAATGGAAATAGGCAGTCATAGTGATGGCATGAATATGAGGATGGAAGCTTCAGCCTTCCCAGTATTTAATTGGAGGAAATTTCTGCTTATCCAATAATGGATGTTGGATAAGCATTCTGGTAAGTTAGCCACAGTGGAGGATCTGAGAGAGGTGGTTGTGAGGCAGAGCTGTGTGTCATCAGCATACATATGAAAAGGGGCGAAAGGGATCAAAGGATATGGGGAGCAGGCTATTGAGTTGAATGATTAGCCATGATCATAATGAATGGCGGAGCAGGCTTGAAAGGCTGAATGGCCTGCTCCTGCTTCTAGTTTCTATGAAAACTAACACTGTGCTTTCGAACAATGTCACTAAAATCAATAAAGGTACTTGCGTGGCTGTAAAAGCTACTTGGGATGTCTTGAGATTGGAAAAAGTGCAATGTAAATGAAAGTTCTTTGCTTCTTTTAAATGTGTTCACTGCCCTGATGATATTGGCTGCTCTTGGTTGATGTGCTGAGTTTCTGATCTCCTATGCTTTTTTCCCCCTTTGAAACACGTTTCAGAGCTCCACCTAATCAGAAAAAAACACTTTGGATTTCCAGCGTTGAAATGATTAGCTTCTAAAGAAGCAGAACATTGAGGTTTATAATTTTTGTTCTTGCTCTCTCTTACAGTCTGCACGAAGGAGAAGAGGTGAAAGTTCATTTGACATAAACAACATTGTGATCCCCATGTCCATGGCTGCAGCAGCTCGAGTGGAGAAACTTCAGTACAAGGAGATTCTGACACCAAGGTAACGCAGTACACTGTCACTGGGATTTCAGTCAAATGAAACAGCAGATGTTGTTGAAGCCAAGTCTAGGAATTATTTTGAGGGAATTGAATGTTTGTTTGAAAGTGGTAGAGGGAGTGTGCACAGCAGTGGAGAATAATGTCAAACACTTGATGAGCCAAGTGGTTTCTTTCTGTGCGGTAACATACCAAGATTCTAAGAGTGCCACCCTCACTGCAGTTTCTCTCAATACTTATAAGGAGCCTTCTGACTTCCTGGATGGCTTCAGATAGACACTAAAGCAGCACATTGTACAAACAAAATGCTGCCCCTTGACTTTCCTTCCACGTTGGCTCAAATTGCAGAAGAGTCCTCACTACATTAGTGTAGCATTTCTGTTTCCTACGTCAGCTGTTCTGATGGGTTCACTAAATGGAACTTTGAGTCACTTTTTGTTTTCTAGTCATGTCCAGATTTCTCTGTTCTGGCACCTCATTTAGAATTGTATCCTTTAGTTTTGGCTGCCTCTTCTCATTCTTTCTATCATAATGAATCACTTTGCACTTTTCTGTATTTAAAATACATCTGCCACGCATCCACATATTCCACAACAGTTTATCCATATCCTCCTCACACAATTAACTGTACTTCCAGGTTTTGTGTTCTCTGCAAATTTTGAAATAATGCTCTGTGCCTAAGTCAAAGTCCTTTTTTTTATATACATATCAAGAAAAGCAGTAATCCCAATGCTGATCATTGGGGAAACCGCTGTATACTTTTCTCCAGTCCGAAACAATTGTTCATTCCTGTTACTAAGCCAACTTTGTGTTCATGCTGCCATTGTCCTTTTTATTTCATGGATTTAACACCGTTGACAAGCCTGTTATGTGGCACTTTTTGAAAGTCTATATACACCACACCAACCACATAACCCTTTCTATTACCTCTTCAAAAAACTCAATCAGGTCAGTTAAATATGATTTGCCTTCAACAAATCCGTTCTGCTTTTCCTTAATTAATCTACATTTCCTAAGAGACTGTTAGTTTTGTCCTGGATTATTGTTTCTAAAAGCTTGACCACTACTGAGCTTAAGTTGGCTAGTTTGTAGTTGCTGAGCTTATCCTTCCACCCTTCTATGAATGAGCATGTAACATTTGCCAGGCCTCTGGCACTGCCCTGTATTTAAGGAGGATTGGAAGATTGTGGCCAGTACCTCCATAGTTTCCATAGTTACTTCGTCATCATCCTCAGATGCTTCACATCCAGCCCTGCTGACTTATCAACATTTAAGTACAGCCAGCATTTCCAATAATTCCTCTTTATCAATTTTTAGCCCATTTACTATCTTTGCCACCACCTCTTTCGCCACGACTTAGGGAGCATTTTCCTCCTTGCTAAAGACAGATGCAAAGTACTCATTTTGTACATTAGCCATGCCCTCTACCTTCATGCCTTGGTCTCCTTTTTGGTCCTTAATTAGCCCCTATTATTATCCTTGTATTATTTATCTGTCTTTGGAAGACTTGTGTATTCCCTTTCATGCTGGCTACCAGTGTCTCCTCCTACTCTCTTTGCCCCTCTTCTTTCCTTTTGCACTGCCCCACTGAACTTTCTGTATTCAGCCTTGTTCTCACTTGTGTTATCAACTTGACATCTGTCATGCACACCCTTTATCTACTTTATCTTACTCTGTCCCTTTTGTCATCCAGGACACTCTGGCTTTGTTGCACTACCTTCCCCCTCGTGGGAATGTCCTTCGACTGTACCTGAACCATCTCTTTAAAGGCAGCAGCCTATTGTTTAACTAGCTTTGCTTACCAATCTTTGGCTGGAGTCATAACTAGCATGAAGGAAAATGGCTGTGGTTGGATGTCAGTCATCTCAGTCCCAGGATTTCGTCATAGGAGCTTCTCAGGTTAGTACCCTCGGCCCAACCATCTTCAACTTCTTCGTCAATGGCCTTGCCTCCATCATAAGGTCAGAAATGTGGGGTTGTTTGTGGATGATTGCACAGATGTTCAGCAGCATTCGTGACGACTCAGGTACTGAAGCAGCATGCAGCAAGATCTGGACAACATTTAGGCTTGGGCTGATGAAGTAGCAAGTAACATTCGCACCCCGCAAGTGTCATGAAATGACCATTTCCAACAAGATGAAAATCAACCATCTACCCACTAACGACATCCTGGAGGTTACGAAACTGACCTGGACCAGCCATATAAATACTGCGGCTACAAAAGCAGGTTAGAAACTGGATATCCTGTGGCGAGTAACTCACCTCCTGACTCTCCAAGATGTCCACCATCTACAAGGCACAAGTCAGGATTGTGATGGAAGACTCTCCACTTGCCTGGAGTGCAGCTCCAACAACTCTTGAGAAGCTCGAAACCATCCAGGACCAAATAGCCTGCTTAATTGGTACCCCATCTACCACCTTAAGCATTCACTCCCTCCATCGACAAACAGTAGCAACAGTGTGTACCATCTACAAGATGCACTGCAGCAACTCACCAAGGCTCCTTCGACAGCACCTTTCAAAGGAATGATCTCTACCACCTAGAACGACAAGGGAAGGGTAGCAGATGTGTGGGAACACCACCACCTGCAAGTTTTTTTTTGCAAAAATATACTTTATTCATAAATCTTCAAAAACATTTCGAACCATTTCAAAATCACCATTACAAAAATACAATCAGGTTCAACTTTTATGACATGAATCACAAGGTGTATCAGTACAAACAATGAATATGACAATCATTGGCAGACATTCATTTTGAGCTGTACATCCGAGAGGCTCTAAACAGTTCCCAGTCCCTCGGTGCACTGTGGCAGAAAGGTCTTGGGCAGCGACCCTTCCCCTTTGTGGCGGCTGCCCCAAGCTTAACTGTGTCCCTCAGCACGTAGTCCTGGACCTTGGAATGTGCCAGTCTGCAAGACTCGGTCAGGGACAACTCTTTGCGCTGGAAGACCAACAAATTTCGGGCAGACCAAAGAGCGTTCTTTCACTGAGCTGATGATCCTCCAGCTGCAGTTGATGTTTTTCTCGGTGTGTGTCCTTGGGAACAGCCCGTAGAGCACAGAGTCCTGTGTCACAGAATTGCTCGGGACGAACCTCGACAGAAACCACTGCATCTCTCTCCAGACTTTCTTTGCAAAGGCACAATCTACAAGGAGGTGAACAACGGTCTCTTCCCCGCCACAGCCACCTCGAGGGCAACGTGCAGAGGGGGTGAGACTCCTGGCATGTAGGAAGGATCTTACAGGGAGGGCCTTTCTCACCACCAGACAAGCTATGTCTTGGTGTTTGTTGGAAAGTTCTGGCAATGAGACATTCTGCCAAATGACTTTGACAGTCTCTCAGGGAACCATCCCACAGGATCCACCCTCTCCTTTTCCCTCAGGGCCTTTAAGACGTTACGTGCTGACCACTGCCTGATGGACTTGTGGTCAAAGGTGTTTCTCTGCATAAATTTTCCCACGCGGGACAGGTGGTATGGCACGGTCCAACTACTTGGAGTGTTCCGCGGCAGCGTGGCCAGACCCATCCTTCGTAACACTGGGGACAAGTAGAACCTCAGCATGTAGTGACACTTGGTGTTTGCATACTGAGGGTCTACGCACCGCTTGATGCAGCCGCACACGAAGGTGGCCATCAGTATGAGGGCGATGTTGGGCACGTTTTTTCCCCCTTTATCTAGAGGCTTGTACATCGTGTCCCTGCGGACACGATCCATTCTCGACCTCCAGATAAAGCGGAAGATGGCTCGGGTGATCGCCACCACACAGGAGTGTGGAATGGGCCAGACCTGCGCCACGTACAGCAACAGCGAGAGTGCCTCACACCTGATGACCAGGTTCTTACCCGCAATGGAGAGGGAGCGTCGCTCCCACATGCCCAGTTTTCTTTTCACCATAGACACTCGCTCCTTCCAGTTTCTAACGCATGCCCTGGTTCCTCCGAACCATATCCTCAGCACCTTCAGGCCATCAGCCCTGACAGTGAAGGGGACAAAGGATCGGTCAGCCCAGTTCCTAAAGAACATAGCCTCGCTCTTCCCATGATTTACCTTGGCTCCCGAGGCCAGTTCAAACTGGTCGCAGATGTGGATCAGTCTGTGCACCGACAGTGGATCTGAGCAGAAGACGGCGACATCGTCCATGTACAGGGAGGCTTTGACCTGAGTGCCTCCACTGCCTGGGATCGTCACTCCTCTTATGCCCGGATCCTTCCTGATGGACTCAGCAAAGGGTTCTATGCAACACACAAAAAGGATAGGGGAGAGAGGACAGCCCTGCCTGACTCCAGATTCAATAGGAAAGCTATCTGATTCCCACCCATTGATAGAGACTGCACTACTGATGTTAGTGTAGAGCAGTTGGATCCAATTGCAAATTCCCTCCCCAAACCCCATTTTGGAGAGCACATCCACCATGTAGGTAAGCGATATTCTGTCAAAGGCCTTCTCCTGATCCAGGCTGATGAGGCAGGTGTCCACACCCCTGTCTTGTACATAGGCAATCGTATCCCTGAGCAGCGCGAGGCTGTCAGAGATCTTCCTGCCCGGCACAGTGCAGGTCTGGTCAGGGTGGATCACCAATTCCAGAGCGCATTTGACCCGATTGGCGATGACCTTGGACAGAATCTTATAGTCCACATTCAACAGTGAAATGTGTCGCCAATTTCTAATTTCCTCCCTTTCCCCCTTGTGCTTGTAGATGAGCGTGATAATGCCTTTCCTCATGGATTCTGATATACTGCCGGCCAGGAGCATACTCTCGTACACTTCTAGCAGGTCCCGGCCGATCCAGTCCCACGGAGCCGAATACAACTCCGCCGGCAAGCCGTCGCTTCCGGGAGTTTTACTCTCCTCGAAGGACTCAAGGGCCTCAGTCAGTTCGTCAGGAGTTAGCGCTTTGTCCAGAATCTCCCGTGTACTGTCATCTAAGACCTCCGTGATAGAGGACAGGAAGGACTGGAAGGCCGTGCTGTCTGTGGGCTTCACGTCATACAATCCGGCATAAAAGGATTTGCTGATCCTCAAAATGTCTGGCTGTGATGACTTTACTGAGCCGTCTTCTTCCTTCAGGCTGCTGATCACAGAGCTCGCTCTGTGTACCTTTTGGAAGAAGAAACGTGAGCACGTCTCATCCTGCTCCACGGAGCGGACTCTGGAACGGAAGATGATCTTGGAGGCCTCCGAGGCAAAGAGCGAGGCTTGCTGGCTCTTCACCTCTTGGAGTTCCTCCTTGACATCGACCCCCATCGACTGCAGCCGGAGCAGATTCTGCATGTTTTTCTGGAGTTGGAACATTTCCCTCGGTTCCTTTCTAGCTTTCTGGGTGCCTTTGAGGATGAAAAACCTCTTGATGTTTCCCTTGATCGCTTCCCACCAGTGTGTCAGTGACTCAAAGTGGGGTTTCATGGTTCTCCAACCTTTGTAATCCCTCTTGAGCTCCTCAATGTTCTCTGGGGTCAGCAGTTGCACGTTTAGCTTCCATGCCTCCCTGCCAACCCTCTGGTCTTCCTCTAAGTGACAGTCAGCCAGTAGGAGGCAGTGGTCAGAGAAGAACACCGGCTTGACGTTGGTGGATCTGACTGCGAATGCACGGGACACAAACAGGAAGTCTATCCTGGAACGGACGGACCCATCAGGTCGCGACCAGGTGTATCTACGCTGCGCTCCGTCTACAGAGTTGCTGAAGACGTCGTGCAGCTTGGCATCCTTTACTGTTTCCATCAGGGATCTGGACGTAGTGTCCAATCTGCTGTCGGCCCTGCCGGATCGTCCAGCCGCATCGATGATGCAGTTGAAGTTACCGCCCAGAATGACCGGCCTGGAGCTCTCCAGCAGCAGTGGGAGCTGCTGAAAAACCTCCAGCCGCTCAGCCCCTTGTGACGGGGCGTACACGTAAATTAACCGCAGTGGAGCATTCTTGTACATTATGTCTGCTACGAGGAGACGCCCGCCCACCACCTCCTTAACCTGGGAGACGGTGAAGCTGCCTCCCCGCAGCAGAATCCCCAGGCCGGAGGAACGAGAGTCGTTTCCTCCTGACCAGATCGATGGCCCATGGGACCACCATTGTGACCATTGCCTGTAGGAGCTGAGGTGCAGTATCGCACACTCCTGCAGAAACAGCAGGTCAGCTTTGACCTTGGCAAGGTAGTCCAAGGTCGCAACACATCACGTAGTAGATTTAATGCTGCGCTCATTTATGGATACAATCTTTAAACCCATTTTAAAGCATTTAATCTCTTACCAAAACTGTTGTCTCTGAGAGTCCCAGACCTTTGGTCTTCTCCTTCATGCCTGAGTATGCTCAAATTGCTTCACTTTGGATGGGCTGAGGAAACCGTCCTGAACCTCCCCATTGGCGGTGTTCTGCTCGGGTGGCATCTGGGGGTCCGTGCAGAGAACGGGGTTTGAAATGTCCTCTGTTGGAGAAGCTTCTCCAATCCTCTCCCCCTCTGGGGCGTTGCTGCTCCCGGCTTCCTGGAGCTGGGGTGCGCTGAGCGCCTCACTGCTCCCAGATTCCTGGGGCTGTGGTACACTGGCCTCTTCGGGTTGTGGGCAAAGTTGGGGTACGTTGGTCTTCTCATTGTCTCCAATGTTCTGGAGCTTGGGTGTCTCGTCCTCCCAACTCCCTAGCGTTTTGCCGCTTCTTCTGTCGGCACCGGCCTGGCCCTTCTTCATCCAAAGAGCTGCTGCTCTTGTCATTCATGTCGGATGGGAGATGCCTCTTGTCTGGGAAGTGGCTTGGTTTCTTTTTAGCCCCTTCTTCCTTTTGGCTCTCTTCACCAGCTGCCACTCCCCCTGCTGCTTTCCCACTGCTGCCTCCTGCTCCTCCGTTGATTCGCTGTCTTGAGGAGTGGGAGATTCAGGGAGCAGTGCTGTTGATCGGCTGTCTGTTGCCCCAATCTTTTCCTCCACCTTATCTTTCTCTGTGTCTTCCTTTGTCCCGTTGTTCTCCCTGGTGGTTGGAGTGACACGAGGCATTTCTTCTGCTTCCCCCTCGTTGGCTTTCGCTGCCTGTGCATAAGTACGGCAACGTTTGGGGCAGGTCTTGTAGAGGTGACTTGTCTCGCCACACAGGTTGCAGCACTTAGCCTGTTTACAGTCTTTTGCCTGGTGCCCTTCCTGTTTGCAGTTCTTGCAGAGGACAGTGCTGCAGTTGGCCGCCACATGACCAGACTTGCCGCATGAGCGACAAAGTTTGGGTTGCCCAGCTTAGACAAGGTAGTCACGGCTTCCCCGATAGCTAATCTGGAAGGAGGGTGGAAGATGGCTCCCTTACCGTCGGTCTTGAGCGTGACTTTAACCTGGCATTTACATGTCCAGATCCCTAAATCATCTCTAATGCAGTGCAGCTCCCAACCTTATCGAAGTACCTGGTAAGGAAGGTGAGCATGTCAGCAACAGGGACGAAGGGGTTGTAAAGATGCACTGTCGCAACCCGGTCTTGTTGCAACGGCAGAGCAAAGAGCGGCTCCACCGTCAGGATCTTCATTTCTGGCAGGTATTTCTTCTCCTCAAACACCTTCAGGAGCTTGACACAAGCTGCCACTTGCTTGAACGTCACATCAAAAAATCCAGCGCTGGAGAAGTCCTGTAGCCAGTAGATCTCCGCAGCTTCGAAACCACACAGCTTGAATAGAATCCTCTTGCTGAAGAAGGTCCTATCCATTACTGTTCCTTCCTCACTGGCCTTCACCATGACTTGGATGGTGTTAGGTACCCCATAGTAAGGAGTTCGACTGGTTATAGCCATTGCTCATTGATCTTTCCCTGGCAGAAATGCGATCAAGGTCTCTCCCCTGCCAGGTAAGTGCACACACCACCACCTGCAAGTTTCCCTCCAAGTCTCACAGCATCCTTACTTGGAAATATATCAGCATTCCTCCACTGTTGCTGGGTCAAAATCCTGGAACTCCCTTCCTAACAACACTGTGGGTGTACCTACACCACATCGACTGCAGCAGTTCAAGAAGGCACCTCATCACCACTTTCTCAAGGGCAATTAGGGATGGGCAACAAATGTTGGCCGAGCCAGTGACATCCACATCCCATGAAGGAATAACAAAAAAAAATTACGAGGGACAGATCCACTCTCAACCCACTAAAATTGGTCCTCCCCAATTAATCTTATTTACTTTGGATTGCTCCTTGTTCATTTCCATAGCTAATCTAAATTTTATAGTACAATGACCACTGTTTCCTAAATGTTCCCTCAGTGATACTGGATCTTCTTGACCCACCTCCTTCCTGAGAGCCAGATCCAGAAATGCCTCCTTCCTCATTGAGCTGGAAATGTACTGATCAAGAAAATTCTCCTCAACACATTTCAGAAACTCTTTCTCCCTCTGTCCTTCACACTATTATTATCTCATACTATATTAAGATAATTAAAGTTCCTTGTTATTACCAATCTATAATTTTTGCTCCTCTGTAATTCCCCTGAAAATTTGCTCCTCTGTCCTTCCTGCTCACTGGTGGCCGATAAAATATATCTAGTACTGCAATGGTTGTTTTCTCTGCTGTTTCTTAACTCTAATTTAAATTTCACCGACTGTCATGGTGAGATTTGACTCGATGTTCCCTGTTCCGCACCATTCTTGACTCCTCCAGAGGCCTGAGCCTTGAGATTACTGGCCCAGTGACAATACCACTGTCTCCCCAGCTCAAAACCGAGCAGATGAGTAACTCACCTCCTGACTCCCCAAAGCCTGTCAACCATCTACAAGGCATAAGTCAGGAATGTGATGGAGTACTCTGTACTTGCTGAGATGAGTACAGCTCCAACAGCACTCAGAGGCTCAACATCATCCAGGACAAAGAAGCCTCTTTTATCGGCACCCCATTCATCACCTTAAACATTCAATCCCTTCACTGGTGCTCAGTGGCAGCAATACGTGCCATATACAAGATGCACTGCAACAAGTTGCCAAGCCTCCTTCGACAGCACCTTCCAAACCCATGACCTCTATCACCTCGAAGGGCAAGGGCAGAATGGGAGCACCACTCCCTGAAAGTTCCCCTCCAATCAATCCTGACTTGGAACGATACCATCATTCCTTCACTGTCGCTGGGTCAAAAACCTGGGACTCCCTTCCTAACAACACTGGTATATCTACACCTTATGGACTGCAGCAGTTCAAGAAGGCGTTTCACCACCACTTCAAGGGCATTTAGAGTTGGACAACAAATTCTCACCTGGCCAGCAACCCTCGCATCCCATGAACAAATAAAAAATTATCCACAGGAGGAACTTGCGAACAGCAGTGAAATGAATGCTCAGCCTTGAGATAAATTATGAAAGATGTGATAAGATGCATGTTAGTTAGATAGTTAGAAGCATGACTTCAAACAAGTACCGTATAATTGTCTCCTATTTCTCCCTGACAGCTGGCGAGTTGCGGACGTTGAACAGTCAAAGCTACAGAATTGCAAGTTAGAGGATGACCAGGTAGTTTATTACATAAGTTTTAAGGAGTTCATGGAGAATTATTGAAACAGTTTTATTTTGCTGTCAGTCTTTAAACTCTTCAATTGCCTATTCTTGAATACCTAGTACGAAGATATGTCTGATGAAGCCTTCCTTAACCGCCATTCCAAATGTGAGGAAATGGAACGTGCTCGATGGTGCTTGTGGTCTTCATCCAGCTCGGCCAGGAGGGGAAGCAGGTAAATGTGATGTTGGAGGTTCCTGTTTAAAATCCACAAATTAATTTGGATTGCACTATCAGTGTACAGAAACATGTTGGAGTAGACTTGATGGCCTGCATTCTAGGAAATTAAAAGAAATGGCTGCAGAGATAGTAGATGCATTGGTTGCAATCTTCCCAAACTCCCTAATTCTGGAAAGGTCCCAGTAGATTGGAAAACCGCAAATGTTATGCCTCTATTCAAGAAAGCAGGGAGACGGAAGGCAGAAAAGCATAGGCCAGTTATTCTAACATCTGTCACTGGGAAACTGCTTGAATCAATTATTAAGAAGGTAGTAGGACATTTGGAAAATCATGCAATTAGGCAGAGTCAATGTGGTTTTGAGGAAGTAACAAGCAGGGTGGATAATGAGGAACCAGAAGATGTGGTATATTGGAATTTCCAAAAGGCATTTGAGAAGGTGTCACATAAAATGCTACTACACAAGGTAAGAGGTCATGGTGTTGAAGGTAACAATATTAGTAGGATAGAGGATTAGTTAGCTTACAGGAAGCAGAGAGTCAGGATAAAATGTGTCGCTTTTGTGTTGACAAGCTGTAACTAGTGGAATGCCACAGGGATCACTGGGGACTCAGCTGTTTACAATCTACATAAATGACTTGAATGAAGGGACTTTGTGTATGGTAGCTAAATTTGCTGATGACGCAAAAATAGGGAGAAAAGCAAGTTGTGAAGAGGGTACAGATTCTGCAAAGGGATATAGAAAGAGTAAGTGAGTGGGCAAAAATTTTGCAGATGGAATATAATGCGGGAAAATGTGAGCTTATTCACTTTGGCAGGAAGAATAGAAAGACAGAATATTACTTTAAAGGAGGGAGATTGCATAAATCTGTGGTACGGAGGGATCTGGGTGTCCTGGTACGTGAATCACAAAAGGCTGGTATGCAGGTACGGCAGGTAATGGGGAAGTCAAGTGGAATTTTGGCCTTTATTGCAAGGGAATTGGAGTATAAAAGTAGGGAAGTGTTGCTACAGCTTTACAGGGCCTTAGTGAACCCGCACCTAGAGTACTGTGTACAGTTTCAGGAGGGATCTAAATATATTCGAAGCAGTTCAAAGGAGGTTCACTGGGCTGGTGTCTGAGATGAAGGGGTTGTCTTATGAGGAAAGGTTCAGATGATTAGGCCTATACTCATTGGAGTTTGGAAGAATGAAAGGTGATCTTATTGGAACAAATAAGATCCTGAAGGGACTTGACTGGGAGGATGTTTCCTCTTATGGGGGAAGTCTGGAACGAGGGGCCAAAGTTTAAAAATAAGAGGTCTCCCATTTAAGACAGAAATGCGGAGGAATTTCTTTTCTCAGAGTCAGGAATTATCTTCCCTACCGAGCAGTGGAGGCCTGAGGCATTGAATATATTCAGCTCTGAAGAAGAGTCATACGGACTCGAAATGTTAACTCTGTTTCACTCTCCACAGATGCTGTCAGACCTGCTGAGTTTTTCCAGCATTTTGTTTTTATTTTAAATTTCCAGTATCCACAGTATTTTGCTTTTATCTTAGGGAGTCAAGTGTTGTGTGGGGCAGGCAAGAAAGTGGAATTAAAGCCACAGCCAGATCAGCCATGATCTTATTGAATGGCAGAGCAGGCTCAAGAGGTCGAATGGCCCACTCCTGCTATTTCTTATGATCTTGTAAAATGGTGTTCATCCACTCAGATGTACCCCTCAGTTGCTCAGTACCTCAAGTATCTAACTGATTCTCTTTTAAAATTCCGCACACTATCTGCTGCCTTGAACTGTCTATCCCACACATTCTCATCCCTCTATGTAAACTGCCTGTGCGCCATCCCTCTTCAAAGCTTGAGAATTTCTTCTCTTGTTATATTGGAATGGGTGAAAGCCATTCACTCCTTCAAGCCTGTTCAAACATTCAACTAGATAATGGTTAATCAGTATTCAAATCCATTTACCCTCTCTATCCCGTTCATACCCTTAAAATTTGTGTCAGTTCTCTCTTTCCAATATCTTTTTTTTATCCTCAACAATTGGCATTTATCCTCCTACATTCCTAACCAATCAGGACCCTTTATATTTATTTTACCTGTAGCAGTTTGTGTCTCCTGAAAATTTGGGCAATCTCATTTCTGTCCACATCTCCAAGACACATAATGTCCAGTCATTGTCAGTAAGCTATCTTCAGAGCTTATGTTTTATCAATTTTCTCTCCAAAACCCCTTGCTGATGTTGGGATTTGTTGAATTGTTGTGGTTGGAGCAATGTTTCATGTGTCAGTATTGATGTTGATGCAATTGAGCCTAAATTTGTACTCATTTCATGTCTGCATGTGAGCACTTTGCAGCTGAATGGCAGTCAGGAAGAGGAAATCCAGGTCAGTTTCCACCCATGCTGAAGGGCACTAGCACAAATGATAGCTGCCCTGCTGATGTCCTACATTTTCTGGATTTGTTCACAAACAACAGCACATAAAGCTGTACCTATTGCAGGTTTCCCTGAGAAGACTTGTGTTTTTAATGACTGGAAGGCTCATTAGCCTATTTTAGGAGTTGTAAGACTCAACTTAGTTGTAGTTTGGAGCGAGTCACATGTAGACCAGATCAGGTTGGGATAGCGGGATCCCAGAGATTTTCTAGTCATTTGATTTCAGTACTCAGGCTGATTTCTTTGCTCAGCAAACCATCAAAAAGAGTTTCCACTTGTAACATTGTAGTTAGTGGTGAGCTTCTGCTGTCAGGCCATAGACTAATCCAGTTAACCTTTGCTTTATTTTATGGTTGAGAGCAAGTTTACTGTTTTCAAAGTATTTTATTTTTGGCCGCCTCGTTCAGCCCATCATCACTGGGATGAAACTCCCTTGGATTTTCATTTTGACATTCAGGAGAGAAGGGGAGAGAAGTTCTTTTAAAATGTTCTTGTTGCCTTTCACTCCTAGAGTAAATAAATTATACAGTACAGTACTGAAACATACATATCCTCAATTGAATCTCTGGTCTGCTTGCTTTTAGCCAGGGCAGAGCAGATTTCAGCGGTGATTTGCATCCTGACTGCTTACTGATTTCTGGAAGTGATTGTATATGGAGGTTGGGCTTAGCTCACTGCATACCTTGTGATTTAATAGTCTGAGAACTCTCAATATTCAGATTTGCACATGAATTGACTGCTGGGATGAGATAACGGCAAAGAGTTAATGATCATGTTGGCATGAGGGAAGAAAATTGGATTGGGGAAATACAGATATTGGTTGGTCTCCTAATGTTGAAGTGAGAACAAACTAATTAAGAAGCGATATTTTGGATCAAGCTCCGTACTGTATATATTTTCCTTCTGGTTTTCAGATCTTCTAACAAAGCTGACGGCAGGTCTACCCCCCAGCCGCAACAAGTAAACTCAACAACCCCTCAGCCCGTGTCACCCGACAGTGGATTCCACCTACTCAATGACTACCCCCACACGCCCTCATTCACTGGCCCTGTTAGCCCTGAAACCTACTCATCGCTCAATTCCTTCTCAAAAGATCGCATAAGAGTTCTGTCCTTCAGTGAGGATACACGGTCATCTACGCCTGAAGTCACAGATGAAGAAGTGCAGGTACATTTGAACAGTGTAACAGATTCAGAATATTGGGTCTGTGCATGCTTCTACCAAAATTCCCAATGTCTACAGTTATGATGACTATATGTAACAAATTGAGAAGCCAAATTTGGTTAATTGGATTTCTGATTTTCTGATTAATAATTTAAAAATTAGTAATATGCATAACAAAAATAAAAATACCTGGAAAAACTCAGGTCTAGCAGCAAAAATCATCGGGACATTAAAATATGTAAATTTTTTGTAATTTTCTTTGAGAATTCTCTTCAGATAATAAAAATATTGAAAATTGTGGTGGGGTGGGAAGGCTGTTTGGTTGACAGTCAAGTATCATCCAATTGGGCAATGAGTCATCTTGCTCTCCAATTGACATAGGAAGGCAGTGTGTCACAAGGTTGGATGTGTTGGCTGAACAATAGCTAGAGAGTGGGGGTAAGTCATGTGATGAAACCTCCAGGAACGCACTTAATCACACTTGGCAATCCTAACTCTCATGGACTGCACTTTGAGAACCACTGCTGTAACCAGTATATGATCCTACTGTATGTCACTATCACTCATTGGAGAAGAAATTCATTGGGGTGGTAGGAATACAATTTTTTTGAAATATTCTAATTTATTCTGTTTTGTTTTATGTTCGTAGATGGTGCAACCCTGGGAGCCAAGAATATTTCCCTTATCAGCTGAAGACATGGAACTATTGAAAGGACATACCAACCCTCATAGAGAAAGCCGCTGTGAGCGACCAAGGGATCTGCACTGGCTGTCGGCTAACAAGCCGGGTATTAGGACCGAATCTGCCGAGTGCATCCCTTCGTTAACGCAGAGTCCAAGAGGCCTCGCGTGTTTACAGGATGACAACAGTTCAGACTTGAGATTAACTCTGGCAATAGAGAATGAACGAAGTATGGATAGGTGAACTTGACGCACGCAGTAATTTAACAACCAGATCCACAGAGCAGACACATCTTGTACATATATGCTGTATCTATATATAAATATATATAAAAACAGAGAGAAAAACTGTTATTTTCTTTTTAATGTTTGATATTCAAACATCTATTTTTGAGAGAATGCATATATAACTTCTATTAAGTGGGCTTTTTATTTTCATTTCTTTTCAAGTCAATGTACTGTAAATTGTACCATTTGGGGATGGGGGAGGTAGTGGTCAGGGGGATCAGTCACAAATGTAAAGAATATAAGGTCCTGTATGTAAAAGTGATGTCAGTCTTGCCAACAAAACAGGAAGGGAAAGCTTTAGAGAGAAAAAAAACTTTTTAAAACAAAATAATTAATGGATGTGGTGGGGGGAAGGGAGCAGGAATCCTCATTGGAAAGAATTGAACAAGTTTCTCCTGTTGCAGTAAATCCTTTGGGCTTGTCTTCATTAACACTGCTGAATTCTAGAATACTTGTGTTGTTGTATAGCATGCCCGAGGAGTGGTCGACTGACTGTACTTTCCCTATATTAAATTACTACAGTTCTTGTTTACCATTGTGTTTGTGCTCTAAACTCTCTTTATCCAATGTGTTGTTGTGCAGGGCTGCTTGCTAAATTCTTTTATTGAATTTTGTGGATTTGCAAGTAACACAAAGGAAACCCAGAAGATTTTTATAAACATATAAGAATGGGCCAATTAGGGACCAAAAAGGAGACAGCGCTCATGGCTGGGTGGTAAACATTCGCATCCCTCTTCATTAAAGAAGAGGATGCTGTCAATATCACAGTAAAGGAGGAGATAGAGGAATTGGAAAGGATAAGGTTACTAGTGCACAAAATAGAAACGTCAGTGGTCTGAATGGAATGCATTCTCGGTTGCTGAAAGAAGTAAGAATGGAAATAGTGGAGGCTCTGGGCACAATATTCAAATCCTCTTTAGATATGAGGGTGGTGCCAGGGGACTGGTAACCTGCTCAGAAAAAGAGCAGAGAGGGATAAACCCAGCAACTGCAGGCCAGTCAACCTAATATTGGCTGTGGGGAAACTGGAGAAAATAATCTGCGATAAAATCAGCTGTCACTTTTAAAGATTTGGATTATTAAATGATATTCATCATGGGTTTGAAAGGCAAATCATGTTTCATTGACTTGATTTAGCTCTTTGAATTAATGGGTGAGGTTGATGAGGGTATTGCAGTTAATGCTGTGTTTATGGGCTTTCGAAAGGCATTGATAAAGTGCCACATGATAGACTTGTAAAATTGAAACTTATTGGATTAAAGAGGTAGTGACAGCACTCCTCTCGATCCCATGAAGTCTCATGGCATGGGCACTGAAACCTCCTACTGATTACCATGTACTGCCCTTCCTCAGCTGATGAATTCATGCTCCTCCATATTGAACACTATTCGGAACAAGCACCGAGGGTGGCAGGGGCACTGAATGTACTCTGAGTTGGGGACTTCAATATCCATCACCAAGAGTGGCTCGCTATCATCACTTCCAACTGTACTGGCTGAGTCCTGAAGGATATTTCTGCCAGACTAGGCCTGCAGCTGATGGTGAGGGAACCAATAAGGGGGAGAATCCTCTGAGTCTTGGTCCTTGCCAATCTATCTGTCGCAGATGCATCCGTCCATGACAGTATAGGTAAGAGTGAGGACTGCACCGTCCTTGTGAAAACCAAGTATTGTCTTCACACTGAGCATACCCCTTCCCTGTAGTGGTGTATGGCACCACTACCATGCTGAATGGGATTGTTACAACTGATGGGAGGAGTGTGTGTATGATCTAGCTGACTACTCCACAGGCCATACCATTAATTTAGAAGTTCAATTTTCTCACCAAAATAGCCAATTTCCCTTACTACTGTCCAGAATAAAAGTGTCTTCAACCAGGCTTCTTTCAATAAACTCAGAACAATTGTTTATTAACAAAACTACTTCTTAACAAGCTGCAAGTGCTGGTGAATACACAATTGTAATTGGGAAGTATAACTATCTATCTCTTAAAGAATTCCCTTAGTACCCACGTGTGCACACGGATAAACAGAGGGTAAAGAGTCTGCAGATATGGGAGTTAGAGGATGGGCATTATAAAACAAAAGATAAAGTTCACAGGGTCTCGACGCTGTTGACCTGGTACTCCCTCATGTGAAAACGGGCCGCTGGTCCTGGTGGACGTCTGGAAGTTCTCACCAGGTGTTCTCAACTTTGCAGGTCCAAATGCAGACCAGTTACACTCATGTGGGTTCTCTGGCTACAGGTTGCGAGGTTGCCACACACAATTTTAGGCAAGGGAAAGAGAGAGGGAAAGCCAGTTAGGGTAGCCTTCCTTCCTCAGCTTGTTCCCTAACAAGACTGCCTTCAAAACCAGCAGGTTCACAACTTCCTTCTGGGTAAAAGGTTTTTTCCTCACATCCCCCCCTAAACCTCCTGCCCCTCACCTTGAACTTATGTCCCCTGGTGACTGACCCTTCAACTAAGGGGAACAGCTGCTCCCTATCCACTCTGTCCATGCCCCTCATTTTTCCTCTCTCCCATGTGATTTCCAGCAAGTTACCAACCTTTGCCTTTTCGGTGTTTTTCCCCATCAATTAAAGTGCTGTTCAAAACAAACAACCAGATCTTCCTCAAGTACCATAAAGGTCAGGTGATTTCTTGAAGAGGCCTGCTTGTTGACAGTTCCAAGGTGAACATATGACCTTTTAAAACGAAATCTCGGTTAGCATCCAAATGTCCAGATCATGCCATGACCTCCCATTTTGTAAAAGAAAAATTCAGTCTTGAGATATATGATTCTAACAGGATAGATTCAGAACAGATCTAGCCACTCAAAAAAAGAGCAAAAAGCAATGAACTGAAGTTCCAGAAGTTGTATTTGAGCCATGGTCCTTTTCTTTTTTCTGTGGTAGCTGGATTCATTCACTCTGTCTCCTGACAGGGGAGGGTCAGAGATAAAGAGTCATCAAATCTGCTGAAGGCTACAGGAGAAGGGAAATGGTCTTCAGTTGCCTTGCAGGCTTTTTTATGCACACTCAAGAGTTAAACAATGTAGGCAGTGAGCTAGGGTCCCTTCATATGCATGTGCTTTGGAGGATTCAACAGAAAAGTAATGAGCTTTCTTACCTTCCTTCAATCCCAGAGAGGATGCTTCCATGGATACCAGCAGCCCTTTATACAACACTCAAGTGCCATTTTTATTATGTGGGCCTTTGCATTTGAGTGTCATATAAGGGGTTGCTATAGTTTTATCATGTGGGCTAGAGGCAGGGGAAAGGATGGCACTACACCCAAATCTTATCAGCCACACAGCAACTACTGTAACAATTGTTGCATTCAGGAAAGGATATGAGAAAACTGGAGCTAAACAGGAAGGCACAGTATGTTTCTCAAACGCTAGATAATGCAGTTTTTTTTACCAGGGCTGGTATGATGAGAGGCTAAGATAGTCTAGAAAGAGGGAAGGCTGTTCAGTCATGAAGCCAGTTCCTTCTGCAGATCAAGAACAACCCACTTGTTTGTGGATACCTTTCCTGATCAAGAAAGTTAGTTGAACACAAAATATTTGTTGAGTTTCATGTCATCCATTATTTAATCCTAGACTGTTACTGACCACAAGGAAATATTGCCATTCTCCTCTACCCCTTGCTGCACTATTCATGTTATTTGTACAGCACCTTTCACAATTGCAGGACACTGCCAAGGTCTTTACATTTCAAAAGTACTTAATTGGCTGTAGTCACTGCTGTAAGGTAGAGAAACACAGTAGCCAATTTATACATGGTTAGCTTCGACAACAGCAACGAGATAATTAACTGATAGTTTGTCTTGGTTGAGGGACAAATACTGGCCTGAACTTCCTGCTCTTCAAATAGTGCTATGGAATCTTGTACATCCACCAGACAGGACCTCATTCAAACTCCGAAGTGAAAGATGACTATGATATCTCTAACAGTGCAGCATTCCCTCAGTACCTGCACTAGTGTGCCAGCCTAGATTTTTGTGCTCAAGTCTCTGGACTCGGCTTGAACCCACAGACTGACTGAATCAGGCAAAGGTTGCAACTGCCAAGCCAAACAAATGTGTCTTATGCTGAACTATCTGAAGTGCTTCACACAATTAACTACTTTTTGAAATGCAGCATGTGTTTCATAGGCAAACATGTCACTTCTGTTTAGCAGACAGCAATGAATGCAGCAGACTGGAAGATTTGCAGGAGAAGTGAGATGATTTCTTTGTAGGCTTGATAAGATAGTGAACAAGGGAGAACTGCATTACAGTATCCAGTGGTTCCTTAACCAATTCCAGAAATTTTACTTTCCCTATTCCCACCATGTTCTACATGCTCTTCATTCTTGGAGGATGAAATTCCTACTATCTGTGCCAAATTTCATTTCACTAGTTCAATTTTGTGTTCCATTTGAAATGTTTCAGATGTGCTTTCTCTATCCTATTTATCTTATGTTGGCTGATCACCTGTTCACTTGTAATGTTTACAAAGAATGATAGCACAAAATCAAGTTATTTGGACCAGTCAAAACAAAAAATAAAAAATACCTGGAAAAACTCAGCAGGTCTGGCAGCATCGGCGGAGAAAAGTACAGTTGACATTGAGTTCTCATGACCCTTCAACAGAACCAAGTAAAAATAGGAGAGGGGTGAAATATAAGCTGGTTTAAGGTGGGGGGAGGGGGGGGGGCGGTGGGAGAAGGGGTTTAGTTGTTGGGACAAGCAAGCAGTGATAAAAGGAGATAACCAAAAGATGTCACAGACAAAAGAACAAAGAGGTGTTGAAGGTGGTGATATTATCTAAAAGAATGTGCTGATTAAGAATGGATAGCAGGACAAGCAAGGTAGCTCTAGTGGGGGTAGGGTGAAATAAGACTAAAAGGGCATAAAAGGTATAGATAAATGATCGGTGGAATACATTAAAAATAATGGAAGTAGGTGGGAAAAGAAAAATATATAAATTATTGGACAAAACAGGGAGGAGGGGGAAGAAACGGAAAGGGGGTGGGGATGCAGGAGGGACTTTAAGATTTAAAATTGTTGAACTCAATATTCAGTCTGGAAGGCTGTAAAATGCGTAGTCGGAAAATGAGGTGCTGTTCCTCCAGTTTGTGTTGAGCTTTACTGGAACAATGCAGCAAGCCAAGGACAGACGTGGGCAAGAGAGCAGGGTGGAGTGTTAACATGGCAAGCAACAGGGAGGTCTGGGTTATGCTTGCAGACAGACCGAAGGTGTTCTGCAAAGCGGTCACCCAGTCTGCGTTTGGTCTCTCCAATGTAGAGGAAACCGCATTGGGAGCAACGAATGCAGTAGACTAAGTTGAAGGAAATGCAAGTGAAATGCTGCTTCAGTTGAAAGGAGTGTTTGGGCCCTTGGACGGTGAGGAGAGAGGAAGTGAAGGGGCAGGCGTTGCATATCTTGCGTTTGCATGGGAAGGTGCCGTAGGAGGGGGGTGATGGAGGAGTGGACCAGGGTGTCACAGAGGGAAAGATCCCTGCGGAATGCCGCCGGCGGGTGGGGGGTGAAGGGAAGATGTGTTCGGTACTGGCATCATGCTGGAAATGGCGGAGGATGATCCTTTGAACCTTTGAAACACTCCTTTCAAGTGAAGCAGCATTTCACTTGCATTTCCTTCAACTTAGTCTACTGCATTCGTTGCTCCCAATGCGGTTTCCTCTACATTGGAGAGACTAAACGCAGACTGGGTGACCACTTTGCAGAACACCTTCGGTCTGTCCGCAAGCATAACCCAGACCTCCCTGTCACTTGCCATTTTAACACTCCACCCTGCTCTCTTGCCCACATGTCTGTCCTTGGCTTGTTGCATTGTTCCAATGAAGCTCAACGCAACCTGGAGGAACAGCACCTCATCTTCCGACTGGGCACTTTACAGCCTTCTGGACTGAATATTGAGTTCAACAATTTTAGATCTTAAACTCCCTCCTCCATCCCCAACCCCTTTCCATTTCTTCCCCCTCCTCCTTGTTTTTTTCCAATAATTTATATATTTTTCTTTTCCCACCTACTTCCATTATTTTTAATATATTCCACCGATCATTTATCTATACCTTTTATGCCCTTTTAGTCTTATTTCACCCCACCCCCACTAGAGCTATCTTGCTTGTCCTGCTGTCCGTTCTTAATTAGCACATTCTTTTAGATAATATCATCACCTTCAACACCTCTTTGTTCTTTTGTCTGTGACATCTTTTGGTTATCTCCTATCACTGCTTGCTTGTCCCAACAACCACCGGCTTATATTTCACCCCTCTCCTATTTTTACCTCGTTCTGTTGAAGGGTCATGAGGACTTGAAACGTCAACTGTACTCTTCTGCGCCGATGCTGCCAGACCTGCTGAGTTTTTCCAGGTATTTTTTATTTTTTGTTTTGGATTTCCAGCATCCGCAGTTTTTTTGTTTTTATTTGGACCAGTCAGTCAGGTGTTTATTCTTCACAGGAATAGCAGCCCTAATCCCATGTCCCTTTTCCTTCAACGCCTGCTTTTAAATGTTAACATGTCTCTGCTTCAATCATCAGCTCCCACAATGCATTCCACAGGCTCATTAACTTGTGTATAACAAAAACAATTCTCCTTCTCTCTATCCTAAATTTCTTGCATTTAATCTTATATCGTTCCTTCATTTGAGGCCCCTTAATTTACTGGACTAGTCTGTTTCTATTTACACTTTCCCGTCCCTCCATAATTTTAAATAGCTCTATTAACTCACCCTATAACCTTCAATGTTCAGTCCAGATTTTTCACCTTTTTTCATAATTCCTAATACCAGGCAGTGTCCTGGTGAATCTGTTTTCTGCCTTAGCACCTTTCCAATTGTGTAGAGCCCAAAATTACATATATTGATCTTGCTGTTGTTCTATATAAATTCATGATATTTTGACTTTTATTCTTCTTGCCATAAAACCTAGTATTCTATTAGGATTTTTAAGGCCTTACTTCTTGATTTTAATGTTTTGCAAAGCTTGAACCCACAAACTTGCCCAGCCTTTTCTCTATATTTACTGACAACCTGCCATTTCTTTTGCCCATTCCAACTTGTAGCTTCTTTTGATGTTCAGGATAATTTACTTCAGTATTGCCTACAAATTTGGACACTACCTTCTTCAAGAAAAAAACAGGCAACTGGATTTTCATTTTATTCGGAAATTTGATTGTTCCTCTTCACTCACTTTTGTTTTAAAGTATAATGGCTGAAAATTCTTCAAGCCTTCTCATAGTTCACAATACTTACAAGTCTTGCATCAACTGCAAATTTTGAAATTGTGCCCTGTACATCCAGGTCTAGGTTATTAAGATAAATCAAGAAGCAAGTTTTCTGTAATTCATGTTTTTAATAAGTTTGAATTAAATAATTAAACTTATCTAATGAAATTCTATGCTAAGGACTAATGATTCAAAATACCACATGGTTCGAAATAAATTGCCTACCAACACTAATATTTTTCACTTATAAAGCATAGTTTTATTGATGTTTGCGGACTCAAAACATTAATACATAGGAAAACAATGTAATAGCTTTAGAAATGATATGGCTAACACATTTCCTGAGAGCTTCTGCACCTCAAAATTTGGCACTGCACCCCTGGCTATTCCCATTTGTACCTTCATTAGACCCATCTTTTTTCTTTAAATGTTCCGTGACCATGCCCTTTGGCCTTGTACCATCATTCCTTTCATCATTTAATCTCTCCTCCCTTCCACCCCATGACATACCTTCCCTTTTGTTCTTTACTTATTACCCTATTTCTCTGCCTTTGTTCTCATTAAAACCTTTTGCATCTTGAACTTTTTCCATTCTGTTGAAATCAACCCAAAATATTTATTTTTTCTATCTCTCCCCAAGTGTTCCCTCACCTGCCGAGTAGTTCCAGTATTCTCTGGGAAAACTGGGGCAATTACTGGAATTGAATCACTGGGAAAGGGGAGCAGTGGGGAGGAATCTTGGAGTAATAGGGTGGCTCTGGGATCAGGGGATCTGCCTAAGGGATTCTGAGCAGCAAGAGTGGGGTTTAGGATGTGGGAATACAGGGAAATCTGGGAATCAGAGTCTAGCAGGACTGCATAGGTGATTTTGAAGGATTTGGAGTCCAGAGGTTGACATTACTGAGGACTGCTGGGATATGGCAACATCAGACAATGTCTACTTGTAGAGAATTTAAAGGAGAATAAGAACCATAAACCTCAACTCTATAGGATAATGTATAATATAGGAAAAAATAACCTAACAATATAAAAGTCAGTACTAAAACCTTTTGTATTATGAGAATGTATTTTGTGCAATAGAGGCACAGCATAGGTTTGGCTGTTGGAAGTATAACTTGATGTAATTCAAGAAATAGCAAATCATCCGTGTAAGAATTAGAACTACTTTGGAGACTACACATCTATGTCTCAACTATTATTCTGGTATGGTGTAAAGATTTTAAGCATATAAAGTTGTGTTAGCTTCCACATAAATGGGTCTAGAGAGAATAGATAGAGAGAAACTGTTCCCATTGGTGGAAGGATTGAGAAGCAGAAGACACTGGCAAAATAACCAAAGGTGACACAAAAAAAAGTTGCACAGCGAGTGGTTAGGTTGCAAAATGAGAGCCTGAGTTATGGAGGCAGATTCAACCATAGCTTTTAAAGGGTTTGGATAACTAATCTGAGGGGGAGAAAAAAATGCAGGTCCAAGGGGAAAGGATAGGGGGGTGGGATTAGCTCTTGCAGGGAATCAGCACGGACACAATGGGTTGATTGGCCTCCTGTGCTTTACCCATTCTTTGATTCTATGAACATCCATATTTCAGAGAATACAGTGTATGTGGTGTGACATTGCCATCTACTGGTGTAATTATATTTAACAGAAAGATCACATAACACTCAGAATTGATAATATATAATTGGATGTGGTTGTCAGAGGCCAATCACCTCAGCCCCAAGACATCACTGCAGGAGTTTCTTGGCATTGTCCTCGGCCCAACCATCTTCAGCAGCTTCATCAATGACCTTCCCTCCATCTAAAGGTCAGCAGTTGGGATGTTTACTAATGATTGCAAAGTGCTCATTTCCATTTGCAACTCCTTGTTAATGAAGTAGTACGTGCCCAAATGCAGCAAC
Organism: Carcharodon carcharias; assembly: GCF_017639515.1. Classification (NCBI taxonomy): domain Eukaryota; kingdom Metazoa; phylum Chordata; class Chondrichthyes; order Lamniformes; family Lamnidae; genus Carcharodon; species Carcharodon carcharias. The sequence goes on from NC_054472.1 coordinate 144,195,587, forward strand.
ACCTGGACAATATGCAGGCTTGGGCTGATGAGTGGTAAGTAACGTTTGTGCCACATAAGTGCCAAATAATGACCACTTCCAACAGGAGACTGTCTAACCACCTCACCTTGATGTACAAAGAGATTATCATCACAATGCCGCACCAAAAACATCTTTGGGTTCACCATTGTCCAGAAACTTAACTGGATGAGCCACATAAATTGTGGCTACACTACAATGCATATCTGAGAGTGTGATGGAGACAAATTCTATTATGGCTTTCAAAAGGGAGTTGGGTAATTACCTGAAGAGAAAAAAAAATACAGGGAAAAGGCAGGGAAGTGGAACTAGTTGAGTTGCTCTTGCAGAGACCAGCGCAGAGATGAGGGGCTTAAAGGATTCTGTGTTCTAGCCATTCTCTGGTTCTATACAAAAGCAGCTCAGAGATGGTTTTCCATGCCAAGTAACTCATCTCCTAACTCCGCAAAAGCCTTTTCACCATCAACAAGGCACAAGTTGGGATTGTGATGGAATGGAATTGAAAAATGCTGGAAAAAACTCAGCAGGTCTGACAGCATCTGTGGAGAGAGATTAAGGTAGTGACATTAAGGATAGAAAGCAGATGCACCTCATCTTCCGATTAGGCACTTTACAGCCTTCCAGACTTAACATTGAGTTCAACAACTTCAGACCATAAACATTCTCCTCCATCCCCACCCCTTTTATATCCCCTTTTTTCAATATTCATTTTTATTTTTTCCACTTTTTAAAATTATTTTATAAATTTATTTTCATTTTTATTCATTGTTTTAACCCCACCTTTTAGCCTATTTTTGATCTTTCTTCCCCACCACCGTCCCTGCCCCCACCATCCCCCACCTCACCCCCATAAGGGTCACCTGTCATTTGCTCATGTTGTTCTTTCCAAAGTGCTTACCCTTGTCCGGCTATTATCACATTCTGCTTTCGATCCTTAATGTCACCATTAGCAACTCCTTTAGCCAGTACTACCACCATTAACACCCCTTTGACCTTTTGTTTATGACATCTTTGGCAATCTCTCCTTTGCCTCCACCTATCACTGGCCTTCTATCCAGCTTTACCTGTCCCACCCTCCCCCCCGTTAAACAGTATAAATTTCACCACATTTTTACTTTTCTTGGCTCTGAAGAAGAGTCATACGGACTCGAAACATTAACTCTGTCTTTCACTCCACAGATGCTATCGGATCTGCTGAGTTTTTCCAGCATTTTTTGTTTTTGTTTCAGATTTTCAGCATCCACAGTATTTTGCCTTTATCATTGTGATGGAATACTTCCACTTGCCTGGATGAATGCCGCTTCAACAACACTCACTTTGCCATTGTAATCTGGGAATGTTGGATTGACATCATCATACTCCTCAAGGCATATGTGGAACTGAAAACATTTGTGATGAGGCAGGGTGTACTCTGGACCCACACGAACAGACTCTGAATACAGCTGATGGTATTTTCAATGGTTGGTAAGTGGCTGTGTCATGTTGTCCTGAGAAGGCTGAGAATCTTGGTTTGCTGGGGGTGAAAACAGGTCGTTTTCAAGCAAAATGCTCATTGTGAAACAGGACTTGTGATTCTTGGGAGAGGTTCGCAAGGCAAATCTTGTCAGTAACACTAGACAAAACATGTGTTGGAAGCTAAGTGTTGGTGGCTTGGTACACTTTGATCCTGAAGGAAGCTTCTGATTGTCTCTGGATAGAGGAAAGTGTGTTTCACTGACAACACATAAAAGGCAACGAACCATGAGCGTGGTGAGTATTTGGAATGAACTTTTGACTGGAACGCCAAGTGTCATAGCTGTGGGAGCACGGATCATGTTGCTAGTGGCTCCATTGTCAATGGTCACTCAAACAGCATGGTGCTCGAAAAATGCGTCTGAGTAGGGTGACCGACGAATCCGTACCCTGAGTGCAGCTAATTTCAACAAAACATAAGCAGGTTTCTGATCCCCCTTGTCCAAACGCATCTGCGATGGCATCATCCAGAATAGAAGCTATCTGGCAGAAAGTTACACACGTGCTTACATAATGGGCCTGACACCTGTTATCTACGTGGAAGGAGTTACAGTACTAGTCTTGTTAGGTGGGGGGGAAACTGGTGCTTCTGTAAGAAGGAAGTGGCAGCATGGAAAGCCTTGGCATTGGCAGATGCATGAATCTCACCTGATAGTGAATCCAAGGCTTGGGAGATTTCTAGCTTCTCTGGTCCCAGTGTGTGTGACCTGAGCTTGGTGCTGTACCTCTGTGTCATTAGATGTGGTAGGCTAGAATCAATTAGTTTATCCCAATGTAGGACCATGATGTTTTCTAGTGAGGATGACATCTCCAGTAGATTGTGATTAACAAGCCCACCTTTCAGCAAAAGATTATCCTCAAAAGAAGGACATCTGACGTTGATACAGATCTTCTTGCCTTTCACCTGACTGCATTCTGAAATAGTCTGAGAGGTGGGCAACTGTGGCCTTGAAACCATAATGTAGGAGGATAGTGTGCCATATTGATGCCTTAGCTTTAGAGTTGCGTGATATAATGGCGGTAATTTTTTATTTCCCCTAGCATCAAGTCCAGTAAGTTCACCTTTTGTGGAGTGGTGAGTCCTGGAGATGTCCCATCACTTTCTGTGTCTGAATCTATGAAGACGGTTACTCTTGGTTCTCTTCTCCCAGGTGAAGCAGTCAACAAGGATGAGTCATAATCAAGTGTCACTGTATAGAATAGGTCTGATGTCAATGATCAAATGAATTCACTGTTTTGATCTTCCCTAAGCTTCACTGCTTCAGTGCAAGATGCCAGAGTTTCTGCTGTAACTGTACCATTATACTCTAGACTAAATAGAGGTCAATATCCACGTGCATATGCCACAGACTCACCAATTTCCTTTGATTTTATTTTATTTAGCAAATATAAATCCTCGAAGTTGAGCAATATCCTCCTAATTTGCTGAATTTAAGGCGATTAGACTGCCACTTAGTCTGCAGAGGGGACCCTCGGTAATTTGCAGCATTGTTTCTCAACAAGTGCAGTTTCTACTGAGGTCCCAATGGTGAAGGTTGGTTACACGGGCCTTGGTCATCTTGAACCTGTTTAGCAAGGACTGTTCTCGCCTTGGCAGTTCAAAGCCTGCAATTCGACAGATGGGATTTGTCATGAAGAACTTGTCAGTGACTTCATGTGTTTACCATTCCTTGATCCAAAGAATGTCTGTTAGTAGATCCTGCTCAGGAAGGTTGCTCCATATGGGGGGAAATGGATCAGCATTCAGGTTGTGCCCCCATCTGGATGCAAATGATCTGACCAGCAGACTGAATTCCAAGAGAAACTTTCTGAACTCTAAAAGAGCCCCCTTTCGGAATCTCAATCTCCTCAGAAACAGCAGTCTGAATGCTGAGCAGCCTTCTGGCTTTATGGCAATAGGGCATGGTTTCCGGATCTTACAACTGAATGTTGAGGGCCTGTTGGCTGTCAGGCAAAACCTCAAAATTTCCTTTGTTGAGAACCATGAAAACATTCAGACACTGCACCGCCAATAAGGTGTGTTTACTTTCAGGTTGGCATGTAAACTGGATCACAATACCATCAGTATTTAGTTGAAAACATTGAGCTTTAATGCAACTACAAAATCTGACTGTACAATAAGCAACACAAAATGGCCACATTCACACGGGAACCAGCTCACATTCACAAGAGAGCGATAACAATAACCAGCGCCATTTTATGTTATGACCACAGCCGGTGTTAATTGCTGTGCAAACCAAATCCAGGGGAAAACTTGGCTTACGGGCCATACCCTTTTTTTGTATTTTGAAAACAAGAAGACAATATACCAATCTTAGCAGTAAGGGGTCCAGTAACACTTTTGGGATTTTAAAAATTAAAAGTAAAAGTTTTGACAAAAAAAAAAGAAAACACAAGATTACAGTTACACCATTACAAAACATTCCCCCCAAAGTTCTCTACTTGGTCAAATCCACGAGTAAACACCTTCCAGGCAACACTCCCTTATAGATGTCTGCAATGAAATCCCGCAATATTACACAAGGCAACCTGCTGTAGCTTCAATGAAGGCATACCACATGACCTTTACCCACTTTCACACTGCAGTGGAATCCATTTCAGAATAAGACTGCTTCTTGCATCCCAAGATTTTTCTGGCTTGACTGGATTGTTGATTCAAACTGCATCATCTCCCAGCCCAGAGCTTCAGCCATAGCTCAAATGCTCCAGATATCTCCACTTATCACTATAGCTCCAGCTTAACAGCAACTCTAAAATACCTTTTCTTTCCTTTCATCTCAATTCCATTGTTCTCACACCTCTATGAAACTCAAACCCTTCCAAATATAAGATCTTTTCATGTTTCCATTTTGTCTTTGCTTTCAGGTCAATAAAATATAACATCCCCACTACTGTTTACTTATGGGACTCCTGCAAGATGCAAACCTGTTTCTTGGTACCTCTGAACCCCCTTGATATTCAAACAAACTCTCAACTTATCTAAAAATGCAAATGTTAGATTTAACCTATTTACTTGTACCTTTAACAACATGTCTATCGTTTTCATGTCGCAACCCCCCCCCCACCCCCCCACCCCGGCAACCTGTCTCCTATCAATCTCTTGCCCAGCTTAATTAAATACCACACACACAGACTTTGCCGCCTTTACAGAATAACACAATATTCCCCAAAACATTTGTAAAAATCCAATCTCACATTATGCACCGTAATTTGGTATTCTGAGGGTCTTCCCAGCAGGTCAGAATCTGCCACAGATTGAGTTGGAAGTTGACGCCTCTAATTTTGCCTTACCTTTGCCCCATAGAGTGATCTGGATAGAGCAGTGGGATGCTGCAAGGAAAGGTCTATGTTGTCTTTCTGGATGAATTAATTAAGATGGACTGAATGGTCTTCCTTACTCTAAATTATTGAGGTATCCTTGAAGCGATGGAAGGATTCAGAGACTGATTAACACTCCTTACATTGCAGTAACCGTTTTTATTGCCTGCACATATAGTGTGGTAGTACTATATAACAGGAGAATTTATGGGGATTCTCATAAACCACCGAATATCCTACCAGATGGCAACCCAGAATGGAGAGCCTGAGAACTGGCCTTCAATCGCCAAGGGGGCGGTTGGAACTCTGCGCCTTTTGACAAAGGCGAGGAATTCTCGCCGTAACCAACCCATCGTTACCTGATACTGCCGCCAGGGGAGGCGCTGGGCTCATTGTCGGAGTTCGTGTTTTTAGGTCCATCTTGTCTGCTGCTCGTTGTCTCTCCGCGAAGTCCTGGAGCCGGCGCTGGTCCTCACCGAGATGGCGGTGGTCGGCTCTTTCAGACCGTTGAGGTTCTTAGCGAGGAGGCTTTGCCTGTCGAGACACCCCAGCACCGAGCCATGGGCCCCGGTTGCACTTCCACTCTCTGTCTGGCACTTGGAATGGGACTGCGGCCAGACTGCAGGAATGAGCCGGTTGAGACACACGACGAGTCAGAGGCAGCAGCAGCAGCCGGACCCCGGGGGCGAGGAGGAACAGCCGGAGCTGCCGTTGGCAGCAGGGACGGGCAGGCAGCAAGGTGGGAGCTAACCGAGGCCAAACTCCAACCTTCAGCCTCTGCTCTGTATACAAGCAGGCAAAAAAAATCTTGTTTATAATATTACATTAGTGAAACATCAAATTATCAAACATAAAGTCACAGAGGTCGACAGCATAGAAAAAGGCCCATCGAGTCCGCACCGGTCAAACAAGTACCTAGCTATTCTAATCCCATTTTCCAGCACTAGGCCCATAGCCTTGTATGCCATGACATCGCAAGTGCACATCCAAATACTTCTTAAATGTTATGAAGGTTTCTGCCTCTACCACCCTTTCAGGCAGTGAGTTCCAGATTCCCATCACCCTCTGGGCGAAAAAAATTCTTCCTCACATCCCGCCTAAACCTCCTGCCTGTTACCTTAAATCTATGCCCCCTGTGTACTGATCCCTCCACCCAGGGGAAAAGTTCCTTCCTGTCTACCTTATCTATGCCCCTCATAGTTTTATACACCTCAATCATGTCCCCCCTCAATCTCCTCTGCTCCAAGGAAAATAAACCCAGTCTATCCAATGTCTCCTCATAACTAAAACTCCCTAGCCCAGGCTTTTTATCATCCTGGTAAATCTTCTCTGCACACTCTCTGGTGCAATCACATCCTTCCTATGATGCGGATTCCAGAACTGCACACAATAGTCTAGCTATGGCCTAACCAGCGTTTTATACAGTTCCAGCCTAACCTCCCTGCTCTTATATTCTATGCCTCGGTTAATAAAGGCAAGTATCCCAAATGCCTTCTTAACCACTTTATCTACCTGTTCCGCTACCTTAAGGGACCGGTGGACATGCACATCAAGGTCCCTCTGATCCTCGGTACTTCCCAAGGTCCTACCATTCATCATGTATTCCTATGCCTTGTTTGTCCTGCCTAAGTGCATCACCTCACACTTATCTGGATTAAATTCCATTTGCCACTGATCAGCCTGTCTATATCCCTCTGTAATCTAAGGCTATCCTCCTCACTATTTACCACCCCACCAATTTTCATGTCATCCGAGAACTTACTGATCAACCGTCCTACATTCAAATTTGAAATCGTTTATATTTCCAGAAACAGAGACCCAATACCGATCCCTGTGGAACCCCACAGGACACAGGCATCCAGTCACAAAAACACCCCTTGACCATCACCCTCTGCTTCCTACCACTCAGCCAATTTTGGATCCAATTTGCCAAATCGCCTTGGATCCCATAGGCTCTTACCTTCATTATCAGTCTCCCACACGGGACCTTATCAAAAGCCTTGCTGAAGTCCAAGTAGACTACATCAAATACGTTGCCCTCATCTACACACCTGGTCACCGCTTTGAAAAATTCAATCAAATTGGTCAGACATGACCTCCCCTTGACGAAACCATGTTGACTGTCCTTGATTAACCCCTGCCTCTCGAAGTATAGATTAATTCTGTGTCTTGGAATGCTTCCAATAGTTTCCCCACCACTGAGGTTAGACTGACTGGCCTGTAGTTCCCTGGTTTATCCTTTCCTCCCTTGAATAACGGTATCACATTGGCTGCCCCGCAGTCCTCTGGCACCTCTCCTGTGGTTAGGTATTGAAAATTATTGCCAGCACTTCTGCTATCTCCTCCCTTGCCTCACTGAACAGCCTGGGATACATTTCATCCGGGACTGGAGATTTATCTACTTTTCAGCCTGCCAGACTGCTTAGAACCTCCTCCCTTTCTATGCTAATTCCTTTAATAATATCAAAGTCCTTTGTCCTGACTTCTATGCGCACGTTGTCCCTCTCAGTTGTGAACACCGACACAAAGTATTCATTTAGAACCCTACCTACGTCTTCCGGCTCCACACACAAATTTCCACTATGCTCCTTAATGGGCCCTACTCTTCCCCTAGTTATCCTCTTACTCTTAATGTACTTGTAAGATAACTGGATTTTCCTTTATTTTACCTGCCAATGGTTTTTCATGTCCCCTTTTTGCTCTCCTAATTTCCTTTTTAAGTTTCCCCCCTACACATTCTGTACTCCTCTAGGGCTTCTGCTGTTTTGAGCCCTCGGTATCTACCATAAGCCTCCCCTTTTCTCTTTATCCAATCCTATATATCCCTCGACATCCAGGGTTCCCTGGATTTGTTGGTCCCACCCTTTATCTTTACTGGAATATGTTGGCCCTGTACTCTCCCTGTTTCCTTCTTGAATGAGTCCCACTGCTCTGACACAGATTTACCTAAAAGTAGCTGCTGCCAGTCCACTCTGGCCAAATCATGTCTGATCTTATTAAAATCAGCCTTCCCCCAATTTAGAACTCTGATTTCTGGCCGGTTCTTGTCCTTTTCCATAACAATCTTGAATCTAACGGAGTTATCACTATCTGCAGAATGCTCCCCCCACTGATACCTCTACCACTTGCCTGACTTCGTTCCCTAAAATTAAGTCCAGGACCGCCCCCTCTCTTGTAGGACCTTCTACGTACTGGCTTAAAAAGCTCTCCTGGATGCATTTTAAAAATTCTGCACTCTCTAAACCTATCACACTATGACTAACCCAGTTAATGGTGGAGAAGTTGAAATTCCCCACTATTACTACCGTATTATTTTTACACTTCTCTGAAATTTGCCTACATATCTGCTCTTCTATTTCTCTCTGACTGTTTGGGGGCCTACAGTACACTCCCAGCAATGTGATTACTCCTTTTTTGTTTTTCAGTTCTACCCATACTCATTCATTTGAGGAGCCTTCTAAGATTTCATTCCTCCTTACTGCTGTAATTGATTGCTTGATCAATATTGCAATACCCCCTCCTTTTTTACCTCCTTCCCTGTCTCGCCTGAAGACCCTATATCCTGGAAAATTGAGCTGCCAATCCTGCCCTTTCTCAACCATGTCTCTGTGACAGCAATTACATCATACTTCCATGTGTTAATTTGTGACCTCAACTCATCTGTCTGATTCGTCAGACTCCTTGCATTAAAATAAATACCATACAACCTTGCCAAACTCCCTTATGCTTTAACTGGCCTACAATTTCTATTTCTACTATAAACACAAAAGCATGGTATCCATTAAAGAATTAAACTAAATATAAAGGTATAATTGGATTAGAAGTGGTTCAGAAAAGGTTCACTTGAATCATTCCTGGGATGAACAACTTATTGGATGAAAGGTTGGGCCTATACCCTTTGGAGTTTAGAAGAATGAGAGGTGATCTTATTGAAACATAAGATCTTGAGGGGACAGGAGAGGGTCGATAACTGGGGGGATGTTTTGTGTTGTGGGGGAAACTAGAATTTGGGGACATAGTTGAAGAATGAGAGGTCTCCCCTTTAAGACAAATGAGGAGAAAGTTTTTTTTATCTGAGGGACATCAGAGTATGGAATTCTCTTCCCCATAAGGTAGTTGAGGCTTTGCTTTAAATTTATTCAAGGCTGAGTTAGATAGATTTTTGTTAGACAAGAGAGTCGAGGGTTATGAGGAGCAGACATTGGAGCTGAGCACAACCAGATCAGCCTTGATCTTATTGAATGGTGGAATAGGCTCAAAGGGCTGAATGGTCCACTCTTGAATAAAATCCTAAGTTTTATGTTCCTAAATATCTACCTGAACTAAAGTAAATATTCAAATAATTCAATGGTGTCTTGAATAAGGGATTGACGGTGCATTTTGGTCGGAAACATGAGGAGAGGTAATATAAAGTCACAGTTTTAACTGGGATGCAGGACAATTAGAGTTTAAGAAGTCATACAGGACACTTGGCTTTACAAACTGAGGCATCAAAAACAAAAGCAAGGAAGTTATGCAAAACCTTCATAAAATATTAGTTAGGCTCCAGCTGGAGCATTGTGTACTGAGTTTTGGGCTGAATACAGCACAGAAGCTACCTCTTCTGTACTTACTCCTGGGACAAACTATCCCCCAATTTACTTGCAACTGTACTTTCAACATCCCAATTGTCTAGCCTTTGGTCCTTCATTTGTCACAATATTTCTCCAGCTACTGATGTACTCAATCACATCCACACTTGCCCCTTTGAGGCCCTCATCCCCAATGAAACCATTCCTTTCTCTCCCTAGCTGTTGTCCTGTTACAACCCTCATCTCTACTCCCTTAAGTCCAAGGAACACAAACTTGAAAGGATATGGTGGTTAATGTGTTTAGCCATTCACTGCTGGATCTGGCTGCACCACATTAAGCATTTTCGGGTCCTGCTCTCATCTGCCAAAATTGTTCACTTTCCAGGATCGTCCTTGAAAGGAAAGATAACTCTGTCTTTTCTCTCCTCCAGGAGAGAAAAGGGAGTCTTAAACTCCTCTGTCACCATTCTTACTGTCAAAATAAAGTCAGAGAAACTAATGGACTTCTTTGTTACTAAATTCAAGACTATCCGATCTGCTGCTTCCTTCCCTTCCACTATCCTACAGGACCAAGTTTCCTTTACAGTTCCTGTATGCCCTAGCCCTGAACTTGAATCTTTCTATAGTTTCATTCCTATCCCCCCACATGCTCTCTTTGAACTCATCTTGGCCACGAGACTCACCTCCTCCTCCCTCCACCCTATTCCCACTAGATTGCAGACTACCCAACTACCCTTCCTGGTCTGATGCTAGCCAATGTTAATGGTGTTCTCTCATCAGGTGTCGTCCCTCTCTTTAAATCTGTTGTCATTGCCCCTTTCCTCAAAAAGACCAACCCTTGATCCCACCCATCCACGTAAACCATTGCCACATCTCTAACCTCATTCCTCTCAAATCGTTGAACATGATGTGGCCTTCCAAATTCATGCCCACCGTTCCTGGAGCTCCAAGTTTGAAGCCCTCCAAATAGGTTTCCGCCCCTGGCAATGTACTCAATAGAGCTTATCGAAGTCACAAATGACATTGTGTGTGTCTATGACAAAGGTAAACTATCTCTTCCCGACTTGTCTGCAGCCTTTGACACAGCTGAACACACCATCCTCCTCCAACACCTCACAACTGTCATCCAGTTGGGTGGGATTGTGCTCACCTGGTTCCATTCTTATCTAACAGAATTACCTGGAAAAACTCAGCCGGTCTGGCAGCATCGACGGAGAAGAAAAGAGTTGACGTTTCGAGTCCTCATGACCCTTCAACGGAACTGCTCTGTTCTGTTGAAGGGTCATGAGGACTCGAAATGTCAACTCTTTTCTTCTCCGCTGATGCTGCCAGACTTGCTGAGTTTTTCCAGGTAATTCTGTTTTTGTTTTGGATTTCTAGCATCCGCAGTTTTTTGTTATCTACCTAATTGTAGCCAGTGTATCATTCGCAATCACTCTGTTCCTTCTCCTGCACAGTCACCGCTGCTGTTCCCTAGGGATCTGTCCTTGGCCTTTTTCCCATCTACATGTTGCCCCTCAGTGACGTCATCCAAAAGCACAGTGTTCGTGTTCACATATACACTGACGACACCTAAGTCTACCTCACCACCATCTCTCTCACCTCTCGCATTGTTGCTAAATTATCAGACTGCTTATTCACCATCCAATACTTGATTAGCCGAAATTTCCTTCAGTTAAATAGGGAAAGGCTGAAGCCATTTTCCCCCGCCCCCGCTCCAAACTCCGTTCCCTCATTACCAACTTCATCCTTCTCCCTGTTTGAGGCTAATCAGACTGTTCACAACCTTGGTGTCGTATTTGACCCGGAGATGAGTTTCCGACCATTTGTCTGCACCATCACTAAGACCGTCTAATTCCACCTCCTTAACATCACCTGATTTCAATCCTGCATCAGCTCATCTGCAGGTGAAGCCCTCAGCCTTTGTTACCTCTAAACTCGACTACCCTTTCTACCCTCTGTAAACTTGAGGTCATCCAAAGCTCTGCTGGCCATGTCTTTACTCGCACCAAGTCCCGTTCCCCCTTTCACTCCAATGCTTGCTTACCTACATTGCTTCTTGGTCAAGCAATGCCTTGGTTTCAAAACTCTCATCCATGTTTTCAAATCCCCCTTATGACCTTGTCCTTCCCTATCTCTATAATCTCCTCCAACCTCTCAACCCTTTGAGATAACTGGGGTTTATCTAATTCTGGCCCCATGCACATCCCCAATTTTAATTGCTGCACTATTTGTGGCTGCACCTTCAGTTGCCTCAGACCTAAGCAGACCTCTGTTCTGGAATCTGCCCCCTAAACCTTTCCTACTCTCTCCCTCTCGTTCTTCCTTTAAGACGCCACTCCTGACTTAACTTATGGCCATCTGACCTAATATTGCTTTATCTGCATTGGTGTTTAATATTGCTTTATAACACTTCTGTGAAGCACCCTGGGATGCTTTATGATGTTAAAGGAGCTATGTAAATATAAGTTGTTGATTCTGTAATCATTAAATACTTTATTAAATAGTACTATTAAATTAGATTCAAATGTTTGTTTAAAGGATATAAAAGCTACTATCAGTGAAAGGGACCATGAAGCTATCAGATTGTCTTAAAATACCAACTGATTTACTAATGTCTTTTCGAGAATACTTTTGTCCTTACCCAGCCTGTATCCAGTCCCACACCAACTTGGTTGATTCTTCACTCTCCTCTGAAGTGGTCTAACAAACTACTCAGTTCAATTAAGAAGGTAGCCTGTCATCGCCTTCTCAGGGCAACAATGCTGGCCTAGTCAGTGATATCCACATCCTGAGAACAAATTTTTAAGAAGTAATTGAGTAAACAGTAACAATGCATTAATAAACCCTAATTAAGGATTAACTCGTAATTTTTTTCTTCATTTTAATTTGTTCATGGGTTGTGGGCACCACTGGCTAGGCCAGCATTTAATACCCATCCCTATCAGAGGGCATTTAAGAGTCAATCACATTATTGTGGGTCTGGACTCACATGTAGGCCAGACAGCAGATTTTCTGCCCTAAAGGACATTAGTGAACCAGGTGGGTTTTTTTGGGCAATCTGCAATGGTTGCACGGTTATCATCAGACTTTTTAATTCATATTTTTATTGAAGTCAAATTTCACCATCTGCCATGGTGGGATTCAAACCCAGGTCCCCAGAACATTACCCTGGGTCTCTAGAATACTAATCCAGTGACAATACCACCACGCCACCCCTTGATTTTTGTAATTTGATATGAGTTAAGAGATTCAAAAATGAGGGGTACAGACAGGTGTTTCTGTGACCGCAGACATGACTCCAGGAAGGTGTGTTGCCTCCCTTGGCCAGGGTCAAGGATGTCATGGAACAGCTGCAGGGCATTCCGAAGGGGGAGGGTGAACAGCCAGAAATTGTGGTTCACATTGGTACCAACAACATAAATGGAACGAGGGATGAGGTCCTGCAGCAAGAATTTAGGGAGCTGGGTAGCAGATTGAAAAGCAGGACCTCAAATGTTGTCATGGATTACTCCCGGTGTCACGTGCTAACAAGTATAGGAATAGATAGATTAGAGGAATGTGTGGCTGAAGAGTTAGTGCAGGAGAGGCAGCTTTAGACTCCTGGATCACTGGGTCCGTTTCTAGGGAAGGTGGGACCTGTATAAGTTTGATGGGTTGCACCTAAACCGGAACAGGATCAACATCCTTGCGGGGCGGTTTGCTGGTACTTTTGGTGGGAGTTTAAACTAATTTGGCAGGGGGATAGGAAATGGAGTGGAGGTATAGTAGACGGTGATGCACAGACAAGTATAGAGGAAAAACCAAGTTAGCCTGGAAGGCAGCGCATATATAGTCAAGTTAAAGCACATGTTAAGGGAGCATGGCAAGGCTGGATGACATTTATTTTAATGCAAGGTGTCTTGCGAGTAAGGCAGATGAGTTGAGGGTATTGATTAATACATGGGGATATGATATCATTGCGATCACAGAGACATGGTTGGTGGAGAGGCAGGACTGGCAGCTCAATATTCTGGGGTATAGAATCTTCAGGTAAGACGGAGGGTGGATGTAAAAGAGGAAGCGGTGTCACAATATTGATCAAGGAGTCAATACTGCAATAAGGAGGGATGATATGTTAGAAGATTCCTCAAATGAGGCCATATGAGTAGAGCTTAAAAACAAAAAGGGGGCAATCACATTGCTGGGAGAGTACTATGGACTCCCGAACAGAGAGATAGAAGGGCAGATATGCAGACATATCTCAGAAAAGTGTAAAAATAATAGGCTATTAAGGGGATTTCAACTTTCCCAATATTAATTGGGATAGACAAAGTGTGAAAGGCTTAGAAGGAGCAGAATTCTTAAAATGTATCCAGGAGAGCTTTTTTATGCCAGCATGTAGAAAGTCCTACAAGAGAGGGGATGGTGCTGGACCTAGTTTTAGGGAATGAAGCCAAGTAAGTGGTAGAAGTGTTAGTGGGGGAGCATGTTGGTGATAGTGACCATAACTCAGGAAGAATTAAAGTAGTTACGGAAAAGGACAAAGATGAGCCGGAAATAAAGGTTCTGAATTGGGGGAAGGCCAATTTTAATATGATAAGACGGGATCTGGCCAAAGTGGACTGGGAGCAGCTACTTGTAGGAAAATCTACATCAGAGCAGTAGGAGTCATTCAAAAAGGAAATAGTGAGAGTTCAGGGCCAACATGTTCCCGTAAAGGTGAAGGGTGAGAAAAGGTGAAGGGTGAGACCAACAAGTCCAGAGAACCCTGGATGTTGACGAATGTATAGGATTGGATAAGGTAAAAAAGGGAAGCTTGGTAGATACCAAGGGCTCAAAACAGCAGGAAACCCTAGATAAGTATAGAAAGTGCAGGGGGTTACTTAAAAAAGGAATTAGGGGAGCGAAGAGGGGGTATGAAAAAACACTGGCTGGTAGAATAAAGGAAAATCCAAATATAAGTACATTAGGGGCAAGAAGATAACGAGGGAAAGAGTGATATACTGTGATATACTTGAACAAATTAGCATTGAGAGGGAGGACGTATTAGCAGTTTTAGTGGGCTTAAAAGTGGATAATTCCCCAGGCCCCGATGAGATGTGTCCCAGGCTGCTGTGGGAGACAAGGGAGGAGATGGCAGGGGCCTTGACATTAATTTTCAAATCCTCTCTGGCCACAGGAGAGGTGCCAGAAGAGTAGAGGACAGCAAATGTACCATTATTCAAGAAGGGTGGTGGGGATAAACCAGGGAACTATAGGCCAGTGAGTCTAACATCAGTGGTCGGGAAACTTTGGAAAAAATTCTGAGGGACAGAATTAATCTCCACTTTGAGAGGCAAGGATTAATCAAGGAGAGTCAGCATGGCTTTGTCAGGGGGAGATCCTGTCTAACAAATTTGATTGAATTTTTTGAGAACGTGTCTAGGTGTGTAGATTACAATAGTGCAGTTGATGTAGTTTACAAGGACTTCAGTAAGGCTTTTGACAAGGCCTTGCATGCGAGACTGGTCAAGAAGGAAAGAGCCCATGGGATCCAGGACAATTTAGCATATTGGCTTTGTGGCAGGAGGCAAACGGTGATGGTCGAAGGTTGTTTTTGTGACTGGAAGCCTGTGCCCAGTGGCGTACTGCAGGGTTCAGTGCTGGGTCCCTTGCTGTTTGCAGTGTTACATTAATGATCCAGATATGAATGTAGGAGGTATGATGAGTAAGTTCACAGATGACACGAAAATTAATGGTGTGGCAAATAAAGAGGAGGAAAGCCATAGACTACAAGACAATATAGACAGACTGGTCAGATGGGCAGAACAGTGGCAAGTGGAATTTAATCCTGAAAAATGTGAAGTGATGTATTTTGAGAAGACTAACAAAGCAAGGGAGTACATGATGAATGGTAGGACCCTAGGAAGTACAGAGGGTCAGAGGGGCCTTGGTCTGCATGTCGATAGATCCTTGAAGGCAGTAGGACAGGTAGATAAGGTGATTAAGAAGGCATATGGGATACTTGCCTTTATTAGTCGAGGCATTGAATACAAGAGCAGGGAGGTAAAGGTGGAGCTGTATAAAGCGTTAGTTAGGCCGCATCTGGAGCACTGTGTGCAGTTCTGGTCACCACACTTTGGGAGGATGTAATTGCAGTGGAGAGGGTGCAGAGGAGATTCACCAGGATGTTACCTGGGCTGGAGTGTTTCAACTATGAAGAGAGACTAGATAGGTTGGGCGTGTTTTCCTTAGAGCAGAGAAAGCTGAGGGAGGACCTGATTGAGGTGTACAGAATTATGAGGGGCATAGATAGGGTCGATTGGAAGAAACATTTCCCCTTAGTGTGAGGAAAATGTTTTTCACCCAGAGGGTGGGGGAGCATCTGGAACTCACTGCCTGAAAGGGTGGTAGAGGCGTGAATCCTCACAACATTTAAGAAGCACTTAGATGAACACTTGAAATGCCACAGCATACAAGGCTATGGGCTAAGTGCTGGAAAATGGGATTAGAGTGGATAGGGGCTTGATGACTGGTGTGGACATGATGGGCCAAAGGGCCTCTTTCTGTGCTGTAAAGCTCTGACTCTATAACTGTTTATGCACTAATTTATTAATAAATAGCAACTGAGTTATTAAACCATAACTTCTGCAATGTTGCCAGGAGCAGTCAACATCAAGAAATCCTAGCAGTGAGGTAGATGGTTGGTGCAGAGGGGCAAGAATTGGAAATCTAATGTGAACCTTTCTTTTGTATGATTTCCTATGTTCTAGACTCTGTGCTGTACCAACCAACTTCAACTGTGATCAGTCAGACTGCTGTTGGCTGCCCTTGGGTTGGGTTGGTGTGATGAGGAAGGAAGGGAATGGACCAGGGTTTTCATTATTATCACTTTCCAATGACAGAGCAAGTGCATTTTTAGATGTTGGGTGAAAGCAAGGTCAGGATAGCCTGTGAGCCCCCACCCCAGGCTCAGCATCTGTAGCCACACCTTGCATAATGGTCACTTGGGTCATGGTGATCTGTGTATGGTGATCTGTTCCACAGCCAGCTGTTGCCTCATGGAGAAGGGGAAAAAAAATGATTGTCCCAGGTTTTTAGGACCTTGATAATGGCTGGCATACTGAATCTAACTAAAACTGTTGTCTCAGATTTACAGGCTCTGCTCCAGGAATTTCCACAGCCTAAGGGCCTGCTGGCTCAGGTTATGCAGCGAGCTCTAAAGGTTTCTGATGTGAAGGATCACATTGTCTACAAATCGTTTGATGGACACATTAAAGTAAGGGTTATCTAGTGTTTATTTTTCCATTTAATTTTGGCAAATTATCTATGATCAGTTCAGCCTTGGCACTTCTACTGTGGTAAGGACAAATGGGCAGGCTTCCTGATTCCACAACCCCAGCTGTGCAACCCTACAGCATTCAATAAAGTTATTGAATTAATACTCTACAGATCTGCATAATAATCCAGAGAATTTGAGTGAAAATCCCTCTAAGGCAGGTTTAGAATCTGAATTCAGTCAAAACAAAATCTGAAAATAAAAAGCTGATATCAGTAAAAAGTGACCATGGAGCTATCAGAAATGCAACCGGCTCATTTAATGAAGGAAACCTGCTGACCTTACCTGGTTTGGCCCAATTGTGACTCCAGTTACACTCCAGCGGGCTAATTTATAGCTCTAAAGTGAGCCAATTAGCTACTCAGTTGTATCTATAGGGATAGCTAATAAATGGCTTTGACAGTAATGCCCACACCCTGAGAATGAATAATTAAAAAAAAATGACCCCAGGGTATCTTGTCTTACTATCTACATAGAATCTTTTAGTATCTTAGAAGGAGGCCATTCAGTCCATTGTGCCCTAGCTGACTTTTTAACAGAACTTCCTAATTAGTCCCACCCCCTTACTCTTTCCCCATAGCCCTACAAAATTTTCCTTTTCAAGTACACATCCAATTCCCTTTTGAAAACTAATAATGAACCAACTCCCACCATCATCCCATGAGAAATAGTTCAACACATTCTCAGTTGGTGAGATTCAAACTGGGGATTGAGTGACATGGGTATTGTATTGATTTCTGCATGATGCTTGATGTTGATGCTATAGCATTTATGCATCTCTACTTTTGCCCCTCCTACCCCAGATCACCATGGACACATTGTGTTGTTGGCTGAATGAACTGGGCTCTGCTAGAAGCCTGTAAGCATGCTGACAATTGTTTATGGACAGTGAAATGAGGTCTGGGATAAGGCAACCTATGTTATTTGTCAGCTCTTCAAAGCAAAAATGATCACTGCTGCTCACTAGCTGATGCCTGCAACTTGAGGTCAATTGTTGAGTGGGATCTAATGGCGCTAAATGCTACCCTTTGATTGGTCTCATTCTTTTTTTTTTGCTGTGCTTCTCCCCAATTTCTGAGGCTCTGACCTTTTCTGGAAACAGTTCCACAAATACCACTTACACTTTTGTGCCTTGCCCAAGTGGCTGCTTTTCCCGTGTGAACCAAAAAGGGGTTGTTGGTATGGTGTATTACATGTTATTACATGTATTTGGAGCCCAAACACAGTCTCAACAGATCCATACCAGTGTTCCAGTGTTTATGCTCCACGTGAGCATTTTCCCATGCTACTTTATATGACCCCATTAACATATCCTTTTATTTCATTCTTCTTAATGCCTTTATTTTGCTTTTCTTAAAATGTGTCTGTGCTTTCACCTTGCCTATTCCTTGTGCAAATGAGTTCCACATTCTAACCACACTCTGAGTAAAGAAGTTTCTCTTGAGTTTTCTGTTGGATTTAAGAGTGATTATCTGGTCCTCCTTGCTAATTGAAACACCTTATATTTGTCTACCTTATAAAACATTTAATATTAAAGACCTTTATGGTGTTTTTTTGTTCAATTTTCCTGATAGATATAACTTCAGTTTTGTTATCATTCTAGTAAATCTGTTTTGCATCTCTGTTGTACCTCTATATCCTTTTTATAATATGGTAACCAGAACTGATCACTGTACTATATTCCAATTGTAGGCTAACCAAGGTTAGAATCATAGAATGGTTACAGTGCGTAAGGAGGCCATTCAGCACATTGTATCCTTTGCAACAGCAACTCAGCCAATCCCATTTTCCCGCCTTTTTCCCATGGCCCTACAATTTTTTTCTCTTCAGATAACTATCCAATTCTCTTTTGAAAGCCACAACTGAATCTGTCTCCGCCGCACTCTCAGGCAGTACATTCTAGACCCTATACTTGCTGTGTTTAAAAAAAATGTTTTTCCTCATGTCATCTTTGCCATTTATCTTAAATTGGTGTCCTCTGGTCCTCGACCCTTTTCCCAACAGGAACAGTTTCACTCTATTCTGTCAAAACTTCTCATGATTTTGAACACCTCTATCAAATCTCCTCTCAGCCTCTTCTGTAAGGAGAACTGCTGCAGCTTTTCTAATCTATACCCATAACTGAAGTTTCTCTTCCCTGGAACTATTTTCATGAATCTTTTCTGGGGAGGCAGTGGTGTATTGGCATTGTCACCAGATTAATACTCCGGATACCCAGGATTCTCTGGGGACCAGGGCTCGAATGCCAGCACAGCAGATGGTGAAATTTGAATTCAATAAAAAAATCTGGAATTAAGAGTCAAATGATGACCATGAAACCTTTGTCGATTGTCATTCAAACCCACCTGGTTCACTAACGTCCTTTAGGGGAGGAAATCTGGCCGACATGTGGCTCCAGACCCACAGGAATGTGGTTGACTCTTAAATGCCCTCTGAAATGACCCAGCAAGCCACTCAGTTCTCAAGGGTAATTAGGGATGGACAATAATTGCAGGCACAACCAGTGACGCCTACGTCCCATGAAGTGATATATAAAAAATCCCTTTCTAAAACGTTTACATCCTTCCTAAAGTGTGGTGCCCAGAATTGGACAATTCTGCAGTAATCATTTAATGATGCCAAACCATTGTTTTAAAAAGGTTCACCATAACTCTTTTGTTTTTGTACTCTATGCCCCTATTTATAAAGCTCAGGATCTTGTATGCCTTCTTAACCACTTTCAGAACCTGCCTTGCCACCTTCAATGACTTGTACACATATATCCCAGGTCCCTCTGCTCCTGCAGCTCCCTTAGAATTGTATCCTATATTTTATATTGCCTCTCCTCATTCATCCTCCTGAAATGCATCACTTCAGACTTCGCTGCATTTAATTTTATCTGCCACTTGTCTGCCTATTCCACCAGCCTGTCCATGTTCTCTTGAAGTCCATCACTATCCTCCTCACAGTCCACAATACTTCCAAGTTTTGTGTCATCTGCAAATTTTGAAGCTGTGCCTTGCACACCCAAGCTAGACCAAGACAGATCAAGAAAAGTAGTGAACCTAACACTGACCCCAATTGAAAACCTTCCTCTAGTCCAAATGACTTGGGAAGCACCCTCTTCCTTGGTAAAGACAGATGCAAAGTACTCATTTGCTACCTCGGCCATGCCCTCTGCCTTAATGCGCAAATCTTCTTTTTGGTCCCTAATCAGCCCTACTACTTTTAACCACCGTTTTACTATTTATATTGCTAAAGATGATTTTTGGATTGCCTTTTATGTTAGCTGCCAGTCTCTTCTCTCATTCTCTTTGCTTCTCATTTCTTTTTTTCACTTCCCTCTGAACTTTCTACATTTAGCCTGTTTCCCACTTGTAGTATCAACCTGATATCTGTCATATACACCTTTTTTCTGCTTTATCTTACCCTTCATCTCTTTCTTCATCCAGGGAACTCTGGCTTTGTTTGAGCTACCATTTCCTCTCATTGGAACATAGCTTGACTGTATCTGAACCATCTCCTCTTTAAAGACAGCCCATGGTTCCATTACAATTTGCTGGTCAGCCTTTGATTCCAATTTACCTGGGACAGATCTGTTCCACCCCATTGAAATTGGCCCTCCTCCAAATAATTATTTTTTTGTTCCGGATTGCTCCTTGTCTTTTTCCATAGCTAAAGAACCTTAGGGTACTTTCCTAAATATTGTATAATGTTTCCTCACTGACACTTGGTCCACTTGATGCACATCATTTCCTTGTTGGACTAGGAACATACATAGAAAATAGATCTGAACACACTTCGGAAACCCCTTACCCACTCTGCCCTTTATGATATTACTATCCCAGTCTATAATAGGATAATTAATGATACC
Organism: Carcharodon carcharias; assembly: GCF_017639515.1. Classification (NCBI taxonomy): domain Eukaryota; kingdom Metazoa; phylum Chordata; class Chondrichthyes; order Lamniformes; family Lamnidae; genus Carcharodon; species Carcharodon carcharias. The sequence continues at coordinate 144,216,159 of NC_054472.1, forward strand.
CATTACAATTACTTTTTTTGCACCTCTGTAATTTCCTTGCAAATTTCTTCCTTTATATCTTCCCCCCTAGTTGAAGCCCGAAGAAAATACCCAGTAATGTGATGGTACCTGTGTTGTTTCTTAGCTCGAACCAAATAGTTTCTGTCCTTGACCCCTTCAGAACATCCCCTCTCTCCAGCACTATAATATTATCTTTAATCAATACTGCTATCTCTCCTCCTTTCTTTTCTTCCCTATCTTTCTGAAACATCCAAGAATATTTAACACCCAGTCCTGCCCCTTTTTTGAACCAGGTCTCTGTTCTCGACGGGACATTCATCATTTTCCCTCTTGGTTACCTGAGACTGCAGTCACCAACCTTATTTAACCCATACTATGCATTCACATACATACACGGTAAACCTAATTTAGAACTTAGATAAAGGTAAAGTACTGCAGATGCTGGAAATCTGAAACAAAAGCAAAAAATGCTGGAAAAACTCAGGTCTGACAGCATCTGTGGAGAGAAAGACAGAGTTAAACTTTTGAGTCTGTATGACTCTTCTTCAGAGCTGAGGGAAGTGGTGATTTATACACTGTTTAAGGGGGATAGAATAGCTGAAGCTAGATAGAAGGCCAGCAAAGGAGAGATTGTGAAAGATGTCAAAAGGTCAAAAGACAAACAAAAGGTCAAAGGGTTGCTAAAAATGGTGGTGCTGGCTAAAGAAGGTGCTAATGGTGACACTAAGAGTGGAAAGCAGAATGTGATAATGGCAGGACCAGGGTAAGCACTCTGGAAAGTGTCAGATGGCCCTAGTGGGGGTGGGGTACAGGGAAGAGATGATGGTGAGATAAAAGATCGAAAAGGCTAAAAGCTGGGGATAAGACAATGAATAAAAATGTAAATAAATTTAAGAAATAATAATAATGAAAGTAAGTAGGTAAAAAAATAAATAAAAATAAAGAAATAAAAATGAGTATCGAAAAAATGGGGGATCTAAAAGGGGTGGGGATGGTAGAGAGATTTCATAGTCTGAAGTTGTTGAACTCAATGTTAAGTCCAGAAGACTGTAAAGTGCCTAATCAGAAGATGAGGTGCTGTTCCTCCAGTTTGCGTTGAGCTTCACTGGAACATTGCAGCAGGCCAAGGATGCATACATAGGCATGAGAGCAGGATGGTGTGTTGAAATGGCAAGTGACAGAAAGGTCTGGGTCATGCTTGCGGACAGACCGAAGGTGTTCCGCAAAGCGGTCACCCAGTCTGCGTTTGGTCTCTCCAATGGAGAGGAGACCGCATTGGGAGCAGTGAATGCAGTAGACCAAATTGAAGCAAGTGCAAGTGAAGCAATGCTTCACTTGAAAGGAGTGTTTGAGCCCTTGGACGGTGAGGAAGGGGGATGTAAAGGGGCAGGTGTTACACCTTCTGCGATTGCATGGGAAGGTGCCGTGGGAGGGGGTTGAGGTGTTGGGGGTGATGGAGGAATGGACCAGGGTGTCCTGGAGAGAATGGTCCCTACGGAATGCCGACGTGGGGGTGAAGGGAAGATGTGTTTGGTGGTGGCATCATGCTGGAGTTGGCGGAAATGGCAGCGGATGATCCTTTGAATGCGGAGGCTGATGGGGTGAAAAGGGAGGACAAGGGGGACCCTATCATGGTTCTGGGAGGGAGAGGAAGTTGTGAGGGCAGAGGCGTGGGAGATGGGTCGGACACGGTTGGGGGCCCTGTCAATCATCGTGGGTGGAAAACCTCAGTGAAGGAAGACATGTCAGAAGCACTGTTTTGGAAAGTGGCATCATCGGAACAGATGCGACAGAGGCGAAGGAACTGAGAGAATGGGATGGAGTACTTACAGGAAGCAGGGTGTGAGGAGTTGTAGTTGAGGTAGCGGTGAGAGTCGCTGGGCTTGTAATGAATATTGATGTACAGTCTGTCACCAGAAATTGAGACAGAGAGGTCAAGGAAAGGAAGGGAAGTATCGGAGATGGACCATGTGAAAGTGATGGAGGGGTGGAAATTGGAAGCAAAATTGATAAATTTTTCGAGGTCTAGACGAGAGCATGAAGCAGCACCGAAACAGTCATTGGTGTACCAAGAGAAGAGTTGTTGCGGGGGGAGCCTGAGTAGGATTGGAACAAGGAATCTCTCATTTGGACCTGGAAAAATTTATCAATTTTGCTTCCAATTCTCCATCACTTTCACACGGTCCATCTCTGACACTTCCCTCCCCTTTTTTGACCTCTCTGTCTCAATTTCTGGTGATAGACTGTGCACCAATATTATATTTAATTGACTGCCACTGCTCTTCAAGAAATGCCTACCTCCTTGAAGAAGTTCTGTTCTTTTCTGCGACAAGATTTCCGTTCCTCTCTTTTGCCTTGCTCACCTTCATTGCTTTCTATTTCCCTCCTGGTGTTTGACAAGATGTTTACTAAAACCCGCTTTCACAGCCATATCTCCTTTCTCAGTGACTGTCTCCGTCTCAGATTTACCCCACGTGGATTTCAACTGAAATTCCACCCCTCATGTTTCGAACCCACCCAGGATTACAGGTATCTCCGGGACATAAAACGTTTCTCGGACTGCTGTTCCCGTCACATTCTAAAATCCACACTCAGTGCCATGCGCCGCCATATGAACACACTCGACCTCTCCCTCCAGCAGCACCGCTGTACCCTTTTTCAAAGCTGCGCGTGCCCCCAGTTTCATTTTATTCTTCGGCTCATCCGACGCCTCAACAAGAAACTTTTTCTCTTTCTCTCAAGTGCTAAGGAACGCAAGCTCCAACAACTCATCGACACCAACACCCATCTAGGACCCTCCACCCCTGCCCGTCCCTCCGTCCCCACCCCATCTTCCAATCCCAACCCCAGGCGTGTATTCACTATACCCCCTGACCTTCCCCTCTCCGATGCTGAACGTTCAGTGCTCAGCAAAGGACTTAGTTTCATACCCTTACGCCCTCACCTCAATTAATTTCGGGCTCGGCATGATGCTGAACTCTTCTTCCGCTGTCTTCGTCTCCGGGCTCACTTCTTTGGGCAGGAGTCCTCTCCCAATTCAACGGATCCTTTTACCCATCTCCAATATTCTCCCTCCACCTGGACCCCTCCCTCTGTATTCTTACCGTCTCTTGATCTTTTCATTGAGAACGCGACATTAGTCGTTTCAGTTTCTCTGCTCCTCTCACCCATTCTAACCTGTCTCTCTCTGAACTTACTGCACTCCATTCTCTCAGGTCCAACCCTGACATTGTCATCAAACCCGCTGACAAGGGTGGTGCTGTTGTTGTCTGGCGCACTGACCTCTACCTCGCAGAGGCTGAGCGTCAACTCGCAGACACTTCCTCCTACCTCTCCCTGGACCATGACCCCACCACTGAACGTCAAGCCATTGTTTCCAGGACTGTCACTGACCTCATCTCCTCTGGGGATCTTCCTCCCACAGCTTCCAACCTGATAGTCGCCCAACCTCGGACGGCCCGCTTCTATCTCCTACCCAAAATCCACAAACAGAACTGCCCCGGTAGACCGATCGTCTCAGCTTGCTCCTGCCCCACAGAACTCATTTCTCGTTATCTTGACTCCCTTCTCTCTCCCCTTGTCCAGTCCCTTCCCACCTACATCCGTGATTCCTCTGACACCTTACGTCGCATCAACAATTTCCAGTTCCCTGGCCCCAACCGCTTCCTCTTCACCATGGACGTCCAATCCCTCTACACCTCCATCCCCCACCAGGATGGTCTGAGGGCCCTTAGCTTCTTCCTCGAACAGAAGCCCGAATAATCCCCATCCACCACTACTCTCCTCCGTCTGGCTGAACTTGTTCTCACGCTGAACAATTTCTCCTTCAACTCCTCTCACTTCCTCCAAATAAAAGGTGTGGCTATGGGTACCCGCATGGGCCCCAGCTATGCCTGTCTCTTTATGGGGTATGTGGAACATTCCTTGTTGCAGTCCTACTCCGGCCCCCTTCCACAACTCTTTCTCTGGTACATCAATGATTACTTCGGTGCCGCTTCATGCTCTTGTTGGGACTTGGAAAAACTTATTAATTTTGCTTCCAATCTCCACCCCTCCATCATTTTCACGTGGTCCATCTCTGACACTTCCCTTCCCTTCCTTGACCTCTCTGTCTCAATCTCTGGTGATAGACTGTCCACCAATATCCATTACAAACCCACCGACTCCCACAGCTACCTCGACTACAGCTCCTCACAGCCCGCTTCCTGTAAGGACTCCATCCCATTCTCTCAGTTCCTTCGCCTCCGTCGCATCTGTTCTGATGATGCTACCTTCAAAAACAGTTCCTCTGACATGTCCTCCTTCTTCCTTAACCGAGGTTTTCCACCCACGGTCGTTGACAGGGCCCTCAACCGTGTCCGGCCCATCTCCCGCGCATCCGCCCTCACGCCTTCTCCTCCCTCCCAGAAACATGATAGGGTCCCCCTTGTCCTCACTTACCACCCCACCAGCCTCCGCATTCAAAGGATCATCCTCCGCCATTTCCGCGAACTCCAGCATGATGCCACCACCAAACACATCTTCCCTTCACCCCCCTTATTGGCATTCCGTAGGGATCGCTCCCTCTGGGACACCCTGGTCCACTCCTCCATCACCCCCTACACCTCAACCCCCTCCTATGGCACCACCCCATGGCCACGCAAAAGATGCAACACCTGCCCCTTCACTTCCTCTCTCCTCACCGTCCAAGGACCCAAACACTCCTTTCAAGTGAAGCAGCATTTCACTTGCATTTCCCCCAACTTAGTCTACTGCATTCGTTGCTCCCAATGTGGTCTCCTCTACATTGGAGAGACCAAACGTAAACTGGGCGACCGCTTTGCAGAACACCTGCGGTCTGTCCGCAAGAATGACCCAAACCTCCCTGTCGCTTGCTATTTTAACACTCCACCCTGCTCTCTTGCCCACATGTCTGTCCTTGGCTTGCTGCATTGTTCCAGTGAAGCCCAACGCAAACTGGAGGAACAACACCTCATCTTCCGACTAGGCTCTTTACAGCCTTCCGGACTGAATATTGAATTCAACAACTTTAGGTCGTGAGCTCCCCCATCCCACCCCCTTTCTGTTTCCCCCTTCCTTTTTTTTCCAATAAATTATATAGATTTTTCTTTTCCCACCAATTTCCATTATTTTAAAATATCTTAAAATCTTTTATGCTCTCCCCAACCCCACCAAAGCTATACCTTGAGTGCCCTACCATCCATTCTTAATTAGCACATTCGTTTAGATAATATCACCAACTTTAACACCTATGTGTTCTTCTGTTCTATTGTTGTTGACATCTTTTGATGATCTGCTTCTATCACTGCTTGTTTGTCCCTACAACCACAGCCCCCCCCTCCACTTCTCTCTCTCTCTCTCTGCGCCCCCCCCCCCCCACACAACTTAAACCAGCTTATATTTCAACTCTTTCTTGGACTTGAACTCAAGTTCTGTCGAAGGGTCATGAGGACTCGAAACGTCAACTCTTTTCTTCTCCACCGATGCTGCCAGACCTGCTGAGTTTTTCCAGGTAATTCTGTTTTTGTTTTGGATTTCCAGCATCCGCAGTTTTTTTGTTTTTAATATTTATTACAAGCCCACTGACTCCCACAGCTACCTCAACTACAGCTCCTCATGCCCTGCTTCCTGTAAGGACTCCATCCGATTCTCTAAGTTCCTTTGCCTCCGTCGCATCTGTTCCGATGATGCCACTTTCCAAAGCAGTGCCTCTGACATGCTCTTCCTTAACCAAGGTTTCCCACCTATGGCGGTTGACAGGGCCCCCAACCGTGTCCGACCCATTTTCCGTTCCTCTGCCCTCATACCTTCCTCTCCTTCCCAGAACCATGATAGGGTCCCCCTTGTCCTCACTTATCACCCCACCAGCCTCCGCATTCAAAGGATCATCCACCGCCATTTCCGCCAACTCCAGCATGATGCCACCACCAAACACATCTTCCCTTCACCCCTGCTGTCGGCATTCCGTAGGGACCGTTCCCTCTGGGACACCCTGGTCCACTCCTCCATCACCCCCAGCACCTCAACCCCCCTCCCACGGCACCTTCCCATGGAATCGCAGAAGGTGTAACACATGCCCCTTTACTTCCCCCCTCCTCACCATCCAAGGGCCCAAACACTCCTTTCAAGTGAAGCAGCACTACACTTGCACTTCCCTCAATTTGGTCTACTGCATTCACTGCTCCCAATGCGGTCTCCTCTATAGTGGAGAGACCAAACACAGATTGGGTGACCGCTTTGCGGAACACCTTCGGTCTGTCCGCAAGCATGACCCAGATCTTCCTCTCGCTTGCCATTTCAACACACCACCCTGCTCTCATGCCCAAGTGTCCATCCTCGGCCTGCTGCAATGTTCCAGTGAAGCTCAACGCAAACTGGAGGAACAGTACCTCATATTCCGATTAGGCACTTTACAGCCTTCCAGACTTAACATTGAGTTCAACAACAAACCATGAACTCTCTCCTCCATCCCCATCCCTTTTAGATCCCCCCATTTTTTCGATACTCATTTTTATTTCTTTATTATTATTTCTTTATTTTTTCCCACTTACTTTCGTTATTATTATTTCTTAAATTTATTTGCATTTTTGTATTCATTGTTTTATCCCCAGCTTTTAGCCTTTTTGATCTTATTTCTCACCACCATCCCCTCCCTTCACACACACACACACACACACACACACACCCTTTAGCCAGCACCACCACTATTAGCAACCCTTTGACCTTTTATTTATAAGATCTTTCGCAATCTCTCCTTTGCCTCCACCTATCGCTGGCCTTCTATCCAGCTTCACCTATTCCAACCCCCCTTAAACAGTATATATTTCAGCTCATTTCTACTTCCCTTTACCTCTGAGTAAGAGTCATATGGACTTGAAAAGTTAACTCTCTCTTTCTCTCCACAGATGCTTTCAGACCTGCTGAGTTTTTCAGCATTTTTTGTTTTTGTTTCCAATTTAGACCTTATCACTTTCCCTCTGATCCCATCTATTACTCTCGTTCTATCTGCTCTCCAAATTTTCCTTTTTCTTCTCTAATGTTACTGCCTGGTTCCCATACCCCTGCCAAGTTCATTGAAACCTTCCCCAATAACACTAGGAAATTGCCCCACAAGGACAATTGTTCAGGTGCAACCTCAACGACTTGTACAGGTCCAATCTCTCGCCGAACCCGTCGCAGTGTCCCTGGAATTTAAAGCCCTTCTTCCTGCATCATCACTCCAGCCATGCACTCATCTGCTCTACCCTCCTATTTCTATACTCATTAGCGAGAGGCACGCGGAGTAACCTGGAGACTACTACCTTTGAGGTCCTGCTTGCGAGTTTCTTTCCTAGCTCCCAAACCTCATCCCTCTTTCTACCAATGTTGTTGCTACTAATAGGGGCCATGACCTCTGGCTGTTCACCCTTCCCTCCTCAGGGTGTTATGCAGGCGCTTGTTGACATCCTTGATCCTGGCACAAGAGTGGCAACATACCTTCCTGGATTCAGCTCTGTGGCCACAAAAATACCCCTCTGTTCCCATAACCAAAGAATCACCTATTGCTTTCCCAATCTTCCTGCTATTTTTTCCGCACCTCCCCCCAACCTCTCTCTACATACCGCTGAGCCAGCTATATGCCAAGGACTTGGCTCTGGCTGTATTTCTCAGATGAACCATCACTCTCAGTGGTTTTCAGAACAGAAAACTGGTTGGAGAGCGAGATGCACTCGGTACAGCTGCACTATCTGCTTGGTCCTCCTTGACCCATTCCATTTATGCTTCCATGATCTCAAGCTGCAGGGTGACCACATCTAGAAACATGCTATCCACAAAACTCAAGTTTCATGGATCTCAACAACTTCAAAATAACTTCGCTGATTTTCAATGCTATCCTTTTGCAAAAGAACCCTAGTGCTTTGCATTTCTTAAGTCTTATTAACTTGTCACTATTTTGTGATCTGTAGCCCTAGATCCCTTTGTCCCTCTACCCCATTTAAACACTTATTTTCCATATGCTAATGACACCCAGCTTTACCTCACCACCACTTCGTTCCTCCACTGTTGATAAATTATCAGATTATTTAGCTGACATCCAGCACTGGATGAGCTGAAATTTCCTCCAATGAAACCTTGGCAAGACTGAAACCATTGCCTACAGTCCTTGCTACAAACTCCATTCTGTGGCTGCTGAATCTGTTTTTCTTCTTGGCAATGTCTGAGACTGAGCTACGTCATCTTGGTGTCATATTTGACTCTGAGCTGAGCTTCTGACCACATCTGTCTCATCACTAAGACCACCTGTTTCCACCGTAACATTGCCCAACTTTGCTTCTGTTTCAGCTCATCTACTGCTGAAATCCTCAGTCATGCCTTTGTTACAACTAGACTTGACTATTCCAACTCCTGTCTGGTCTCCCACATTCTATCCTCTGTAAACTTGAGGTCATTCAAAACCCTGCTTCCCATGTCCTGACTTACACCAAGTTCCGTTCATCCATCATCCCTGTGCTCGTTAAGGTACATTGGCTCCTGGTCAAGCAGTGTCTTCATTTTAAAATTTGCCATCCTTGTTTTCAAATTCTCCACCATGGACTCGCCCATCCTTATCTCTGTAACTTCTTCCAGCCCCACAGCCCCCCAAGACATCTAAATTCCTCTAATTCTGACTTCATGAAAAACAATAATTTTAATGGCTCCGCTATTGGTGGTCCCGTCTTCAGTTGCCTAGGCCCTAAGTTCTGGAATTCCTTCAGTAAACATCTCCTAGTCTCAACCTCTTGTTGCTCCTTTAAGATACTCCTTAAAACCTACCTCTGATCAAGCTTTAGACCATCTGCCCTAATATTGCCTTATGCTTCATAGTGTTTAATTTTGCTTTATAGTGCTCCTATTTTGAAATTGTGCTTAAGACTCCTGAGTCCAAATCTTTACTGTAAATAGTGAACAATAATGGTCCCACCACTGATCCTTGTGATGACTACAGGGCTAGTTTTGATCACATTCTCACCCCTAGCAATCTGGGACTTGTTCCACGAGCGGGGACTGTGGCTTTTCTCATTGGCTGCACCTTGTCTTCTCAACTGGGATTTTTTATTACTTTATAAAGGGATTTTTTATTACTTTATGCTATATAATCATAAGTTGTTCTTGAGTATGTGGCCTGCTTAATCTTCCTATCAAAATGTGCAGCTCACACCTGCCTGTGTTGAAATTAATTTGCCAATTGCACATCCAATCTGCAAGTTTATTATTGCCTTCCTTTATTTTGCTGCAGTTCCCCTTCTTCATTAATTCATTCTGATTTGGTGTTGCCTACAAATTTTGAAATTGTGCTTAAGACTCCTGAGTCCAAATCTTTACTGTAAATAGTGAACAATAATGGTCCCACCACTGATCCTTGTGATGACTACAGGGCCAGTTTTGTTCACATTGTCACCCCTAGCAATCTGGGACTTGTTCCACGAGCGGGGACTGTGGCTTTTCTCATTGGCTGCACCTTGTCTTCTCAACTGGGCTTCGGCCTGCTCTCCGCAGTCCTAACCTTCTGGTCTTGTTTTATTCTTAATAGATTTCAGTAATTGTCTTATTTTACAGCATTCTCATCTGTCACTTGTATGTTATTTCTGGCTGGATCCTGTGTTTTGATAGCAATTTGCAGCAATCTTCTTTCTTTTACAAAGAAAACTGTTCTGTACATCAGTTGGCCAAGAAAACTGAAAGTGGAAGGCTTCGGCAAGAAGAAAGTTGTTGCAGAGAAACACGCTGCAGCAGCTGCCTGCAGGATATTCAAGGTATGATTACACCACATACTGGCCACTGTGGACTTTTGCAGTTGCGGCTGAGTGGCACAAGAATTCCATTTGTTCTCCTTGGGTTCCCAGGGTAACATGGCAGAGGGTTCTTGAAAGCTTCCATGTAGGTTGCAATGGAAGTATTGCTGGAGCTTGTGATCAGGCTTCTTGATGCCCGTTCATCTTTCGGAAGGTAGGAATCTGGTGCAGTGTGGATTCTGATTATTGGGTAACATAACTGGAGTTTTCTGGGTGTATTTCATCTTCAGGAGGAAGTCAGCCACCAAATATTGGTTGGGTTCAGTTGTGGCACCATTCATGGTCAGATATCCTTGCCACCTTTGCTCATGGATGATTAATGCACATAAGGATAATTAATACCCATTAGAATATTTACAGACAAAGGGGCAATGCTGTTAAGCACTGGGGCAAAGCTCTTGCCTAGATGTGGTGCTATGAGTCACCCTGCTTTCAGAACAGATACATATGTTCCGAAATCCTATCGCTTCTATGTTGTAAACCGCACACCATTGATTGATCTGGATGTTTGATGATCAAGTTTGTTTGAAGACTGTACCTGTTGGTTGTGTTTGGCAGCAATGGGGTCTATTGGGACCAAGGAACCAGCTGTTCCAAGCTCAAGAGTACCAGGATTTGGCTGAAAAATTTTCAGCTTTAGCTGTCGGTGAGCCACACTTGGTGATGGGCAACACAATCAACAAAGCTTTCAGGAAGGAGAGTTTTGAGAAAGAAGCATCTCAACCAAGTGAAGAGGGTCTACTGGAGGCAAATGAGGTGGACGAGGAGGTGGAGGAAGGGATAATGGACTGTACGGAGTTTCTCTCTGTTACAGACAAAGCATCTGAGTACAAACCCGTGTCAAGGTAATCCAATAATTGTTTAATCTTCCTTTGTATGGTAGTGTTGGCTGGATGCAGACCCTCTAACAACATTGCGATTGATGCTTCAGCACTGATACTTTTGATTGTCTGGTTTGATTCCATACTCCTGATCTCAATCTTCACCTTCAAATGGATGGGTTTGTTATGTGGAAGTCTACGTAGATTGCAATTGGTCTGAATACTGGAATAAAAACAGAAATGCTGGAGATATTCAGCGGGTTAGGCAGCATTTGTGGAGTGAAACAGAGCTAATATCTCAGGTGGAGGTGATCTATCTCCGTACTGCGCTGAAGTGTCAGGCTAGAAGTGGTCAGGTCTCTGGAGTGGACCCTGAACCTGCAACATACTGACTCGGGTGAGACTGCTAACACTGAGCCAAGGAGGAATGACAGGGGGTTGGGAACCAGTGCAATAGGTCAGCAGGTGAAATAAATGACTGGGAACTGGTGAATATGGCCAGTAGGACTAAGAGGTAGAGAAGGCAGGGAGAAATTACTGAACACAATGAGACTGGGGGTCTGAAATGCATTTGTTTCAATGCGAGAAGTATAACAGGTAAGGCAGATGAGCTTAGAGCTTGGATTAGTACTTGGGACTATGATGTTATTGCTATTACAGAGATTTGGTTGAAGGATGGACAGGATTGGCAGATAAACGTTCCAGGATTTAGATGTTTCAGGCAGGATAGATAGAGATGTAGAAGAGGTGGGGGAGTTGCACTGCTGGTTAGGGAGAATATCACAGCTATATGACAGGAGGTCACCTCGGAGGGCTCATGTAGTGAGGCAGTATGGGTAGAGCTCCGGAATAGGAAAGGTGCAGTCACAATGTTGGGGATTTACTATAGGCCTCCCAATTGCCAGCAGGAGATAGAGGAACAGTTATGTAGGCAGATTTTGGAAAGATGTAAAAACAGTAGGGTTGTTGTGGTGGGTGATTTTAACATTCCCTATATTGACTGGGAATCACTTAGTGTTAGGGGTTTGGATGGTGCAGAATTTGTAAGGTGCATCCAGGCGGGCTCCCTGAGACAATATTTAGTAGTCCAACTAGGGAAGGGGCAATACTGGACCTGGTATTAGGGAATGAACCCGGCCAGGTGGTCAAAATTTCAGTAGGGGAGCATTTCGGGAAAAGTGACCATAATTCAGTAAGTTTCAAGGTACTGATGCATAAGGATAACAGGACTCCTCGGGTTAAGCTGCTAATTGGGGGAAGGCTAATTATAACTAATATTAGGCAGGAACTGAGGAATCTAGAACCTAGGCGGATGTTTGAGGGAAAATCAACACCTGACATGTAGGGGGCTTTCAAATGTCAGTTGATAGGAACTCAGGACTGGCATGTTCCTGCTAGGATGAAGGATAAGTATGGCAAGTTTCAGGAACCTTGGATAACGAAGGATATTGTGAGGTTAATCAAAAAGAAAAGGGAACAATTCGCAAGGGCTAGAGGGCTGGGAACAGATGAAGCCGGTGGAGAATATAAAGAAAGTAGGAAGAAACTTAAGCAAGGAGTCAGGAGGGCTAAAAGGGGTCACGAAAAGTCATTGACAACCAGGATTAAGAAAAATCCTAAGGCCTTTTATACATATGTAAAAAGCAAGAGGGTAGCCAGGGAAAGGGTAGGCCCACTCAGGGAAAGAGGTGGGAATCTGTGTGTGAAGCCAGAAGAAATGGGAGAGATACTAAATGAATACTTCTCATCAGTATTCACCAAAGAGAAGGACTTAGCGGTCGATTTGTCTAGGGAAGAGTGTGTAGATAGCCTGGATCATGTTGAGATCAAAAAAAAGGAGGTGTTAGGCGTCTTGAAGAATATTAAGGTGGATAAGTCCCCAGTGCCGGATGGGATCTACCCCAGACTACTGAGGGAGGCAAGGGAGGAGATTGCTGGGGCCTTGACAGAAATCTTTGTATCCTCACTAGCTACGGGTGAGGTCCCAGAGGACTGGAGAATGGCCAGTGTTGTTCCATTGTTTAAGAAGGGTAGCAGGGATAATCCAGGAAATTACAGGCCGGTGAGCCTTATGTCAGTGGTAGGGAAATTATTAGAGAAGATTCTTCGTGACAGGATTTGCTACCATTTGGAAGCAAATGGGTGTATTAGTGAGAGGCAGCATGGTTTTGTGAAGGGGAGGTCGTGTCCCACTAACTTGATCGAGTTTTTCGAGGAAGTGACAAAGATGATCGACGATGGAAGGCAGTGGATGTTATCTACATGGATTTCAGTAAGGCCTTTGACAAGGTCCCTTATGGTAGACTGGTACAGAAGGTAAAGTCGCACGGGATCAGAGGTGAGCTGGCAAGATGGATACAGAATTGGCTTGGTCATAGAAGACAGAGGATAGCAGCGGAAGGGTGCTTTTCTGAATGGAGAGCTATGACTAGTGGTGTTCCACATGGATCAGTGCTGTTTGTAGTATACGTAAATGATTTGGAGGAAAATGTAACTGGGTTAATTAGTAAGTTTGCAGATGACACTAAGGTTGGAGGAGTTGCAGATAGTGAAGAGGATTGTCAGAGGATACAACAAGTTATAGATCAGTTGGAGACTTGGGCGCAGAAAAGACAGATGGAGTTTAATCCGGACAAATGCGAGGTAATGCATTTTGGAAGGTTTAATACAGGTAGGAATTATACCTTAAGTGCATCGACGGGCAGAGGGATCTGCGTGTATAGGTCGACAGGTCACTGAAAGTGGCAACGCAGGTGGATAAGGTAGTCAGGAAGGCATATGGCATGCTTGCCTTCATCGGCAGGGGTATTGAGTATAAAAGCTGGTAAGTCATGCTGCAGCTGTATAGAACCTTGGTTAGGCCACACTTGGAATATTGTGTGCAATTCTGGTTGCCACATTACCAGAAGGATATGGAGGCATTGGAGAGGGTGCAGAGGAGGTTTAGGATGCTGCCCGGTCTGGAGGTTATTAGCTATGAGGAGATGTTGGAGAAACTCGGATTGTTCTCGCTAGAGCGACGGAGATTGAGGGGCGACTTAAAGAAGTTTACAAAATTATGAGTGGCATGGACAGAGTAGATAGTCAGAAGCTTTTTCCCAGGGTGGAAGAGTCAATTACTAGGGGACATAGATTTAAGGTGAGAGGAGAAAGCTTTAGAGGAGATGTGTGGGGCAAGTTTTTTACGCAGAGGGTAGTGAGTGTCTGGAATTCGCTGCCAGAGGAGGTGGTGGAAGCAGGTACAATAGTGGTCTTTAAGAGGCAGTTGACAAATACATGAATAGGATGGGAATAGAGGGATACAGACCCCGGAAGTGCAAAATGTTTTAGTTTGACAGGCAATATGATCAGCGTAGGCTTGGAGGGCCGATGGGCCTGTTCCTGTGCTGTACTTTTCTTTGTTCTTTGTTCTTTGAATGGAGTATGGGGCAGCTCTCAGGCCTTGGCAATCCAAACCCAAAGAGTTGGCAATTCTCCTGCATTTTCACTTGTGTTTCCTATTTCTGTTTGTTCTGTTTAAGTGTTTTGGGCTTGAAGGCTTGCAATGGATCATTGCCACTGGATGATCCTACATGGGAACACCAAATTTATCTTTGCCAGCAACCTGTGATAGGTGGAAATTATTGGGAACTGGGATCTAAAATATGTGGTTCTTTTGGTTCCATTTACATGCCTTCAGGTCTCTGAAGAGAAATGACTTGCATCTTTTGATTTTATAGGTCGGTAGGGAGGGGTGGGAGAGAAATTGTTCAACTGGACCTCACTGTCTGTTCATAATAAATGTGACAATTATTTTCCGGTTTGTCAAATTTTGTGTTTTAGCATTGATGCTCTTGACTCCAGTCCACTTCAGGTTTTGGAGGTGCATGGTAGGAAGCCAAAAAAAAACATGGGGAGCAACAGACCTTGGTCTGTTGGAGTTGGGAGCCGTGATTGAAGACTGGCCTGGGTGTCAATCTGAATAGATTACTGCACTATCTGGGTCTTCTGCAGAGTAATCTTAGGTTCTGCCCCTGACTTTTCCTTCCCTTTCAATCTCACTCTATGATGTCATAAGCTGTTGTGATATCAGAGCTGCTACCATGAGCTCACAAAGTAACAGTTTCATGATCATCCTATACTGCCACTCTAGAACAAGATTTACTTTTGAATGCATTCCATACACAATCTCTTTGTGGCACAGTATAACCAACCTGTGGCTGTGTGCTTCCTTTCCTGTGCTCACTGTTTATGTGGCCAGTGTTAACACTGATTTTTCGCTGTATGTTTGGGCAGAGCACTGCGGGGTATCATGACTGATGACACCAGCGCGATGAGGGCCCTAACCCAGTTCCCTGAGCCAAAGAACCTCCTGTCAAAAGTTATACAGATAGCAACTACCTCTTCTACAGTCACAGTGAGTAAAAGTGAGCGACTCGGAGATAATTTGATTGTTGTCCCTCTCAGAAGGTCTGAGATGGCCTGACCTGTGGCTGAGTGAAGGTGAAAGGTAGGGGAAGTTGGCTGTGGATGGTAGGGGGCCAGAGTTAAAATGTGAGGACAAATGAATGCTCTGGAATTTTGCTTAATTATTCTTGGAGGCCAAGAGATTAAATTAGCATGACGAGTCTAATATAGAGTAGTTGCTACATGATTTTTGGACAGGGATTAAATGGGTGGGTAGAGTCCTAGTAGAGTCGAGTGTGCAGAACTACTCTTGTTGCCTGTTCACCAACACACTCTTTGTCTGCCTAATCAAATTCCTCTATGGCCTTAGCTTATCCTAGCTCTACAAAAAAATTCCCTCTGTAACTCACCTTCGGTTATTTTCTATGTTGAATACAAGTTATTGCCGCACTGTTGAAGTCAGTAACTGGGACACTGTGATTGGTGTTGGTGTTTCTGGACTAGGAGAGGATGAAAATAAAATCATTTGGTGTTCCACTCTTGCTTGCTGGCCACCTGTGGGCATTAAATTTGAACAGCTTACAACACTCTCAGTCAAGGCTACCACATGAAGAATGACCACTTGGTTGAGATAGCAGAGGCCTACTGGTGACTGAAACATGATTTTGGCATATGTCTGGCCCTGTATGAAATTTTGGAAAAAATTGGAAGAGTAAGGACAAATTTATTCCAATATGTGCCTTAATTTTTGATTTCAAAAAAATTGCCTTTGTAGAAGGCCCTTCACCACCTCATTCCTCTATTTGGTTGCCACGGCACCAAGTGTTAACACATAGTTAGTTAACGCTTTCTTCCTTAGTTTTGCTGCAATATTGATTAGTCACGTTAAAACTACAGTGAAAAAGGATGTTTGGGTCAACATTTGATGTTGAATCCTCCACAAGGGCCATAGATCTAAGCCTTTGTACCTACTCTGTTCCTCTGTTCTTTATCCCCCTTTTGGTCAACCACCTATCTAACTTATTTTTAAATGTGACATGGTTTCTGCTTCAATCATAAATTCTGGAAATGTATTTCACAGTCTTCGTATAAAAGGGATTCTCCTGCTCTCTTTCCAAAGCCTTTTGCATTTAAGCTTCTAACTACATCTCCTTGCCTGAGATCCTTCAAATCATTGGAGCCCATTTATATCTATTCTGCCCCATCCTTTTCAAAATTTTAAACACCTCTGTCGAATCACTCCATAATCTTCACTGTTTTAAAGCCCTGGTAAAACTTGGCTCATTACAGTTTCATTAAGAACTATCTCCTGAACAAGCCTTGTTTAGTGGATATTGTAAGCAGGGAGTCACCACCTTATATTTAAAATTTTACTCTGGACAATAATCTCCAACAGGGTTAATAATTACAAAAGAGAAAAAACTGGGTTGCATTTATATAGCACTTTCCACATCCTTAGGACGTCCCAAAGCAAAGTTCTTTGTCTCATTAACTGAATGCCTAACCAGATGCCCTTCCAGTATTTATGCTGTATGTTATATGAGTTGCTGACTTCCTGTTTGATGCACTCTGTAATGCAATTTTGCCACACATTTTAAGGAAGTACAAAAAAACAAAAGCAGCCAATTACAATGTACAGATATATTCTCCAAGAACAGAAAATGCCAAGAGCCACACTACCTGTAACTTCTTCATTGATCTCTCCATTAACAAAGTGAGGTTTCTGATATTCAGCCTGAATATTAACGTTTGGACTTGCCCAGTGTTTATTTGCCATCATTTAGTTTTTAGCCTTAAAAGACTTCAGCTGCAGAATAGTGTAGGGCATTTCACCTGGTGTAACTCCAATATTGTTGCATCACACGACTATCAGAGTGATCACAGATGAACTAGATCAACCTTTCTTTGGCCCAGCAATTCCTATGTTTCAGCTTATAAATGGCGGTCATACCTCTTTAACATGTATGTGCTACTCCATCAGGACTATCTGAGATACACTACAGAAGACGGTTCAGTGAAGATATGTCGCCTTGAGGTGCAGTGGCCGACCCCGATGACCTTTGTTGCAAGTGGTCGGCGGAAAACCGAGGCAGAAAGAAGAGCAGCAGCTCTAGCCTGTAAGAAGTTGAAGGTGATTGTAACTTGCTCCAAGCCACACTTGTGCACAGCGTTGGGCTGGGTGCTGTGGCTGACATTACTAAATGTGTCTTTCTTTTCCAATGTGGAGTACCAGCTGAGTGATTAAATAGTGGATGGTCAGCTGTAAGTCCTCTTATTGCTCTTCAGCTAGGTGATGGAGTTTCAAATTCGCCATAGAGCCTTGGAGGTTTACAGCATAGAAAAAGTACCTTCGGCCCATCAAGTCTGTGCCAGTCAAACAAGTATCTAACTATTCTAATCCCATTTTCCAGCACTAGGCCCATAGCCTTTTATGCCATGGCATCGCAAGTGCACATCCAAATACTTCTTAAATGTTATGAGGGTTTCTGCCTCCACCACCCTTTCAGGCAGTGAGTTCCAGATTTCTAGCATCCGCAGTTTTTTGATTTTAGTTCCAGATTGCACCCCCTCTGGATGAAAAAATTCTTCCTCACATCCCCTCTGAACCTCCTGCCCCTTAACTTGAATCTATGCCCTCTGGTTTTGATCCCTCCACCAAGGGGAAAAGTTCCTTTCTGTCTACCCTATCTATGCCCCTCATAATTTTATACACCTCAATCATGGTCTTCCTCAATCTCCTCTGCTGCAAGGAAAATAAGCCCAGTCTATCAAATCTCTCCTCATAACTAAAACTTTCCAGCCCAGGCAACATCCTGGTAAATCTCCTTTGCACTCTCTCTAGTGCAATCACATCCTTCCTATAATGCGGATTCCAGAACTACACACAATACTCTAGCTGTGGCCTAACCAGCATTTTATATAGTTCCAGCATAACCTCCCTGCTCTTATATTCTATGCCTCGGCTAATAAAGGCGAGTATCCCATATGCCTTCTTAACCACGCAAGGAGTCAGAAGAGGGGGAATCAAGGGCAAGAACAAAAGACAGAAAGGGGAATAAGAAAAGTGTTAGACAGCGAAATCAAGGGCAAGAGTCAAACAAGGCCTCAGTGAAAAATAGTGGGAACGGGGCAAGTAATGTTAAAAAGACAAGCCTTAAGGTTTTGTGCCTTAATGCGAGGAGCATTCACAATAAAGTGGATGAATTAACCATGCAAATAGATGTAAACAGGTATGATATAGTCGGGATTACGGAGACATGGCTGCAGGGTGACCAGGGATGGGAATTGAACATCCAGGGTATTCAGTATTTAGGAAGGACAGACAAAAAGGAAAAGTTGGTGGAGTTGCATTGCTGGTTAAAAAGGAAATTAACACAATAGTGAGGAAAGATATTAGCTCCGACGATGTGGAATCTGGATGGGTAGAACTGAGAAACACTAAGGGGCAAAAAACGTTAGTGGGGATTGTATATAGACCCCCAAACTGTAGTGGTGATGTTGGGAATGGCATTAAACAGGAAATTAGAGACGCATGCAATAAAGGAACATCTGTAATTATGGGTGGCTTTAATCTGCATATAGATTAGGCAAATCAAATTAGTTACAATACCGCAGAGGAGGAATTCCTGGAGTGTATACGGGATGTTTTTCTGGACCAAGACGTTGAGGAACCAACTAGAGAACAGGCCACCCTAGACTGGGTATTGTGCAATGAGAAAAGAATAATTGGCAGTCTAGTTGTGCAAGGCCCCTTGGGGATGAGCAACCATAATATGATAGAATTCTTCATCAAGATGGAGAGTGACTGAGTTGATCCTGATACTAGGGAACTGAATCTTAGTAAAGGAAACTGCAATGATATGAAGCGTGTGTCAGCTATGATGGATTGGGAAACGTTACTTAAAGGGATGACAGTGGATAGGCAATGGCAAACTTTCAAAGAGCGCATGGATGAATTGCAGCAATTGTTTATTCCTGTCTGGTGCAAAAATAAAACAGGAAAGGTGACTAGACCATAGCTTACAAGGGAAATTAGAGATAGTATTAGATCCAAGGAAGAGGCATACAAATTGGCCAGAAAAAACAACAGACCTGAGGATTGGGAGCAGTTCAGAATTCAGCAAACAAGGCCCAAGGGATTGATTAAGAAGGAGAAAATAGAGTACTAGAGTTAGCTTGCGGGGAACATAAAAACTGACTGTAAAAGTTTCTATAGGTATGCGAAGAGAAAAAGATTGGTGAGACAAATGTAGGTCCCTTACAGTTAGAAACAAGGGAATTTATAATGGGGAACAACCAAATGGCTGACTAACTAAATACATACTTTGGTTCCGTCTTCACAAAGGAGGACACAAATAACATACCACAAAGGTTGGGGAACACAGGGTGTAGTGAGAGGGAGGAACTGAAAGAAATCAGTATTAGTAGGGAAATGGTGTTGGGAAAATTGATGGGATTGAAGGCCGATAAATCCCCAGGACCTGATAATCTTACATCCCAGAGTACTTAAGGAAGTGGCCCTAGAAA
The DNA here is from genome assembly GCF_017639515.1 of Carcharodon carcharias. NCBI lineage: Eukaryota > Metazoa > Chordata > Chondrichthyes > Lamniformes > Lamnidae > Carcharodon > Carcharodon carcharias. Next base: position 144,235,705 of record NC_054472.1, read on the forward strand.
TAGTGGATGCATTGGTGGTCATCTTCCGAGATTCTATAGACCCTGGAACAGCTCCTACAGATTGGAGGGTAGCTAACGTAACCCCACTATTTAAAAAGGGAGGTAGGGAGAAAACAGGGAATTATAGCCAGTCAGCCTGACGTCAATAGTGGGGAAAATTCTAGAATCCATTATAAAAGATTTAATAGCTGAGCACTTGGAAAACAGTGGCAGAATCGGACAAAGCCAGCATGGATTTACAAAAGGGAAATCGTGCTTGACAAATCTATTGAAACTTTTCGAGGATGTAACTAGTTGAGTTGATGAGGGAGAGCCAATGGATGTGGTTTAATCGGACTTTCAGAAGGCTTTCGACAAAGTCCCACATGAGAGATTAGCATGTAAAATTAGAGCACATGGGATTGGGGGTAGTGTATTGAGATGGATAGAAAACTGGTTGGCAGATAAGAAGCAAAAAGTAGGAATAAATGGGTCTTTTTTCGAATGGCAGGCAGTGACTAGTGGGGTATCGCAGGGATCGGTGCTGGAACCCCTGCTATTCACAATATAAATGATTTAGACGAGGGAACTAAATGTAATATCTCCAAATTTGCAGATGACACAAAGCTGGGTGGGAGGGTGAGCTGTGAGGAGGATGCAGAGATGCTTCAGTGTGATTTAGACAAGCTGAGTGAGTGGACAAATGCATGGCAGATGCAGTATAATGTGGATAAATGTGAGGTTATCCACTTTGGTAGCAAAAACAGGAAGGTAGATTATCTGAATGGCTATAAATTGAGAGAGGGGAACATGCAATGAGACCTGAGTGTCCTCGTACACCAGTCACTGAAGGTAAGCATGCAGGTGCAGCAGGTGGTAAAGAAGGTAACTGGCATGTTGGCCTTCATAGCCAGAGCATTCGAGTACAGGAGCAGGGATGTCTTTCTGCAATTATACAGGGCCTTGGTGAGACCACACCTGGAGTATAGTGTGCAGCTTTGGTCTCCTTATCTGAGGAAGGATGTTCCTACTATAGAGGGAGTGCAGGCAAGGTTTACCAGGTGATTCTTAGGATGGCAGGACTGACATATGAGGAGAGATTGAGTCGGTTAGGATTATATTCGCTGGAGTTCAGAAGAATGAGGGGGGGGATCTCATAGAAACCTATAAAATTCTAACGGGACTAGACAGGGTAGATGCAGGAAGGATGTTCCAGATGGTGGGGGAGTCCAGAACCAGGGATCACAGTCTGAGGATTCGGGGGTAGACCATTTAGGACTAAGATGAGGAGAAATTTCTTCACCCAGAGAGTGGTGAGCCTGAGGAATTCGCTACAACAGAAAGTAGTTGAGGCCAAAACATTGTATGTTTTCAAGAAGGAGTTAGATATAGCTCTTTGGGCGAAAGGGATCAAAGGATATGGGGAGAAAGCTGGAGCAGGCTATTGAGTTGGATGATCAGCCATGATCATATTGAATAGCAGAGCAGGCTCGAAGGGCCGAATGGCCTACTCCTCCTATTTTCTATGTTTATCTACCCGTCCTGCTACCTTAAGAGACCGGTGGACATGCACGCCAAAGTCCGTCTGATCTTCGGTACTTCCCAGGGTCCTACCAGTCATTGTGTATTCCCATGCCTTGTTTGTCCTGCCCAAGTACATCACCTCACACTTATCCGGATTAATTCCATTTGCCACTGATCAACCCATCTGACCAGCCCATCTAGATCCTCTTGTAATCTAAGGCTATTCTCCTCACTATTTACCACCCCACCAATTTTCATGTCATTCGAGAACTTACTGATCAACATTCAAGTCGAAATCGTTTATATATACCGCAAACAGCAAGGGACCCAACACCAATTCCTGTGGAACCCTACAGGACACAGGCATCCAGTCGCAAAAACACCCCTCGACCATCACCCTCTGCTTCCTGCCACTCAGACAATTGTGGATCCAATTTGCCAAATTGCCTTGGATCCCATGGGCTCTTACCTTCGTTATCAGTCACCCATTTGGGACCTTAGCAAAAGCCTTGCTGAAGTCTAAGTAGACTACATCAAATGCATTGCCCTCATCTACACACCTGGTCACCTCTTTGAAAAATTCAATCAAATTGGTCAGACATGACCTCCCCTTGACAAAACCATGCTGACTGTCCTTGATTAATCTCTGCCTCTCCAAGTGTAGACTAATTCTGTCCCTCAGAATTGCTCCCAATAGTTTCCCCACCACTGAGGTTAGACTGACTGGCCGGTAGCTCCCTGGTTTATCCCTTCCTCCCTTGAGTAATGGCATCTTGTTGGCTGTCCTCCAGTCCTCTGGCACCTCTCCTGTGGTTAGAGAGGTATTGAAAATTATTGCCAGTGCCTCTGCTATCTCCTCCCTTGCTTCACTCAACAGCCTGGGATACATTTCATCCGGGCCTGAGATTTATCTACTTTTAAGCTTGCCAGGCCACTTACAACCTCTGCCTTTTTTATGCTAATTTCTTTAATTATATCACTGTCCTTCTGCCTGATTTCCATACCCACATCGTCCCTCTCACTTGTGAACACCAACACAAAGTATTCATTTAGAACCCTACCTACGTCTTCTGGCTCCACACACAAATTGCCACTATGGTCCTTAATGGGCCCTACTCTTTCCCTGATTATCCTTTTACCCTTAATGTATTTGTAAAATAACTTTGGAATTTCCTTTATTTTATTTTCCAATGTTTTTCATGCCCATTTTTGATCTCCTGATTTCTTTTTTAAGTTTCCCCCCTACACATTCTATACTCCTCTAGGCCTTCTGCTGTTTTGAGCCCTCGGTATCTACCATAAGCCTCCTCTTTCCTCTTTATCCAATCCTATATAACCCTTGACATCCAGGGTTCCCTGGATTTGTTGGTCCCACCCTTTATCTTTACTGGAATATATTGGCCCTGTACTCTCCCTATTTCTTTCTTGAATGAGTCCCACTGCTCTGATGCAGATTTACCTAAAAGTAGCTGCTGCCAGTCCACTCTGGCCAAATCATGTCTGATCTTATTAAAATCGGCCTTCCCCCAATTTAGAATGCTGATTCCTGGCCCATCCTTGTCCTTTTCCATAACAATCTTGAATCTAACGGAGTTATGAACACTATCTGCAAAATGTTCCCCCACTGAAACCTCTACCACTTGTCCGGCTTCATTCCCTAAAATTAAGCCCAGTCTTGTAGGACTTTCTACGTACTGGCTTAAAAAGCCCTCCAGGATGCATTTTAAGAATTCCGCTCCTTCTAAACCTATCACACTACGGCTAAATCAGTTAATGTTGGAGAAGTTGAAATCCCCCGCTATTACTACTGTATTATTTTTACACTTCTCTGAAATTTGCCTACATATCTGCTCTTCTATTTCTCTCTGACTGTTTGGGGGCCTACAGTACACTCCCAGCAATGTGTTTACTCCTTTTTTGTTTTTCAGTTCTACCCATACTCATTCATTTGAGGAGCCTTCTAAGATTTCATTCCTCCTTACTGCTGTAATTGATTCCTTGATCAATGTTGCAATACCCCTTCCTTATTTACCTCCTTCCCTGTCTCGTCTGAAGACCCTATATCCTGGCCATCTATCAGGAAGAACTGATGTGTTCTGACTCAATCAGCGATTGCTGCAGTTGTGGAAGCACCAACACCACATGGACTGCAGAGGTTTAAGATGACCCACTTTCTCAGGGTAACTAGGGAGGGCATTAAATGTGGCCCTATCAGTGGTGCCCGAATAGCAAGAAAAAATTGTCCTCAGTGCTTTCAGAAGGGAAGAAATATTAGACATAGTTCATTCTCTTGCATGATAGAGTAAATGTTTCTCTAAGTTGTCCCATCAGGTACTCCCAGAACAAGTCACAAATGGAGTAAAGCTCCCTTCAAACTATCCAGTCAAACACTTCCAGGGCAGGCACAGCACAAGTTAGATACAGTGAAGCTCCCTCTGCACAGTTCCAGCTATGTACCCCAATCTCAGCCCCCTAATGTACCAAAGAAACATTTTCCCATTTCTCACGCCAGCCATTGTGTCGTCTTTACAAGTGAGGTTGTTATTCAGAGCTTAGTTAGGAGGTATTTTTCATACTATGCATGCATACCCATCAGGAATTGTAATATAACCATATCATACTTAGTCCTTCAATTTGAATTGGATTTGATGTGATTCCCAATGATGAAAATGTGTCTTTGTGAATCATTGCACCACACCATCCACAATAATTGTGAACTAGTGATCACTTTGTCTGACATGGCTCTTTTCACTGCATTGTGCATGCTGGACAAAATATTTCAGAAAAGTAGAGATAAATTTGTGTGTATTTTCCAGGATCTGGGCTTGCTTAACCAGAAAAATCATCCACTGACCCATGCCATGTACAATCTGACTGCCATAAAAGAGTTGAGTGAAAAGGAACGGAGGCCGACCAGGCTAGAAATCCCTGAGAGCCTCCAGCAACGAATCCAGCAATATCTGGACCAGGTCAGTTGCAGCCTCGTATCCATTAAATTAAGGGCTGACATATCTGCCTGTTTCTTAAGACAATTGTCGATTCAGAATATCTTGCTTGTTTCACCTTATGATCTTATCCTACCTTATCAGGTCTGTTAACTTGCGTCATTCTTTTCAAATTTCAATAAACTTCTTTAAAATTGTAGCGAGACTGAAGAAACTGTTCTCCTTAGAGCAGAGAGGTTCAAAAATTGAGAGGCTTTGAAAAAGTAAATAAGGAGAAACTTTCCACTGGCAGGAGAATTGGTAATCAGAGGTCACAGATTTAAAATAATTGGTAAAAGAACAAGAGGGCAAGTTGAGAAGAAATGTTTTTGTACAGCAAATCATGATGATTTGGAATACACTGCCTGAAAAGGCTGGTGGAAGCAGATTCAATACTAACTTTCAGAGAGAGATAATTGAACAGGAAAAATTTGCAGGACCATCAGGAAAAAGCACTGGAATGGTGCTAATTAGATAGTTCTTTCAGAGACAACACAGACATAATGGGCCTAATTCGCACCTGTCCAATAAGATGCTAATTTTATTAACAGTTCTCCTCTGAAAGTATTGTTTGTTGTTGATATCGAATTCCACAGGCACTGGAGTCCTCTGGTAGCGCAGCTGAACCCAATCCCTTGATTGCAAGTCTAGTCACTGAGTGTCTTCTGGCTTTCTGCTTTTGGAGATGATGGTTGGTGGAGGGGTGCAGGGTGTACAAGGGCAAAGCCTGATCGCATTCCCATTCGACCTCTCCAACAACATGTTCCAACAGAGTTTGCTGAACCCTGGAGCAGAAATCCTGGTGTCCCTTCTCTTGGAGCTAAGTGACAGCAGGACCAGCTATGCATAGCAACTCCCATGACAGCAGTGTGATAAATGATCCCTGCTCCTCTTCGAAATATGCCATGCGATCTTTTATGTGTACCCAAGAGGGCACACAGGGCCTCAGTTTAATGCCTAATCTGAAAGATGGCACCCAATGCAACACTCCCTAACCACTGCACTGTAGTGTCAGTGGAAAACCTACCCTTTGATTTTATTTTTCTAACAAAAACTAATTTATCAAGCAAAATGCAAAAGTTACTGAAGTTTAATTAACCCTTACCTGATCCATTCACCTGCCTTCCCTCCCTAGATTGCTGGTCCAGTGACATTATCATTACGCCACCATCTGTCTCCTAGAAAGCTGCTCTCTTGTACAAGGAGTTGCTGCTCAAATGGGCCCATCACCACAACCACCCTTGGGGTAACTAGAGATGGCCAATAAACATGGCCCAACTAGTGTTGCACACATCCAAGCAACAAATTAAAACCTCTGAACCTCTGATACTGAGGGTTGTGGGTAAAGTAGATGGGAGTGGGGCTAATTGGATTGCTCTTTCAAACAGCCAGTGCAGGTATGATGGGCTGAATGGCCTCCTCCTGTGTGTTTCTACAAATCATCGTCTGAACCCGCACGTGAAGAATGTCTAATTGAGTAAGATACCAGACAACAACTGGGAAAGAAAGGGCTTGTATTTATGGGGATTGTCATTGTGTCTCTCAAACACTCAATGTTCTTCCCATTACTTTGAACAAAACTGTGGCAAAAAGCTGACACCTTTAGCAGAGAAGGGGGGAAAATTAAGAAATTATTCTATTTGAATGTTCATCATTCTTTTTTGTGGAATGTCTTCAATATTTGCTCATTAAACATAGAAATTCAGCTAATCCTTTTATTCTTTCTCTACCTATCCTCCCCACCATACCTGTGTCTGCCTCAGTACACATTAGAGACAGCCCCTGAACACTATGACTGTGAGCACAAGCCTATCAGCACTGGCCCAGAGATTGTGGATTCAATGTCTAGCAGTGATTTGATTAATGATGCCATCACAGGAGAAATGTATGTCCCAATGTTGAATGGAGAAGCAGAGCGAATCAGTCAGAAACTGCTCTGGCTTTGGCAGAAATCTCGGCCTGTGAAGGTTAAGCCATTGCCCGTGGACTTGCACAAGAAAACAATAGTCTCTACCATTGAAGAAAATCAGGTCATTGTCATAGCTGGAGCAACTGGATGCGGAAAGACCACCAGGATACCTCAGTTCATACTGGAGAAGTTCATAACCGACAATCGAGGAGCGCACTGCAACATTTTAATTACACAGCCCCGACGGATCAGTGCTGTGTCGGTGGGGCAACGGGTGGGCTACGAGATGGGGCCAAGCCTGAAGAAAAATGTGGGCTACCAGGTGAGGCTGGAGAGTATGTTGCCCCCTCGGGGAGGAGCCCTGCTTTTCTGCACTGTTGGCATCCTTCTGAAGAAACTGCAAGGGAATGCCTCACTAGAAGGCATCAGTCACGTCATTGTGGATGAAGTCCATGAACGTGACGTCAACACGGACTTCCTGCTCATTTTATTGAAGAATGTGATAGAAGCCAATCCAAATCTGAAGATCATCCTGATGAGCGCCACCAGCGATACTGAGCGGATATCAGAATATTATGGGAATTGCCCTGTAGTGACTGTGCCAGGGTTCATGTTTCCAGTGAAGGATTATTACCTGGATGACATCCTGCCAATGCTGGGGCGAAAGAAGACCATCCAGCTCAATCAAGTAAGTAGCCTGGTAAAGAAAGGATGAACTTGCATTGATGGAGCTCCTTTTCTATTTCCAAATGTCTGAAAACAAATTACAGCCAATTAACAATTTTTGAACTGAAGCTATTTGTTATGCAAGCAAGTATTAGTCAATTTGTACAAGTCAGATAATTGACCATTTAATCTGATTTTGGGTGCTGTTGATTGAAGGATAAATATTGGTTAGGGATATTGGAAGAACCCTCCTTTTCAGTTGCTACCTTGGTTCATGTAGATGTTTTAAAGTTCCATAGATTAAATGCTCAATTCTTGGAGTGCAGCTTCAGCTTGAAACCTACCAACTCAGTGGCAAGAAGGATACAACCTCAGCCAAGTTAACACACACAACATTGTAAAGTAGTAGAAAGGAGAGATGTACGCTGACATGCAGAGCATTAATAATCAGGGAAGGTGGTGGGGAATGTTCTTGCTCAAACAGACATCAGTAAAATTTAGTTATTTAAATAAATCTGGGATTAAAAGTTAATATAAGCAGCGGTGACCATGAACTATTTGATCCGAAGCTTTTAGTGCAGGCGACTAACTAGGCGAAGACTTGGAGTTTGGTTGGGGGTGGGTAGAGAAGGAGATGTTTGTTTCCTCTTTCTATCTTTCTTACATAGAAACATACATAGCAAATAGGACAGGAGTAGGCCATTCGGCCCTTTGAGCCTGCTCTGCCATTCATTATGATCATAGCTGATCATCCAACTCAATAGCCTGCTCCAGCTTTCTCCCCATATCCTTTGATCCCTTTTGCCTCAAGAGCTATATCCAACTTCTTCTTGAAAACATACAATGTTTTGGCCTCAACTACTTTCTGTGGTAGCAAATTCCTCAGGCTTACCACTCTCTGGGTGAAGAAATTTCTCCTTGTCTTAGTCCTAAATGTTACCTCGTATCCTCAGACTGTGACCCCTGGTTCTGGACTCCCCCACCATCTGGAACATCCTTCCTGCATCTACCCTGTCTAGTCCTGTTAGAATTTTATAGGTTTCTATGAGATCCCCCATCATTCTTCTGAACTCCAGCGAATATAATCCTAACCGACTCAATCTCTCCTCACATGTCCCAGGAATCAGTCTGGTAAACCTTCGCTGCACTCCCTCTATAGCAAGATAAGGAGACCAAAGCTGCACACAATATTTCCAGGTATGGTCTCACCAAGGCCCTGTATAATTGCAGCAAGTTATCATAAGACCATAAGACATAGGAGCAGAAATTAGGCCATTCGGCCCATCGAGTCTGCTCCGCCATTCAATCAAGGCTGATAAGTTTCTCAACCCCATTCTCCCACCTTCTCCCCGTAACCTTTGATCCCCTTACCAAGAACCTATCTATCTAGGTCTTAAATACACTCAATCACCTGGCCTCCACAGTCTTCTGTGGCAATGAATTCCATAGATTCACCACTCTATGGCTAAAGAAGTTTCTCCTCATCTCTGTTCTAAAAGGTCTTCCCTTTACTTTGAGGCTGTGCCCTCGGGTCCTAGTCTCTCCTACTAATGAAAACATCTTCCCCACGTCTACTCTATCCAGGCCTTTCAGTATTTTGTAAGTTTCAATCAGATCCCCCCTCATCCCTCTAAACTCCATCGAGTGTAGACCCAGAGTCCTCAAACGTTCCTCATATGTTAAGCCTTTCATTCCTGGGATCGTTCTCGTGAACCTCCTCTGGACCCTGTCCAGGGCCAGAACATCCTTCCTGAGGCCCAAAATTGCTCACAATATTCTAAATGTGGTCTGACCACAGCCTTATAAAGCCTCAGCAGCATATCCCTGCTTTTGTATTCTAGTCCTCTCGAAATAAATGCCAACATTGCATTTGCCTTCCTAACTACTGACTCAACCTGCAAGTTAACCTTAAGAGAATCCTGGACTAGGACTCCCAAGTCCCTTTGCACTCCAGATTTCTGAATTCACTCCCCATTTAGAAAATAGTCTATGCCTTTATTCTTCCTACCAAAGTGCATGACCTCACACTTGCCCACGTTGTATTCCATCAGCCACTTCTTTGCCCATTCTCCTAACCTGTCTAAATTCTTCTGCAGCCTCCCCGCCTCCTCAATACTACCTGTCCCTCCACCTATCTTTGTATCATCTGCAAACTTAGCCAGAATGCCCTCAGTTCCTTCATCTAGATCACTAATGTATAAAGTGAAAAGTTGTGGTCCCAACACTGACCCCTTCGGAACTCCACTAGTCACCGACCGCTATCCTGAGAAGGATTCTCTTATCCCCACTCTCTGCCTCCTGCCAGACCGCCAATCTTCTATCCATTCTAGCACCTTGCCTCTCACACCATGGGCTCTTATCTTACTGAGCAGCCTCCTGTGCGGCACCTTGTCAAAGGCCTTCTGCCAGTCCAAGTAGATAACATCCATTGGCTCTCCTTTGTCTAACCTACTCCTTACCTCCTCAAAGAATTCTAACAGATTTGTCAAGCATGACCTCCCCTTGATGAAACCATGCTGACTTTGCCCTATTTTATCATGCACTTCCAAGTATTCTGAAATCTCATCCTTAATAATGGACTCTAAAATCTTAGTAATGACCGAGGTCAGGCTAATCGGCCTGTAATTTCCCGTCTTTTGCCTCACTCCCTTCTTAAACAGCGGGGGGCTACATTAGCGATTTTCCAGTCCTCTGGCACTGTCCCTGACTCCAGTGATTCCTGAAAGATCACCACTAACGCCTCCACACTATCTCTTCAGCTATCTCCTTCAGAACTCTGGGGTGTAATCCATCTGGTCCAGGTGATTTATCCACCTTCAGACCTTTTAGTTTTCCTAGCACCTTATCCTTGGTAATGGCCACCAACTCACCTCTGCCCCCCAACTCCCATGAACTTTGGGGATGTTCCTCGTGTCTTCCACCATGAAGACTGATGCAAAGTACTTTTCAGTTCCTCCACCATTTCTTTGTTCCCCACTACTACTCCTCCAGCGTCATTTTCCAGCAGCCCAATGTCCACTTTTGCCTCTCTCTTACCCTTTATATATCTGAAAAAAACTCTTGCAATCTTCCTTTATATCACTGGTTAGTTTACCCTCATATTTAATCTCCTCTCTCCTTATTTCTTTTTTATTTGTCCTCTGTTGGTCTTTGTAGGCTTCCCAATCCCCTGGTTTCCCACTGCTCTTCGCTGCATTGTATGCTTTCTCTTTAGCTTTTATGCTATCCCTGACTTCCCTTGTCAGCCATGGTTGCCTCGTCCTCCCTTTAGTATGCTTCTTCTTCCTCGGGATGAATTTTTGCTGTGTCTCCCAAATTACTCCCAGAAACTCCTGCCATTGCTGTTCCACTGTCTTTCCTGCTAGGCTCATCTCCCTGTCAATTCTGGCCAGCTCCTCCCTCATGCCTCTGTAGTTGCCTTTATTCAACTGTAATATCGTTACATCTGATTCCAGCTTTTTTCCTCTCAAATTGCAGGGTAAATTCTATCATTTTATGGTCACTGCCTCCTAAGGGTTCCTTCACCTTAAGCTCCCTTATCAAATCTGCCTCATTACAGATCACTAAATCTAGAATTTCCTGTTCCCTAGTGGGCTTTGCCACAAGCTGCTCCAAAAAGCCATCTCATAGACATTCCACAAATTCCTTTTCTTGGGATCCACTGCTAACCTGATTTTCCCAGTCTACCTGCATATTGAAATTCCCCCATATCTATCCTTGCTGCTGTTCTCAAATCCTCTGGCTATGAAGGCCGACATTCCATTTGCTTTCTTTGCCACCTGCTGCACCTGCATGCTTACCTTCAGCGACTGTTGTACAAGGACTCCCACGTCTCGTTGCACATTCCCCTATCACAATTCATAGCCATTCAGATAATGATCTGCCTTCCTGTTTTTGCTACCAAAGTGTTTCTTACCCCATAGAAATTGGTTCTTGCTCTACTACAGGGAAAGGAGGTAACTGTTTGGTGAGTTTCTGGTAAGTGGGTAAGTTCTATTCTATCCCTAAGGTTTAAAAGAGTACACAATTTGGTGGTAAAGTTAATCAAATATATAAGAAAGCAACATTAAATAAGTGATTAATATACTTAATTGTTTAAAATGCATTAAGGATGGCAGGACAGGTGATGTGTCAAGGCTGCAGCATGTGGGAGCTCCTGGATACCATTGTTATCCAGGACAAACACATCCGCAGTTAGTGTTTGCAACTTGAGGAACTTCAGCTCAGAATCATTGAGCTGAGCTGCAGACTCTGTGACACATCAGGGAGGGGGAAAGTTACCTGGATGTTTTATACCAAGAAGCAGTCACACCACTTAGGATAGGGTCTTCTAATTTGGTCAGTGACCAGGGACAGGAGGGTGTGACTGCAAATGAGGCAGGTAAGGGGACCCAAAGGGCAGGAGTGTGAGCCCCTGCAATTGTCCAAAGGTTTGAGGTTCTCTCAGCTTGTTTGGATGAGAGTGAGGGCTGCAGGGTGGATGAGCAAACTGACCATGGCACCGTGGTAGAGGAAGCCATCCAAGTTGGGGGAGAAAAATGGAATGTAGTGGTAGTAGAGGACAGTACAGTAGAGGAATTGATACTGTTCTCTCTAGCAAAAAGCGAGAGTCCAAATGGCTTTGTTGCCTGTCCAGTGTCAGGGTTCAGGACATCTGCTCAGGGCTGGAGAGAAACTTGTGGTGAGAGGGCAAGGATCCAGTGGTTGTGGTCTATGTGGTAACCAACGACATAGGCAGGATAAAGAAGGAGGCTTTGCATAGTCAGTATGATGGGCTAGGCACCAAATTAAGAAGCAGAACCTCAAAGGTAATCATTTCTGGATTATCCCCTGAGCCACATGCAAATTAGCATAGGACAAATAAGATTAGAGAAATTAATGCATGGCTCAAAGACTAGTATTGGAGAAGTGGGTTCCACTTTTCGGGGCACTGGCACCAGTGTTGGAGAAAGTGGGATCTGTACTGTTGGGATGGTCTATGCCTGAGCCATGCTGGCGCTGCTGTCCTAGCAAGCCACCTAACTAGGGAAGTAGAGAGAGTTCTAAACTGAATCGTAGGAAAAAGGAATCAAATTTGGGAAGTTGTGGTAAATCAAAGAATATAGTCAAGGCAAGAGAGACATATGGGAAACGATAAACAGACTGTGACAAGAAGGGACAGAGAATACAATTCTAAGAGTAAAACAGCAGATAAGGCTAGACGCTACAAAAATAATAAAAGGACAAAACCAAAGGCTCTGTATCTAAACATTCGAAACAAAACAGATGAACTGATGGCACAAGTGGAAGTAAATAAGTACAATCTGATAGACATTACTGAGACATGGCTACAGGATGACATAGATTGGGACCTGAATATTGAAGAGTACGTGACATTTGGGAAGAACAGGAAGTTAGGAAAAGATGGAGGGTGGCTCTGATAATTAATGATGGCATATTCACATTAGAGAGGTATGACCTAAGTTCAGGAAACCAGGATGTAGACGCGGTTTGGGTTGAGTTGAAGAATGATAAAGGTGAGAAGTCACTTGTGGGAGTGGTGGTGTACAAGCCTCCAAATTGTAACTACACAGAGTGTAAAAGAAGCGTTATTGGGAGCTTGTCAGAAAGATAAAGCATTAATCATGGGGCATTTTAATCTACATATAGACTGGAAAATCAGATGGGCAAAGGTAGCGTAGATGAGGAATTCATAGAATGTTTTCAGGATAGTTTCTTAGAACAGCGTATTCTGGAGCCAACCAGACAGCAGGCGATACTGAACATGGTATTGAGCAACGAGATAGGATTAATTGACAACCTCATAGTGAAGGCACCCTGAGGTGGCAGTGATCATAATATGATTGAATTTTACATTCATTTTGTGGGAGAAAGGGGTTCATCATTTTAAACTTAAAGGCAATTATGGAGAGCATGAAAGCAGAGTTAGTTAAAGTGAACTGGCAAGTGAGGTTAAGGGGTTTGTCAATAGAAGTTCAGTGGCAGACATTTAAAGGAATATTTCAGATATATTCCAATGAGAAAGAAAAATTCCAAGGGGAGGGCCCACTATTTGTGGTTAATTAAAAAGTTAAAGAGAGTATCAAACTTAAAGAAAAAGCATATAATTATGCAAAGACCAGTGGCAGGTCAGAAGATTGGAAAGAATGTAAAGAACAGTGAGGAATGACAAACAGATTAATAAGGAGGGAAAAATTAGAGTATGGAAACTAGCTAGTAACAAAGGCGGATAGTAATAGTTCCTATAGAAACTTAAATAAGAAAAGAATAACAAAATGAGCATTGGTCCTATAGAGAGTCCGTCAGGGGAACTGATAATGGAAAGTAGGGAGATGGCAGACGAATTGAACAGGTATTTTGCTTTGGCCTTCAATATAGAGGACACAAGTAACATCCTGGAAATAACCGTAAATCAGGAAATGGAAGAGAGGGAGGAACTCGGAGAAAATTACAATCACCAGGGAAGTGGTATTAAACAAACAGTTGGGGCTGTGGGCTGAGAAATCCCCAGGTCCAGAATGACTTCACCCTAAGGTCTTGAAAGAAGTGGCCAGTGAGATGTTTCATGCACTGGTTTTAACTTTCCAAAATTCCCTTGATTCAGGAAAGGCTTCATTTGATTAAATATAGCAAATATAACTCCTTTATTCAAAAAGGGAGGGAGGCAGAAAGCAGGAAACTATAGGCCAGTTAGCCTAATGTCTGTCAGAGGGAAAATGTTAGAAGCTATTATTAAAGATGTTATAGCAGGGCACTTAGAAAAATTCAAGACAACCAGGCAGAGTCAATATGTTTTTGTAAAAGGAAAACATGTTTAATCAGTTTATTGGAGTTCTTTAAAGGAGCCACATGTGCTATGGATAAAGGGGAACCAGTGGATGTACTGTATTTAGATTTCCAGAAGGCATTTGATAAAGTGCCACATCAAAGGTTTTCACAGAAAATAAAAGTTTGTGGTGTAGGGGGTAACACATTGGTATGGATAGAAGATTGGCTAGCCAACAGGAAGCAGAGAGTTGGCATAAATGGGTCTTTTTCAGGTTGGCAGGATGTGAGGAGTGGTGTGCCACAGGGATCAGTGCTAGGGCCTCAACTCTTATTTATATAAATGTTTTGGATGAAGGGACTGAAGGAATGGTGGCTAAATTTGCTGATGACACAAAGATAGGTTGGAAAGTAAATTGTGAACAGGATGTAAGCAGGCTACAAAGTTACATAGATAGATTAAGTGAGTGGGCAAAGATCTGTCAAATGGAGTATAATGTGGGAAAATATGAAATCATTCATTTTGGCAGGAAGAATAAAAAAGAAGCTTATTATCTAAATGGTGAAGGTTTGCAGAGCTCTGAAATTCAGAGGGATTAGGGTGTCCTTGTGCATCAATCACAAAAGGTTCGTATGCAGGTATGACAAGTAATTAGGAAAGCTAATAGAATGTTATCATTTTTTGAGAGGAGAGGAGAATTGATTACAAAAGTAGGGATGTTATGCTTCAGTTGTAAAAGGCATTGATGAGACCATATTTGGAGTATTATGTACATACTGGTCTCCTTATCTTAAGAAAGATGTAAATGCGTGAGAAGCAGTTCAGAGACTAATACCAGGAATGGATGGGTTGTCTTATGAGGAAAGGCTGGACAGGTTAGGCTTGTATCCACTGGAATTTAGAAGAGTAAGAGGCAACTTAATTGAAACCTTTAAGATCCTGAGTGATCTTGAAAGGGTGGATGTGGAGAGGATGTTTCTTCTTGTGGGAGACTCTAGAATTAGGGGTCACTGTTTCAAAATAAGGAGTTGCTCATTTAAGACAGAGATGAGAATTTTTTTCTCTCAGAGGGTTGCGAGTCTTTGGAACTCTTCCTCAAAAGATGGTGGAAGCAGAGTCTTTGAATATTTTTAAGGCAGAGCTAGATTGATTCTTGATTAAGTAGGGGGTGAAAGGTTATCGGGCGTAAGCAGTAATGTGGGTTACATTTGAGGTTACATTCAGATCAACCATGATCTCATTGAATGGCAGAGCAGGCTCTAGGGGCCGAGTGGCCTATCGCTGCACCTAACTCGTGTCAAAAATCCAAACTGGTTAAAAATATATATATATATATATATATATATATATAAAAGCAAAAAAACTGCGGATGCTGGAAATCCAAAAACAAAAACAAAAACAGAATTACCTGGAAAAACTCAGCAGGTCTGGCAGCATCGGCGGAGAAGAAAAGAGTTGACGTTTCGAGTCCTCATGACCCTTCGACAGAACTTGAGTTCGAGTCCAAGAAAGAGTTGAAATATAAGTTGGTTTAAGGTGTGTGTTTGGGGGGCCTCCAAACTGGTTGTTAGGGAAGGAAATCCATCATCTTTAACCTAGTCTGGTCCATAAGAAATGCAGTTGACATTTAACTGCCCTCTGAAATAGCCTAGCAAATCAATCTGTTGTATAATTCCATTATAAAAAAGTATTTTTTTTCTTTATTCTTGCATGGGAAATGGGCATCACTGGCAAATCCAGCATTTGTTGCCCATCCCTAATTGCTCCTGAGCTGAGTGGCTTGCTTGGCTGTGCCAGACCAGGTAAGGTGGCAGATTTCTATCCCTAAAGGACATTAGTGAACCAGATGGGTTTTTACAACAATCGATGACAGTTGTTATGATCACCGTTACTGAGACTAGCACTTGTTCTGTATTCCAGATTTGCTAATTGAATTTAAATTTCACCACCTGCCATGGTGGAATTTGAACCCATGTCCCCAAAGCATTAGATTGGTCTCTTAATTGCTAGTCAATTGACAATACCACTATGCCACAATCTCTCCCCATAATTGAGAATATAGCTGTATGTTTTACCTGAAATCACCCTACGTTTCGGATTTCAACACGACAAAGGTACACCCAGCCCAGTGGACCCTGCAAAGTCATCCTCACCAGCACCTGAGGACATGTGCCAAAATTAGGAGGACCGTCCCACAGACTAGTCACAGCTTGCCATAGTCATACTTAGAATCATAGCTATCATCAAGCATCCCACACTCCCCCATTACTATCCTGGGGTATGTCCTTTCCCATCAACTGGACAGAAAAACCAAAATTAGCTGTGTGTGTCAGGAAGGGACATAAGTAACAATGCTAAAAGGGCATTAGTGACTCAGGTATGTCAGGGAAAATTAGAAAAAAAGTTGAAGCTAGAGGCTGTATATCTGAATGTGTGAAGCATTTGCAACAAATTAAATAAATTGATAGCACAGATAGATAGAAATTATAGGTATAATCTAATAGTAATTATGGAGACATGGTGGCAAAGTGACCAGAGTTGGAAAATAATATTCCTGGATAGTTAACTTTTAGAAGAGATAGGCAAAATGGAAAAGGAGGATGAGTAGCCCTGATCACAGAATCACAGAATTATTACAGCACAGAGGGAGGCCATACTGTCCATCGTGTTTGTACCAGCTCTCCAAATGAGCAATTCATTGGTGCCACTCTGCCATCTACCTATAACCCTGCACATTCTTCCTTTTCAGATAACAGTCCATATCCCTTTTAAAAACTTCATCTGAACCTGGCTATGCCATGCACTCAGGCAGTGCATTCCAGATCTTCTAACCACCTGCTGCGTGAGAGTTTTTTCTCATATCGCTTTTGCTTCTCTTGCCTGTCACTTCAAATTTGTGCCCTCATTCTCAAGGGTCATTTCACGACTGGAAGCAGTTTCCCACTATCTACTCTGTCCAGACTCCTCATGATTTTGAATACCTCTATCAAATCCCCTCTCAGCCTTCATTTCTCCAAGGAAAACAGACCTAACTTCTCCAATATATTTTCATGCCTGAAGTCCCCCACTCTTTGACCTCTTCTCGAGAATCTTTTCTGCATCCCCCCCAGTGCCTTCACATTCTTCCTAAAGTGTGGTGCCCTGAACTGAATGCAGTATCCAGCTGAGGTGGAACCAGTGCCTTATACAAGTTCAGCCTAACCTCCTTGCTCTTGTACTCTGTGCACATATTAATAAATGCTGGGGTACTGTATGCTTTATCTCTAAACCTGTCCTGACAGCTTCAATGACTTATGCATATATATACCCAGATCCCTCTGCCCCTGCACCCCTTCTCAAATTGTACCCTTTATTTTATATTGTCTCTCCATGTTCTTCCAACCAAAATGAATCACTTCACATTTCTCCACATTGAACTTGATCTGTTGCCTGTCTGCCCATTCCACCAACATCTCTCTGAAATTCTACACTACTTCTGAAGCTCACAGTTCACAATGCTTCTGAGTTTCGTACCATTTGCAAGTTTTGAAATTGTGTCCTGTACACCAAGTTCCAGGTAATTAATATATAGTTCACAGGTCATTAAAATATAGTTCAGAAAATGAAATAGAATCAGTTCAAATGGATCTAAGAAACAACAAGGGGTAGAAAACATTGGTGGAGGCTGTTGATAAAACCCCCATATCAGTTGTAGTGTACGGCATTAGTTGTAGTGTATAGCATTAATTGTAGCGTATGGCATTCATTATAGTGTACGGCAGAGTATAAATCAGGGAATCGGAAAAATATGTGGTAAGGATAGCACAGTTGTCTTAGGTGACTTCTTCATATGGACCAAATTTGCTGTAATAGTTTGGATGATCAGTTCATGGAATATATAGAAGATAGTTTTCTAGATCAATATGTTGAGGAACAAACCAGGGAACAGACTATTGTGCAAAGAGGAGTGTCATTAATAACCTATTAGTAAAGGGAAGAGTGACCATAATATGATAGAATTTTATATTGTGTTTGAAAGTGATTTAGTTAAGTCTGAAACTAAAATCTTAAATCTAAACAAAGCAAACTACATATTTACAAGGGCTGAGTGGCTCAGATAAATTTGGAACCTACATTAAAAGATAATAGAAGAGATGGGGAGATGATGGCGTAGTGTTAATGCCACTGGACTAGTAATCCAAAGACCAAGCTAATGCTCTGGGAATACAGGTTCAAGTCCCACCAAGACAGCTGGTGGATTTTAAATTCCATTGATAAATCTGGATTATAAAGCTAGTCTCTGTAATGGTAACAATAAAACTGATTGTTGTAAAAACCCCAAACTAATGTCATTTAGAGACAGAAATCTTTCATCCTTACCTGTCTGGCCTACTGTGACTCCAGACCCACAGCAATGTAGTTGACTCTTAATTCCCTCTGAAATGGCCCAGCAAGCCACACAGTCCAAGGGCAGTTTAGGGATGGGCAACAAATGTTGGCCTTGCCCGTGACGCTGACATTGTAGGAAAGAATTTTTAAAAAGACGAGCAATGGCTAGCATTTAAAGAATTCAAACATCAATTTCAACAAATATACATCTCTGTAAGGCACAAAAAGCCCCACAGAAAAAGCAGTCCAACTGTGGCTAACGATGGGATTTAAAGATAATATCAGATTGCAGGAAGGGGCTTATAATGTTGCGAAAAACATGTAAGCTTGAGGATTGGAAAGATTTGGAATTCAGCAAAGGAGGAAATTGGGAATCAAAGAGTTTGTGAGAGCACATTAGCATGAGACATAAAAACAGACTGGAAATGTTTCTGTAGATTATGTCAATAGGAGGAGATTAGTGAAGGTAAATGTGGGCCCATTATAGGCAGACAGATGAAATTATCATGGGGATTAAGGAAATGGTAGAGACATTAAACAAATACTTTGCATCTATCTTCACGACAGAAGGCACAAAAATAATTGCGGGAATAACGGGAAACCAAGGGTCTAGCGAGAATGAGGAGCTTGAAGAAATTGGTTTAAGTGAAGAAGTAGTACTGGAAAAATTAGTAGACTGAGTAGCAACAAAGTCCTGGATGAAGACCTGCATCCTAGAAAAGAGTTGACATTTCGAGTCCTCATGACCCTTCGCCATCACCCCCTACTCCTCAACCCCCTCCTATGGCACCACCCCATGCCCACGCAAAAGATGCAACACCTGCCCCTTCACTTCCTCTCTCCTCACCGTCCAAGGACCCAAACACTCCTTTCAAGTGAAGCAGCATTTCACTTGCATTTCCCCCAACTTAGTCTACTGCATTCGTTGTTCCCAATGTGGTCTCCTCTACATTGGAGAGACCAAACGTAAACTGGGCGACCGCTTTGCAGAACACCTGCGGTCTGTCTGCAAGAATGACCCAAACCTCCCTGTCGCTTGCCATTTTAACACTCCACCCTGCTCTCTTGCCCACATGTCTGTCATTGGCTTGCTGCATTGTTCCAGTGAAGCCCAATGCAAACTGGAGAAACAACACCTCATCTTCCGACTAGGGACTTTACAGCCTTCCGGACTGAATATTGAATTCAACAACTTTAGGTCGTGAGCTCCCTCCCCCATCCCCACCCCCTTTCTGTTTCCCCCTTCCTTTTTTTTTCCAATAAATTATAAAGATTTTCCTTTTCCCACCTATTTCCATTATTAAAAAAAATTTTAAAAAACCCCCATTAGAGCTATACCTTGAGTGCCCTACCATCCATTCTTAATTAGCACATTCGTTTAGATAATATCACCAACTTTAACTTTAACACCTATGTGTTCTATTGTACTATTGTCGTTGACATCTTTTGATGATCTGCTTCTATCACTGCTTGTTTGTCCCTACAACCACACCCCGCCCCTCCACCTCTCTCTCTCTCTATCTCTCCGCCCCCCACACACACACATCTTAAACCAGCTTATATTTCAACTCTTTCTTGGACTCGAACTCAAGTTCTGTTGAAGGGTCATGAGGACTCGAAACGTCAACTCTTTTCTTCTCCGCCGATGCTGCCAGACCTGCTGAGTTTTTCCAGGTAATTCTGTTTTTGTTTTGGATTTCCAGCATCCGCAGTTTTTTTGTTTTTTTCCTCTCTTAACTTTCCCAGTGCAGCTTAGATCTTTAGTTTCAGCAGGCTATTCAGTTGTGGAGGGGCTTTTCACTCACGTCTGATCCAGTCCTTGCTCATAAATTTACACAAGAGTTAAGAGCAAGACTAGGCCACTTGGCTCCTTGAGCCTGCTCAGCCGTTCAGTAAGATCATAGCTGATCAGATTATGGCTTCAACTCTGCTTTCCTGTCTGTCCCTCATAACGTTTGCCTCCCTAATCAATCAAATATTGAACTTGACCCAACCTCCATTGCTCTCTGGGGAAGAGAATTCCAAAGACTAACGACCCTCTGAAAAAAAAATTCTCCTCATCTCAGTCTAACTGGGAGACCCTTAATTTTTAAACTATACCCCCCATAAGGGGAAACATCCTCTCAGCATCCACCCTGTCAACTCATCTCAGGATCTTCTATGTTTCAATAAGATCACCTTTCATTCCTCTAAACTCCAATGAGTACAGGCCCAGCCTGCTCAACCTTTCCTCATAAGATAATCCATTCATCCCAGCAATAAGTGAGTAAACCTTCTCTGAAATGCTGTTAATGCAATTATGTCCTTTCTTAAGTAAGGAGACCAAAACTGCACACATTGTCCAGATGTGGTTTAACTAAGGCTTTGTACAGTTGTTGCAAGACCTCCAGATATGGTTTAACTAAGGCTTTGTACTGTTGTAGCAAGACTTCCCTAATTTTATATTCCATTCCCCCTACAATAAGTGCCAACATTCCATTTGCCTTCCTAATCGCTTGCTGTACCTGCATGCTAACTTTTTGTGATTCACATACCAGGACACCCAGATCCCTCTGTACTGTAGAGTTCTGCAGTATCCCTCTTCTCCATTTAAATAAAGTACTGCTTTTCTATTTTTCCTGCCAAAGTGGACAAGTTCATATTTTCCTACATTATACTCCATCTACCAAATTTTTGCACACTCAGTTAACCTATCTGAGTCCCTTTGTAGACTCATATGTTCACTTGACAACTTAATTTCCTACCAATCTTTGTGTCATCAACAAATATAGCTACCATACATTCAGTCCCTTCATCCAAATAATTGATGCAGATTGTAAATAGTTCAGGGCCCAGCACTGATCCCTGTGGCACTCCAATAGTAACAGCTTGCCAACCCAAAAATGACCTATTTATCCCCATTCTCTATTTCCTGTTAGCTGATCAAACCTCTATCCAGGTTAATATTTTACCCCTTACACAATGAATTCTTATTTTGTGTATCAATCTTTGATGTGGCACCTTATCAAATGCCATTTGGAAATCCAAGTTCACCATATCTACATGTTTCCCTTTATCCACCTTGCTTGTTACTCCTCAAAGAACTCTAACAAATTAGTTAAACATGATTTCCTTTCACAAAATCATGTTGAGTCTGTCTGAATTATGATTTTTTCCATGTCCTGCTTTTATCATCTTAATAATGGATTCTAACACTTTTCAAATGACAGATGTCAGACTACCTGGCCTATAGTTTCCTGTTTTCTTTCTCCTGCCTTTCTTGAATAGAGGTGTTACATTTGCAGTTTTCAATTCCTCTAGGACCTTTCCACAATCTAGGGAATTTTGGAAGATCACGACCAATGCATCTATTATCTCTGCAGCCACTTCTTTTAAGACCCTGGGATGTAAGCTATCAGGGCCAGTGGATTTGTCAGCCTTTAGTTCAAGTAGTTTTCCGAGTACAGTTCCCTTAATGATTGTGATTGTTTTAATTTCCTCTTTCCCTTTTGCGTCTTGATTTTCAACTATTCTTGGAATGCTTTGTGTGTTGCCTACAGTAAAGACAGACACAAAATATCTGTTCTTCACTTTTGCCATGTCCTTGTTTCCCAATATTAATTTCCAGTTGCATCTGCTAAGGGACCAGTGCTCACTTTAGTAACTCGTCCTTTTTAAATGCTCGTTGAAACTCTTGCTATCTGTTTTTATATTTCAGCTAGCTTTTTCTCATATTCTAATTTCTCTCCCCTTATCATTTTTTAGTTATTCTTTGCTGGTTTCTAAAAGTTTTCCAATCTTCTAACCTATCACTAATCTTCACAGTATTGTACATTTTTTTTTCAATTTGATACTACCCTTTACTTCCTTAGTTAGTCGGGATGGTGCATCCTTCTGATAGATTCTTTGTTTCTCAATGAAATATCTCCTTAAGTGTCTGCCACTGTTTCTGTAGTGTCCTACCTTTTAACCTGTTTCCTGTCCTCATATTCTTGTAGTTGCCTTCATTTAAGTTTAAGACACTAGCCTTAGACCCAAACTTTTCACCCTTGAACTGAATGTGAAATTCTTTCATGTTATGATCATTGTTACCTCGAGGCTCCTTTACTATGAGGTCATTAATTAGCTCTGTCTCATTGCACATTACTAGGTTTAAAATAGCCTGCTTCCTGGTTCGCAGTAGAATACAGGCCTAGCATCCTTTATCCACAAAACCAAATACATCCAAAAACCACACTTTTTAAAAAATCTCATTGACCTTTCGAGCAGGAAGTCCAGTTGTTTGTCTGCACTGTTTACTTGCAATTTTTGTTTGCCAAAAAGAAACTTATTACAGGTATCCTGTATTTATTATTCAGTGATGCATCTTATTTTTCTACCCATTTTATTTACTTGAGACTATAGCTAGCCTAAGCTTAGGCTATTGTAATGTAAATTTATTTGAGGTATTTGAAAACTGAAATTACCTGAAATCCAAAATGCAATCGGCCTCAAGGGTTTCAGTTTAAGGACACTCAACCTGTATACTGCTCCAAGATTTCGTCCTAAATACACTCGATGAACTCATCTTCCAGGCTACCTTTGCTAATCTGAATGTCCTATTTATATGAAGATTAAAACCACCCACGGTTATTGCAGTACCTTTCGTGCAAGCCCCCATTATTTCTTCCTGTAAACTCTGTCTTACAGTGTAACAACTGTTAGTAGGCCTATAAACTACTTCTACAAGTGACTGCTCACTTTTGCTATTTCTTATCTCTAACCAATCCCATTCTCAAAATCTCTGGGACACCATCAGCAGTGCCATGGAAAACTGCTGGTATACTGAAAGTATTGCTGAAAAAATAGACGTGCAGTTGAAGCTTTTCATCTTGCACTAATCAGGACAGATGCAAGAACACCAAATTTCAATGGGAGGAACAATTTATGCTGCACGAGAAAAGGATGCTGGTTGGTTGGTAAGTTGACTCTGATTGGTCAAGGCATTGACATGGAGTATGCACCGGGGAACTTTTGTCCTCCATGCTTTTGTTTAATTCAGAAAAGGTGCAATGCCTGAACATATTATTTCTGCTTACGGAGGACTTGCCTACCAATCAGCACTCTTTTCTCTTGCAGGATAAATTGTTGCTCCTTTTGAAATTTGATATTCTTGCATCAGTCCCAATGAGTGCAAGATGAAAAGGTTCAGCAGCATGTCTCTCCACATTGTTATGAACAGCACCACAATGTGGTCAAGTTGCTTCCGCACTTATCCAGCCCCTTACCGAAGCCAGCCTTAGTTTTGAACTACAATGTGACACAGACTGAGGATCAAATTTGAGATATTTGTGATCTGTAGTGCGTTATGCAGTTCAGTTCAGCCATTGGGCCGTCAGGGATTTCTAAATTGCTGATAGGCTCTTTGAGAGAGTGCAGAACCCTGCATATGTGACCTGTGACTTGCAGCACTGGTCCAGCAGTCAGTTGTTGCGTGTAATTTTTCTCCAAAAGAATTAATCCTTTAGCTCACAAGGAATTATAATATGTTAGTGACGAACTGTATCTTATTTGATAAAGCTGTTTGACTTACAGGTGGTATTAATTGCCTCTTGGTTTTGTGATGTCTAACAGGATGAAGAGGACCCTGTCCCTGATCTCGACCTGGTTACTGACACCATTTTGCATATTGACTCTCACAGTGAGTCAGGTAAGGGAAACTTGTTTTGAGTTCTTACTGGTGTTTGCTGCTGAAAATAGGAGAGGCATATTTTTGGCTCTCTTTCTGAGTTACTACTTTACTACCTGGTTTAGTTCTCAAATACGAGGACCAGGAAGGCCCCAAGTTTGATTCCTAATACATCCTGAGTTATTGATCTTGGCCAGAGTAACACTACAGAACAGAAACAGTTCTTACCAAAGTCACAAATGGTAAACTATCCCTCTTTGTCCTTTTCAACCTGTCTGCAGCCTTTGACACAGTTGACCACATCAGTGCCCCTCCACCATCATTCAGCTGTGTGGGACTGCACTCGCTTGGTTTCATTCTTACCTGTCTAATGATAACCAGAGAACACCTGCAATGCCTTTTCTTCCCACTCCTACACAGTGTCCTCCAAAAAATATGTTTGGCGCCCTTCTATTTTTATCTATATAGTGCCCTATGGTGACATCATCTGAAAACACATTAGTTTTCACATGTTCACTGATGCACTGTACCACCATCACCTTTCTTGACTCTTCCATTGTTGCTGAATTATCATATTGCTTGTCTAATATCCAGGATGAGCAAAAATTTTCTCCTTCTAAATATTTGGAAGACTGAAGATATTGTTTCTGGTCCTCACCACAAATTCTGATCCCAAACCATTGACTTGATATTTTGTCTTGACAACTGTCTCAGGCTGAACCAGACTTTTACACAATGTTGGTGTCATATTTGACTCCAAGATGAACTTCCAATTACATATCCAAACCATCATTTAGACTACCTATTTCCATCTCTGTAACATTGCCCAACTCAGCTCATCTGGTGCTGAAAGTCTCATCCTGTTACGTCTTGACTTGACTGTTCCAGTGCACTCCTGGCTGGTTTCCCACATCCTATCCTCTATAAACTTGAGGTTGTCCAAAACCTTGTTGCACGAATCCTTACTCTCACTGAGTTTCATTCACCCATAACCCCATACTCACTGATGGAAACTGGCCTCAATTTTAAAGTTCCCATCCCTGTTTTAAAATCCCTTTGTGGCCTTGGCCCTCCCTATGCCTTATTACCTGTAGACTAACAACCTTCTGAGATACTTGCATTCCTATTTCTGGCCTCTTGGGCATCCTCAATTTTAATTACTCCACTATTGCGTGCCAAGCCTTCAGCTACCAAGGTACTAAGCACTGCAATTTCCTCCCTAAACCTCTCCATCTTCCTACTTTGTCTTTCCTCCTCCTTTAAAGCCTCTTTGATCAAGGATTTGGTCATCTGTCCAAATATCTCCTTAAGCGGTTCATTTTGTTTTATAACATTCGGGATATTTTATTATGTTAAAGATACTGTATAAACATGAGTTGGCTCCGCTGCTTATGCGCTAGTGAGAAGCAATGAATCAGCAATGAGTTTGTTTGGGTCACTGTCCAGTAGATGACATGGTTGGATATTTTTTAGCTGGAGATGAGTTCATGAGATGTGGATGGGCAATAAATGGGCATTAGGTTGAGGATGCCTTTGTTCAGAGGACATTTTTAAGAGTCAACCACATTGCTGTGGGTCAGGAGTCACATGTAGGCCAGACCAGGTAAGGGCATTAGTGACCCAGATGGGTTTTTACAATGATCGGCAATGGTTTCACGGTCATCATCATCAGACTTCAATTCAAATTTTACCATCTGCCTTGGTGAGATTCAAACCTGGGTCCCCAGAGCACAAGAATAATGACTATGCCACTGCCTCTCCCACATTAGGTTACAGATATGACCTACTAAGTTTAGCAATCATGGGAGAAGCATCTAACATTGAACCTTTCCAGCACAGAGGTGTTCCTCACTTGAAGTTTGAGTCTGTTGTAGACTGATTGATTTCTAAGATTAGTCGACAACTCCCATTATCATTGTTTCATGTGATTACTGGAATGTAAGAAGGCAAATTAGATGAACCTTGGTGTGTTTCTGTCCAACGATTCCAATTTTCAGTCTCGTGCTAATAATCGTTGTCTGGTCTCATGTCAGGAATCTTGGAGTAGGATCCCAGCATGAGTCAGTGCCTTCAAATTACTGGAGATCCTCAACCAAAGTTAGTTCAGGGACCCAGTTTTCACTTTATTACAGTAAATGGATTCAGGCTTTAAGCATCAGCTGGTTGCCCCATTTAATGTACAATGCAGGAAATACATAATAGTTACAATACAGAAAAGGCTTATCCAGCTCAAGCTATCCATTTACCCTCCATGTGAATAAATAGTTCTCATCACATTTACCTACTCTGTTCCCATGTCCCCTCAACCCCTGGTACACCATCCACCTTTCCAATTTAATCTTGAATGTTGGCGTATGCTTTGATTTATCCTTGTCTGTGCTAGCCCTGGATTTTAATCAAATATATTGCAGGTCTGTGAAACTTCCATACAAGTCCACAGGCACTTTGCAAAACTCTCAGTAATGCAGTTATAGATTTTGTCTGAGAGTGGGTTGTGTTTCAAGGAAGCATTTTGAGCTATAGGACATAGATGGGGGAAAGTACTGCCAGCAAGTGTACTGTCACAAGCTGGGAGCATTTTGTGTTGTGTACTGGCTTAGTAGGTGAAAGCACTATCTGATTTTGTCCTGAACTGCACAGATGGAAAGGTACCACATTCAATTCTGCCTTGCACTGTGATGGCTGACCTTGGTAAACACCCTACAATTGATTTCAACTTCTTTAGGTTTTGGGATTGGGAAAAAGTCAACCAAAACTCCAATCCTCCATCCAAATCAAGTGACCCAGCTTGGTGGAATGCACTATGTGGGTGCCAGTTATGGACCTGGCTGTGATGCACCTTGTGATTGAATAGCCAACTAATATTCACAGGACATACATACGAATATACGAATTAGGAGCAGGAGTAAGCCACTTGATCCTTCAATCTGCTCCACCGTTCAATAAGATCATGGCTGATCTGATTGTAACCTGAACCTCACATTCCTGCCTACCCCAATAACCTTTCACCCCCTTGTTAATCATGAATCCATCTAGCTCTATCTTAAAAATATTCAAAAAGCCTGCTTCCACTGCCTTTTGAGGAAGAGAGTTCGGGAAAGACTCATGACCCACTGAAAGAAAAAAATTCTCCTCATCTCTGTCTTAAATGAAGGACCCCATATTTTTAAACCGTGACCTTGAGTTCTAGATTCTCCCACAAGAGCAAACATCCTCTCCACATCCATTCTGTTCAGACCCCTCCGGATCTTAAAGATTTTGATCAAGTCACTTCTTACTCTTCTAAACTCCAGTAGATACAAGTGAAACCTTTCCAACCTTTCCTCATAGGACAACCTGCCCATTCTTTACGTTAGACTAGTAAACCTCTGAACTGCTTCTAATGCATTTACATCTTTCTTTAAATCTGAACCCAGAAACATTTGCTACCTTTAATAGAGAAGAGGAGATAATGGGAGAGATTGGTGTTATGGAGGGGAAGTGATAGAAACCTGCCTCTTTTTCACTCTGTCTTTAGCTAAACTCTTCTTGTATGTTTGCACTACAGGTGGGATCTTGTGTTTCTTGCCAGGATGGCAGGAAATCCGAGGAGTTCAACAGAGACTTGAGGAACGCCTTTCAACTAGAAAAGAAAACTATATAATTTTACCTGGTGAGTATCTATAAACTCAGTGCATTTAGGAAACAAGTGAACCTACCATGGGTTTGTTCTTAGTTAATCAGAGAAGGAGATACATAGTTGGAAATTCTACAGCAAATAACTCACCTCCTGACTCCACAAAGCCTGCCACCATCTACAAGGCTCAATTCAGAAGTGTGATAATATACCCTCCACTTGCTTGGATGAGTGCAACTTCAACAACACAAGAAGCTCAACACCATCTGACACAAAGCAGTTTGGTTGATTTGCACCGCATCCACCATCTTAAACGTTCACTCCCTCTATCACCTGTGCACAGTACCAGCAGTATGCACCATGCACAAGATGTATTGCAGCAACTTGCCATCGGTCCTTTGACAGCACCTTCCAAACCCAGGACCTCTGCACCTCTAAGGATAGGGACAGCAAACACTGTTGCTGGGTCAGAAATGTGGAACACGCTCCCTAACAGCACTGTGGGTGTACCCATACCTTATGGACTTCAGTTCAAGTAGGCCGTTCACCACCACCACCTCAAAGGTAATTGGGGATGGACAATAAATGCTGGCTTTGCCTGTGACACCCACATCCCAAGAGCAAATAAAAAAATGTCTACTTCTGGCCAAAATTACAGATAAATGTGGCTGACTGGAACCACAGCATCACCAGTGGCGGGAAGACTGAACATCTCGTTTGCAATATAATCCCTCGTGCTTAAATTCTATAAACAGTGGAAAAGCTTGTTTGGATCCAATTTGTCCAAACCTTTCATAATTTTAAGCACTTCTACCATATACTTTAATCGTTTTTCAAAAGACAAAAGACACGGATTGTTACTGTTGTTTTTCCTGAGAATAAGTATGCAACTTCTCAGCTGATTTTGTCCATATGATAGCTGTCACCGCACTTCAGAGGACATCATTATATCTGAAACATTATAAGATGTTAACAAGAGGTCAGATAAGGCATTGCTAAAGTATAAGTCATCTTTTCTCAGTTCACTCCAACATTCCTGTGACGGATCAGCAAGAGATCTTCCGTCAGCCACACCCTTGGATGAGGAAAATAGTCCTGGCGACAAACATCGCAGAGACCTCAATAACTATCGATGATATTACACACGTGGTCGACACAGGGTGTCACAAGGAGCAGCGCTATGATCTGAGGACAAAGGTAAAAGATACCTTAAGGTAGCGGAACAGGTAGATAAGGTGGTTAAGAAGGCAAATGGGATACTTGCCTTTATTACCCGAGGCATAGAATATAAGAGCAGGGAGGTTATGCTGGAACTGTATAAAACGCTGGTTAGGCCACGGCTAGAGTATTGCGTGCAGTTCTGTAATCCGCATTATAGGAAGGATGTGATTGCACGAGAGAGAGTGCAGAGGAGATTTACCAGGATGTTGCCTGGGCTGGAGAGTTTTAGTTATGAGGAGAGATTGGATAGACTGGGGTTATTTTCCCTGGAGCAGAGGAGATTGAGGGGGGACATGATTGAGGTGTATAAAATTATGAGGGGCATTGATAGGGTAGACAGGAAGGAACTTTTCCCCTTGGTGGAAGAATTAATAACCAGGGTGCACAGATTTAAGGTAAGGGGCAGGAGGTTTAGAGGGGATGTGAGGAAGCATTTTTTTCACCCAGAGGGTGGTGGGAACCTGGAACTCACAGCCTGAAAGGGCGGCTGAGGCAGAAACCCTCATAACATTTAAGAAGTATTTGGATGTGCACTTGCGATGTCATGGCATAAAAGGCTATGGGCCTAGTGCTGGAAAATGGGATTAGGATAGTTAGGTATTTGTTTGACTGGTGCAAACTCGATGGGCCGAAGGGCCTTTTTCTGTGCTGTATGACTCTATGTAACCTGGGTTGTTAAAATTATTTAGTGAGAGTAGAGGACAGCTGTTCAAATTTGTAGAGGACAAGTTTAAGACTGATGGCAGGAAAACCATCTTCACACGACCTGGTCAATACTTGGAATGGACTTGATGGGTAATGAACCAGACCAGATAAGAGAAGTAAAAGAATGGAACATCTGGGCAATTGTGACCATAATATAATACAATTTAAGGTGATGATAGAGAAGACAAAATTATGATGAAAACCAAGTTATAAGATTGGAGAAAAGCTGATTTTGGGAATAAAACTTGGGAAAATAAAATGGGAAATGACGATGTAGAACAACAATGGGAAACATTTAATCCAGTCAGTTGCTTGGTGGTACAGAACTTGAATATTGCTAAAAAGACGGACATGTTGCCAAAGTTTTTCATCTTACACTCACCAGGAGAAATGCAAGAGTGCCAAATTCCAAACGATCATAATGTATACTACAGGAGAAAAGGGTGTTGATTGGCTGACAGGTTGACTCTGATTGGCCGAGACATTGCCAGTGGTTACCTAGTACAAATAACTGAAGGAACATGCTGTTTGATTTGATCAGCCAATCGTTGGGACATAAGACCTGTATACCTGGCATTGCATTAGCATTGTAATTCTGGTGCAATGCCATGTTCCTTCAGTTGTTCGTAATAGGCAGAATACAGACCATACTGAACCAGCTCATGCTTGCAAAACTCAAAACAAAATGTCTTCTTGAATATTGCTGAAAAAAGAGACATTTCTTAAGCTTTTTGTCTTGCACTTATCAGGATACCTCACAAGATTACCAATATAAGGAGGAAAACAACAATTTATAATGTGTGTAAAGAGAGTGCTGATTGGTTGGCATTGCCGTGGAGAATGCACCAGTGATGGTGACTGATAGTTAACTGCCAAACATTGTTGAAATTTAAACCAGGCAGCTTGACCCTGATTGGTCAAGGCATTGCACTGAGGACTGAGTCAATGAATGGCTGTTGTAAGGAACATATCTTTTTATTTATATTGGACTGTTGTAAAGAACATAACTTTTTATTTTCTGTTGGACTGTGGATTAAAATTACAATGGCTGCTGTGTGAAAGACATGCCCACTGGAACGTATATATGAGGTTTATATATATAAGGTTGCAGTCCTGGAGCAGAGTGTGCCATGAAAGACAGGATGGTGCCGGAAAGGAGTCCTGGACTAAGGGAGCTGCCTGGCAATAGCATTTTAATTGGTTCCTGATCAGGTGACCAGGTTTTGTTTGAGAGCAGTGCAGCAGAATAGCTCCTAGCCTGAAAGGAACAAGATGTAAAACCTCATTCTCCTGTAATTCCACAATAATTGCTAGCTAGCTTTTTCTCCTCATAATTCTATAACCTGCTTCCTCTCTGAAAACCCCTGTCAAGAGGCACCGGGGAAAATCACTGTTAAAGGCGTTGAAAGGCAAGTGGTCAACCAGTGAACTAAATACTGAGAGTGCTGGAAGACTACCTCATGTCATCAACAGGAACTGAAGGAATTTGGAAGACATCGATCAAAACCAACCCATCAAATCCTGTATTCCAGAATTAGTGCTATTGAACTATTTGATCCCACCCTTAAAATCCATGTGTTTTGTGTGTCTTATGTGTCATGTATATGTGTGTATAGGGATTTAAGAAGGGGTAGAGTTTAGGTTATAAAGTTAAGAAATTAGCAGTTCATATTTCTTTATTTTGCCACTGGTTAAAGACAATTTGATCAATAAACAGCTATTTAATTATTAAGTTTGCAAACCTGGTGCTCGTATTCTGTTAACCTTAGGTGGGTTGATCAAACTTTTTCACATTTGTCGCGGTTCAGGGAGCAGTGGCCTTGATATTGCAGCGCACTATCCCCAGTGAGTCACAAAACTGCCACTTATTTTATTTAGTTGAAACAGGTGATGTGTGTACATGTTCTTTCTGTCTGCAAGCTGTCCTGATGAGTGCAAGACAAAAATCTTAGATTTGTCTCTTTTTTCAACAATAACCAAATTCTGTACTACCAAACAACTATTTCTAAAATGTCTGTTAGATGTGATTCTGTGAATGGGCAGCACTTGCTGAACAATCCTGAGTGCGCTAAAAGCTATTCTAACAACCAATTTAAGATAATTAGTTGAACTCGTACCGTGGCTCATTTAGACGATGGTTTGTGTCTTGGTGGTTAACTCTGTTAAACATTGCTTGGAAGGAGTCCCACTTTAGCATGGCAGTCTTTGCTGCATTTGCTGCAGTTGAGGACTGAGAAAGTGCAGGATTCGTGGGGGCTCTGTTTACTCTGGGCACTCGTAGCCAGCTGATCTTTCTGTTTCTTCTCAACTATTCTGGTGCTCCTCTGAACAGTCAGCCTCCAGATGAACTGCCTGGCGGCAACTGTCCCTCAGTTGTCTAGGTCGAAGTCTGCAACCTTCATAGCTTTCTGTCACATGTCCTGGTATTGTGATCCAGTAGCCAGTTCATCATACAGCAGGCATTTGGTATATGGCAGATGTCATTGGCTTCGTAATGTGTGTATGCAGGGTTATCAATATTGCAGTACCCTTCCGTGATCTGGTAGCAAAGTAAAAATTCCATTAGAAGTGAAGTACCTCTTTGATAATTCCTCAGTTACACAACAGAGGGCGCTTGAAGACCAGGTCAAACCCATAGCAGAACAATCAGCAATTCAGTGCTTTGAGAAGATCTTGGGACTTATTACAGAAGCACTACAGTATACTTCTGTATAAGGAAGCTCTTCTTAAGCTTTGTCTAAGACACAGGACATGAAGAGGAAAGTTAAGCATCCTGAGGGATGTATGTAGTAGGTGAATCCAAAATTGAATTAAGACCAAGTGATCTCAGAAAACAGTGCAAAACTGCCTTATTAAAAGGAAACCAAGTACTTGTGTACAGGTGTCATTTTTAGATGGTGCAATGACTTATAAGGAAAGAGGAAAGAAAAGGACTTGGCAATTATGCCACAACCTCAGGACCTCCCATTGTGCTTTAATAACCAATGAAGAATTTTTGAAATGAATTCACTGGTGTCATGTACTGAAACACAGCAGCCAATCCATGCACAGCAAGATTCATAACTTAAGAAATAGGAGCAGGAATAGCCGTTTTGACCCCTCGAGTCTGTTCTGCCATTCAATAAGATCATGGTGGATCTGATTGTGGCCTCAACTCCACTTTCCTGCCTGCCCCCCATAACCCTTGACTCCCTTGTAGAACAAAAATCTGTCTAGCTCAGCCTTAAATATATTCAGTCACTCAACCTCCCTTGCTATTTGGGGTATAGATTTCCAAAATTTAACGACCCTTGAGAGAACAAATTCTTCCTCATCTCTGTCTTCAACCCCTTAATTTGAAACCATACCCCATAGTTCTAAATTCCCCCATGGGGAGCTGTCAAGCACCCTCAGAATCTTATATGTTGCAATAAAATCATTTCTCATTCTTCTAAATTCCAAAGAGTATTGGCCAAAGCTGCTCAACCTTTCCTCATAGCCTCTCCATCCCAGGAAACGACCTAGTGAATCTCCTCTGAACTGCCTCCAGTACAAGCATATCCTTCCTTAAATAAGAATACCAAACTGTACGCAGCACTCTAGGTGCAGTCTTACCAATAAGGGAAAACAATCAGCAGAGGCTCTGTGGTCAGAATTGGGGAATAAGAAAGAACTTAAAACTCTACTGGGAGTTGTCTGCAGGCCTGCTGATACAGCAATAAAGTGGTAGAATGTATTAATTTAGAGACTAGAGAGGCTTGTAGCAAAAGTGTAGTTCTTCTAAGGGAGATTTCAATTTTCATATAGTTTGGGAAGAGCAAATCAACTCAGGTCAGAAAGATAGTGTATTTCTTGAGTGCGTAAAGGATAGTTTCCTGGAGCAATATGTTCTAGAACCAACAAGAGCGCATTAGATTTTGTACTGAGTAATGAACCAGACTTAGTAATCCAATAGTAAAGGTACATTTTTCTACTAGTAATCTTAATATGATCAAACTGTTAAGTGTGAAAAGGAGAAACCTAACAGTAACTAAAATTCTGGATTTTGGTAGGGCTAATTTGAATAAGAGACAGAGACTGATGATGAGCAAACAGGTCAAAACTGTTATTGGATAAAATTCCAGATGAATAGTGAGACATTCAAAAAAGAACTAACCTTAATGCCAGATCAGTATATGCCCCTAAGGGGCAAGAGCTCTTGAGGAAGGTTGAAATTAACTTAGCAAGGGGACAGATACCAGGATGTGGCATTAGAAATGAGAAACAAGGCGCACAAATGATTGGGAGACACCACACTAGATTAAGAAATAGTAAGTTATTAGGTGCAGTCAGACTAAGAAGGAGGCTACTTACCTGGCAGGGGAGAGACCTTCATCGCGTTTCTGCCAGGGAAAGAGCAATGGCTATAACCAGTCAAACCCCTTACCATGGGGTACCTAACACCATCCGAGTCATGGTGAAGGGCAGCGAGCAAGGAACAGGAATGGATAGGACCTTCTTCACCAAGAGGATCCTATTCAAGCTGTGTGGTTTCGAGGCTGCGGAGATCTACTACCTCCAGGATTTCCCCAGCGCTGGTTTCTTTGATGTGACCTTCAAGCACGTGGCAGCTTGTGTCAAACTCCTGAAGGTGTTTGAGGAAAAGAAAGACCTGCCAGAAATGAAGATCCTGACGGTGGAGCTGCTCTTTGTTCTACCGTTGCATTGTGAACGGGTTGCGACGGTACATCTGTACAACCCTTACGTCCCTGTCGCTGACGTGCTCACCTTCCTTACCAGGTACTTCGATAAGGTTGGGAGCTGCACTGAAGTTAAAGATAATTTGGGGGTCTGGACATGTAAACGCCAGGTTAAGGTAACGCTCAAGACCGACGGTAAGGGAGCCGTTTTCCACCCCCCTTCCACATTCGCTATCGGGGGAAGCCGTGGGTACCTTGTCTACGCTGGGCAACCCAAACTTTGTCGCTCATGCGGCAAGTCTGGTCATGTGGCGGCCAACTGCAGTGCTGTTCTCTGCAAGAACTGCAAAAAGGAAGGGCACCAGACAAAAGATTGTAAACAGGCTCAGTGCTGCAACCTGTGTGGCGTGGCAAGTCACCTCTACAAGACCTGCCCTAAGCGTTGCCGTACTTATGCGCAGGCAGCTAAAGCCAACGAGGGGGAAGCAGAAGAAATGCCTCGTGTCACTCCAACCACCAAGGCCCCCAGGGAGAACAACGGGACAAAGGAGGACACAGAGAGAGACAAGGTGGAGGAAAAGATTGGGGCAACAGACAGCCAATCAACAGCACTGCCCCCTGAACCTCCCACTCCTCAGGAGAGCAAATCAACGGAGGAGGAGGAGGCAGCAGTGGGAAAGCAGCAGGGGGAGTGGCAGCTGGTGAAGAGAGCAAAAAGGAAGAAGGGGCAAAAAAGAAACCAAGCCTCTTCCCAGACAAGAGTCAAGAGGCGTCTCCTATCCGACACAGATAACAAGAGCAGCAGCTCTTCGGACGAAGAAGTGCCAGGGCAGCGCCAACAGAAGAAGCGGCAAAACGCTAGGGAGTTGGAGGACGAGTCACCCAAGCTCCAGAACATTGGAGAAAATGAGGAGACCAGCACACCCCAACTTTGCCCACAACCTGAAGAGGCCAGTGCACCACAACCCCAGGAATCTGGGAACAGTGAGGCGCTCAGCGCACCCCAGCTCCGGGAAGCCGGGAGCAGCAACGCCCCAGAGGGGGAGAGGATTGGAGAAGCTTCTCCAACAGAGGACATTTCAAACCCCGCTCTCTGCACGGACCCCCAGATGCCACCCAAGCAGAACACCGCCAATGGGGAGGTTCAGGACACTTTCCTCAGCCCATCCCAAGTGAAGCAATTTGAGCACACCACGGGCATGAAGGAACTCTCAGAGACTACAGGTTTGGTAAGCGACTAACTGCTTTAAAATGGGTGTAAAGATTGTATCCGTAAATGTGCGTAGCATTAAATCTACTACGCGATGTGTTGCGACCTTAGACTACCTTGCCAAGGTCAAAGCTGACCTGTTTTTTCTGCAGGAGTGTGCAATACCGCACCTCAGCTCCTACAGGCAATGGTCACGATGGTGGTCCCATGGGCCATCGATCTGGTCGGGAGGAAACGACTCTCGTTCCTCCGGCCTGGGTATTCTGCTGCGGGGAGGCAGCTTCACCGTCTCCCAGGTTAAGGAGGTGGTGGGCGGACGCCTCCTCGTAGCAGACGTAACGTACAAGAATGCTCCACTCCGTTTAATTAACGTCTCCGCCCCGTCACAAGGGGCTGAGCGGCTGGAGGTTTTTCAGCAGCTCCCACTGCTGCTGGCGACCTCCAGACCGGTCATTCTGGGCGGTGACTTCAACTGCATCATCGATGCGGCTGGACGATCCGGCAGGGCCGACAGCAGATTGGACGCTACGTCCAGATCCCTGATGGAAACAGTAAAGGATGCCAAGCTGCACGACGTCTTCAGCAACCCTGCAGATGGAGTGCAGCATAGATACACCTGGTCGCGGCCAGACGGGTCCGTCGGTTCCAGGATAGACTTCCTGTTTGTGTCCCGTGCATTCACAGTCAGATCCACCGACGTCAAGCCGGTGTTCTTCTCTGACCACTGCCTCCTACTGGCTGACTGTCACTTAGAGAAGGACCAGAGGGTTGGCAGGGGGCAGGGGGGTATGGAAGCTAAACGTGCAACTGCTGACCCCAGAGAACATTGAGGAGCTCAAGAGGGATTACAAAGGTTGGAGAACCATGAAACCCCACTTTGAGTCACTGACACACTGGTGGGAAGCGATCAAGGGAAACATCAAGAGGTTTTTCGTCCTCAAAGGCACCCAGAAAGCTAGAAAGGAACAGAGGGAAATGTCCCGACTCCAGGAAAACATGCAGAATCTGCTCTGGCTGCGGTCGATGGGGGTCGATATGAAGGAGAAACTCCAAGAGGTGAAGAGCCAGTAAGCCTCGCTCTTTGCCTCGGAGGCCTCCAAGATCATCTTCCGTTCCAGAGTCCGCTCCGTGGAGCAGGATGAGACGTGCTCACGTTTCTTCTTCCAAAAAGTACACAGAGAGAGCTCTGTGATCAGCAGCCTGAAGGAAGAAGACGGCTCAGTAAAGTCATTGCAATCTGACAATTTGAGGATTAGCAAATCCTTCTATGCCGGATTATATGACGTGAAGCCCACAGACAGCACGGCCTCCCAGTCCTTCCTGTCCTCTATCACGGAGGTCTTAGATGACAGTACACGGGAGAGTCTGGACAAAGCGCTAACTCCTGATGAACTGACTGAGGCCCTTGAGTCCTTCGAGAAGAGTAAAACTCCCGGAAGCGACGGCTTGCCGGCGGAGTTGTATTAGGCTCTGTGGGACTGGATCGGCCCAGACCTGCTAGAAGTGTACGAGAGTATGCTCCTGGCCGGCAGTATGTCAGAATCCATGAGGAAAGGCATTATCACGCTCATCTACAAGCACAAGGGGGAAAGGGAGGAAATTAGAAATTGGCGACCCATTTCACTGTTGAATGTGGACTATAAAATTCTGTCCAAGGTCATCGCCAATCGGATCAAATCTGCTCTGGAATTGGTGATCCACCCTGACCAGACCTGCACTGTGCCGGGCAGGAAGATCTCTGACAGCCTCGTGCTGCTCAGGGATACGATTGCCGATGTGCAGGACAGGGGTGTGGATACCTGCCTCATCAGCCTGGATCAGGAGAAGGCCTTTGACAGAATATCGCACACCTATATGGTGGATGTGCTCTCCAAAATGGGGTTTGAGGAGGGAATTCGCAATTGGATCCAACTGCTCTACACTAACATCAGTAGTGCAGTCTCAATCAATGGGTGGGAATCAGATAGCTTTCCTATTAAATCTGGAATCAGGCAGGGCTGCCCTCTCTCGCCTGTTCTTTTCGTGTGTTGCACTTTGCTGAGTCTATCAGGAAGGATCCGGGCATAAGAGGAGTGACGATCCCAGGTAGTGGAGGCACTCAGATCAAAGTCTCCCTGTACATGGACGATGTCGCCGTCTTCTGCTCGGATCCGCTGTCGGTGCACAGACTTATCCACATTTGCGACCGTTTCGAACTGGCCTCGGGAGCCAAGGTAAATCGTGGGAAGAGCGAGGCCATGTTCTTTGGGAACTGGGCTGACCGATCCTTTGTCCCCTTCACTGTCAGGGCTGATGGCCTGAAGGTGCTGGGGATATGGTTCGGAGGGACCAGGGCACGCGTTAGAAACCGGAAGGAGCGAGTGTCTATGGTGAAAAGGAAACTGGGCTTGTGGGAGCGACGCTCCCTCTCCATTGCGGGTAAGAACCTGGTCATCAAGTGTGAGGCACTCTCGCTGTTGCTGTACGTGGCGCAGGTCTGGCCCATTCCACACTCCTGTGCGATGGCGATCACCCGAGCCATCTTCCGCTTTATCTGGAGGTCGAAAATGGATCGTGTCCGCAGGGACACGATGTACAAGCCTCTAGATAAAGGGGGAAAAAACGTGCCCAACATCGCCCTCATACTGATGGCCACCTTTGTGTGCGGCTGCATCAAGCGGTGCGTAGACCCTCAGTACGCAAACACCAAGTGTCACTGCTTGCTGAGGTTCTACCTGTCCCCGGTGTTGCGAAGGATGGGTCTGGCCACGCTGCCGCGGAACGCTCCAAGTAGTTGGACTGTGCCGTACCACCTGTCCCTCGTGGGAAAATTTATGCAGGGAAACACCTTCGACCACAAGTCCATCAGGCAGTGGTCGGCACGTAACGTCTTAAAGGCCCTGAGGGAAAAGGAAAGGGTGGATCCTGTGGGATGGTTCCCTGAGCAGACAAAGTTATTTGGCAGAATGCCTCATCACCAGAACTTTCCAACAAACACCAAGATGTAGCTTGGCTGGTGGTGAGAAAGACCCTCCCTTTATGATCCTTCCTACACGCCAGGAGTCTCACCCCCTCTGCACGTTGCCCTCGAGGTGGCTGTGGTGGGGAAGAGACCGTTGTTCACCTCCTTGTAGATTGTGTCTTTGCAAAGAAGGTCTGGAGAGAGATGCAGTGGTTGCTGTCGAGGTTCATCCCGAGCAGTTCTGTGACAGAGGACTCTGTGCTCTACGGGCTGTTCCCAGGGACACACACCGAGACAAACATCAACTGCAGCTGGAGGATCATCAACTCGGTGAAAGACGCTCTTTGGTCTGCCCGAAACTTGTTGGTTTTCCAGTGCAAACACCGACCGAGTGTTGCAGACTGGCACTTTCCAAGGTCCAGGACTACGTGCTGAGGGACACAGTTAAGCTTGGGGCAGCCGCCGCAAAGGCGCAATGGGGAAGGGTCGCTGCCTAAGACCTTTCTGCCACAATGCACGGGGGGGCTGGGAACTGTAAAGAGCCCCTCAGGCTGTACAGATTAAAATGTATGTCTGCCAATGATTGAAATATTCATTGATTTTTCTGATACACCTTGTTTCATGTTGTAAAAGTTGAACCTGTTTGTATTTTTGTAATGGTGATTTGAAATGTTTTGAAATGTTTTTGAAGATTTATGAATAAAGTATATTTTTGCAAATAAAACAAGTCAGACTAAGAAGGAGGCCATAGGACCTAAATTAGATTCACAGTACCTGTATGTAAATAGACAAAGCATGGTAATTACGTTTGGTGCGCTGTAGGTGCAAATAGCTTCATCTGAATTTGCTGTTATAGAGTCATGGCATAGAAGGATGCTATTCAGGCCATTGAGCACATGGTAGCTCTCTGTAGAGTGTTCCAATCACTCATTCCCCCATCCTTTCCCCGTAGCCTTGCAAGTTTATTTCCTTCAGGTTCCCATCCAAGTTCCCTTTGAACTCGTTCATCGCCTCCGCTTCCACCACACTCATAAGCAGCAAGTTCCAGTTCATTACCACTTGCTGCATAAAAAAAGTTATTCCTCACATCTATATAACCAAAACAAAAACAAAAATACCTGGAAAAACTCTGCAGGTCTGGCAGCAACAGTGGAGAAGAGCACAGATGATGTTTCGAGTCCTCATGACCCTTCAACAGAACTAAGTAAAAATAGGAAAGGGGTGAAATATAAGCTGGTTTAAGTGGGGGGGGGGGGGTGTTTTGGGACAAGAAGAGTTAGGTAAAGGGCCTAAGCAGTCACCCAGTCTGTGTTTGATCTCTCCAATGTAAAGGAAACCGCATTGGGAGCAACAAATGCAGTAGATCGTTCCCTCTGTGACACCCTGGTCCACTACTCACCCCCTACTCATCACCCCCTGCTCCTCAACCCCTCTCACGGCACCTTCCCATGCAACCGTAGAAGATGCACACCTGCCCCTTCACTTCCCCTCTCCTCACCATCCAAGGGCCTAAACACTCTTTTCAAGTGAAGCAGCATTTCACTTGCACTTCCCTCAACTTAGTCTACTGCATTCGTTGCTCCCAATGCGGTTTCCTCTGCATTGGAGAAACCAAACGTAGACTAGGTGACCGCTTTGCAGAACACCTTCAGTCTGTCCACAAGCATTACCCAGACTTCCCTGTCGCTTGCCATTTCAACACTCCACCCTGCTCTCATGCCCACATGTCTGTCCTTGGCTTGCTGCATTCTTCCAGTGAAGCTCAACACAAACTGGAGGAACAGCACCTCATCTTCTGACTAGGCACTTTACAGCCTTCCGGACTGAATATTGAGTTCAACAATTTTAGATCATGAAATCTCTCCTCCATCCACACCCCTTTCCGTTTTTTCCCCCTCTATTTTGTTTTTTCCAATAATTTATATAGATTTTTCTTTTCCATTATTTTTAAATGTATTTCCATCCATTGTTTTATCTCTACCTTTTAGCCTTTTTCAATTCCTTCACCCCACCTCACCCCCACTATGGCTATCTGTACCTTGTTTGTCCTGCTTTCTACCCTTAATTAGCACATTCCTTTAGATAATATCACCACCTTCAACACCTCTTTGTCCTTTTGGCTGTGACATCTTTTGGTTATCTCCACCTATCACTGGCCCTTTACCTAGCTCTTCTTGTCGCAACACCTCCACCCCGCTTAAATCAGCTTATATTTCACCCCTTTCCTATTTTTACTTAGTTCTGTTGAAGGGTCATGGGGACTCGAAATGTCAACGCTGCTCTTCTCCACCAATG
The DNA here is from genome assembly GCF_017639515.1 of Carcharodon carcharias. Taxonomy (NCBI): domain Eukaryota; kingdom Metazoa; phylum Chordata; class Chondrichthyes; order Lamniformes; family Lamnidae; genus Carcharodon; species Carcharodon carcharias. The sequence continues at coordinate 144,276,194 of NC_054472.1, forward strand.
CGGCCAGACCTGCTGAGTTTTTCCAGGTATTTTTGTTTTTGTTTTTGTTTTATTCCTCACGTCTCCCTGTATTTCTTTACAAAAACTTTAAAATCTATATCCCTTTGTCCTTGCACCATCGGCTTATGGGAGCAGCCTTCCTTTCTCTACCTTAGCTAAACCTATCATAATCATGTACGCCCCTATCAAATCTCCCTGTTATTGTTATGTATATAGCTCTAACTCAAAAAAGGCAGGAAAATTATTAAATATTCCTGGATCTGAGGGCTTCAAGAAAGATAGAGAAGGAAAGAAAGAAGGAAGGATGTCAATATTGATTAAGGAGAATACTACAGTGCTAGAGAGAGTGGATTATTAATAGTAGGATATAAATAGTAAACGGGGAGTAAGAGGAAGGGTGGGGTGGGATAGGAACCAAAAGGTAGACCTACACCTGGAAGCAGATGGCATGGTTGAAATATTAAATGAGTACTTTGCATCTGTCTTTACCAAGCAAAAAGATGCTCTCAAAGTCACAGTGAAAGAGAAGGCAGCTGAGAAACTGGATAGGTTAAAAATTGATAGGGAGCAGAAGTATTATAAAGATTGGCTGCACTTAGTTGATAAATCACCAGGACCAGATGAGATGCATCCAAGAATGCTGGGGGAAATGTGAGTGGAAGTTGCATAGGTACTGACCATAATCTTCCAGTCTTCCTCAGATATGGGGTGCCAGAATAATGCAGAATTGCAAATGTTACACTCTTGTTCAAAAAGGGGTATGAGGATAAACCTAGCAACTACAGAGCAATCAGTTTAAATTCTGTTATGGGAAAACTTTTAGAATTGATATTCCAGGACAAAATTAACAATCACTTGGACAAGGGTGGATTAATTTCAGAAAACCAGCATTTAAAGGTAATTTGTTTTTAACTAATTTGATTGTGTTTTTTGATGAGGTAACAGAGAAGGTTGATGAGGGTAATGCAGTTAATGTGCTATACATTGATTTACAAAAAACGTTTGATAAATGCCACATAAGCTTACCGGCATAATTGAAGGGACAGTGGCAGCATGGGCATGAGGTTGGCTGATGGGAAACAGACAGTAGCGATGAACAGCTGTTCCATGGGCTGGAGGAAGGTATACAGTGAGCTTTCCCACAGGTCGGTACTTGGACCACTGCTTTTCTTGATTTATATTAATAGCTTAGGTATGTAGGGCACAATTTCAGATTTTGCAGAGGCGAAAAAAACTTGAAAGCATTATGAACTGAGAGGAGGATGGTGATAGGCTTCAAGAAGACATAGCAAGGCTGGTGGACTGAGTAGTCACATGACAGATGACATTTAATGTGAAAAAATGCGAGGTGATAATTTTTATAGTAAGAATGACACACAATATAAGCTAAAGAACATAGTTCTAAAAGGGATGTGGGAAGAGAGACCTGGGAATTTATGTACACACATTGCTGAAGGTGGCAGGACAGGATAAGAAAGTGGTTCAAAAGGCATATGGGATCGTGGGCTTTATTAATAGAAGAACAGAGTATAAAAGCCAGGAATTTATGATGTACCTTTATAAAAGACTAGTTCAGCGTCAACTAAAGTATTGCACCTAATTCTCAGCACCGCACTTTAAGAAGGCTATGAAAGCTTTAGAGAAGGTGCAAAAAAGATTTATGAGAATGGTTCAAAGAATGGGAGACTTTTAGATACATGGATAGATTGGAGAAGCTGGAGTTGTTCTCCTTCAAGAAAAGAAGGCTGAGAGGAGAGTTGATCGAGTTGTTCAAAATCATGAACAGTGTAGACAGAGTGAATCGAGAGAAACTGTTCCCATTGGCTTAAGGGAAACCAGAGAACATAAATTTAAGATGATTGGCAAAAGAAGTAATGGAAACAAGAGGAAAAACATTTTTAAGCAGTGTGTGGTTAGGATCTGGAATGCACTGCCTGAGAATGTAATGGAGGCAGATTCAATTGTGGTTTTCAAAAGGGAATTGAATGAGCATTTGAAGAGAAAAGATTTGCAGGGGTAGGGGAAAGGCTGGGGGGAGTGGGACTAGCTGAGTAGTTCTTGTAGAGAACTGGTACAGACACAATTGGCTGAATGTCCTCCTATGCATTCTTATGAATCTTGTGAAATCAGACATAAGAGATGCCAAAAAGCCATAAAACTAAAAAAAAAGCATACAGAAATGTAAAGAATAGTGTAGATCCAAGGGACCTAGAGAGATAAAGAACAGGAAAGCAAGGCAAAGACAATCTGAAAATAAACTTTTAAGATACTCAAGATTGACAGTTTTTTTTTCCAATTATATTAGAACTAAAATGGGCATTAAGGAGAATATAACCTCTTAACTTAGCCTTTTAAAAACATGCTGGTAATATTGCAAATTAAAGTAAGGAAATGTCAGACTTGTCCCCAATTACTGTGTGTTAGTCATCACAGTGGAGGGAAAGGATACTATGCCTGATTTTTCAGAGAAACTAATAATGAATCTTGGACTGAAACTCATTAAAGTAACATAAGTAAGAATCCAATATTAGAAAAAAATAATGGTACTAAAGATCGACAGATTCCCGGGACCTGATGGTTTCCAGCCTAGGGATTTAGAGGTGGTAGGTGAGGAAATTGCAGATGCTTTAGCCATAATCTTTCAAAGTATGCTCAGTTCAAGAATCATCGCCTGACCAGAAAATTGCAAATCGAATCAAACAGCATGTTACTTTGGTTATTCATAACAGACAAAATACACACCGTTACTCAACCAGCCCCCGCTTACAAAACCCAGAGAAAAAGTTTGCTGTTAGATGTGATTCCGTAATTGGGCAGTATTTGTTGAACAATCCTGAGTGCGCAAATGGCACTTACAAGCAATTTAAAATAATTAGTTGAGTTCGTAATGTGCCCCATTTATGCTTGATAGAATTAACATGCATTCATACATAGGGACCCGTTTTCTGCAAACAAAAGGAATACGTTCAAGCCTTGTGCCTTTTTTGAGTTACCTGGGTGCTGGGGGAGTCTGTGGTTCCCTATTGCTTCTTCAGGGGATTGGATAAAGTTCCACCTAAGACACTGTTGGCTAAAATTAAAGTATGCAGAATTGAAGGCAAATTATTGACCTGGTTAGGAACATAGGACTTAGTAGCAAGAATGGGCCATTCAGCCATTTGAACCTGCTCTACCATTTGATAAGATCATGGCTGATCTGGTTGTGGTCTCAACTCCGTTTTCCTGTCTGCCCCCCATAACCCTTGACTCCCTTTTGTATCAGAAATTTATTTAACTCAGCCTTGAATAAATTGAATGACCCAGTCTCCACTGCTTTCTAGAGAAGAGAATTCCACATACTAATGACCCTCTGAGAGAAAAAAAATCTTTTTATCTCTGTTTTAAAAGGGAGACCTCTTATTCTTAAACTGTGGCCCCTAGTTCTGGTCTCGCACAAGAGTTAACATGCTCCTTGTGCCCATCCTATCAAGTCCCCTCAGGATATTATATGTTTAAATAAGATCACCTCTCATTCTTCTAAACTCCAATGGATATAGGCCCAACCTGTTCAATCTTTCTTCACAAGATAAGCCCGTCATTGCGGGAATGAGTCAAGTGAACATTCTCTGAACTGTTTCTAATGCAAATTATATTCTTTATCAAATAAGGAGACCAAAACTCTATACAGTAATCCAGATGTGATATCACCAAGGCTCTATGGCTGCAGTAAAACCTCCCTACTTTTATATTCCATTCCACTTGCAATAAACGACAGCATTCCATTTGCTTTCCTAATCACTTGCTGTACCTCTATACCAACTTTTTGTGATTTATGTACCAGGACACCCAGATCCCTCTATACTGTAGAATTCTGCAGTCACTTGCTATTTAAGTATGATATTTCTATTCTCCCTGCCAAAGTGGACAAGTTCACTTTTCCCACATTATGCTTCATTTGCCAAATTTTTGTGCACTGACTTAACCTGTCTATATCCCTTTGCTGTCTCTCTACCTCCTCTTGCCAACTAACTTTCCCACCTATCTTGGTATCATTGGCAAACATTCGGTCCTTTCATCCAAGTCATTGATATAGGTTATAAATAATTGAGGCCCCAGCAACTGATCCCTATGGCACCCCACTAGTTACAGCCTGCCAACCTGAAAAAGAATGATTTATCCTTACTCCCTGCTTCCTGTTAGCTAACCAATCTTTTATCCATGCTAATAAGTTACCCCTACACTATGTGCTCTTAACTTATGTAGTAATCTTTGATGTGGTACCTTATCAAATGACTTTGGAAATCCAAGTACACCACAACTACAGGTTTCCCTTTATCCACCTTGCTTGTTATTTCCTCAAAAAACTCTAATGAATTAGTCAAATGTGATTTCCCTTTCACAATACCATATTATGATCTCATTATGATTTTCTAAATATTTTGGGAAAAAGCAGGAAAGTGGAGTTGAGGATTAGCAGATCAGCCATGATCTCATTGAATGGTGGAGCAGACTTGATGGGCTGAATGGCTTACTCCTGCTCCTACATCTTATGGTCTTATAAGCTCCTTAAAAATGGATTCTACCAATTTCCTTATGACAGATGTGTTTCCTTTTGACAGATATGACAGCTCTGAAGAAGAGTCATACAGGCTTGAAACTTTAACCCTGTTTTTCTCTCCACTAATGCTGTTTGACCTGCTGAGTTTTTCCAGCATTTTCTGTTTTTGTTTCAGATTTCCAACATCTGCAGTATTTTGCTTTTATCCTTATGACAGATGTTAGGCTAACTGGCCTATTTTTTCCTGCTTTCTGTCTCCCTCTTCTCTTGAGTAGAGGTGTCACATTTGCTAATTTCCAATCTGCTGGCACCCTTCCAGAATCTAAAGAATTTTGGAAGATTATGCCAATGCCTCTATCATCTCTACAGCCACCTCTTTTACGGCCCTAGGATGCAGGCCTCTTGTCATCCTTTAGGTCTAATAGTTTTCCCAGCACCTTTTCCCTGGTGATGGTGGTTTTAAGTTCCCTCCCTTTCACCTCTTTTTCAGGTATCTTTAGGAAGTTTCCAAAGCCTTCTGCAGTGAAAACAGATGCAAAATGCCTGTTCAACGCCTCCGCCATTTCCTTGTTTTCCATTATCAATTCCCCAGACTCTTTCTAGAGGACCAACAATAGCTTTAGTTACTCTTTTACTATTTAAATACTTGTAGAAACTATTATTATCAGTTTTTATATTACTAGCTAGCTTTCTCTCATACTCATACTTTCTCTCATAAACTTTACTTAGAGTTATTAAATATCTCCTCAATAGTCTGCCACTGCATCTCTACTGTTCTACCTTTGCCGGTTCACTTTAGCCAACTCTTCCTTCACATTCTTTTAGTTACTTTTATTTAAGGTTAAGCAGCAGTCTTAAACCCACACTTCTCCCGTTCATACTGAACATGAACTTCTATCATGTGCCGATCGTTGTCATCTGGAGGCTCTTTTACCATGAGGTTATTGGCCAATCCTTTCTCATTGCACATTACCAGCTTTAGAATAGCCTAATCCCTGGCTGGCCCTAGAACATACTGCTGCAACAAATTGCCCTGAATACACTCTAATGAACTCATTTTCCAGGCTACCTTTGCTAATCTGATTCGTCCAAACTACATGTAGATTAAAGTCACCCATGATTATTGCGGTACCTTTCTTACATGCCCCGTTTATTTCTTCTAATATGCTCTGCCCTACAGTGTAACTACTATTAGGTGGCCTATAAATTAATCCCACAAGTGACCTCTTACCTTTTCCATTTCTTATCTCTACCTGAGCTGATTCTACATCTTGCTCTTTCGAGCTAAGGTCATCTCTCATTACTGTACTAATGGCATCCTTGATTAACAGAGCTACCCCACTACCTTTTCCTAGCTTCCTATGTGTTGAAAATGTCAAATGCCCTTCAATATTCAGGCCTCGTCCTTAGCCATTTCAGCGACAAGGAGGCCATCAGGTCATACAAATTTATTTCTTGTGCTAATAATTCATCCATTTTGTTCTGAATGCTGTGTGCATTCAGATACAGAGCCTTTAACTGTCTTTTTACCATTTTTGCAATCTCTGGCGTGTGGAGAGCAGAGGCACAGGATAAAGGAGCCCGAGGAGAGTGGTGGAGACACGGTAAAAGAGAGTGAGGAGAGCAGCAGAGACACAGGATAAAAGAGCGGGAAGAGAATAGCAAAGACACAGGATAAAAGCGCGAAGAGAGAGGAGACATAGGATAAAAGAGCACGAGTAGAGTGGAGACACAGGATAAAAGAGCGCGAGGAGAGCGGAGACACAGGATAAAAGAGCGCAAAGACACTTTGTAGTTAAGAGGTGTATAACCTTAATTGTTAGTGGTACTAGCATTCAAGAAACGTAGTAAATTGTACATAGGAAGAAAGTAATTAAAGTAAATTAAATAACAAGTTTGAATGGTGGGACAGGTGTTGTGTTGCAGCTGTGAGATGTGGGAACTTTTGTACGCCAAGGCAATCCATGACAAACACATCTGCAGGATGTGTAAACAGCTTGAGGAATTCCAGATCAGGGTTATTGATCTGGAAGCCAAAATGCAGTAACTGTGCAACATAAGGGTGGGGGAGAAATACCTGGATACTTGGTTCCAGAAGGCAGTCACACCTCTTAGAATAGGGTCATCTGTTTTGGTCAGCAGTGAGGGACAGGAGGATGTGACTGTCATTGAGGCAGGTAATGGGACCTAGCAGACAGTGGGGGAAGAGCCTCAGGCTTTTCAATTGTCAAACAGGCTTGAGGTGCTCACAACCTGTGCGGATGAAAGTGAAATCTGCAAGGTGGATGAGCTGGCTGACCATGGCGCTGTGGTACAGGAAGCCATTGAAATGGAGGGAGCCAAAAGGAATGTAGTGGTAGTAGGGGATAGTATAGTGATGGGGGATTGACACTGTTCTCTGCAGCAAAGAGTGAGAGTCCAGATGGCTATGTTGCCTGCCCGATGCCAGGATTCGGGACATCTGCTGGAGAGGAACTTGCAGTGGGAGAGGGAGGGTCCAGTTGACTTGGTCCATATTAGGTACCAGTGACATAGGTAGAACTAGGAAAGAGGTTCTGCAAAATCAGCATGAGGAGCCAGGAACCAAATTAAGAAGCAGAACCTCAAAGGTAATAATCCAGACCCACATGCAAATTGGCATAGGGCAAATAAGATTAGAGAGACGAATGCTTGACTCAAAGACTGGCATGGGAGAAGTGGATTCCGGTTTGTGGGGCACTGGCATCAGTACTGGGGAAAGTGGGGGCAGTACCGTTGGGATGGCTTACACCTGAACTGTGCTGGGACGAGTGTCTTCACAAATCGCATAACTAGGGAAGTAGAGAGGGCTTTAAACTAAACAAGAAGGGTGAGGGATCAAGTTTGGGTAGAGGTAACAGTTCAAGGTGGAGCATCAAATAATAATATGAGAAATGAGGGTCAGAGAATGGCAGGAAGGGACAGACAGAAAAAACCTAAGAATACATCAAAAGTCAAGACTTGATTTTACAAGGTAACAAAAAGACAAAACTGAAGGCTCTGTCTGAATGCACATAGCATTCATAACAAAGTAAACAAATTGATGGCCCACATTGAAGTAAATAAATATGATCTGATAGCAATTATGGAGACGTGGCTGCAGGACGACAAAGAGTGGGTCCTTAATATTGAAGGGTACATGACATTCAAGAAGAATAGGAAGCTAGGTAAAGGAGGGGTAGCACTGTTAATCAAAGGGGGCAATGGTGCAATAGTTAGAGATGACCTTAGTTCAGGAGATCAGGTTGTAGAATTGGTTTGGGTAAATATGAGGAATAGCAGGGGGAAAAAGTCATTAGTAGGAATGGTCTACAGGCCCCCAAACTGTAGCCACAGTGTAAGACAAAGTATTTAAGAGAAAATATTGTGTGTTTGTAATAAAGGGACAGCAATAACCATGGGTGATTTTAATCTACTCATAAACTGGAAAAATCAGATTGACAGTAGTAGCCAGGATCAGGTGCTCTTAGAGCAACATGTTCTGGAATCAACCAGAGAGCAGGTTATATTAGACTTGGTATTGGGTAAAGTGACAGGATTAATTAATGACCTCAGAGTAAAGGCACCCCTAGGTAGCAGCAACCACAATATGATTGAAAATTCCAGCTTGAAAGGGAGAAGATTGGGTATCTTAAACTTAAATAAGGGCAACTATGTGGGGATGAAAACTGAGCTAGCTGAAGTGAACTGGGAAACTAGGCTAGAGAATAGATCAATACAGAAGCACTGGCAGACATTTAACTAGATATTTTGGAGCATTCAGAATAAGTACATTCCCACTATAAAGAAAAATTCTAAGGGGTGGATTCACCATCCATGGTTAACTAAAGAAGTTATGACAGCATCAAATTTATGGAAAAAGCAGACAACTCCACAAAGATGAGTGGCAGGACAGATGATTGGACAGAAAATAAAGAATGGCAGAGAATGACTAAAAGGTTAATCAGGAGAAAGAAATTAGAGTATGAGAGGAAGCTGGCTAGAAATGTAAAAATGAATAGCAACAGTTTCTACAGGTACTTAGAAAGGAAAAGAGTAAGTAAAGTGAGTGTTGGTCCTCTAGACAGTGACAGTGGGGAGTTAATAGTAGATAATAAGGAAATGGTGGAAGAAATGAACAAATATTTTGCATCTGTGTTCACTATATAGCATACAAAAAAACATTCCAGTAATAGCTGCAAATCAGGTGAATGGGAGAAAGGAATTTGGTGAAATTGAAATCACTAGGGAAACAGTACTGAGCAAATTAATGGAGCTGCAGGCAGGCAAGTCTCCAGGTCCCAATGGACTACATCCTAGGGTCATAAAAGAGGTGGCTAATGAAGTAGTTTGATACATCGGTGTTAATTTTTCAAAATGAGCTAGATTCTGGAAAGGTTCCATCAGATTGGAAGGTAGCAGTTATAACCCCTCTATGCAAGAAGGGAGGGAGGCAGAAAACAGTAAACTATAGGCTAGTTAGCTTGATGTCTGTCGTGGGGAAATTATTAGAATCGATCATTAAGTAGGTTATAGCTGGGCACTTAGAAGAGCTCAAGGCAATAGGGAAGAGTTTTTTGTAAAAGGAAAATCATGTTTAACCAATTTCTTGGAGTTTTTTGAAGGAGTAACATATGCAGTGGATAAAGGGGAGCCTGTAAATATACAGCACTTGGATTTCCAGAAGGCATTTGATAAGGTGCCACATCAAAGATTATTACGGAAAATAAAAAAGCATGGTGTAGTGGGTAACATATGAGCATGGATATAAGATTGGCTGGCTGGCAGAAAACAGAGAGTATGCATAAATGTGTCTTTTTCTGATTGGCAGGTTGTGACGAGTGGAGTCCCACAGGTTCTGTACTGGCGCCTCAACTTTTTACGATTTACATCAATGACTTAGATGTGGGAAGTGAAGACTTGGCAGCTAAATTTGCAGATGACACAAAGATAGGTAGGAAAGTATGTTGTGAAGAGGACATGAGGAGGTTGCAGATGGATATAGATAGGTTGAGTGAGTGGGCAAAGATCTGGCAAATAGAGTTTAATGTGGGAAAATGTGAAGTTGTTCACTTTGGCAGGAAGAACAAAAAAGCAGAGTATTACTTAAATGGAGTATTATTTCAGACTTATGGCCTTATCTGCTGGTGCACTCTTAAGTTTGTAAGCTCTGTCCCTTCCTTCCACACTCTGGTCATCATACCCAAATTGATACCCTCTATTACCTCGTTGTTTCCCTTTCGTTTACCACATCTCATCTAACATGATCCCTTTCCTCACTAATTCATTTAAAAGCCCTCTCTATTGGCCTACTTATACAACTCGCCAGAACACTGATCCCAGCACGGTTCAGGTGAAGACCTGAAGGTTCAGCTCTAGCTCCCACTTTTCCCAGTACTGGTGCCAGTGCCCCATGAATTGAAACCTTTTTCTCCCATACCAGTCTTTGAGTCACCATTAATCTCTCTCTGATTTTCCAGAGATTATTACCTTTGAGATTCTGCTTTTTAATTTAACCCCTAGCTGCTCATACTCCCTATGCAGAACTTCTAGTCCTCTCTGTGTCGTTGGTACCCAGAAGGACTACAAAACTGGATCTTCCCCTCCCACTGCAAGTTCCTTTCCAGCCCTGAGCAAATGTGCTAAACCCTGGGACCAGGCAGGCGACACAGCCTTCTGGACTCTCACTTTTGGCTGCAGAGAATTGTGTCTATTCCCCTGACTATACTGTCAACTACAGCCACTACATTCCTATTTATTTACTCCCCAACTTAAATGGCTCCATCTCCCATGGTGCCATGGTCAATTTGCTCATCCACTTTGTAGACCTTGCTCTCATCCATCCAACCTGCAAGAGCTTCGAAATAGGCTCCTCCTCTTCTACCTTCTTGATTCCCGTATCTTCAGTTTTGGAGATTGATTAGGTAGTAAAAGTCAGAAATAGGGACAATGGGGGGGGGGGTATGCATTCCAATTGGAAGGAAATGACCACTGTGCCCCTTAAGGATCTCAACTATTCATTATATTTGTTAATAAAAGTAGATAACATAGTAGAGAGCCATTCATCTGTAGAAACAATTGACCGGGACCTAGGAATGGGCAATAAATGTGACCTTGCCAGCATCACTCACTTCACAGAGAACAAGTAAAAATAAGTGTTGTAATACAATCAGGACCTGTGTGAGGCATCTGAATCTGGCATTAGAGACCAGTGTAACATCTACTGGCTGCTTTTAAAAGGATTATTTAATCCAGAGTGGGATAACAACACCACCTTTAATGTAGTAAAATGTCTTAAGGTGCTTCACAGGAGTGTTACCAAGCAAAATTTGGCACTGAATCACATAGGAGATGTTGGGGCAGATTATCAAAAGCTTGGTCAAAGTGGCAGTTTTAAGGAGTGTCTTAAAGAAGGAAAGAGAGGCAGAGAAGTTTAGGGAGGGAATTCCAGAGCTTTGGCTCTTTGCAGCTGAAGGCACGGCCATCAGTGGTGGAGCAATTAAAATCAAAAGGCAAAAATTGGAGGAGTGGAGATGTTTTGGAGGGTTGAAGGGCTGCAGGAGATTACAGAGCTAAGGAGGAACAGTACCAGGGACAGATTTGAAAACAGGGATGAGAATTTTAAAATTCAGTGGTTGCTTAATGGGAAGTCAATGTCAGTCAGAAAGTACAGCAGGGCGAAAGATGAACAGGATTTGGTGTGAGTTGGAAAACGTACAGCAGACTTTTGGATGATAAAAGCAAAACACAGCGGATGCTGGAAAACTGGAATAAAACAGAAATACTGGAAATATTCAGGTCTAGCAGCATCTGTGGAAAGCGAAACAGTTAACATTTCGAGTCAATTATGACTCCTTTAGAACTTTTTTCAGACTTCTAGATGAACTTAAGTTAATGAAGGGTCAAACGTGGGAGGCAGACAAGGAGTGCATTAGGACAGTCAAATCTAGAAGGAATAAAGGCATGGATAAGTGTTTCAGCAGCAAAAGAGCTGAGGCAGGAGCAGAATCAGACAATGTGATGAAGGTGGACTTCAGTGGTCTTTGTGATGGTGTGGATATTTGGTTGGAAGCTCATTATGAGGTCAGATATGATATCAAAGTTGCAAACAGCCTGGTCAAACTTCAGCAATTACCAGAATAAGGGATGGAATCAGTGGCTAGGGAACAGAATTTGTGCTGGGGTCCATAGACTATGGCTTCTGTGTTCCCAATGTTTAATTGGAGGAAATTTCTATTCATCCAGCCCTGGATGTTGGACGCATAATCGGACAATTTGGAGATGATGGAGCAGTCAAGACAGTTTGTGGTGAGGTAGAACTGGGAGTTGTCAATACATATGTGGAAACAGACACTTTTTTCAGACCATGTCATCAAGGGGCATCACGAAGAAGAGGAGGAGGTCGTGGATAGCTCCTTGCAACACTGCTTGAGTGTGAAGAGTATCCATGGTTACAACTGGATAGGTAAAAATGCAACCAGGCGAGCACAGTTCCACACAGCTGGATGATGGTGGAGATGCATAAGAGGAGGGTGGTGTTTTTTTTTATTCATTCATGGGATGTGGGCTTCGCTGGCTGGGCCAGCATTTATTGCCCATCCTTAGTTGCCCTTGAGAAGGTTGTGGTGAGCCGCCTCCTTGAACTGCTGCAGTCCATGTGGTGTAGGTACACCCACAGTGCTGTTAGGAATGGAGTTCCAGGATTTTGACCCAATTGACTGTAAAGGAATGGCAATATATTTCCAAGTCAGCAAGGTGATTGACTTGGAGGGGAACTTCCTGATAGTGTGTTCCCATCTATCTGCTGCCCTTGCCCTTCTAGATAGCAGTGGAAAGTGCTGTCAAAGGAGCCTTGATGAATTCATGCAGTGCATCTTGTGGATGGTGCACACTGCTGCTACTGTGTGTTGGTGGTGAGTGGAGGGAGTGAATGTTTGTGAATGTGGTGCCAATCAAGCAGGCTGCTTTGTCCTGGACAAAGCTTCTTGAGTGTTGTGGGAGCAGCACTCCTCCAGGCAAGTGGGGAGTATTCCATCGCACTCTTGACTTGTGCCTTGTAGATGGTGGACAGGCTTTGGGGAGTCAGGAGGCGAGTTACTCGCTGCACCATTCCTAGCCTCTGACCTGCTCTTGTAGCCACAGTATTTATATGGCTAGTCCTGTTCAGCTTCTGGTCAATGGTAATCCCAAGGATGTTGATAGTGGGGGATTCAGTGATGGTAATGCCATTGAACATCAAGGGGCGATGGTTGGATTCTCTCTTGTTGGAGATGGTCATTGCCTGACACTTGTGTGGCACAAATGTTACTTGCCACTTGTCAGCCCAAGCCTGGATATTATCCAAGTGTTGCTGCATTTGTACATAGACTGATTTAGTATCTGAGGAGTCACGATTGGTGCTGAACATTGTGCAATCATCAGCGAACATCCCCATTTCTGACCTTTTGATGGAAGGAAGGTCATTGATGAAGCAGCTGAAGATGGTTGGGCCGAGGACACTACCCTGAGGAACTCCTGCAGTGATCTCCTGGAACTGAGATGACTGACCTCCAACAACCGCAACCATCTTCTTTTGTGCTACGTATGACTCCAACCAGGGCAGAGTTTTCTTCCTGATCCCCAGTGACTTCTGTTTTGCTAAGGCTCTTTGATGCCACACTCGGTCAAATTCTGACTTGATGTCAAGGGCAGTCACTCTCACTTCACCTCGGGAGTTCAGCTCTTTTGTCCATATTTGAGCCAAGGCTGTAATGAGGTCAGGAACTGAGTGGCCCTGGCAGAACCTAAACTGGGCATCAGTGTGCAGGTTATTGCTAAGCAAGTGCTGCTTGATAGCATTGTTGATGATCCCTTCCATTACTATACTGATGATCAAGAGTAGACTGATGGGGCGGTAATTTGTTGGGTTGGATTTGTCCTGCTTTTTGTGTACAGGACATACCTGGGCAATTTTCCACACAGGTGGGTAAATGCCAGTGTTGTAACTGTACGTGAACAGCTTAGCTAAGGGCACTGCAAGTTCTGGAGCACAGGTCTTCAGTACTATTGCCAGAATGTTGTCAGGGCCCATAGCCTTTGCAATATCCAGTGCCTTCAGCTGTTTCTTGATATCACATTGAGTGAATCAAATTAGCTGAAGACTGGCATCTATGATGCTGGGGTCAGCATCCGGAGGAGGCTGAGATGGATCATCCACTCGGCACTTCTGGCTGAAGATTGTAGTAGATGCTTCAGCCTCATCTTTTGCACTGAAGTGCTGGGCTCCTCCATCATTGAGGATGGGAATATTTGTGGAGCCTCCTCCTGCAGTGAGTTGTTTAATTATCCACCACCATTCACGAATGGATGTAGCAGGATTAGAAAGCTTAGATCTGATCCGTTGGTTGTGGGATGGCTTAACCCTGTCTTATCACTTGCTGTTTGGCACGCAAATAGTCCTCTATTATTGCTTCACCAGGTTGACATCTCATTTTTAGGTATGCCTGGTGCTGCTCCTAGCATGCCCTCCTGCACTATTCATTGAACCAGGGTTAATCCTCTGGTTTGATGGTAATGGTAGAGTGAGGGATATGCTGGGCCATGAGGTTGCAAATTGTGTTCAAGTACAGTTCTGCTGCTGTTGACGGCCCACAGTGCCTCATGGATGCTCAGTCTTGAGCTGCCAGATCTGTTTCAAAATCTATCCCATTTAGCACAGTGGTATTGCTACACGATGGAGGGTATCCTCAATGTGAAGGCAGACCCAGTCCAGCAGCTACGTCATTTAGGATTTGGCCAGCTTGCTCAGTAGTGGCGCTACCGAGCCACTTTTTGTGATGGACATTGAAGTCTCCCACCCAGAGTACATTCTGCACCCTTGCCACCCTCAGTGCTTCCTCCAAATGATGTTCACTGATTCATTAGCTGAGGGAGGCCGGTACATAGTAATCAGCAGGAGGTTTCCTTGCCCATGTTTGACCTGATGCCATGAGGTCAATGGGGTCTGGAGCCGATGCAAGTCCCTCCCGACTGTATACCACTGTGCCGCCACCTCTGCTGGGCCTGTCCTGCCAGCGGTACAGGGCATTCTCAAGGATGGTGATCGTGGTGTCTGAGAAATTATCTGTAAGGCGTGATTCCGTGAGGATGACTATGTCAGGCTGTTGCTTAACTAGTCTGTGAGACAGCTCTCCTAATTTTGGCACTAGCCCCCAGATGTTAATAAGGAGGACTTGGCAGGGGCCATTGCCATTTCCGGTGTCTAGTTCGATGCCAGGTGGTCCGTCCGGTTTAATTGCTTTTTAGTGACTTTGTAGCAGTTTGTTAGGACATTTAAGAGTCAGTCACATTGCTGTGGGTCTAGAGTCATGTGTAGGCCAGACCAGGTAAGGCAGATTTCCAGATGGGTTTTTACAATAATTGACAATATTTCCATGGTCATTGTTAGACTTTTATTCCTGATTTTTTTATTGAGTTCAAATTCCACCGTCTGCCGTGGCAAAATTTGAACCTGGGTCTCTGGCTTACTGGTCCAGCGACAATACCACTACGCCATTGCCTCCCCCTATGTTGTCTGCAGTGATGCTGTCGGCTGCAAACAGTTCGAGATGGACAAGGAGGAATAGTTTACTTTTGTTGCAGTCATGTGGGATGTCATTTATTACTTTAAGAGATTTGAAGGAGAGGTGGACAGTACCTGAATAGAAAGAACTGTTAACAATATTGGCTTATATGGAAGCCAAGAACGGAAGTTGTGAGATCAGCAGTTTAGTGGGAATAGAGTTGAGGGAGCAGCAAATGGATCTCACAGATAAGATGAGATTGGAGGTGACATGAGGGGAGATAGGAGAGAAAGGGGAGGAAGGTACAAATTCAAGGCAAGGGCAAAGAGAAACCTTAGAGGATGTTTGGTCCAGTGGGCTAGGGCAAGGGAGCGAAGTGGTAGAGGCATCCGATGGCTGATCTTGATCTTGGTGACAAAGGTGTTCATCAGCTCCTCACACTTACTAGAAGTGTGAAGATAGGATAATCCTAGAATAGTGAACAGTTTTAGCAGATGTGAGCAGGATTCAATACCAATTTGTGGAATAAAAACTGAAAATGCAGAAAACACTCACTGGGTCTGGCTGCATCTGTGTAGGGAAAAACAGAGTTAATGTTTCTGATCAGTGACCTCAGAACTACAGCAAAGGGAGACAGTGACAGATTCAGGAATACTGGGAGTTTGCAAAACTTGCTAGAATGGCCTACTTATGCTCCTATTTCATATGTTTGTATGTTCATAAAATGTTTACAGCATGAAGAGGAAGCCGCTTTTGCCAACAGTTATGGGGCATCACACTTCTAAATTTAAGAAGAAAGAAACGAAATGAACCCTTTGGCCTGTGCCATAAAAACTTTTGACATTTAATCTTTCCTGCACTTCACCCCATCAGAGACCTTCTCATTTGTTCTTTTTCCCGCCCTCCCCTTTTGGTATCAGTTTCCCTTAGTTATTGAAGAGGGTCGTTTCTTGCATGCATAGCCATCTGTTGTGCATTCTAACGTGGCTGTGGAGTCCAATTGCAGACCTGCATGGCTTTCCAGTGCGGTAAGGATGAATTGTCTGATCTTGTTGGCACTGCTCAGTCTTTCTAGCCTGCCTTTTGTCCTTTGCTGCCTGTATTCTTTGCTGTTCAAAGGAAACAAAGCCACTGCTTAGATTACTTCCCAGGTAATTTTTCTTGTACATTTTTATCACAGTCTGTGGTGACGTGCCATATTTCCTGAGGTTTGCCTTCAAGGAGTCCTTGAACCTTAATCTCGTATACCTCTCAGGCAGTATCCAAGCTTAAGTTGACAACACGTGACCACCTTAGGAATTTTATCATCAGTCATATGTACTATGTGTCCACTCCATCTGAGCTGATGGTGAGTGCTTCAATTGCTCTTCAAAGTATCTCAGTGTTGGGCACTTTGCCCTCCCATTTGTGGTCCATGATGTTCCGAATGCATCTCATGTGGAACTTGTCCAAATGCTTAATATGTCTGGTGTAGGTAGTCCATGTCTCACAGGCTTCTCGGAGGGTAGGTATTCCAACCGCTTTGTACACAGCAAGTTTTGTTCTAAGTTTGATACCTCACTTCCTCCACAGTCCCTTGCCTAAAGGCCAAATGCTGAACCTGCTCTGGTAACTCTCTTTGCCACCCCACTGTCAATGCAAATATTTCTGGAGGTTGTGATTCTGAAAGAAGTGAAGTTATCTACAGCCTTCAAGGCTATGTCATTGATAGTTGTAGTATTGTCAGAATTTGGTGGTGATTGGTGGCCTCTGTCTTCCTTAAGCTGATGGTTAGCCCATAGTTGTCAGCCACTTATGGAAAACAGCCCATAATCCTTTGAAGGCCATGCTCGCAGTCTGGCACGAGGACACATTCACTGTTGAACTGCAATTCCCATATCGTCATCTCTGATACCTTAAGCTGAGGATTTCAGTTGTCTCAGGTTGAAGAGATTGGCATCTGTAATGAATTGGATGTATATTCCATCAATGTTTCCATCAAATGCCCCAGAAAGCATGGCAATATGTAGGCCATGTACACCATTGCTTCACTTGTTATGTCAAAGGGGTCACGGGGTCAGTGTATTCACCACATTCAGCAACTCTTGCCATCATTGCATCGTAAAACTGCTGTATCAGACTTACAGCTCTACAAGAACATCCAAATTTGACTAAGACTTTCTATAAGACCTCTCTGTTTACTATAGATTTGGAGTGCTCCGGCTTGTTTGGCCCACCATGCGTCTTGCATCCTGTTTGGAGACCGACATTCTCCCTCACATGTGGACACCAGCCCACATTTTGCCCTCATCTGGTTTGGCCTGCAAACTAACCAGGGTGTGGCCGCTGCTGTGAAGAAGCAGCAATTTGAAGCCACAGGTGAGAGCTGGGTGAATGTCAAGGTCCAGGTGCAGTCATCCACCCAGCTACAAAGTAGGACACAGCTGACTCCTGCAGAAGGGACCACCTTTGATACACACCTACACACCCCACCAGCTTTCACTTACTTGAAGTGGATTACATTTTTAACTTTCCCCAGTTCTGATAGGCCACAGGTCCGCTGTTTCTTTCTACACAGATGTTGCCAGACCTGGTGAGTATTTCCAGCATTTTCACTTTTATTTCTGATTTCCAGCATTCATAGTATTTTAGTTTTGTCATATTAATTTATGTGATCCAATCAGACCTAGCGGTGAATGGCTAAACTATTCATCCATGATATCCATTCCAGGCTGCGGTCCATTAAGGGAGTGGAGATGAAGCCAGTATTGGGGGAACTCCCAGGGCGAGAGATAGGGTAATCATTTTAATGGTAACCGGAGCATCAAAGGTGGAAATGAGGACAGTGCAAGTTTTGAAGCTTGTAATATGGGTAACCCTCTTAATGAGTTATTGTGCAAGATGATAGAGCTTTATTCTCTGTGTTACAGGTTTCATGTCTCAACACCGTTTGGAGTTCCAAGTCGAACGTGAAGCAGCGGTGTGGGCGGGCAGGCCGCTGCCAGCCGGGTAATGCCTACCATCTATTCAGCAGGGAGAGGCTGGAGAAAATGGATGACTTTCCGATCCCAGAAATTCTGCGCACCCCTCTGGAGAACATCGTGGTCCAGTCTAAAGTCCATATTCCTGGCATTACGGTGTGTGGTGGTTTCTTATCTTTGAGGATTCCTCTTTCCTCCATAGAAATGCAGCAGCAAAGGAGGCCGATTAACCCATGTCACCTGTGTTGAGTCTCTGATAGAGCTTTCTGCTTTGCTGCGTTCCCTACCGTTCCCTCATTCAGCCCATCTTACCTTTGCTGATTCTCTTTGAGTTCTCCCCTTAATCTAACTTTCCTGTTCTTTCCCCCATATTTTAAATTTTTCTTTTTCAAATATTTATCCACTTTGTTTTTAAATGTTATTGATTCTGCTTCCAACACTGTTTTTGGTGGAGCATTTCCATGTCTTAAGAACCTTCTCTGTGACAAAAAAAATTCCCTAATCTTTCCCTTGTGTGGGGGGGGGGGGGGGGGGGGGGGGGGGGGGGGTTTCTTTTGGTGATTATTTTAAATTTATGTCCTTTAGTTATTAACTCACTGACAAGTGGAATTAATGGTTTCCACTAAAAGCCGTAATAATTTTCAGCACCTCAATCAGACTTCCTCTTTGTTCTAATAAAGAGCCACAATACATCTAGCCTTTCACAACTGAAGTCTTTCCTCTTTTTGAGAGGTTTTTCTGCATTAACATATGAAAACAAAGGATTGGAAGAGATGAGCTGGTACCTATTCTGTCTTGGTGTAGTCTTTGAAGTTTAGAAAGTTGATGAATGATTTAATCGAGGTTGTTAAATTGATAAAATGGAGTAGATATAACAAAACTGTTTCCTTTGGTTCAATCTTAAACGTCGAGCTGAGCCATTCAGAAGTGAAGTTAGGAAGTATTTCTTCACCTGAAGGGTAGTGGAAATCTGGACTCTCTATTCCAAAGGGCTGTGGATGCTTGGGCTATTGAAATTCTCAGGATTGAGATCGAAAGTGTTTTGTTAGGTCAGTGGATATTGAGCCACGCCAGGTAAATTGATCTGGGTCACAGATCAACTGTGATATAGCACATATGACCCCAAAGCATTCATCCCTCAACCACACCACTAGCCAAATGATTTCTTTGGAGAGGCAGAAACCTCAGGGAAAAATTTTTTAAGCCAATTTAGTACAATGACTTCCTTCTAATCCTCAAAGGCGTTCAAGTTTCAGGAGACCAGGGTGACTGGAGACAGATGTCCCAAGTTTCACTTATTTTCTCTATGAATTTCTGTCCTGTTTGGTTGAGCTACTTGCCAGCAGTGGCTCGGTGGGTAATGCCCTTGCCTCTGAATCTTGCCCCAGTCTAGGACTTGAGCACATCGATTTAGGCTGATACTCCAGTGTAGTACTGAGGGAAAACTGCATTGTTAGAGGTGCCCTCTTTCAGATGAAACATTTAACCAATGCCCTGTCTGCCCCTCAGGTGGACACAAAAGGACTTATGGCGCAATTTCGAAGAAGTGCTGCGGAGTTAACCCCAGTGTCCTGGCTGATATTTATCCCTCAATTAACATCACAAATGCAGATTGTTCAGTCATTATCACATTGCTTTCAGTGGAAATTTACTGTGGTTGCAGTATTTCCTACATTACAGCACTGACTACACTTCAAAAGATATTTCATTGGCTGTAAAGTACTTTGGGATGTCCGGTGGTTGTGAAAGGCGCTATATAAATGCAAATCTTTTTTACTCACTTGATGAAAATGTAAGCAAAGTTTTTTTCTAACCCTTCCCGGCACCCCCCCCCCCCCCACCCCTCCATTTTATTTTTCAGGCTTCAGACTTTCTTTCTAAAGCAATGAATAATCCGAACCCTAAGGCTGTGAATGAGGCTGTGCGAGTACTACAGGAAATAGGTGAGTGCAAGTGGTTTGGAAATTTGCCACTGGAGAAGGGTGTTGCAAGACATGTTAAAGGTGCCTTGGAAAGAAGTTTATATAGAAGTTTCTACACTGACCTTCAACAGCTCAGTAAATTTAGTGAAGTGTTAAGCTATACAGATCAGTAAGCTTTCAGATTCAGTTCCCATTCTGACCTGGCTTCAATGGTAAATTTGACCAGGGTTCCCAATAATTGAGCCCACCCTGTGCATGCGTGTGCAGGACAGGATATGGGTGGGCTTTCTCAACCCCTTCCTGAGGTCTTAGAACCTTTACCCATGAAGAATGGGTCTGAAGACAATGAGGAATCCCATTTAACTCATGTAAAATTAAATATTTGTCAGAGGTAACACCTTCAGGAGCCTTTAAAATAAAACCCTCTGCTGCTATCTCCTCGCCGTGTGTTAACTAAAATTGGGGACCTGATAAACCCTGGAGGGGTCCCACTGCCAAGTTAGCATGTTGTTTCTGAGTTTATGCAGCCACACCATTGCAGCTAATGAACCACATGGTCTTTTCCTCTCGTTTTGTAACAATGAGATATACCACATCCTCGGAACATGCTTCACGACTGCAGCTTAGTTTCCACCTACAGATTAGCGAAATCTTTTTTGAGTAAATGCAGTTGCATTGCTAAGCTGTACTGAATCATAAGTACCAAGGCTTGATCTTTGGTCTGCACTGAGTCTGAATCTGCCAGAACTGGCGTGCTATAATTGGCATCAATAAAGGGGGCAATCAGGCTTTCAAGGGGATTTGGATGTCAGGTGAGTACAGGATTATCTGGAAATTTCTTTATGATGTAGGGTCACATGAGGAATGGCCACTTGCATCACTCACACTTAAGGAAACAAACTCCAGTCCTGTGAGAAAAATAAAAATACCTGGAAAAACTCAGCAGGTCTGGCAGCATCAGCGGAGACGAACACAGTTAACCTTTCGAGTCCGTATGACTTTTCAACAGAACTAAGTAAACCTGTGTCAGTGTGTTCCAGAGAGGACAACAGAGAAATTCTAGATGGAGGTTTTAATTCTATTGCTGCAAGTGGAAGGAGCAGTAATTATTATAATCAGACCCTGCAGTCTTCCATGTCATCTGGTTTTAGCTGTAGTACCATGAAAAATGCATGAGGAGAATTTACCACCCTTTCTCCCCTCCCAACCCACTGCAGGAGTGCTCGATGAAGATGAATCTCTCACTTTCCTTGGGCAGCGCCTGGCCCACATCTCCACAGACCCACGGCTGGCAAAGGCGATCATCATGGCCTCCATTTTCCGCTGTCTGTCCCCTGTATTAACAGTTGTCGCATGTCTGACTCGAGATCCGTTTGTGAACAGCTTGCTGAACAGAACAGAGGTTATGAAGGTATATAAAGAGATCTGGTGATGGGCACACGAATCTTGGAGTATCTTTTTAATTTTTTTTTGTTCTTAAGATGTGAGTTGCAACAGTCAAGCTGGAATCTAGGCTTGAACCTAGGTCAGGGCTATGGGTTGGTGGCTGGTGAAGGAGAGACATTTTTTTCTCTACACAACCCTGAATGACACCAAGAGCACTCACCCCTGCCCATGTCCTCATTCCAACCTTTTCCCAGCATGCAGATCATTATTCTACAGGGTTAGATTTCTGCCCCTCCATTTCCCTAATTCTAATTTATAAAAAAAATGTGTTCTAAGACCCACGAAAGGATTTTTCTTTTTGGATAGAAGTGCTGTGATTCCAAAATGCAAACTCCACCTTCCTCCCCTCTTTAAGACCCTCCTTAAACTACTTCTTTGACCAAGTTTTGGGTCTTAGCTTATCAATTTTTGTTTCATTCTGCTCCCGTGAACTGCCTGTGAGCACTTTGTTGTTAAAATGAAGCTAATGTTTTTGGCACTTGACCTGTGCAGAGACTCAGATGTCTGCTGGCAGGACTGCAGAGTTTCCTGTCACCCTCTAGCCTCTTGTCAATCATCCATTTCTCATCAAGGCAGTCTTTAATTTGTCTGCTATGTGTTGTTAAATCAGGAGGAGACTTGCAAAGGTTTATTTGAATAAAAAGTGAATCCACTAATTTTTGCACTGTGGAGGAGGGTATTACTACATAAGCAAATGCTGACTTTTCATGGAATATTAATGTTTAGAGCAAAAATACCAATTTGCAATGTATCAGTGCAAGAAAAGATGTGATATTTTACCCAGGCTTTTGTAACATCATAGCTAGAATGATTCACATCTCCCTCGTACTTTGTTCTGCTATGTAGGTTGTATTGTTTTTTAGTATTTAAATTGCTCCATTTGGGATGTGTTTGTATATGTATATACTGTGTGCATATATACAACATATGGTGTGTGTTTTTATGCATATGGTGTGTGCGTGTGTTTTTACAATTATGGTGTGTGTGCGTGTGTGTTTATATATATATATATATATATATGGCATATTTATACATATGGAATGTGGACTACCAACACCAAGTCAACTGTGCCAATGCTGCCACCTTCAAGCTGCGCCAATGTGTCTTTGACAACAGGAACCTTTGCAAGTCAACAAAGATTCTGGTTTATACGGCCAATATGTTGACCATCCTCCTCTACTGCAGCGAAACATTTACTGTCTACCGACATTAAAATCCATGAGAGCTTCCATTAGCGGTGCTTGCATCGAATCCTGGGGATCAAATGGGAGGATCACTGGACTAACGCAAGCGTCCTCCATGATGCTGTGTCTACCGCCCTTTTCCTGCAGAACCAACTCCAATGGATGGACCATTGCGTACGAATGCCTGAAAACCGCCACCTTCGGCAGGTTCTCTTTTCAGATCTTCGTTGGCCAGTGCTCAAAGGGTGGCCAAAGGAAGAGGTATAAGGATACGCTCAAGGTCGCCCTAAATCGCGGAGGCATTAACACCACTGACTGGGGGGGAATGCTGCCTATTGTTCAGCATAGCATCACCCGCTTCGAGGCTCAGTGACTTGACAGCGAGGCAGAACAGCGACGCCAGAGGAAGGAAAAGGAAGCCAACCTGGGGCTGCGATTTCCACTTCCCTGCGCAACAACGTGCCCCCACTGTGGAAGAACATGTGGATCCAGAATTGGGCTCCTCAGTCATCTGAAGTCCCACCAAACCTGACAGGCGTTGTCCTCAGTTCCGAGGGACCGCTGACAACATATGGGGTGTGTGTGTGTTTATGCATGTTGTGTGTGTGCGTTTATACATATGATGTGTTTATTAAAATGGTGTGTGTATGTATTTATACATTTATGGTGTGTGCCTATACATGTGTATTTCTATACATTGGTTCACAGATCTAATATTCTCCCCAACACTCTGCTAAATCTCTAAGCTTTTTGGCTTGGACATTGAGGGGCTGGCACCAGAAAAATTGGTTCAGATTTTTCCAAAAACCTAGCTGGTTCCCTAATTTACTCCAGGGAGAAGAACCCCCCACCCCTACATGGTGGCCTACACGCAGCTCATACGCCCTTGGAGTCTCTCCCATTGACCTCCATGAGCACCCAAATTACTTGACTTCCTTGATGGGAAAGGGATGATTGACAGGAGGCTAGAGGATAATGGAAAAATGTGCAGCTACCATCAATATATGTCTGGGTCTCTACACCATTAACCCCTTGCACATCAAAAGGACAACATCAGTTTTTTACAATAACTTACATTTTTATATGGTACCTTTAAAATAGGAAAACATCCTAAGGTGCTTCACAGTTGTGTATTCAGAAAATAAAGGAGGTTTCAGGCAGATAAGTAAAAACTTGATTCGAGGTGGTGCAAGTTTTGGGATGGACAAGAAATACTGATTATTCAAAATTGCCCACAATCCAACAACAGAAAAAAAAGCCCAAATCAGTTGAACAATAAATAATATTTCTGAATCTATCCCACAAAGT
The DNA here is from genome assembly GCF_017639515.1 of Carcharodon carcharias. Lineage (NCBI taxonomy): Eukaryota > Metazoa > Chordata > Chondrichthyes > Lamniformes > Lamnidae > Carcharodon > Carcharodon carcharias. The sequence continues at coordinate 144,300,089 of NC_054472.1, forward strand.
CCAGAGAACAGCCTGCAAGATGGCTTCTGCACAGTCAGCTCTCTAGGGACCTCCTCATTATGCATGTCCATCTGTGGCAGTCTGCTGCTATCCATTGCTCTTTCTCCCCCTAAATCCTCCCTGCTGCTGTAGAATCAGTTACCGATTCTAATAGTGGGTGCATTTTAACCAAAACTTCAAGTTAACTGTTATTTTAAAAGGCCTTTGTCTGTTAGTTCAAACCATATCCTCGGACATTACCTAGTGAGCTATGGTAAAGATCGGAAAAGACCTGGACGTGGTTTTTCTCTCAAGTTTGGCTTAAAATTATTGGACTTTGAATATCGAGACCCCGTTTCTGTGCTGAATTACACTGGAATAAGCCATAAAATTCTACTTACCATTATAAAAGATTTAATAGCTGAGCACGTGGAAAACAGTGGTAGAATCAGACAGAGTCAGAATGGATTTATGAAAGGGAAATCATGGTTGACAAATCTACTGGAATTTTTCGAGGATGTAACTAATAGAGTTGATGAGGGGGAGCCAGTGGATGTGGTTTATTTGGGCTTTCAGAAGGCTTTCGACAAAGTCCCACATAAGAGATTGGTGTGTAAAATTAAAGCGCATGGGATTGGGGATAGTGTATTGAGATGGATAGAAAACTGGTTGGCAGACAGGAAACAAAGAGTAGGAATAAATGGGTCTTTTTCCGAATGGCAGACAGTGACTAGTGGGGTACCGCAGGGATCGGTGCTGGGAGCCCGGTTATTCACAATATATATTAATGATTTAGACGAGGGAACTAAATGTAATATCTCCAGATTTGCAGATGACACAAAGCTGGGTGGGAGGGTGAGTTGTGAGGAGGATGCAGAGATGCTTCAGTGTGATTCGGACAAGCTGATTGAGTGGACAAATGCATGGCAGATGCTGTATATTGTGGATAAATATGAGGTTATACACTTTGGTAGCAAAAATAGGAAGGCAGATTATTATCTGAATGGCTATAAATTGAGAGGGGGGAATGTGTAACGAGACATGGGGGTTCTCGTACACCAGTCACTGAAGGTAAGCATGCAGGTGCAGCAGGCGGTAAAGAAGACCTTCATAGCCGGAGGATTCAAGTACAGGAACAGGGATGTCTTCCTGCAATTGTACAGGGCCTTGGTGAGACCACACCTGGAATATCGTGTGCAGTTTTGGTCTCCTTATCTGAGGAAGGATGTACTTGCTATAAAGGGAGTGCGGCGAAGGTTTACCCGACTGATTCCTGGGACGGTGGGACTGACATATGAGGAGAGGTTGAGTCCATTAGGATTATATTCTTTGGAGTTCAGAAGAATGAGGGGGGATCTCTTAGAAACCTATAAAATTCTAACAGGACTAGACGGGGTAGATGCAGGAAGAATGTTCCCGATGGTGGAGGAGTCCAGAACCAGGGGTCACAGTCTGAGGATAGGGGGTAGACCATTTAGGACTGAGATGAAGAAAAATTTCTTCACCCAGAGAGCGGTGAGCCTGTGGAATTCATTACCACAGAAAGTAGTTGAGGCCAAAACATTGTATGTTTTCAAGAAGGAGTTAGATATAGCTCTTGGGGTGAAAGGGATCAAAGGATATGGGGAGAATGCGGGAGCAGGCTATTGAGTTGGATGATCAACCATGATCGTAATGAATGGGGGAGCAGGTTTGAAGGGCCGAACGGCCTACACCTCCTAGTTTCTATGTCTATAATCTGCTGCTCTTCATTCTTCTGTGAGCTGTGAAAAAAACTAGAAACATCTAGATATCACTCTTCCAGCTCTACCTCATCTCCATCTCTCTTGACTCCACTGTTACTAAATTATCAGACTGCTTATTAACAGGCAGCACTGGATGAGCAGGAATTTTCTTCTATTAAATATTGGGAAGACAGAAGCCATTTCTTTCACTCTCTCCAAACCGCACCCCCCCCCCCCCAAATCTCCCCATCCCACCCCACCACCTGCTGCCATTCCAAACTCTGTTTCAGAACTACCGACTCCATGCCTCTTCTCTCTGACGTCATCTTTCTTCCTGGCAATTGTCTCAGAATAAGCCGGTCTGTTTGCAACCTTTGTCTCATGTTTTACCCCAAGATAAGGTTCCGACCACATATTCACATAATCACTCAGACTGTCTATTTCAACCTCTGCAAAATCGCTCGACTTCAACCCTGCCTGAGCTCATTTGCTACTGCAACCCTAATGTCTTTGCATCTGGATTGATTATTCCAATGCACTCCTGGCCAGTCTCCCACACCCTCCCAACCATAAATTTGTGGCCATCCAAAACTCTGCTGCCTAACCTGCACCAAGTACTGTTCACCTATCACCCTGTACTTGCTGACCTGCACTGGCTTCTGCTCAAGCAACGCCTTGATTTTAAAGTTCTCATTCCTGTTTTCAAATCCGTCCATGGCCTCGCCCTCTCTATCTTCGTTGATGAATTAGTTCATCAACATTACAGATATTCCATCATTCTCACACCAGGCACTATGGAATGATTCTGAGAGACACTACGATATACCCAGTACAGAAGAGGCTGATCAGCCCAAGGCTCTTATCCTGGTTTATTGAAAGAGCTATCCAATTAGTTCTATTCTCCTGCTCTTTCCCCATAGCTCTTCTTTTTGTGTATGTATCTAATTCCCTGTTGAAAATTACTCCTGAATCTGCTTCCACCACCCTGTCAGGTAGTGCATTCCAAATCACTAAAAAAAAAAATTTCATCACCCCTCATTTGCCAATTACCTTAACACGGCAGAGGCGTTGAAAAGATATTTTGTTCCTGCCTTCATTGTAGAAGACACAAATAACATCCCCAAAATACTTGTAAATCAAGAGGTGTAAGGGAGGGAGGAACTCAAAACAATTACAATCACCAGGGAACGGGTACTGAGAAAACTATTAGAACTAAAGGTTGACAAGAACTCCGGTCCTGATGGATTTCATCTTGAGATCTTAAAAAAAACGGCTATGGAGATGGTATAGAGTTTTTTAAGGAAGTAACAAGCAACGGGAATAAAGGGGAACCAGTAAATGTTGTGTACTTGGATTTTCAAAAGGCACTTGATAAGGTGCCACATTAAAGGTTACTACACAAAATAATAGATCATGATGTAGGGGATAACGTATTAACATAAATAGAGGATTTGATAACTTACAGGAAGCTAGGGATCAATGAGTCATTTTTAGGTTGGCAAACTGTAACCAGTGGATTGCCATAGGGATCAAGTGCTGTCAAATAATCCTTGGTGAATTGTTGCAAAGCATCAATGATTTGAATGAAGGGACTGAATGTATGTTTGCTAAATTTCTTGATGGCATGGGGAGAAGTGGTGGCGTAGTGGTAATGTCATCAGACTAGCTAATGCTTTGGAGAGACAGGTTCTAATTCCACCACAAATATAAATTCAGTTAATAAATCTGGAATTAAAAAACTAGTCTCAGTAAAAGTGTCCATGAAACCATTGTCGATTGTTGTAAAAACCCATCTGGTTCACGAGTGTCCTTTAGAGAAGGAAATCTGCTGTACTTGGCTGGTCTGGTCTACATGTGACTCCAGACCCACAGCAATGTGCATGACTCTTAACGCTCTCTGAAATGGCCTAGCAAGCCACTCAGCTGTATCAAACCACTACAAAGCCTACAAAATGGAATGGGAAACTGGACAGATCACCCAGCATCAACCTAGGCATCGGAAACGACAACAGCAAATCCAGCCCTATTGAACTGCGAAGTCCTCCTTACAAACATCTGGGGGCTTGTGCCAAAATTGGGAAAGCTGTCTCACAGACCAGCCGAGCAACAGCCTGACATAGTCATACTCACAGAATCATAGGTTACAGATAATGTCTCTGACATCACCATCACCATCCCTGGATATGTCCTGTCCCACCGACGGGACAGATCCACCAGAGGTGGTGGCTCAGTGATATACAGTTGGGAGGGTGTTGCCCTGGAAGTTCTGAAAATTGACGCTGAACCCCATGAAGTCTTATGGCATCAGGTCAAACATGGGCAAGGAAACCTCTTGCTGATGACCATCTGCCACCAACCCCCCCACTTACCCCAGCTAATGAATCAGTACTCCTCCATGTTGAACATCACTTGGAGGAAGCACTGAGGGTGGCAAGAGCACAGAATGTACTCTGGGGGGTGACTTAAATGTCCATCACCAAAGTTACTGACTGAGCTGGCCGAGTCCTAAGGACATAGCTGCTAGACTGGGTCTTCGGCAGGTGAGTCATCCGCGTTATTCTATCTGTCGCTGCTGTATATGTCCATGACAGTACTGGTAGGAGTGACCACCGTATGTTCCTTGTGGAGATGAAGTCCCGTTTCACGTTAAGGATACCCCCCCATCTTGTGTGGTACTACCACCATGCTAAATGGGATAGATTTGGAACAGATCTAGCAACTCAAAACTAGACAGCAGTGAGGCGCTATGGGCCATCAGCAACAGCAGCAGAACTGTACTCAACCACAATCTGTAACTTCATGGCCCAACATATCCCCCACTCTACCATCAAACCAGGGGATTAACCCTGGTTCAGTGAAGAGCACAGGAGGGCGTACAAGGAACAGCGCCAAGCACAACTAAAAATGAGGTATGAAGCTGCAACACAGGACTACTTGCATGCCAAGCAGCAAAAGCTGCATGTGATCAACAGAGCTAAGTGATCCCACAACCAACAGAACAAATCTAAGCTCTGCAGCATTGCCACATCCAGTCGTGAATGATGGTGGACAGTTAAATAACTAAATGAAGGTGGACACTCCACAAATAATCCCATTCTAAATGATGAGGGAGCCCAGCACATCAGTGCAAAAGACAAGGCTGAAACATTTGCAACAATCTTTAGCCAGAATTGCCGAGTGGATGATCCATTTCAGCCTCCTCCTAAGGTCCCCAGCATCACAGATACCAGTCTTCAGCCAATTTGATTCACTCCATGCGTTATCAAGAAACGGCTGAAGGCAATGGATACTGCAAAGGCCAACATTTCAGTAATCGTACTGAAGACCTTTGCTCCAGAACTAGCTGCGCCCTTAGTTAAGCTGTTCCAGTACAGCTACAACACTGGAATCTACGTGGCAATGTGGAAAACTTCCCAGGTCTGTCCTGACCATAAAAAGCAGGACAAGTCATGCCCTGCCAATTACTGCCCCGTCAGTCTACTCTTGACCATCAGCAAAATGATGGAAGGAGTCGTCGACAGGGCTATCAAGCAGCACTTACTCAGCAATAACCTGCTCACTGACGCTCAGTTTGGGTTCTGCCAGGTCCACTCCACTCCTGACCTCATTACAGCTTTATTTCAAACATGGACAATAGAGCTGAACTCGAGAGGTGAGGTGAGAGTGACTGCACTTGACGCCAAGACAGCATCTGACAGAAACAAAAACAGAAAATGCTGGAACAACTCAGCAGGTCTAGCAGCATCTGTGGAGAGAGAAACAGAGTTAATGCTTCAAGTCCGTATGACCCCTCTTCAGAAGAAGAATCATACAAATACAGCATCCGCAGTATTTTGCTTTTATCTTAGCATTTCAAAGAGTATGATATTACGGAGCCCTAGCAAAACTCGGGTCAGTGGGAATCGGGGGAAAACTCTCCCCTGGTTGGAGTCATACCTAGCACAAAGGAAGATGATTGTGGTTGTTGGAGGTCAATCATCTCAATCCCAGGATATCACTGCAGGAGTTCCTCAGGGTAGTGTCCTCAACCCAACCATCTTCAGCTGCTTCATCAATGATCTTCACTCCATCATAAGGTCAGAAGTGGGGATGCTCGCTGATGATTGCACAAAGTTCAGCAGCATTTGCGACTCCTCAGATACTGAAGCAGTTCGTGCCCTTTTGCAGGTAGACCTGGAACAGGCTAATAAGTGGCAAGTAACATTTGCGCCACACAAGAGAGAGTCCAACCATCTCCTCTTGACATTCAATGGCATTACCATCACTAAATCCCCCACTATCAACATCCTGGGGGGTGTTACCATTGACCAGAAACTGAACTGGATCGAGCATATAAATACTGTGGCTACAAGAGCTTGTCAGAGGCTGGGAATTCTGTGGAGAGTAACTCATCTGCTGACTCCCCAAAGCCTATCCACCATCTGCAAGGCACAAGTCAGGAGTGTGATGGAATGCTCTCCACTTGCCTGGATGAGTGCAGCTCCAACAACACTCACGAAACTCGACACCATTCAGAACAAAGCAGCTGCTTGATTGACACCCCATCTACCATCCATTCCCTCCACCATAGACGCACTGTGGCAGCAGCGTGTACCATCTACAAGATGCACTGCAGCAATTCAAGGCATCTTTGACAACACCATCTAAACCCGTGACCTCTGCTACCTTGAAGGGTAAGGGCAGCAGATGCATGGGAACACCACCACCTGCAAGTTCCCTCTAAGCCACGCACAATCCTGACTTGGAGTTATGTTGCCATTCCTTCACTGTCACTGGGTGAAAATTCTGGAACTCCCTCCCTAACAGCACTGTGGGTGTACCAACAGCACTGTGGGTGTACCTACACCACATGGACTGCAGTGGTTCAAGGCAGCGGCTCACCACCACCTCCTCAAGGGCAATTAGGGATGGGCAATATAAAGGCTGGCTGAACTAGTGAATGCCATGTCCTGTAAAAGAATTTTTAAAAAATGGTAGGAGAGTAAGTTGTGAGGATGACATAAGGAGTCTGCAAAGAGATATAGATAGGTTAAGTGAGTTGAAAAAAAAATGGCAGATGTGGGAAAATGTGAATTTGTCCCTTTGGTTGGAAGAATAAAAAAGCAGAATATTATTTAAATGGAGAGAGATTACAGAACTCTGCGGTACAGAGGGATCTTGGTGTCCTGGTACATGAATCACAAAAAGTTGTAATGCAGGTACAGCGAGTGATTAGGAAGGCGAATGGAATATAACAGTAAGGAAATTTTGCTACAGCTGTACAGAGCATTGGTGAGGCCACATCTGGAGTACTGTGCACAGTTTTAAAGGCCATAATTGCATTCAAAGCAGTTCAGAGAAGGTTCACTCGACTGATACCTGGGATGAATGTGTTATCTTATGAGAAAAGGTTGGACAGGCTTGATCTATATCCATTGGAGTTCAGAAGAATGAAGAGCAATCTTGTTGAAACACATAAAATCCTGAGGAGTCTTGACAGGGTGGATGCTGAGAGAGAGACTAGATGTTTGAGAGAAACTAGAACTAGGGAACACAGTTTAAAAATAAGGGATCTTCTATTTAGGATGGAGATGAGGAGAAGCTTTTTCTCTGAGAGAATTGTTAGTCTGTGGAATTCTCTTCCCCAGAGAGCAGTCATTGAATATTTTTTTTACGGATGAGTTAGATTCATGATTGATAAGGGAGTCTGAGAGTGTAGGGGTAGAGGGGAAGTCGACTTGAGGCAACAATCAGATCAGCCATGATTTTATCAAATGGCAGAGCTGGTTCAAGGGGCTGAAAGGCCTACTGCTGTTCCTAACTTGTATGTACATCTGTATCCTCTGGTTACCAATCCTCTTGCCAGTGGACAGTAGTTGGGATAACCTATCAAAGCCCCTTATATTGTTAAAAAGCTCTTAAATCTCCCCCTAACCTTCTCTGTTCTGAGGAGGATAATCTCAGCTTCTCTACTCTTTCCAAGTTGCTGTACAAACCCAGGTTCTGCCTCATTCTTTAGGCTAAAGCACATCTGAGTGGGGAGAGCCGGAGTGATCATATGGCGTTTATTAAAGCCGTTGAAGGCTGGAAGAAAGTCCTGCAGGAGCGTGACGCAGACTCCAAGAAAGAGTACCTGGAAGAGAACATGCTGTACGCTCCGAGCCTTCGCTTTATTCATGGTAGGTTGGACAGTCTGCAGCAATGAGATTAGAGTTGGAGGAATTAAACTCATAAGAATATAAGATCATAAGTTGGAGTAGATCATTTGTATCTGTTCCACCTTTCAGTAAAATCATGGCTGATCTGCTACCTTAACTTTCTTTTGCACTATCCCCATACCTTTAATTCCCTGTATACTCAAAAATCTACTGATGTCTATCTTGATTTTATCCAATGACTAAGCAACCTCAACTCTCTGGGATGGAGAATTACAAAGATTCACAACCCTTTGAGTAAAGAAATTTCTCCTGCTCTCCATCCTACATGCTGACTCCTTATTCTGAGACTGTGATCCCTGTTCTAGATTCCCCAGCTAAGGGCAATATTTGCACATCATCTACCCTTTCGCGCCCCTTAAGAATTTTTTATGATTCAGTTAGCGCACCTCTCATTTTTCTAAACTCCAGGGAATATGCCTAGTCTATAATCAGTCCTCAGAGGACAATCCTCTCATCATAGTCCATTGAATCTTCATTGCACTCCTTCCTGAGCAAGTAAGTCCTTCCTTAGGTAAGGAGACCAAAATTGCACACTTGTGGTCTCATCAATGCCCTTTGTAGTTGTAATAAGATTTCTTTACTCTTATACTCCAATCCCTTTGCAACAAAAGCTAACATACCATTTGCCTTCTTAAATACTTGCTGTACCTGCATATTAACTTTCTGCGATTCATGTACAAGGACACCCAACTCCCTGGGAACGCAAACATTTCCCTAGTCTCTCTCCATTCAAAACATATTCTGCTTTTTATTTTCCTACCAAAGTGGATAACTTTACACTTGCCAAATTTTATTCCATCTGCCATGTTCTTGCCCTTTCACTTGATCTGTCCAAATCCTTCTGTAGCCTCTTGGTGTTCTCCTCACTTCTTACTTTCCTACCTAACTTTGCATTGCATCATCAGCGATATTGAATACGTTGCACTCAGTTCCCTCATCTAAGTCATTAATATATATTGTAAATAGCTGACGCCTAAGTACTGATCTTTCCAGTCCCCTGATATTACAGCCTAACAACCTGAAAATGTCTTGTTTATTCCTACCCTCTTTTTGTCCATTAACCAATTCTCAATGCATGCACCCAAATCCCTAATTTTGTATAATACCCTCTGTGGTACTTTATCGAATGCTTGAAATTCCAAATATCCTGTGTCCTTAACAGATTTGTCAAACATGATTTCCCTTTCATAAACCAATGTTGACTCAGAAAATCATAATATGTTTAAGCAAAGTGCCCTGTTACCACATCCCTAATAACAGATTGTAGCATTTTTCCTACGACTGACATTAGGCAAACTGGCTTATAAGCTACCTGTTTTCTCCCTTCCTACTTTCTTAAAGTTATGTTTGCTACCTTTCAATCCTCAGGAACTATTCTGGAATCTAAGGAATTCCGGAAGATCAAACCCAGTGCATCCACTATCTCTGCAGTTGCCTCTTTTCAAACTCTTGGATGCAAGTCCTCATGTCCAGGGGATTTGTTGCCACTTAGTCCCATTAATTTCTCCAGTACTTTAGTTTTTTAACCTATACTAATTTATTTAAAAGTTCCTCATTTTTGCTGGAGCCTTCTCCCATTATTGCCCCAATTTTTTTTTATGTCTTCTACCATGACAGATGCAAAATATTTGTTTAATGCCTCTGCTATTTCCTTAATCCCTATTATAATTTTAACTGTCTATGTTCCTAATGGACCCACATTTGCTTTCGCTAATCTCTTCCTATTTGCATACTTATAGAAATTTTTGAAATCTGTTTTTATGTTTCTTGCGAGCCTAGTCTCCTATTCTCACTGATGTGTGTGCTTCAGCAGGCCCTTTGTTACTTCTCTTATCTGCTCTCCTGGAAGACTTTGGAAACTGAAACGGATTAGCAAGGCTCAGTTGTGATTCTAAACGCAGTTTGTTGTAGGAAGTATTGCACAATTCCTGTAATAATAAACTGCATCTCAAATTACCACTGGCACTTTGTTAATCCGTTTCAGTTCCTAAAATCTTTCGAAAGTTCGGGAGGGCTGGTTGGAACTCCTTTGGAGCACTTTGTTTAGCTATGTGCATTCCACCTTAGAGTGAAGATAGTTATTTTGGAGAAAGTTCAGTGATGTTTTGACAGGGATGAAAGGACTGAGCTTCGATGCCTGAATGGTAAAGTTGATGAAAATGGCAAAAGAGGTGTTTAAACTAATCAAAGCATGTCAACAGGATAGATAGGGAATGCAAAACAATGAAGACGTAATGATAGAATTTGAGCTGAACCAGCTAAAATGAGAGTTGTGTAAATGTGGAATAAAAGGAAGATGAACTTGGGAACTGAATATTAAAGGGTGTAGTGTGAGCATAGGGTTAAAAAGATAATACACAGCAGCTTGCATGGACCTAATGGCTGCTCCTCTTACTAAGTTTGGGAATTTGTAATAAATTAGCTTTCATTTTCATTGTGTCTCGTTATCTCAATCTTAGTTTTAGTCGTTATAATATGTATAATTCTGATTTTAATTCTACAATGTAAATACAATAATTATATTTAATTTTTTTCCCTCAACTAACATGAAACTGTGCTCTGTTGGTCCAGGATTGATTCTGCAATTCTCTGAAAATGTTTACAATGCCTTCTTGGTGTCGAATCCTTCAGATAGCACACGTTCCTACTCCTTGTGTAACCAGTACAGCGGGGAGGAAGAGCTGATTAAGGGTGTGCTACTTGCTGGCCTATACCCCAACCTTATCCAGGTGAGAAAGAGAAGCCTCAACCATCAGGCTTGATGTGGCTATAATATGTACTTACATTTGTGTAACACCTTTTAATATAAAGAAAAGTCACAAATTTGTATAAGGGGATGGATGCTAAAGTCAGGAAAGGCGAGGGATAGTAACCGTGTAAAGGGCAGAGAGGGAAAAGAGTTTCTGAAGTGTGTTCAGAAAAATTTTCTAGATCAGTATGTTTTTGGAACAACAAGGAAGGAGGCATTGCTGGAGCTTGTTTTGGGTAATGAGTTTGATAATATAAGTGGATACCAAGCTGAATATAGAATATTCAGAGGGGGAGTGAAAAAAGTAATGAGAAGCAAGGAGAGAGTATGAGAAGAGGCTGGCAGCTAACATAAAACATAATCCAAAGGGTTTCTATAATATTCTATTAGGAACAAAAAAGGGTATTTGTGCATTGAGATAGAAGGCATGGCTGAGGTATTAAATGTGTACTTTGCCTCTGTCTTTACCAAGGAAGAAGATGCTGCCAAAGTCATGGTGAAAGAGGAGGTAGTTGAGATACTAAAAATTGATAAAGAGTAGATATTAGAAATGCTGGCTGTACTTAAAGTTGATAAGTCACCAGGACGAGATCAGGTGCATCCAAAGATACTGAGAGAAGAGTGGAAATTGTGGAATGCTAGCCTTAATCTCCCAGTTTGCCTCAGGTACGGCAGGTGGTGGGAGGAGGGGGTGGTGCCAGAGGACTGATACAATTGCAAATGTTTATTCAAAAAAGGGTGTAAGGATAAGTCCAGCAATTACAGACCAGTTTAACTTCAGCGGCAAGAAAGCATTTGGAAACCATAATTTGTGAGAAAATTACCAGTCATTTGGACAAACGTAAATTAACTAAGGAAAGCTGGCATGGATTTGTTCAAGGCGAATTGCATTTAATTAACTTGATTGAGTTATTTGATGAGGTAACAGAAAGGGGTGATGAGGGTAATGCGGTTGATGTGGCATATGATAATGTGGCATGTTACAGGTGTGTCAGAAAAAGTAAAGCCCATGGAATAAAAAGGCCAATGGCAGCATGGATACAGAAGTTGGTTGAGTGACAGGAGACAGAGTAGTGGTGAATGGTTGTTTTTTGGACTGGAATAAGTTATATGATGGAGTTTCTCAGGGGTCGATATGAGAACCACTGATTTTCTTGATCTATATTAATGATTTAGACCTGGATTTGCAGGGCACAATTTCAAAATTTGCAGATGAGACAAAACCTGCAAGTATTATGAACTGTAAGGAGGGCAGTGATAGACTTCCAAGAGGACATACAGTTTGGTGGAATGAGTGGACACATGGCAGATGAAACTTAATGTAGAGGAGTGTGAAGTAATGTATTTTGGGAGGAAGAATGAGGGGAGGCAATATAAAATATAGGATACAATTCTAAAGGTGATACAGGAACAGAGAGATCTGGGGATGTATGTGCACAAAATATTGAAGGTAGCAAGACATGTTGAGGAAGTGGTTAATAAGGCATATAGGATGTTAAGATTTATAAATAGAGGCGTAAGAGTACAAAAGCAAGAAAGTTATGTTGAGAACTGGTTCGGTCTCAGCTGGGGTATTGCATCCAGTTCTGGGCACCACACTTTAAGAAGCATGCGAAGATGTTTGAGAGGGTACAGAAAAGATTCACAAGAATCATTCAGGAATGAGGGACATTAGTCATATGGATAGATTGAAGAAGTTGGAGCTGTCCTCAGAGAAGATTGAGAGGAGATTTGATAGGCGTGTTCCAAATCTTGAGTCTGGGAAGAGTAGATAGCAAGATGGCAGAAGAGTTGAGAACCAGAGGACACAGAGTTACGGTGATTGGCAAAAGTACTAAAGGTGATGTGAGGAAAAACTTTTTTTACTGAAGGATTGGTTAGGATCTGGAATGCATTCCCTTTGACTGTGGTGGAGAGAGATCAATTGGCGCTTTTAAATGCAATTAGATAATTGTCTAAAGAGGAAAAAGTTGCAGGGCTATGGGGAAAGGATGGGGGAATGAGACTAGCTGAGTTGCTATTGCAGAGAGCTGCTATGGACACAATGGGCCAAATGGCCTCCTGTGCTGTTGTAATGATTCTGATATGGTCGGAGAGGTGACTGGAACCCAAAGAGAAATGTTTTAGGAAGTGTTTAGAGGAGAGGCTTAGGGAGGAAATTCTAGACAGTACTTGAGTAGCTGGAGGCTGTGCCTCCAATGGTGGGTTGAAGAGTGGACATGGATTTACTGAATGGAGATGGGTTAGGACTGGAGGAGATTAGAGACAGGGTGGGATGAGACCATGAAGGGCCTTGTACATGACGATGATGGAGGGCCATCAAGGAGAGTATTTGAGTTGTAGAGTCTGGAAGTGATGGAGGCAAATGCAAATGTTTTAGCAGTATAGTGGGGGGCAATGTTATGGAGGGGGAAATGATCAGCCTTGGTGATGTAAAGTTAGAAACTCAATTTGAAGTCAAAAATTGGGAGCTATTTGGTTCAGTGTGTGGCTGGGGAGTAGGATGGAGTCATTGATAAGGGAGCAGAGTTTATAGCTGGAACTGAAAATGGAATGCCTTTGGTTTTCCTAACGTTGAGCTGGATGAAATTGTGTCTCCTTCAAGACTTGATTCCAAAGTTAATCTGCAACCAGTTTTTTACTTTAAGTGTTAGTGTATTTCAATTCACTGGCGAACTAATTACCCTAATGGATATGAGGTGCAGTGAAGACTGGAAAAGTTTGATTAGTGCTGAGAGTGATCTTAGATTATTGAAGAAGGAAATTATTTGGGGTTTCTGCCTTTGATCTCTCTCCAATTAAACTGAATTTGAGGATATGTTCAGGATTGTCTATGATGCCTGATTTGGGGAGGAGAAAATTGATAAAGGAATAAATTAGGAAAAAACAGTGCGGATTCACCAGAATGATACCAGGGCATAAAGGGTTAAATTAGGAGGCTATTTCCTCTTGTGAAAGAATGAAGAATGAGTGGACGTAATTTTAAAAGTAGAGCTACATCATTTGCAAGTGAAATAAAGTATCTTTTTCAATCACTGGGACCATTTCTAGGGAAGGTGGGACCTGTACAAGCGGGAAGGCCTATATCTGAACCAGAGCGGGCGGGTTTGCAAGTGCTGTTAAGAGGATTTTAAACTAATTCGGCAGGGGGAGGGGACACAGAATGTTAGCAGAATAGGGACACATCATAATACAGTAAAACAATCAAGTCAGAGGTAGTACAGCTGCATTAAGTTTCAAGGGAGTAAGACAAGCTGAATGACCTCTACTTTAATGCCAGGAGTATTACAGGTAAAATGGTTGAGTTAAGGGTGAGGATTGACACGTGGAATTGTGATATAGTAGCCATCACTGGGATGTGGTTGAGGGAGGGGCAAGATTGGCAGCTCAACATTCTGGGATATAGAATCTTCGGGGAGGGGGTAAAAGAGGAGGAGGCATTGCATTATTATTATGGAGTCAGTTACTGCAGTAAGCAGAGATGATATCTTGGACGGGGCATCGAAAAGAGCTTAGGAATTACAAAGAGGCAGACATATTGTTAGGTGTTTATTATAGACCCCAAGATTGTCAGCAGGAAATTGAGGAGCAAATATGTGCACAATTTGCGGAGGTGTGTAAAAACAATAATAGGGTAATTATTATTAGGTGATTTCAACTTTCCCAACATTAATTGGGATAGCCATAATGTTAAGGGCTTGGATGGAGTGGATTTCTTGAAATGTGTACAGGAGAACTTCATAGGTTAATATGTAGAGGATCCAACAAGGGATGGTGCAGTGCTGGACCTAATTCTGGGGAATGAAGCCGGACAGGTGGCTGAGGTGGTGGTGGGGGAGCATGTTGGTGATAACGACCACAACATGATACGATTTAAGCTTGTTATGGACAAAGAAATAGACAAGTTGCAAAAAAAAATTTTGGATTTGGGGAGAGCGGTTTTAGTAAAATAAGGCAGGATGTAGCCAAGGTAGACTGGGAACAGCTACTTGTGGGCAAATCTACAGAGGAGCAGTGGGGGGCATTCAAAAAGGAAATGGGGAGGGTACGAGCTCAATATGTTCTCTCTAGGGTGATAGGAAGGAGTAACAAGCCCAGAGAACCATGGATGACCAGAGATATTTAGGATACCATGAGAAGGAAAAGAGAGGCTTTTATCAGGTACAAGGGGAGCAAATCAGCAGAGGCATTAGTGGAGTACAGAAAGTGCAGTGTGGAGCTTAAGAAAGCAATTAGGAGAGCAAAGAGGGGATATGAAATAGCACTGGCTGGTAAAAGTAGGGAAAATCCCAAGATATTCCAAAAGTATATCAATGGGAAGAGGATAACCCTTAGGGCAATCTATGGGTGGAGCCAGAGAACATCGGTAAAGTGTTGAACGAATACTTCACATCCGTCTTCACCCAAGAGAATGAGGATAAAGGTATTGAACTCAGGGAGAGAGACTGTGAGGTTCTTGAGGTAATTGATATAGGGAGTGACAAGGTATTGGAGGTGTTGGCAGGCTTAAAAGTGGACAAATCTCCAGGCCCGATGATTTGTGTCCCAGATTGCTGAGGGAAGCAAGGGAGGAGATTGTAGTGGCTCTGCCCCAAATTTTTAATTCCTCTCTGGCCATGGGGGAGGTGCCAGAGGACTGGAGAACAGCTAATGTGGTTCCGCTATTTGAGAAGGGTGGTAGAGAGGAGCTAGGGAACTACAGGCCAGTGAGTCTCACGTCAGTGATGGGGAAACTATTGGAGAAAATTCTGAAGGAGAGAATCTGTCTGCACTTGGAGAGGCAAGATTTGAGCAGGGACAGCGAGCATGGCTTTGTCAGAGGGAGGTCATGCCGAACAAATTTGATTGAATTTTTTGAGGAGGTGACCAGGTGTGTAGATGAGGGTAGTGTAGTTGATGTAGTTTATGTGGATTTCAGCCTTTGACAAGGTCCCACATTGGAGACTTATAAAGAAGGCAAATGCACATGGGGTACAGGGTAATTTGATGAGGTGGATTCAAAATTGGCTTAGTTGCAGGAGACAGTGAGTGATGACAGAAGGCCGCTTTAGTGACTGGAATCCAGTGTCCAGTGGCATGCCACAGGGATAAATGCTGGGTCCCCTATTATTTGTCATTTATATAAATGACATAGATAACTATGTGTGGGGTAGGATTAGTAAGTTTGCAGATGACACAAAGATTGGCTGGGTGCTTAACAGTGAGATTGAGTGTCTTGGTCTACAGGAAGATATAGACGGGATGGTCAAATGGTCAGATAAGTGGCAGATGGAATTTAACCCTGAAAAGTGTGAGGTGATACACTTTGGAAGGAGTAATTTGACAAGGAAGTATTCAATGAATGGCATGACACTAGGAAGTTCTGAGAAACAAAGGTACATTGGCCTGTGTGTCCATAGATCTCTGAAGGCAGAGGGGCATGTTAGTGGGGTGGTGAAAAAGGCATATGGGGCACTTGCTTTTATCAATCGAGGCATAGATTACAAAAGTAGGTAGGTCATGTTGGAGTTGTGTAGAACATTGGTGAAGCCACAGCTGGTGTACTGTGTGCAGTTCTGGTCGCCACATTATAAGAAGGATGTGATTGCACTGGAGGGGCTGCAGAGAAGATTCACCAGGATGTTGCCTGGGATGAAACATTTAAGTTATGAGGAGAGGTTGGATTGACTTGGATTGTTTTCATTCGAGCAGAGAAGACTAAGGGGCGACTTGATCAAGGTATACAAGATTATGAGGGGCATGGACAGGGTGGATAGAGAGCAGCTGTTCCCCTTAGTTAAAGGGTCAGTCACAAGGGGACATAAGTTCAAGGTGAGGGGCAGGAAGTTTAGGGGGGATATGAGGAAAAACTTTTTTACCCAGAGGGTGGTGACGGTCTGGAATGCACTTCCTGGCTGGGAGGGCGGTGGAGGTGGGTTGCCTCACATCCTTTAAAAAGTACCTGGATGAGCACTTGGCATGTCATAACATTCAAGGCTATGGGCCAAGTGCTGGTAAATGGGATTAGGTAGGTAGGTCAGGTGTTTCTCATGTGTCGGCGCAGGCTCGATGGGCCGAAGGGCCTCTTCTGCACTGTGAGATTGTGAAATATTGAGTAAATCTGAAACTCGTCCCAAAAGGCTATTGATGCTTGGCCTATTGAAATTTCAAGACTCAGAATAAGTTTATGTGCTGTAAGGGTTTTTAAGGGACATGAAGCAAAATCTGTTAAGTGAAGCTGATTCAAATATGATTTACCTGAATGGTGCAACAGGTTTAAGAGGCTCTTGTTTTTATATTTTGGACCCCAGGCTCGCTACCCTTTTTATAAAGCCTGCCACTTTTTCTCCTGTTTGCTTTGCAGCTGAGACATGGAAAAGTCACCAAAGAGGGAAAATTTAAACCCAACAGTCTGGTCTACCGTACTAAAAGTGGCCAAGTTTTGCTGCACAGATCTACTGTCAACAGGCAAGTTATGATATGTGTGGGGTGGAGAGGAAGAGAAGTGCTGAAGGTGTTTGTTGCATACCAGAAGATCTCTTGTGGCACTGCTTACTTTAGATGCATAGCTTTGTAAAGCATGAATGTTGCATCATCTAATGCAAGTTATTGGAAAGCTAATTACATTTTACCCCATTGAACAAAGTGCTCAATCTCAGCTATATTGAGCAGTGGGACTGTCCTTGTCCCCCATCACTCCTTGGACAAGTGTGTTAAGACGAATTGGTGAATGCAATTATATGACCTAATAAATAAATAACTCTCTAGGTTTAAAAACAAAAATAAAAACAAAAAACTGAGGATGCTGGAAATCCAAAACAAAAACAGAATTACCTGGAAAAACTCAGCAGGTCTGGCAGCATTGGCGGAGAAGAAAAGAGTTGACGTTTCGAGTCCTCATGACCCTTCAACAGAACAAAATGACGACTTGAAACGTCAACTTTTTTCTTCCCCGCCGATGCTGCCAACTCTCTAGGTTTGTTTGTTCAGTTGTTGTTGATAATGCCTCCAAGTCAGAAATCCAAAATGGGTACAGTAAAGATTATGTTACTGAACAGGAGTATAAATTCCACCTTGGCAATCTAAGAATTTGAATTCAGTTTAAAACAAACTGGTATTAGGTAAAGTGGTGATGAAGCTGTCAAATTGATTCACTAATGTTCTCATAAGAAAATCTGTTCCTACACACTCTGGCCTTTAGTGATTCTACTCCCCAGTCCCACCTCAAAGTGGTTGATCTTAACTTGCCTTTGAAATGGCCTAGCAAACTGCTCAGTCATGCAAACTGCAAAAAAAAAACTACCCACCACCTTCTAAAGAGCAACGAGGGATGGGAAATAAATGCCAGCCTTGCCAGAGGTGCCCACATTTTGAGAATTGCTATTGTTCAGGTAAGTTACTAAACTAAAACTCCATCCATCTGCTTAAAATGATGTCAAAGATTGAATATGTGATTCAGAGAGGAGCAGGGAGTTCTCGCTTGCCCCTTTTCCAGAGCCCCATCTCAATGTCAGGAACAGTAGGAAACTGTGTTCCCTGATCTGTGCTAATGCAGTTTGTAATCCATTCTCAGGAACGAGGAATATTTTAAAAGCCGTTGGCTGACCTATTTCACGGCTGTGAAATCCAATGGAAATGTCTTTGTCCGTGACTCCTCCATGGTCCATCCACTGGCTCTGCTGATGCTTCCAGATTGTGACATCAATATCAAGGGTAAGTGTTGCGGCGAGGGTCCCATTTTACATTTCTGGTGAAGTAGCACGATTCAGCTGCAGGCTGTAGAGAGATCCCATGCAATTTCCTGGTGGATGCTTTCACTGGCCGAAGACCTGCCATGGGTTTAAATGTCAAAGCTTCCACGCTTTTTGGAATCTTTTATAATTATAAACAAATCCTGCAAAGCTAACCTACTGTCGGACTCAATGATGGGGACAGGAGATATATGGGCCAGCTAGTCTCTGCTTCAATTCCTGGCCTTTGACACGTTGCCTGATCTCAGCTTTGGGCACAGAAGGGCTGTAATTGGCCTCGGTGTCCCTGAGCTAGGGAGAGGACAAACCAAACAAGGTTCCTGTTTCTGATCACAATCCAATGACTATGGTTGGGGATAAGACTGAGCTTGGTTCAGAGTCCCCCACAATCAAATTTTGACAACAAATTGTTGTTTTACTGTGCTTCACGAGTGTAATCAGACAAAAATGGATATTGAGCCAAAGATATTAGGAGCTGCCAATGTTCACTGTCTAGGGTCAAAGCCACTTGAATGAGGTATCAGAGAACCTCCTGCATACACACACACGTATGTCTATGTACAAGTCATAGCCTTCAGGACAAGATGGGGAAGAGGGAAATATAACTGTGGGCCTCTACCATGCGAGACCAAGTGATCGGGCCAGGATTTCAACCGAAGAAGACTGCTCTCGAGTTTTTATATTGGCTTATGCATTTTAAGTGAGTTGCCTGAAGTTCGTTGACTTGAAGCCTGGTATTCAGTCTACTGATTGGGCAACAGCGCAGATATGATGGCCAATCATTTTGTTTCCTCTACAGCTGGTCAAAAATAATCTGCAACCAGAGCCTGACAGTCACTCAATGATCTGTTTAGTTAACTGCAAAGGGAGCAAAAGGGGTGGAAACTAGCTAATAACACATCAGCCTTTAGAAAGGGGCGTAGGGATAGCTCAGCGAAACCATAGGATAACCTCCATTGTGGGGTTAATAAAACACACAGGCAAATGAAGTGAAGGCAAGCATCAAATAGGATCAGAATGCAGAATAATGTTGAAAAGACAATGTTAAGGGCACTCTATCTGAATGCACACAGCATATGGAACAAGGCAGATGTTTTGAAGGCACAAATGGAGGTAAATGAGTGTGATTTAATTGCCATTACAGAGACGTGGTTACGTGGTGACCAATACTAGGAACTGAATATCCATCATTTCGGAAGGATAGGCAAAAAAGAAAAGTAGGTGGAGTAGCACTGTTAATAAGGGATGAGATCAGTACATTTATGAGACAGGATCTTAGACTGAAGGGTCAAGATGTAGAATCGGTTTAGGTGGAGCTAAGAAACAGCAAGAAGCAGCAAACATTGTTGGGAGTTGTTTGTAGGCCACCAAACTGTAGTGCTAATGTTGGGCATGGTATAAATCAGGAAGTTAGATGTGCATGTAACATAGGTAATACAGTAATAATGAACAATTTTAATTTATATACGGACTGGTTAAGCCTAATTAGCACTAATGCTGGTGAGGATTAAATCCTGCAGTGTGTACCAGATGGATTTCTGGACCAGTACATTGAAGAACCAACTCGGGATCAGGCTATTTTAGATTTAGTATTATGTAACGAGAAAGGGCTAATTAATAACTTTGCTTTAACGAAACCTTTTTAGGAAATGGTGACCATAATATGATAGAATATTCTAGAATGTAATGATAGCATGTTACATTAAGTTTGAAAGTGATATAGTTCATTCTGAAACTAGGATCTTAAGTCTGAACAAAGGAAACTATGAAGGTATGAAGAGGAAGTTGGCCACGGTGGATTGGAAAATATATGAAAAGATTTGACATTGATAGGGAAGTATCTTTTAAAGAAGTATTAGATGTTCTACAACAAATATGCATTCCTCTAAGGCACAAAAACCCAACAGGAAAGATGAATCAACTGCGGCTAACAAAAAAAGTTAAAGGTTGCATTAGATTCAAGGAAGCGGCTTATAAGGTTGCCAGGAAAAGTGGTAAGGCCGAGGACAAGGAGCAATTTAGAATCCAACAAAGTAGAACCAAGAAACTGATATAGAAAGAGAAAAGAGAATATGAATATAAGCTAGGGAGGAACATAAAGGCAGACTGTCCAAAGCTTCTTTCGGTATGTGAAAAGGAAAAGATTAGCGAGGATAAATGTGGGTCCATTATAGTTGGAGACAGGAGAATTTATAATGGAGAATAGGGAAATGGCAGAGAAATGAAACAATTACTTTGTATTTGTCTACACGGTGAAATAAGCAGAAAATCTCCCAGAAATACCAGGGAACCAAGGGATTTGTGAAAAAGATAAACTGAAATAAATTACTATTAATAAAGAGGTAGTACTCAAAATTAATTGGATTGAAGGTTGATAAATCCCCTTGACCAAATGAGCAGCATCCCAGAATGTTGGTGGCTATAGAGATAATGGATGCATTGGTGGTTATCTTCAAAAATTCTGTAGATTCTGGAAAGGTTCTTGCAGACTGGAATGTGGCAAATGTAATGCCACTATATGAGGGAGGGTGAGAAAAAATTGCTCCTATTTTCTATGTTTCTAGAACTACAGAGTTGTTAGTTTGACGTCAGTAGTAGGGAAAATGTTATAATCTATTATAAAGGATGTGATAACCAGACACTTAGAAAATAATATTACCCAGAAAGTCAACACGGATTTATGAATTGGAAATCGTGTTTGACAAACCTGGTGGAGTTCTGAGGATGTTACTTGTAAAATAGATAAGGAGAACCAATTGATATGGTGTACTTGGATTTTCAGGAGGCTTTTGATAAAGTCCCGCACAAGAGGTTGGTAAATAAAATTAAAGCACATGGGATTGTGGGTAATATACTGGTATGGATCGTGAATTGGTTAACAGACAGAAAACAGAGTAGTAGGACTAAATGGGTCATTCTCAGAGTGGCAGGCTGCTACTAGTGGGGTACAGCAAGGATCAGTACTTCGGCCACAGCTGTTCACAATCTATATGAATGATTTGGATGTGAGGACCAAATGTAATATTTCCAAATTTGCTGATGACACAAAACTAGGTGAGAAAGTAAGTTGTGAGGAGAATTCAAGGAGGCTTCAAGGGGATTTGGACAGGATAGGTGAGTGGGAAAGAACATGGCAGTTGGAATATAATGTGAATAAGTGTGAAGTTATCCACGTTGGTAGGAAAAATAGAAAGACAGAGTATTTCTTAAATGGATAGAGGTTAGGAAGTGTTGATGTCCAAAGGGACCTGGGGGTGTCCTTGTACATGAGTCACTAAAAGCTAGCATGCTGGTGCAGCAAGCAATTAGGAAGGCAATTGGTATTTTGGCCTTCATTGGAGGGGATTTGAGTACAGGAATAAAGATGCCTTGCTGCAATTGTATAGAGCCTTACTGAGATCACACATGGAGTATTATGTACCGTTTTGGTCTCCTTATCTAAGGAAGTATATACTTGCCATAGAGAGAGTGCAATGGAGGTGCACCTGGAATGGCGGTTTATGAGAGATTGAGGAAACTGGGCCTGTATTCTCTAGACTTTCGAAGAATGAGAGGTGATCCCATTGAAATTTACAGGATAGATTGATATAGGATGTTTCCCCTGGCTGGTGAGTCTAGAACCAGGGATGCAGTCTTAGAATAAGGGGCCATTTAAGACATGGATGAGAAGGAATTTCTTCAGTCAGAGAGTTGTGAATCTTTGGAATTCTCTGCCTCAGAGGGCTGTGGATACTAATAACATCAAGGCATATGGGGATAGTGGGGAGAAGTGGCATTGAGGTAGATGATCAGCCGTGATCTGTTTGAATGGTGGATTCGGCTCGATGGACTGAATGGCCTTCTCCTGCTCCTATGTTCCTGTAGGAATGGGACAGAAAGAGGGAAGTATCACCAAGTGTTATGGTCTTGATAGAGACCAATAACTTTTGAAAAGAAATTTGAACTTCCAGTTAATAGCTGAAAGGATGACAATGATTTATTTTTTTTAAGCCATTTACAGTAACAAAATACTAAAAACACTCTGGATTAAACATTGTTTGTTGTCAACTTATACTTTAAACCACAGAATGGAACACCTTCCTTATTTTTAGGACAACCGAAAAACACACTTGAGAAGTATACATTACACAGTCCTTTAAGTGGACATTCAGTCCTCCCAAATCAGTCCAGAATGATTCTTAGCTCCTGAGGGTTTACTTCTGATCATTTCCTTTCTCAGCCTGTTAGCTTCTAATCCCAAAACTATCCTTCATGGTGAGAGTATTACTGGAGATCCTCCCTCTAGCTAAGGCTAGCCAAATCCTCTAGCCTTGTTTTAACTCCCCCATGGTTTGGTCTTTCCAATCCAAGTGCAAGCTTCCACCCATATTCTGGCTCGGTGAACCATAGCATCTTGCTGCCTATAGCTCCTCTCCCTCTCCTGGACCCTGGCAGACTCACCTGTCTGTGATGAACAGTGATGTTTTAGGGAAGCCTGTAACCTGATTCACAATTACTTTCCCTGTATCCTTCCCATCTCAAAGCCCATCACCACAGCAACGTGTACCATGTGGGCCTTGTATCCAAGCAGAGATGTTGTCTAGTTATCCTTGATAGTTCCAAAATTAAGAGAATTTGACTAAGTGGACAGTTTAAAGCACAACTGTTTAAAACCTGATATTCTTAAGCTTTTCTGGGACTTTGGAGACTCTCAGTGTATCCATTGTTAGCACACAGGCTGCTGCCATTGTCTCCAAGCGTAAACACTTTGTACCTTTTTCTCAAGAAAACAATCTGGCTCCCTTTTGATCTCTGACAATCAAACTACCCAGGCTTGTTGTCAGGCAGACAACCTGTCCTCTTCATTTTATTTTAAGTTAAAGATGCAGTCCCAAAATATAACAATCTTATAAACCCCATAATTGATGCCACCACCAAACACATCTTCCCTTCACCCCCTCTATCGGCATTCCGTAGGGATCGCTCCCTCTGGGACACCCTGGTCCACTCCTCCATCACCCCCTACTCCTCAACCCCCTCCTATGGCACCACCCCATTGGCACGCAAAAGATGCAACACCTGCCCCTTCACTTCCTCTCTCCTCACCGTCCAAGGACCCAAACACTCCTTTCAAGTGAAGCAGCATTTCACTTGCATTTCCCCCAACTTAGTCTACTGCATTCGTTGCTCCCAATGTGGTCTCCTCTACATTGGGGCAGCGGGGATCTGTACAAGCTGGACGGGTTAAATCTTAACAGGACTGGGACTGATGCACTTGATTTGCTCGTCCTGTTGGGGTGTGTTTAAACTAGCTTGTCAGGGGGGTGGGAACCTGAGGGGTGGCCCAAATTGGAAGAAAGTAAAGTTGGTAACAGGAAGTAGTAGTGAGACCAGAAGGCAGGAGAAACAAAGCAGAGCATTGAGCATGCTTCAAATGCGGAATGATGTCAAAAAGACAAAGTTAAGGGCACTAAATGATTACTTTGTGTCTGTTTTCACGAGGAAGATACAGGAAATCTCCCAGATTTAGGGATCCAAGGGACGAGGGAGACTGAGGCGTTGAAGGAAATTAGTATCAATAAGAAGAATGTATTGAAGAAATTAACGGAACTAAAAGTTGATAAATCCCTTGGTCCTGATATTCTGCATCCCAGAGTGTTGAAAGAGGTTGCAATAAAGATAGTGGATGCATTGATGATTATTTTCCAAAATTCTATAGATACTGGAATAGTTCCTGAAAATTGGAAGGTAGCAAATGTCACCCCACTATTTAAGAGAGGGAGAGAGGAAACAGGGAACTACAGACCTGTTAACCTTACATCTGTAGCAGGGAAAATGTTTGTATCTATTACAAAGGATGTGATAAATGGATACTTGGATAATCATGGTCTGATCGGGCATAGTCAGCATGGATTTGCGAATGGGAAAACATGTTTGAAAAACTTGCTGGAATTTTTTGAGGATGTTACTAACATAATTGATAAAGGAGAGTCAATGGACGTAATATACTTGGATTTTCAGAAGGCTTTTGATAAAGTCCCTACAGGAGGTTGATTAGCAAAATAAAAGCACATGAGATAGAAGGCAATATACTGGCATGGATTAAGGATTGGCTAACAAGCAGAAAATTAATGGGTCATTCTTGCATTGGCAGGTTGTCACTAGAAGTCACTACTGGGGTACCGCAAGGTTTAGTACTTGGGCCCCAGCTGTTCACAATATATATCAACGATTTGGATGTGGGGGCCAAATGTAATATTTCCAAGTTCACGGGTGATAAAGCTAGGCAGGAACGTGTGTTGTGAGGAAGATGTAAAGTGGCTAGAGGAGGATTTGGACAGACTTAGTGGGCAGAATTTTACGAGTCGGCGAGCAGTGGCGAGGCCCACTCGCCGATGCATAAAATGACGCGCGGTGATGTTGGGGGGGAACACCCGTCATCGCGCCTCATTTAAATTTTCAGGAAGGCAGGAGCCCAGCAAAATCAGCTGCGCGCCCGCTGACCTGTCAATGGCCAATTGAGGCCATTGACAGGGTCAAGTAATTAATGGACCTGCATCCAACCTTAAGGTTGGCGGGCAGGCCAAGAGCCCCAGCGGGAACTAGAAAAAACATGAAACCTTATCCATGGGCGGGATGAGGTTTCATGTCGTCTTTAAAAAATTTTAGTAAAGGTTTTGTAAAAATTATGGACATGTCCCAACTCATGTGACATTGGCACATGAGGGGACATGTAAGGGAAATTTTAAATTTTATTTTTCTATTTTACATTTACAGCCGATCTCCCTGAGGCTGCACTTAGCCTCAGGGAGATGAGCGCGCTCTTTCGTGTGCATGCGCGAAAGAGCGCACTCTCGATTTTGGAAATGCCCCCCGCCTGCATTTGGAGCGCATTGCGCTTCTGTGCAGATGTCACATGGTGCCTCCGATCAGGGGCGCCGATTGGTAGCACGCCTGTACGCGCTCGCCCTTCAACTTCCCCCCCCAAGTGGTGGGAAAATTCAGCCCAGTGAGCGGGCAAGAACGTGGCAGATGGATTATAATGTGGAAAAATGTGAGGTTATCCACTTTGGTAGAAGGCACAGATGTGCAGAGTATTTCCTAAATGATTAGAAAGTGTAAATGCACAAACAGACCTGGGTATCTTTGTCCATAAGTCACTGGAAGCTAACATGCCAGTGCAGCAGTCAATTAGGAAGGCTAATGGAATGTTAGCCTTTATCGCAAGTGGATTTGAGTAAAGGAGTAGTCAAGTCTTGCTTCAATTGTATAGAAGCTTGCTTAGACCTTACCTGGACTAGTGTGTGCAGTTTTGGTCCCCTTACCTCAGACAGGATATTATTGCCATAGAGGGAGTGCAACGAAGATTCACCAGTTTTGTTCTGGGGATGGCGGGACTGGGGATGAAGAGAGATTAGAGAATACAGACCCAGTTTCCCCAGAGTTTCGAAGAATGAGAGGTGATCTCATTGAAACCTACAAAATAGTTAAAGGCATAGACAGGGTAGATGCAGGTAAGATGTCTCCCCTGTTTGGGGAGTCCAGAACCAGGGGACACAATTTCAAAATCAGGGGGAAGCCTGATAGGACCGAGATGATGAAAAATTCCTTTACTCAGAGGGTTGTGAATCTTTGGAATTCTCTACCCCAGGGGACCATGGAAGCTCAGTATGTTTGAGGTAGAGATTGATAGATTTCTTGATTAACAATAACGTAATGGGTTATGGGGATAGTTTGGGAAAAGGCATAGAAGTGTTTGATCAGCCATGATCGTATTGAATGGTGGAGCAGGCTTGACAGGCTGAACGGCCTTCTCCTGTTCCTATGTTCTGATTTCAGTGCAAAAGACATGGTTGAAGTGTTTGCAACCTCTTCAGCCAGAAATGCTGAGTGAATGATCCATCTTGGCCTCTTTCTGAGGTCCCCAGCATCACAGAGACCAGTCTTTAGACAATTCGATTCATTCCACATGGTAGCAAGAAACAGCTGAAGACACTGGATACAGGAAAGGCCTTAGCCCCTGACAACATCCTGTGCCAAGTTGTTCCAGTGCAGCTACGACACTAGCATCTACCTGACAATTGGAAATTTTTTTGGAACTACCATCCAATCATCTACTCTGGATCATCAGCAAAATGATGGAAGATATATTATCAGGTGGCACTTATAAAGCAATAACCTCACCGATGCTCAATTTGGTTTCCAAAAGGGCCACTCTGCTCCAAACCTCATTACAGACTTGACTCAAACATGAACAAAAGAACTGAATTTGAAAAGTGAGAGTCCTTAACATCAAGGACCAAGTGTGGTATCAAAGAGCCCTAGTAAAATTTAAGACAATGGAAATCAGGTGGTATCTCTCCACTTGTTGGAGTCATGCCTAGCACAAAGCAAGATAGTTTGGTTGTTGAAAGCCATTCATCTCAGTCCCAGGACATTGCTGCAGGAGTTTCTTAAGATAGTGTCCTAGGCTCAACCATCTTGCCTCCTTCATAATATCTGAAGTGGGGATGTTTGCTGATGATTGCACAACATTCAAGACCATTTGCGACTCCTCAGATACTGAAGCAGTCCATGTCCATATGCAGAAAGACCTGGACGATGTTCAGACTTGGGCTGATAAGTGGCAACTAACATTCGTGCCACACAAGTGCCAGGCAATGGACATCTCCAACAAGAGAGAATCTAGCAATCTCTCCTTGACACTCAACAGCATTATGATCGCTGAATACCTCACCACCAACACCTTGGGGGCTACCATTGACCAGCAACTGAACTGGACCAGCCGTATAAATACAGTGTCTACAAGAGCAGGTCAGAAGTTGATAATTTCTTCAACAAGTAACTCAGATCCTCACTCTCCAAAATCTGTCCTCCGTCTACAAAGCACAAGTCAGGAGAGTGATGGAATACTCTCCACTTGCTTGGATGAGTGCAGTGCCAACAGCACTCAAAGCTTGACACCATCTAGGATAAAGCAGCCCGCTTGATTGGCACTCCCTCCACCACTGCCACCCAGTGGCTTCAATGTGTACCATTTACAAGATGCACTGCAACAACTCACCAAGCTTCCTTCAACATAACCTTTCAAACCTGCAACCTCTACCATTGAGAAGAACAAGGGCAGCAAACACATGTGAACACCACCATCTGCAAGTTCCTCGCCAAGCCACACACCATTCTGAGTTGGAACAATATTGTTATTCCTTCACTATAGCTGGTTCAGCATCCTAGAACTCCCCCACTAGCATCACTCTAGGTGTTCCTACACCACATGGACTGCAGCAGTTCACCACCACCTTCTCAAGGACAACAAATGCTGACCTTGTCAGCAGTGCTCACATCACATGAACAATTTTTTTTTAAAACTTAGGCTGTTTGCAGAGAACAGCTTGAGTTATACAGGGTACTGGGATGAAGGAGCTCTTCAAAAGTACTGATGAACAAATGGAATAGACGCCAGGAAAGAACAGTGGAGGTGAAAACTTCAAAGCTTTGAAGAACTATCTGAAAGCTGCAATGGGAGGATTTTAGGCTCATTCTGGATAGAGGAACGAAGAATGGGCTCCCTAAGTTGCAAGTGTTTTGAGTGTAAAGTACAGGTTAGACTGATGAAAGAACCGGTTACCTGAGAATCATACTGTTTAACACAAATTTGTTTTGGCTTTGCTAGTTATTGAGTGCTTATTGACTACAATGTGCTTGCACACGAACAGGGGAGAAAGCTCATCCTGAGTGAGACACAGGCAGAGTGAGTGTGGGTATTGGCAATTTGGTGTACAGTGGGAATTCGGTGCAGTGGAGAAGAGGTGCTCTTTGCATTTTTTTTCTTTGCTATCCACACTTCTTAAATCTTCAGAGAGTGGTCTTGCTCTGCTGCAGCAGTAGAGGCAACAAGGGAAAGGAATGACTGGTAAGTAGTGGGTAAGGTCAGGTAAGTATTTACTACCTTCATTGCTTATAGTTTAAGGTATTTTTGTGGTTTATAGTTTGTATATTCTTTAGTAACGAGGATCAGGCAAGAAGGGCCCTAGAGTAATTGATTTAAAAGGTTTAATTTAAAGGGAAAAGTCATGGCAGGAGAGCTCAAAGCCATGGTGTGCTCCTCGTGCTACATGTGGGAAGCCGGGAATGTTTCCTGTGCCCAGGACCAGCATGTGTGCAGGAAGTGTGTCCAGCTGCAGCTCCTGGAAGCTCAGGTTTCAGAGCTGGAACGGCGGCTGGGGACACTGTGGAGCATCTGCGAGTCTGAGAGCATCGTGGATAGCATGTTTAGAGAGGTGGTCACATTGCAGATGAAGGGACTTGAGGAAGGAAGGGAATGGATGACCTCCAGGCAGTCCAAGAATCCCCTGGGGTCCCACTCGCAAATCGGTATTCCATTTTGGAGACTGATAAGGGCACTGGTTAGTGCAGACAGAGCCAAGCTTCTGGCACCACATGCAGCCTGTCTGTACAGGAGGGGAGGAAGAGAGAAATAGCAATAGTAATAGGGAATTCTATAGTCAGGGGAACAGATAGACGCTACTGCGGCCATCAACATGACTCCAGGATGGTGTGTTGCCTCCCTGGTGCCAGGGTCTGGGATGTCACTGAATGGCTGCAGGGCATCCTGAAGGGAGAGGCTGATAAAGCAGAGGTTACGATACATGTTGGTACTAATGACATAGGTAGAAAAAGGGATGAGGTCTTGCGTCAAGAATTCAGGGAGTTAGGCAGTAGACTAAAAAGCAAGACCTCTCGGGTTGTAATTTCTGGATTATTCCCAGTGCCATGTGCTAGTGAGCTCAGAAATAGGAGAATAGCGCAGCTGAATACGTGGCCTAAGAGTTGGTACAGGAGGGAGGGTTTTAGATTCCTGGACCACTGGGACTGTTTCTGGGGAAGGTGGGACCTGTACAAGCGGGACGTTCTACATCTGAACCAGAGCGGGACTAACATCCTTGCGGGCAGGTTTGCTAGTGCTGTTGCGAGGAGTTTAAACTAATTCGGCATGTCGGGGATACAGAATGTTAGAATAGGGACACATCATAATACAGTAAAACAATCAAGTCAAAGAGAGTACAGCCGCATTAAGTATCAAGGGAGTAAGGCAAGGCTGGATGGCCTCTACTTTAATGCCAGGAGTATTACTGGTAAAACGGATGAATTAAGAGTGAGGATTGACACACGGAATTGTGATATAGTAGTCTTCAATGACACGTGGTTGAGGGAGGGGCAGGATTCGCAGCTCAATATTCCGGAATATAGAATCTTCAGGCGAGACAGGAGAGGGGTTAAAAGAGGAGGAGGCATTGCATTATCAGTTAAGGAGTCAGTTACTGCAGTAAGGAGAGATGATATCTTGGAGGGAGCATCGAATGAAGCTTTGTGGGTAGAGTTTAGGAATAAAAAAGGGGCAGCCACGTTCTTAGGTGTTTATTATAGACCCTCAGATAGTCAGCAGAAATTGAGGAGCAAATATGTGCACAATTTGCGGAGGTGTATAAAAACAATAACAATAGGGTAATTATATTAGGTGATTTCAACTTTCCCAACATTAATTGGGATAGACATAGTGTTAAGAGCTTGGATGGAGTGGATTTCTTGAAATGTGTACAGGAGAACTTTTTAGGTCAATATGTAGAGGGTCCAACAAGAGACGATGCAGTGCTGGACCTAATTCTGGGGAATGAAGCCGGACAGGTGGCTGAGGTGGTGGTGGGGGAGCATTTTAGTGATAGCGACCACAACATGGTACAATTTAAGCTTGTATGGACAAAGAAATTGACAAGTTGCAAAAAAATGTTTTGGCTTAAGGGAGAGCGGATTTTAGTAAAATAAGGTAGGATCTGACCAAGGTAGACTGGGAACAGCTACTTGTGAGGAAATCTTCGGAGGAGCAGTGGGGGGCATTCAAAAAGGAAATGGGGAGGGTACAGGCTCAACATGTTCCCTCTAGGGTGATAGGAAGGAGTAACAAACCCAGAGAACCATGGATGACCAGAGATGTTCAGGATACCATGAGAAGGAAAAGAGGGGCTTTTATCAGGTACAAGGGGAGCAAATCAGTGGAGGGATTAGTGAAGTACAGAAAGTGCAGTGTGGAGCTTAAGAAAGCAATTAGGAGAGCAAAGTGGGGATATGAGATAGCTCTGGCTGGTAAAAGTAGGGAAAATCCCAAGATATTCTATAAGTATATCAATGGCAAGAGGATAACCAGGGAAAGAGTAGGGCCCATTAGGGACCAAGGGGGCAATCTGTGGGTGGAGCCAGAGGACATTGGTAGAGTGTTGAACAAATACTTCACACCCGTCTTCACCCAAGAGAATGAGGATGAAGGTATCGAACTCAGAGAGAGACTGCGAGGTTCTTGAGCATATTCATGTAGGGAGTGACAAGGTATTGGAGGTGTTGGCAGGCTTAAAAATGGACAAATCTCTAGGTCTGGATGATTTGTGTCCCAGACTGCTGAGGGAGGCAAGGGAGGAGATCACAGGGGCTCTGACCCAAATTTTTAATTCCGCTCTGGCCAGAGGGGAGGTGGCAGAGGACTGGAGAATAGCTAATGTGGTTCCGTTATTTAAGAAGGGTTGTAGAGAGAGAAGCCAGGGAACTACAGGCCTGTGAGTCTCACATCAGTAGTAGGGAAACTATTGGAGAAAATTCTGCATGAGAGAATCTATCTGCACTTGGAGAGGCAAGGTTTGATCAGGGATAGTTAGTAAGGCTTTGTCAGAGGGAGGTCATGCCTAACAAATTTGATTGAATTTTTTGAGGAGGTGATCAGGTGTGTAGATGAGGGTAGTGTAGTTGATGTAGTTTATATGGATTTCAGCAAAGCCTTTGACAAGGTCCCACATGGGAGCCTTATAAAGAAGGCAAATGCACATGGGGTACAGGTAATTTGATGAGGTGGATTCAAAATCGGCTTAGTTGTAGGAGACAGAGGGTGATGACAGAAGGATGCTTTAGTGACTGGAAGCCAGTGCCCAGTGGCGTACTGCAGGGATCTGTGCTAAGTCCCCTATTATCCGACATTTATATAAACGACATAGATAACTTTGAGGGGGGAGGATTAGCAAGTTTGTGGATGACACAAAGATTGGCCGGGTGCTTAACAGTTAGGTTGAGTGTCTTGGGCTACAGGAAGATATAGACGGGATGGTCAAATGGGCAGATAAGTGACAGATGGAATTTAACCCTGAAAAGTGTGAGGTGAAACACTTTGGAAGGAGTAATTTGACAAGGAAGTATTCAATGAACGGCATGACACTAGGAAGTCCTGAGGAACAAAGGGATCTTGGCATATGTGATATAGATCTCTGAAGATGGAGGAGCATGTTAGTGGGGTGGTGAAAAAGGCATATGGGACACTTGCCTTTATCAATCGAGGCATAGATTACAAAAGTAGAGAGATCATGTTGGAGTTGTATAGAACCTTGGTGAGGCCACAGCTGGAGTACTGGTCGCCACATTATAGGAAGGATATGATTGCACTGGAGGGGGTGCAGAGAAGATTCACCAGGATGTTGCCTGGGATGAAACATTTAAGTGATGAAGAGAGGTTGGATAGACTTGGTTGTTTTCATTGGAGCAGAGAAGACTGAGGGGTGACCTGATCGAGGTGTACAAGATTATGAGGGGCATGGATAGAGTGGAAAGGGAGCAGCTGTTCCTCTTAGTTGAAGGGTCAGTCATGAGGGGACATAAGTTCAAGGTGAGGGTCAGGAGGTTTAGGGGGGATATGAGGAAAAACTTTTTTACCCAGAGGGTGGTGACGGTGTGTTGCCTCACAACCTTTAAAAAGTACTTGTAAATGGGATTAGGTAGGTAGGTAGGTAGGTAGGTCAGGTATTTCTCACGTGTCAGTGCAGACTTGATGGGCCAAAGGGCCTCTTCTGCACTGTGATTGACAAAAACAGCTCACTGCAGTCTGGATGATGAATCTTTTAAAGGATTTACTTCTTAGTAAAATGGCCTGAGGCTCTGCAGTCCTTATGTTTGAATTTATCTTTAATTCTTTTTCAGAGGATGATGACTCTGTGCTGCTCACTCTGGCTGACTCTAACCTCTTGCAACTTGAGCTGGACTCAAAGACTGCCTACTTGCTATACAGCTTCCGTACAGCGATGCACAAGATGGTAGAAAACTGCCTGCGTCATGAGCTCCCAGAAATTTCCTCTGAGCTGCGCAAGGAGCATGGGGAAGTGCTGTCATTGCTTGTGGAGCTCTTGAACTGTTGGCCAACAGAGTAAAGAGTTCAATAGGAGGAGGGCAGGTGGGTGAGTTTGTATTGTATTCTGTATCAGAATTACCTGACACAATGTACAAAAACATGAGATATATGTCTGCTGTATTTAATGCTTTGAGCGGTTAAAACTGCTCTCACCTCTCTGCAAAATTACTTGAAACTGATGGGCTGACCAGTCTATCATCTCAGATAATTTATAACTGATGTTTATAATGGATTGTATGTAAAACTGTAATCGGAATAATCTTATTGAGGGCTGAAGAAGGTGGGTGAATATGTTTCTGTATGCACACTATTTTCTGATCCATATGATTTAAAAATTCATTAAAAAAACTTTTGTCAACATGTTTTTGTCTTTATGAAAAGAAACTTGCTTTTCTGTGAACCGTGGGTCATTGGTGGCACTTTGGCCTCCGAGTCAGAGGGTTCAAGCTGCACTCTAGCTTTTCAGCTGACATCCTGGCCAATATTCCTCCCTCCATTAACACCACCAGCAAAAAAAAGTCATTTGTCTCATTGCTTTTTATGGTACATAATGCTCAGTTTGGCTGCCATGTTTGCTTACATAACAAGTGACTGCATTTTGAAAGTAATAATTGGCTGTAACATCCTGAGGTCATGAACTGTGCTTTATACAAGATGGAGCTTAGTATGCTGCATGTAATCAAGTGTTCCCTTTAACCTGTATGTATCTGATGCTAAGAGTTCTTGAGCAGCCAACAGTAGAGATATATTTAGACAATTTAGTGGAACATGGCCAACACTGGCCCTCCGTCTCCCAGCTCATTAAACTTGTACTCCTTATACTTGTCTTCAAACCTTTCCATCACCTCACCCCAGTTTTGCATCATATTTCCCTATGCCATCCTTGCCTTCCTCATTTCAGCACTTCATTAGTAGCAACACCTTCAGTTCATGAGAAGGTTTATACAATAAGCAGTGTCAATGACTACAGAGCATAAGTATGTTTTTTGAAAAAATAAACTAAAAATCTTTTGAGTCTGGAAGGTTTGCTCTATTTGCTATAAACATCAAAAGTTGATTTCAACACTGTCAGGTTGCATAGCTTCTTGGTTTCATTTCCACTGTCATTTTTAGCACACCAACTAATGAATTTGCATAAATTGCAGTGTGCACTATTCTCACAGTTTTAAAGGAAGCAAACAGAAATTTGGGTCAATACCTCCACTGCAAAAAATAGTGCATGGAAGAAGTTAGACCATTCATTAGCTTCAGGCTGAGGGGAAGTTTCATAGAACTTTAGCAGATGGTATTTTTATCTGGAAAGAGTGTAATCTAATTTTTGGCTTTGTGCAAGACTTTTTTCAGGTCTAGTGTCATTGGTCATTCCAAAAATGGATCAGAGTCTCTTATGAGTCAGAGTGCACCCTTTTACTGCCACATCCAAGTCAAGGATCAGGGGTTGACACTGAGGATCTTGAACCATATCCCAATCACTGAAATATTCCACACACTATCATTAGTGTTTCCTCTTTACAAAACATACTGCAACCATACAAGCTCACTATTTATCTGATAGATAAACTCCTTGATCTGCTATTTCCAGCTGATCAAAAACAAAATTCAGTCCAGCCAAAATCCAAATTGTGAAAGAGTCCTGTGGGAAGTAATGCTAAAATGCAAATCTGCTGTGTTGTACATGTCCCATTTTATCTTGCTGACTGTGGCCAACCTTGAAAGTTGAAAACCTGTGATTTCTTTTGGTCCAAGTGAAGGAATTCTGCTTTACTTTTAAATCAAGACCCACCCTGATGGCAGCTTGGGAAATTTATGGAAAAGTGGATTTGTCACTCAGTTGATAATGGACGAAACCTTTGTCACAGACCACATTTCTCTAATGTGAAAGGACCTTGGAAGAAAGCTCTTTGTCATTGCCTGCCTCCTTGAAGATGGGTAGGTTGGGCTGAGTGGATTTGTGTCTACAAGTTAGATATGCATTTGGAAAGAAATGTACTTGAATGTACCAGCAAAAACTGAATGCAGATGAAGGAGTCACCATTTGACAATCATGGCTCCTCCTCCCCAAAGAAGGACAATTTACCCGTGGTCCTATTGCGTCATTGAATAGCATCTTGCAAGCCTTTATGGATTTTGCATGGACATCTGTTCTAAGTGCTGATCACTGTGTGTGTGTGTATGTGAGAGAGAGAGAAGATATTCTGACATTAAAAATTATATAAATGTATATGTCCCAAAGTGCTTCACAGTAGCAATTATCAAACAAAATGACACCAATCCACATGGAAATGTTAAGATAGGTGTCTGAAAGCTTGGTGAAAGAGGTAGGTTTTAAACAGCATCTTAAAGGACGAGAGAGAGGAAAAGAAGTTTAGGGAGGGAATTCCAGTACTTAGACCATAGGCAGCTGAAGGCAGGGCTGCCAGTGGAGTGAAGAAAATCAGGGATATGCAGAAGGGCAGAATTGGAGGAGCTAAGAGATCTTGGAGGGCTGGAGAAGGCTACAGGGAGCAAAGCCAGAGATGGATTTGTAAAGAAGGGTGAGTATTTTAAAATTGAGGCATAAACACAGGTCATGGCGGGACAGGACTTGGTGCAAGTTATCATATGGACAGCAGAGCTTTGGATGATATCAAGGTATGAAGGGTGTAAGGTGGAAGGCCAGCCAGTAATCCATCGGAATAGATGGGTTTGGAGGTAACTAATGCAAAGATGAGCGTTTCAGGAACACAAACTGAAGCAAGGGGTGGAGACTGGTGGAAGTGAAAGCAGGTGGTCTTGGTGGTGGAGAGGATGTGCTCAGGGTCAAATATGAAGCCAAGATTACAAGTAGTCTTGTTCAGCCTTAGACAGTAATCAAAGGGATTGCTTTGTAGATGGAGATCGAAACCAATGCCTTCAGCCTTTCAACTATTTAATTGGAGGAAATTTCTGCTCATCCAGTATTGGATGACAGACAAACAGCATGATAGGAGGCAGTGAAGGAGTCGAGGGGAGGAGGTAGTGGTGAGGTAGAGCCGGGTGTTGTTAGCATACATATGAAACCTACTGTGTTTCTGGATTGCATCAGGTAACCCAAGACATACTGCCTCTATGATAAATATCGGGTTCATAATTCATTAGAGAACTAAGCTGAATACAGAAAGTACATGGGAGAATTGTAAAAGAAATGATTTATGAGAGTGAATGAGAATAGATTAGCAGGTAATATAAAAGGGAACGCAAAAGTCTTTTGTAAGCATATAAATAGTAGAGTAGAAGAGAGGCTGATTAGAGACCATAAAGACCTTATTGAGGCAGAGGTCCTGGCTGAGGTACTAAATGAGTACTTTGCATCATCTTCATTAGAAAAGAGGATGCTGTCAAAATGGTAGTAAATGAAGAGGCAGTGGAGAAATTGGATAGGATAAAATACATACAGAGGAGGTATTTGAAGGTTAACAGCACTCAAAGTAGAAAAGTCATCCAATCCAGATGGGGATGCATCCTAGACTGCTGAAGAAAGTAAGGTGGAAATAGCCAAGGCTGTGGCCACAATATTCCATTCATCTTCAGAGGATTGCAAATGTCCAGCCACATTCAACAAAAGGGGAGAGAGAGAAATACAACAAATACAGGTCACGCAGCCTAATGGCAGTGATGGGGAAACTTTGAGACATCGCAGACAAAAATTAGTCAGCACTTGTAAAAATGTGAGTTAATAGATGACAACCAGTATAAGTTTCTTAAAGGAAAATTATGTTTGATTAAATTCCCTGAAGGTAAGAGAGGGGTAATATAATGGCAGTATAATTAATGTTGTGTAAATGGATTTTCTAAGGATGTTTGATAATGCATCACATAATAGACTTGTTAATAAAATTGAAACCCATGGGCTGCATGGATTGCAAACTGGCTAAAGGGTCAGAAAGCAAGAGTAATTGAGAATGGTTGCTTCTCAGGCTAGAATGCAGTGGTGTCCCCTAGGGGTCAGTGTTGGTGCTGTCTTTGGTGTGTATTAATGATCCGGACTTGGGTTTACAGGACATAATTTCAAAGTTTGCAGATAAATTCAGAAAAGTTGCTAACAGTGAGGAGGATAGTAACAGACTTCAGAACAAGACTGGTGAAATGGGCAGTCCCAATGAAATTTAACTCAGTAAAGTCTGAAGTGATTCTTTTTGGTTGGAAGAATGTGGAGGTAAAGGATACCATTTTATGGTATGGGGATTCAGGAACAGGGAGATATGGGCATGTACATACACAGGATTTTGAAGGTGGCAGGCCGAACTGAGAAGGCCATTAAAAATGCATTAAGGATGCTTGACTTTGTAAATACTGTAGAGTCAGAAAGCATAAAGCAATGCTCAACCCTTATAAAACACTGCTCAGGCCCCGGCTGGAGTATCAGGTCCGATTTTGGGCACCAGACAGCAGGAAGGATCTCGAGGCCTTAGAGAAGATGTACTGGAATGATACCTAAGATGAAAGACATCAGTCACTTGGAGCAACTTGAGAAACTGGGCTTGTTTTTAGACAAGATTAAGGGAGATTATATAGAGGTGTTCAAAGCATTGGAGTATTTTGAGATAGTAAATAAAGAGGCACTGTTTCCAATATCAGCAGTGTCAATAAGAGGACACAGATTAAGGTAATTATGAAAGTGACCAGAGACATCATGCAAAAGCTATTTTTTAAAACAGCCAGATGGACAAAGTAGATTAAATAATAACTTTCAAAAGGGAACTGTGTAAATACTTGAAAAGGATAAAGTTGCTGGGCTATAGGGAAAGAGCTGGGGAGTGGAATGTTTTGGACAAGGGTCAGCACTGGATGGCTGGACTGAATGGTCGCCTCCTATGCTGTTTCATTTGTGATGCTACCTTAAAATAATAGAGTTCTTCTTTTCTGTTCTGTTTGTTTAATATCTTACATATTTGTATGAGGCCCCTCCATTTCTGTCACTGCTTTTAGAGGCCGAAAAGCCCTAGTGCCTCCAGTGCCCAAATGTTACCTGAATATTACTAAGGTGTCATGGGTAGCAGAGAGGAAAGAACAAAAGCAAAGGTCTGTGACACAATGGAAGACAGGACAGGTTAAATGATAAAAGGAATGAT
Source organism: Carcharodon carcharias (assembly GCF_017639515.1). Classification (NCBI taxonomy): domain Eukaryota; kingdom Metazoa; phylum Chordata; class Chondrichthyes; order Lamniformes; family Lamnidae; genus Carcharodon; species Carcharodon carcharias. The sequence goes on from NC_054472.1 coordinate 144,337,755, forward strand.
GGTGCAAGCAAGGCAAAAGGGAATAGTAACAGAACATAATCTCGATGTACACACCTTATAAATTCCCTAACAGCACATGGCAGTTATCTTGATGACTGGCAGTTTTCTTTCACCTCATCACTTCCTTCCAATTTAGAGTGTTTTCTACTAGCGAACTCAATGGACTTGGAATAGCTTCTGACACCCTTTGCAGATTATGATGAGCAACTCTTTCAGCTTTTACCCACATAGACAAAATATTCAGTTGTTTCCTTAATAGTATAATCATAGGGTCTGGAATATTAACTATGAATCATTGTCATGAGTTGAGAATTTAATATAAAAAGCCAAACATACCTCATTTGTATTCGTCCAGGAACCCTCCCTTGATCTGTAACTTTTTGCATACATATTGTGATTTGTCATTATAAGCTCTTAATCTTTTATCGTTCGGCTTCAAGTCTGTTAAATAATTCCATTATCAGACAGTCACTTGGCACTCTCAGTGATCATATCACAAAAGCATTGCAAGCTCCTCCTGCTGATTATGAGGAGACCCAGCTACGTGCTGTGGTAAGTTAGCTGATGTCATCTGAACTGGCTGCACTGACAAGAAATGGATTAGGGACAGAGGTTTTTTGCTTCTGATCCCTGTCAATGACACCACTACTGGAAAAGAACTGCGTTAGCTGTGATTTTTTAAATGGCTCCATAGCCTGCTGACTCTCCATGTCCAGACACATGTTACTTGCTGAGTTAGTGGAAGGCTTTCTGTGGCCAAGGAATTGTACTCGAACAGTTAGCATGTTCCCAAAAAAGGGTAGTCAGGGAGGAGCAGGGAACTATAGTTAAGGATAACATTTTTCCTTTTCTAAAGGTCAACAATGAACTGTTAGGTTTTTTCTGATGGGATGGTTTCCTGGTCATTTTTACTGAAACCAGCTGTTTACCATCTGCCTATTCTGGTGGACTGTAATGGCATTATTTGGGGTATTTCTAAAGTTGTGGTTGAATTTCCTTCCTTAACTAACACCACCAAAAACAGAAACTGGCCATTCACTTCATTGAGCCAGGAAGGATTGATCTACCCTAAATTTCTAAGTAATTGCTCCAAAGTGCAGGCAGTTTGAAATTTGCAAATCTGTTCTTTGTGAAACCTCACTCCCTCTCAAGGTCATTCTCTCCCATTCGTAATGCAGCACTTGTTAAATATGACGTCAAAAATGCTCTGAATAATCCTCACAATATTTAATCGACCCAAATTCAAAAGAGCTTCCCCCATCACCACACCCACATACAACATTCCCATCGTATCCATGTTCAAAATGACTTTCCTAAATCCAGGTCAGTTTGGTGCTGTTAGGACATTACCAACTAGGCCTTAGATTGACACACCCCACACTTTTGAATTGAAAAGACGCTTAATAGGGAAACAACTTGCATTTATATAGTGTCTTTAACAGAGCAAAATGTCCCAGAACACTTCACAAGTAGATTATCAAACAGAATCTGACAAGAGAGCCAAATAAGGAGTTATTAGATAACCAAAAACTTGGTCAAAGAGTAAGTTATAAGGAATGTCTTAAAGGACGACAAAGAGATTTAGGAAGGGTATTCCAGAATTAGGGCCAAGGCAGCTTCAAGGCACGGCTACAAATGGTGAAGCAATTAAAGTAGCTAATGTGCAAGGGGCTAGACTTGGAAGGGTGCAGAGATATCGAAGGGTTAGACCATAAGACATAGGAACAGAAATTAGGCCATTCGGCCCATTGAGGCTGCTACACCATTCAATCATGGCTGATAAGTTTCTCAACCCCATTCTCCCGCCTTCTCCCCATAATCTTTGATCCCCTTACCAATCAAGAACCTATCTATCTCGGTCTTAAATACGCTCAATGACCTGGCCTCCATAGCCCTCTGTGGCAATGAATTCCATAGATTCACCACTTTCTGGCTAAAGAAGTTTCTCATCTTTGTTCTAAAAGGTCTTCCCTTTATTCTGAGGTGTGCCCTCGGGTCCTAGTCTCTCCTACTAATGGAAACATCTTCCCCACGTCCACTCTATCCAGGCCTTTCAGTATTCTGTAAGTTTCAATCAGATCTCCCCTCATCCTTCTAAACTCCATCGAGCATAGACCCTCCTCAAACGTTCCTCATATGTTAAGCCTTTCATTCCTGGGATCATTCTCGTGAACCTCCTCTGGACCCTCTCCAGGGCCAGCACATCCTTCCTGAGATACGGGGCCCAAAATTGCTCACAATATTCTAAATGTGGTCTGACCAGAGCCTTATAAAGCCTCAGCAGCACATCCCTAATTTTAGATTCTATTCTCTCGAAATAAATGCCAACATTGCATTTGTCTTCCTAACTACCGCATCAACCTGCAAGTTAACCTTAAGAGAATCCTGGACTAGGACTCCCAAGTCCCTTTGCACTCCAGATTTCTGAATTCTCTCCCCATTCAGAAAATAGTCCATGCCTCTATTCCTCCTACCAAAGTGCATGACCTCACACTTCCCCACGTTGTATTCCATCTGCCACTTCTTTGCCCATTCTCCTAACCTGTCCAAATCCTTCTGCAGCCTCCCAGCCTCCTGAATACTACCTGTCCCTCCACCTATCTTTGTATCATCTGCAAACCTAGCCAGGATGCCCTCAGTTCCTTCATCTAGATCATTAATATATAAAGTGAAAAGTTGTGGTCCCAACACTGACCCCTGCAGAACTCCACTAGTCACCGGCCACCATCCTGAGAAGGACCCCCTTATCCCCACTCTCTGCCTCCTGCCAGACAGCCAATCTTCTATCCATGCTGGTACCTTGCCTCTAACACCATGGGCTCTTATCTTACTGAGCAGCCTCCTGTGCGGCACCTTGTCAAAGGCCTTCTGGAAGTCCAAGTAGATAACATTCATTGGCTCTCCTTTGTCTAACCCACTCGTTATCTCCTCAAAGAATCCTAACAGATTTGTCAGGCATGACCTCCACTTGATGAAACCATGCTGACTTTGCCCTATTTTATCATGCACTTCCAAGTATTCTGAAATCTCATCCTTAATAATGGACTCTAAAATCTTACCAACGACTGAGGTCAGGCTAATCGGCCTGTAATTTCCCGTCTTTTGCCTCACTCCCTTCTTAAACAGGGGGGTTACATTAGAGATTTTCCAGTCCTCTGGGACCCTCCCTGACTCCAGTGATTCCTGAAAGATCACCACTAACGCCTCCACTATCTCTTCAGCTATCTCCTTCAGAACTCTGGGGTGTAATCCATCTGCTCCAGGTAATTTATCCACCTTCAGACCTTTCAGTTTTCCTAGCACCTTCTCCTTGGTAATGGCCACTATACTCACCTCTGCCCCCCGACTCTCTTGAACTTTGGGGATGTCACTCGTGTCTTCCACTGTGAAGACTGACGCAAAGTACCTATTCAGTTCCTCCGTCATTTCTTTGTTCCCCACTACTACTTCTCCAGCGTCATTTTCCAGCGGCCCAATGTTCACTTTTGCCTCTCTCTTACCCTTTATATATCTAAAAAAAACTTGTGCAATCTTCTTTTATATTACTGGCTAGTTTACCCTCATATTTAATCTTTTCCCTCCTTATTTCTTTTTTAGTTGTCCTCTGTTGGTCTTTGTAGGCTTCCCAATCACGTGGTTTCCCACTGCTCTTCACCGCTGGCTGTTGGAGAAAGGAAAGGATGAGACCATGGAGAGATTAAAAAAAACGGTGAAAATTTTGGGTTTCCAATGAACGGTCATTGGCCTGAAACGTTAACTGTTTCTTTGTCCACAGATGCTACCAGATCCGCTGAGCATTTCCAGCATCCACAGTGTTTTGCTGATGTAAGTTTTAAAATTGTGGTGTTGACGAACAGGAAATAATGTAGGCCTGTGAGCTCAGGGGTACCGAAGTGCTATTTTGTTATATACATTAATTTTGTGTCATATGCTTCTGGAAACTTGTTGCATTCTTAAGGCTGGATTTAAAAGGCCAGTGCACAACCGGTACTATTTTATGTTCTGCACAGCAAAGAACAAGAGTTCTCAGCTCCAACAGCCATTTGGAGCCATTTAGTATAAACCTTCCATTTCAGTTTGTCTACTTCCTGGTGCCTTTAATCAAGCTGTCATCAGCTCTTTATCTATGCTGCTCTCTCTACTCCAGAAGGCACCAGGAGTAATATCAGGTCAGCTTGACTGAATTCTTTTCTACAGAGAAAACATTACCTTAGCTTTAAACTCTACACTTCACCCCCTCCCCCAAGACCCCAGACCAGGAACTTACCACAAAAAGAGTAGAATTGAACTGTAGTAAGGGACAAGATCAACAAATATGCATAAACACAGCAAACTGTCCCAAGGCACGTCTTAGGAGTATATTCAGACAAAAATACACAACGAGTCAAAAAGAAACTATCAGCACAGATGGCAAAAAACTTGGTCAAAGAGGAAGTGAGAAGTGAAGAGGTTTAGGGGCAGAATTCCAGAGCTTGGGGCCCAGATGGCTGAAGGGAGTGGACGATGGACAATAGATCAGAGGTGAAGGTGAGGGTACCAGCAATACCTGGGAGTAAATGCAACCCTATCCCTTCTCTCCTGTCACCACCCCCTCACCCAACAGACAGAATTGTGAATAAGCCAGATGAACACTGGTTAGAAAGATTAGTGCCCCTGAACCACTGAGAACTTGGAGGCTAGTCACACAAGTATATTCCAACAACCTGTCCCAGCAAGGCCACTGTGCCCTAACATTTTGGATAGAAAGACATGGTATAATCTCAGAAAATGTAACACTAAACACACACATACACATGGCTAACATCAACATATAAGCTTTATTTCAAACCTTTACTTATACAATAAGGACTGAACAATGGGAATTGAGTTCTGCCACGTGAATGTTGCTTATCAGCGGCCAAACAGCAAAAGCGAGAAGAAAATTCTGGAACATTAAATGTGTGGACAACAGCAGCAGCAGAAATACTGTACAACCTCACCCAGATACTCACTGCTGGAGCCATTTACTGTTTTTAAAATCCATTTACAGATTTCAAAAAAACACACAAAACACAAATGTCAATTCATGTTCCTCGGTCTTTAGTAACAGGTTATGTTTTTTAAAGTCTCGCTTCTCTCATTTCAAGTTGTAAAAACAACAAAAAGTCCTTTATTGTAAAGAATTCGTGCCTTGAAATTATGTTTGTGACCTTAGCAGTTGGATGCTCAAAGCTTCATCAAGTTTCTTTGTTGGGAAGCGATGGTTCGGTTAAAATAACTACAAAGGAATTTTGAAAGGGCACAAGTGAAACAAACTGAAATCTCAAGATCTTTAGAGTCTCACCATCACAAACTTTACCCTCACTTAAAAAACATATATGTAAAACTGTAGGGAAAAAAAGACTTCAAGAAGAATTTCTTAAAGAATGAAAATCATTGGAATAAACTGACAGAGTTAACTACTGACTGCCATAGTCCAAAATGCAGATGGTTAGGGATAAGGAAAAATGAAGAGAAAGAGAAAGCGGAGGGGAGAGGGTGTTGGAGGAAACTGATGGTTGTACTACAACAATGGCCTTTTCTCATCCCTGCCTTGTCTTACTAAAGATCAGTAGGTGCTTTTGTCACATCTCTTTTCTGATGATTTGTTTTTGTTTTATGGACTGTGTAACTGATTGTGGCGGGAGGAAAAAGCATTTGAAGGAATCACTGTTCTGAAGTATGAGAGAGAGGAGAACCATGAACAGGGGGACCTAGATACAATGAATGCAGAGTTAGTGATGAGAAAGGACCAATACTTTCAACTTTCTGTTGAGGGGAAATCAAATCCCTTTAAATTAAAATTGTTCTCACTCAAAAACTGACATTTGGATGGTGAGACTCTTACTTTAAAAGGACAGCCAGCGTTTGAAGTGTTTTGTTTCTGTGTAGGCTGTCGGAGACACTGGCTCTCCATAACTTTAAAAAAGCCACAAGCCATCCAGTCTCACTCTGGACACGAACATGTCTTTTTAAGGGGATGGTTCTGGAGTGGACTGCAGTTTTTTTTTAATATTTATATATATCAGAATCTACATCATTAAACATCAATCACATTGTATGTCACATCACACCTGCTCTGTAATCTGATGCAGATCACACTGGGTTCCACACTCCCGGGGACACCTGGCTCGGAGTGCAAACCATCAGTGGCCTGAACATTTCACTGCTCCCCCCACCCCCCAACCAACAAAAGCTGTTAGCTAAAATTCCATATAAGATTTTTTTTGTTTTGTTTTTAGAAATCTAGGTAGCACATGCAGATTTTAAAAATTTAATATATCAATATTAATTTAAAGGAACAATTCACAAGCAAATAAATTCATTCTGGAGAGTATGGCCCAGTATGGCCAGGAATCACAGTGGTCAAGTAACAGGAGTAATGTTTTGGGGGGAAGGAGTGGGAAACACCAAGATGTGGACAACATTGTAGGTTAAATCAAACATGACCTCTGCAATCAGATCCCACAGATTACTGAAATACCAAACCATTTACACATTCCCCAAACTGGCCTCGTTAAAGACCATCCTTTACCGCCTGCCAGGATTTTCCCACTCCCTTCATGTCCTGAAGAATTGGATCCTGCCTCTGTGGGCACCCAGCCCATGACTATTCATCACATGCAAGTCTAAGTGGGTTATTCATCTATAAAAGGAATCAGAGCTTACATCTCTTTTCTCTGGCCATCTATTAGGTACATTAACCCCAGAGTCAGTCGTCGAATAGCCATTGGGAATGGAAACCCAGGCTATTTCCCACCCTACACTCTCCCTGCCCTCTCCCCCAGCCAATTGTGGAGTTTCTACTGCTACTTCAGATTAGCATGACTGTCCACATTCCCACTGCAATAGCTTCGTGCTAACTCCAGGTGATACCGGGAAGTGGTACTGGCGGTTTCAAGAAGACAAACGGCATTCAGACGATGTCAAGGGGTTGTCACTTGCTCCTGACACAGACCAATTCACATTAAACCACACAAAGGCAATGCAACTAAAACAAAAATCACAATCACAGCAGCACGAACATCACATTAAAATTGATCCTGTTAACAAGTACACATGCACGTAACATCTGAAATACTCTCACTGAGCGGATTGTACAATTCTTTACAAACTGCTGGATGCATAAAATTTTAAGATAGCATTTTTCAACACAATTGTAAACCTGAACCAATCTCTCATGGGATTCTCAGGCCCACAGCAATCCCACTTTTATCCTAAAATCAATTCTGTGCAAAAGTATTATTTTTGTACTGAAATGAATCAAACCTAGTTCCACCAGTAAATGTAGTAAAGTCAGATAGCAACAGCTCTTAGCAATGGATTTTTAACAAGTTATTGAAAACAGGGAAGGGCCCACCGAACATGTACCCTAACCTTTTTTTTCCTCTAAGGAAGTTTGAAGGAAAGGACAAAGCGGACTGATTTACAATGAAGATGCTTCTAAAATCCAACAAAAAACCCCAATAAACGTCATTAATACCTCTAGTTTTTTTAACATCACTCGTTAAGTTCCATCCCTTCCTCTCTTGAAGGGTGCTGACTCTTGTTGGGCTCCATTAGTCCTCCCCAGACATTGTGTGCACAAACCCAATGAGAGGCAGGTTGTTCCAACACCGGGCTCATTAGCAAAGGTGATCTCATTGTTGGCCTGTAATCACGTGTGAAACTTTGCAGCTGAGATCTTCTGGAAACATGATGATCTGGCAGATAATCCATAATCCCAAGGGATCCACAGCAGCCAACTACACTGCATCAGGGCTTGGCCTAAATAGCCAAGTGGTTATGGTACTGGGTTTGTAACCCTAAGATTAAGAGTTCAAATCTCACTATGAAACAATGTAACTTCATCTGAATAGGAACAGATGGAAATGGGTTTGTACTCGAAAGAGTTACACTGCATCAATTGCTGAGCCCATTGAGATAAACTAACAAAACAAGGGGGTCTGAACCTGGTCCACAGGACAAACCTTGAAAAGCCAATATAATATTCTCAAGGGACACAATTTTAACTGATGATCCCACTGGTTTGGGGAGGTCTACTGCCTGCAATCTAATGGGATCTGCTGGAAATATGTGCATTGAGGTGCCAATTGAGGGTCTGTTCATTGGGAACCACCACATTGGTGAGTAAACCAGAACTAGCTTCACCCACCACATGGTACAGCCCCAGCAGGAGTCACTGCTTTTGAGAGAGGAGGGGGGCAACAGGTTAAAGAGGGAAAAACCAACAGCACATCAATGAAAAGTGTACCACATTAGGGAGTCAGGAATCCCAACTACTCCTGGACAGCAATTCACTGGAATCCCAGTCATCCCCAGGCAGCTCTCAAATATTACACCCCACCCTCAACCACAAAAATAAAAATGCACTTGGGAACAAGTTGTACATTACCATAGTGCTGAAGTCATTGATCTAAGGACCAATTAAAGTGAGTTTGCTATCTTTCCATTGGTGTATGTTCTAAACACACAAACGTACGCACAAACTTTAGTCTTTAAAAAAATAACCCAAATTTGTCCACACATCCCTTTCTGTCACCCAATAAACACACACATACACACACACACACACACACACACACATCTGGACATTAGTGCAGAGAATAAAGCAATGTTGTTATAAACAGCCACCTTCTAGAGCTACTTTGAGTTAGGTGTAAACAACAACAGAAAATATATTTATATATTAAATGCTTGAGCAATTCTGAATAGTGTTTAAAAGGTTAAGTGCAGGCTACAATTGCAAATGCAATACAAGGCTGGAAAGAAGCAGTGATGCTATCGGGACAGACTGGTACAGAGGGAGTAAATTCATGACAAAGACATTTAGATGAGGCTAAACGAGCAGCAAGTGTTGAACACTGTGCATCCTTCTCAGCAACACCAGAGTTAATGTTGTCTACCAAATCTTGATCGATAAAACAAACATTAATTCTAAACTAAAATACCCAACTTCACCTGGTGAAAACAATCTCAGCAATTTATGGTCCAAGCTTCTTCTTGGGAGGCCAATCACTGAACACAATTGTACTATGCACAGCTCTCACCCACAATGCATGTGTAAGTAAGACCTGCAAATTTACATTTTTCAAATTTAAAAACATACAAAAGGCACAAAGGCCCAGATTCCATTCACTAGCCATGGTAGCTACCATCTTGTGTGACTAACTTGAATATCTCGTAGTCCATTAAAATTTGGTTCACTGCTACAAAACATGTATGACCAAAAAGCCTCTCTTTCCCTGACTTATCACTTCACGTAACTCTGCACGAACATCACTTCCACATACAGTTACCTTCCTGCCATACCAAACATCACTGAAAACAAACCTTCCCGGGTGACACTAACCCACTCCACCATCCTGCCTGAAATTAGTTATCCTAACAAGGCAGCGCTTCACTTGACACAACCTTTAAGATTATATTGCTTAGAAAACAAAGTTAATTGTATTTTTTTAAATCACTACTCATTTTACAATAGTCAGTACTTCATCACCAAAGATTAACTTTGAAGAAATCTACAAGTTAAAACAATTTACAGTTTTTTTTAAAACATATTTAAACACCGAGGCAGAAACAGAGAAGCTGCAAAGACTGAGGGAAAAGATCCCTCTGTTTTATTCACTAACAGGACTTGTTCTTAATGCAAGAAGACCAGGTAACGGCTTTGAGTCTCTATGTGGAGAAACCAGTCGTGACCCCACCCCCTCCCTCTATCCAAATTCTCCTCCAAACAGGATAGTAGCTGCAAAGAGGTCACCACCTTTGTATCCCACAGAAGAGGGCTTATTCTAATTGGGCTTAAGGGTAGCACTGAGTTGCTTCAGCTGACAGGTGCTAGGGCTGCAAGTGCCTGTTTTGAAGGGCACCACCAACACAATCTTACATGTGATCCATATAAAAGATGCTTAAAATAAAGTCCCTTTTTAACAAAGCAGCATCTGGGCACGGGCTCTAAATTTAGACCCTTTTGAAAAAGGATAAGAGGTGCTTAAAAAATAAAATTACAGTCATTAAACATTTTAACCATGTTACTTGTATAAAAGTCAAAAAACAATCTTTTCACAGTTGCATAACTGGGGATCTTTAAAAGGGTATAAGTTATATTTTAAGAAAAGGTCTGATTCTTTTCTAAGATGGAGAATGTTCCTGAAAATGTAAAGATTCAATTGAAAGGAGGGGTAGGAGGGAAAACAGAATTCTCTTACTTCAACAAAAATAGAAGCAGCATCTCTGGAGAAAGTAAGGTAGGGTTAATATTTCAGGTCAAAGACCTTTCCCTGCCAAATGTTTCCAGCATCTTGGGTATTTTGATTTTTTTTTTCCTCTTCCTCTTTAATTGCTGCTATGCTCACCAAAGGCAGAATACTAACTGGTAAGGGATAGGTCCATGGCCTCACAGCTTAAGAAATGAGGAAACTGCAGAAATTTAGGTTGAGCAGGTGGATTCAGCTCCCAGACCAACAACAGATCTGTCTATGACGCACAAACTGGGCTGCAAAAATATCCACAAGCATTCTACTGGTTTACAATTTTATACTTAAATTACTTTTAGTCCTATCTGCTGCTGTCAGCCAAGCTCAGTTTGAACAATGACGAGTAGCTGTGCTGAAGAGTTATAAAGTGCTTCCACTTGGTATTCTACTCCTAGCATCAAATCAGCTGCTGCCAATACTTGTACCTCAGTTGAACTCCCAAACAAAATCAAAAGGTTCAGGTGGAGGTAGCCTTTTATCCGACTCAGTTCCCATTCCATTTGCAATACCCAGTTCAACAGGATGAATGTAGTACCTGAGTGACGAGAAAGCAGTTCTGCACTGAAGCACCAGACTCATTAAATGTGCTTAAGTGTTGGAGTGGAGCTCAAACCCGCAATTTCTTGAGCCAGAGGTGGGAGTGCTAACCAGCTGAGAAATTGAGAATTAAAGAGGGATAAAGAGCTATGGGGAAAGAATGGGGGTGGTTTGACTAATTGGATAGCTCTTTTAAAGAGTTGACACAGGCATGAAGAGACAAAAGGCCTCTTTCTGTGCTGTAAGATTCTATGATTTTATTTAAAAAGCATAAAAGGGAAGTGAGTAATGAACAACTCCCCAAACTTCAGTCTTCAAACTACAGTCCTCACTGCATAAGAATCCAGTGACTAGCACTGTGAGAAACACAGTCAAGAGATTACAGAACTTCACAAGAGGAAAATAATCAATGGTCTCCTTCTATCCTCTAACATTCTATGATTCTACTCTATCATAATGACCTTTTCTTTAAAAAAATGTTAAGAGACAAACCTTTAAGGTTTGAAGATTCCTCACTAACATTCACCCCAAACATTTTCCTTTAACTCAAACTGACTGTGCTTCTCCCGCTCCTCTTCTCTCCTTTCTGAATGTGCAAATAAGTTCAATTTGTTCTAAATATTCTGTTGACTATGATTTATTATTTATTAGTTATAATTTATTTATTGGAAAAAAAGGTAAATAAGAAATAAATCTGGGAAACATTGACTTTTAGAAAAACATGGGGTTAGGATTTTCACAAGCTATTAGAAAATTTGGCAGAATGCTAAATTATTTTCTATAATGTTAGTTAACAGTTGCTATCAGAATTTGAAGGGCAGGGTACAGGACAAGGAATTCCTCAAATTTATGGGAGAATGCAGTTTAGTAAAGAAAAAAAATGAGAAAAAGAAAAATAAAACTCGGAAAATCCCCTTCATTTAATCAACCGTTTGCTAGAAAGGCAGGGTTTATGTTTGGGCTACAGATGGGATTGGGGTGTTTTATTTAACAAGAATCATCTCTCCTGTCTCTTGCTCATTGACAATCAGATGATGCAATAGATTATTCCACTAGTCTCCAAAATGCTGTGCCAGACACTGGTTCCTCCATTGAAGCATCAAGCTCAGCTCTAACCTCAGAAGAACAGAAGTTTATAACTTATTCCCATTAAGGTCCCATATGGTAGTAGCACCTTGGATCTGTATTATGGATTTTTAAGATAAAAGGGTACAATATAGCTACCCAGCCCTGAAATAACTCAATAGGAACGAATCCTTTTTAAAGCACAAATCCTGTTAATGATGCTAAATTTCTTGTTTTGATTAAATGTAGTTTGAAAAGAACACGAAGAAAGGAAGAAAAAAAATTCACAAGCTCTGCTGTGCTAGAGCGGCAGACAGATCTTCAGCGAGAGTAGCAAGCTGCGGTGATCCGAGGGAGCTGAGGCTTTCGGTCAGTGACGTGCTGCAGAGAGGAGAGGTATCGTCTGAAACGTTGGGGGATTTGTACACAATGTCTGCTCCGTGGTCTGTCCTGGCCTTGGCATTCTCACGGAACGTCAACTTGCGAGATTCAATCTGTGGAAGAAGAGGAGAGAGGGGGGTAAAAAAAATTGTTAGGAAAAAAAGTCATTATGCTCCCCAATCAGTTAGTGACCCCAGATGGGAAGTATTCATGTGGACACAAGCACATAAGTGGAGAAGCAGAAATAGGTAAGACAGGCCCTCATGCCTGCCCAATCACTTAATATGATCATGGCTGATCCTCGACCTCAACACCGCTTTCCCACCTGATCCCCATAATCTCTCAATTCCCTTACAGTCCAAAACTCTATTGGGCTCAGCCTTGAACATCAACTGAGCATCCACAGCACTCTGCTGAAGAGGATTCAAAAATTCACAACTCTAAGTGAAGGAATTTGTCATCTCAGTCCAAAATGGCAGTCCACTTATCCTGAGGCAGCCACACCTTCAGTTGCCTGGGCCCCAAGTCTGGAATATCCTTGGTACACCTCCCTACCTTCCTTACTTGCTTTTTTCCTTTAAGACATTCCTTAAAGCCTACCACTTTTTCAAAGCTTTTGGTCATCTGTCCTAATATTTCCTATGTAGCTCAGTCTTAATGCTCCTGTGGAGTACCTTGGGATGTTATATTTATTTAGCACAATAAAAATTATTGTGTTGCACTTAAAGAGAAATGGCAAGGCTGCTGACGCTGTTAACGCGTTCCTGACCTACCATAGGTCCTGCCATTTCAACTGAGACCATCAATTGAAAATTCCGTTCTTGTCAGGTCTTAAATATGTAATGTCTAGTGTGATACCAAGAGAACTCCAGACAAAAGAAAGAGCCCCTTCCAGGAAGTAGGCAAAAGCAATGTTCATTCCAAAAGTTCACTAGATCACAAACGGTCCCAGGGAATAGGGCAGATAAAAAAACTTTCTATACTCACACTTATACCAAAACAGCTTATATTACCCTGTAACTTCTGAAAACAACCAGTACTTCAACAATTTTTAAATAATATCGTAAATCACTGCACTTTAAATTTTCTCCTTTTCTTCCTGATTCTCTTCCAACTTTTTTCATCCTGCTCTCCTTAAGGCGGGCACCGAAGATCAAGCACAACACTGATGTTCTTAAAGGTGCCAACTACATTCTGAGACCTTGCTCAAACAGCAATTCCTCGTGTGAAAACTTGGACAGTGACCAGACAGTATTTGATCCACACCACCAAGATTGATCCTCTCCTTGCTTGAAGGCCACACATGTACACTTTCCATTGCCATGTAAAAATCAGGAGGGGGGACACCTGCCTCAAATTTTCCCCTTCAACTCCTAAACACAAGGGGTCTGAGCCAAAATGCAGCAGCCTTACACACTCCTGGTCTAGGTCAGTTAACACCATGCATCAGAGATTGAACCATGGATTCTTCTGGTTTGTATAATACAAAGCACTGCGTTTAGCTTTTGTGCTCACAATGCCAACAGAGCTTGACCAGAGAATAGGAACAGGTGCGCTTTAATCAAGAATAGTGAACATATGTAAACCTCACAAACTGCTAAATAATCCAATGTTAACCTGTAGAGTAAATAACTGCTATGTCATGATATCCTGTGAAATTCTACACTTATCGCACTTAGCATGATTTTAAATTAAATCTTGGAGACATGAAAATAGAGGCATCTCACAGGGTCTCAGCACACACTGCATCTGATCATTTATCCCATCATAGGATGCAAGATAACACACTTTCTTTAAATTCCAAAAATAATTTAAAGTAAAAGCCCTCTTTCTAAACTTGCTTAGTTGCATAAAGCTTAGTTTGCACGTACCAAGTCCTGATTACTGTCCCATCAAATACTCCCAGGACAGTTACAGCATGGGTTAGTACAGAACACAGCTCCCTTTACCCTGTGCCAAAAACTCTCAGGGTAAAAACAGCTCAAGTTAGATACAGAGTAAAGTTCTCTGTACACTGCTCAATCAAACAGCCCAGGACAGGTACAGAATGGATTAGTTACAGTGTAAAGCTCCCTTTACAATGTACCAAGCACTCCCAGGGCAGCTACAGCTCTGTTTAGAAACAGAGTAAAGCTTCCTTTGCGCTGCCACATAAATAAGTTATATGATGGCCCTCTCTCTATGGAGGTCAACAATTTTTTACAGCTCCAAACTAGAACAACCACTACTATACTGTCACATATCCTGCATCAGCTAAACTCTGGCCTTTTGGATTGACAGTCAGTTTGTGACTGAAGCAGGGCCAATTTTCTTCTGTGGGCTTGAACCTTAGGAGATGGCATGAGACTGCCCAAAGAACAAGGAAATTTTGCAACCTCCCAGTTGGCTTTGATTTGAATCCGATTCCCAGAGTGAAAGGCCAGGATCTAGTCCACCTTAATACCTAGCTCCCAACTATCAACATTTTTTTCACAGAACTACACACCCCACGCAGTCCAAGCTTTCACTTACATGTCTCCTGTATTTGTAACTCTTGGCTGTGAGTTTCGTCAGACCTGGCAGTGGGGTCCTCCCCTACTCCATTTTGCTGTGTCCCACTCTCAGCTTGTCCTGTCAGATCCCCATTTTCTGGAATCTGACTGATCGTTGCTGATTCTGATTCTTCTTCACCCTCATTCTAAAAATAAAATCGTGGGGTGGGGTACAATGGTGCATTGTTATAGAAGGGCGTGAAATGAAATGCAAAATATATACATGAGAAATTTAAAAGAAACAAAATCTTCAGGGTTCAAACAATCAAATGCACTGATGGACTGAGAGTAATATTTGGTAACTGAGGAGACATCCTTAAGCAATGAGCCAGATTTGTCAGAGGACAGAAAGGAATGAAAGAAATAGATTAAAACTACATTTATGCTTTGTCTATTCTCTTCCCTCACCTCAGGTCACATTCTAATATATGTCAATGGACTCTTCTTTATATTTGTGGAGTGTGGGTGCACAGTTTGATCACGTGCGGCATTACAGTTAAGCCTGATTCTGTTCCCATTTGATATTTACACGTCCACTTTGTAGCAACACTTGATGCCCAACAAGTGGAAACTCAGGCTGATTTTTTTTCAGACCCTAACCCAGGCATACTGAGGCTGATGAAAAGAATAAGGGAGGAGATGAGGCAAATAAAATGAACTGTTAATTAAAGAAAGCTAATCATTTGGACTTCAGGATGATAGACAAGAATGAGAATTTTAAAATCAAGGCGCTGCTTAACTTAGAGCCAATGCAAATCAGCATGTACAGGGGTGATGGGCGAGTGGGTCTAGATGCAAGTTAGGACACAGACAGCAGTTTTGAATGACCTCGAGTTTGCGGAAAGTAGAACTAGGGAGGCCAGCCAGATCTATGTTGGAATAGCCAAGTCTAGAGGTAACAAAGGCATGGGTTAGGGTTTAAGCAGCAGATAAGCTGAGGCAAGGGTATAAATTGGTGATGTTATGAAGGTCAAAGTAGGTGGTCTTAGTGGTGGTGCAGATGTGTGGCAGGAAGGTCATCTTGGGTCAAATGTAAGATTGTGAACAGTCTGTTTCAGCCTCAGGCAGTTGTCAAGGAAAGGGATAGAGCCAATATCAAGGGAACAGAGTTTGTGACAAAGACCGAAGACAATGGCTTCCGTTATCCCAATATTTAATTGGAGGAAATTTCTGCTCATCTAGTACTAGATGTTGGCCTCGCAGTCAGACAATTTAGAGACAGTGGAAAGGTTGAGAGAAGTGAAGGTGAGGTAGAGTTAGGTATCATCAGTGTACATGTGGAAACTGATGCTGTATTTTCGGATGATGTTGCCCAGAGGCAGCATATAGGAGAGAAATAGGAGGGAAGGAAGGAAGGATAGATCCTTGGGGAATATCAGAGGTAACATTGTGGCAGTGGGAAGAGAAGCTGATTCTCCGGCTGTGACTGGATAGATAAGAATGAAACCATACAACTACAGTTCCACCCTTCCAGACAACAGTGGTGAGGCATGTCCTTCCAGACAACAGTGGTGAGGCATGGGAGCAGAATTTCATGGTCAGATAGGTCAAGAACAATGAGCAGAGAAAGTCAACCAGGACTTCATTTGTGACTTTGGTAAGAGCGGTTTCAGTACTACAGCAGGGATGGAAATCCTCCCTATCTCTGCAATCTCCATCAGCCCTACAACCCTCCAAGATATCTGGACTCTAATTCTGGACTTTTGAGTTTTGCAATTTTAATTCACTCCACCACTGATGACCATGCCAGGCCCCAAGTTCTGGAATTCCTACCCTAAAACTCTCCACTTCTCTACCTCACTTTCCTCCTTTAAAATGCTCCTTAAAACCTACCTTTTTGAACAAGCTTTTGGTCATCTGCCCTAATATCGCCTTATGTGGCTCAATGTCATATTTTGTTTCTTAATGCCTCTGTGAAGTGCCCTGGGATGTTTTAACGGTGCAATATAAGTACAACTTGTTGTTGCTGATTGGAGGGATCCAAATATGAAGTTCTGGGTAAGATGGTGGCAGATTTGGGACTCAACAGCACATTCAAAGACTTTGGAGAGGAAAGGGACATTGGAAAGAAGTGGTTTGCAAGGATGGAGGGATCAAATGTTTTTTTTTGAGTAGAGGGGTGATGATGGTACATTGATTGAGAGGGGAACAGTACGTGAGGAGATAAAACCATTGATAAGATCAGCTACCAATAGGACCCAGGTGGGGAAACTGGATGGTCAGCAGTTTAGTAGGAATAGGGTCTAGAGAGCAAGAGGTGGTTCTCATTGACAAGATGAGCTCAGAGAGGACATGAGAGATGATAGGAGCAAAATTAAGGAAAAATTCAGGGTTAGGGCAGGGGAGGAACCTTGGAGGAAGCTAAGGGAAGGGAAGGAAGTAACAGAAACATCTAAACAAATGGTATTGGTCTTTTTAAACAAAAAAAAACCATGAATTGCTTATACTTATTGCTGGAGGTAAGACTGAAGAAGAGGGGGGAGGGTGCTTTAAGATGACATTTTGTGGTAAGGGGAGAAGCCAGGTGTTATTTTTGCCTTCCTGGATAATCTTTCAATAGTGGGAAGTTTTAGTAATGGAAAGCAGGACCCAATAGTGCTTTATATGATCCAGCCAGATCTGGCAATGGGTCATTGAATCAGATAAAAGACACAGAGTTGAGAAATGTTATGGATAGAGGAAGGTTGAGGCTTTTTCACTCAATGGAAAAGCTGGACTTTTCAGGAGTACTGGAGCTGAAAGACTCTGCACGTCAGCTTAAAATGTGTGGGTGGGTGAAGGTCTCCTATCTCTCTAGTCCCCCAGTGCATTTTCTTTCCTCACCATCTCAAAGTGCTGCAAAGATCAAAAAAAGGGGAAAAAAAATAAACACCACAACAGGCAAGGTCCAAATTCAAGCCATTCTCTTTCTTGTGTGCACAGTAATTCCTTAAGTGAAATTACCAGACACAGATTCTGTGCAGAAACATAAAATGCTGTCACATCGACTTTAATTAAACAGACACAACACTGTGGCACATCAAGATGGTAACATTTCTAAATGTATTAATTATAACAAGAGTGCACAACAAACAATTGACAAAACAGAAACCTAAATGTGGATTAAAAAACTGTAAAACATTTCTCACCCACCCCAATTTTTCATCCATTCTAAATGTATTTTTCCAATTTGCTCTTCTCTCCCGAAGGTGGGACTCTTGCTTAGGTTTGGTGCCAAGCTTTAACCTTGCCCAAGTTTCCAATATTTGTGCATACGTATCAGCACACTATCCAGCTATGGAGGCATCACTACCAAATTTTATCCAGCTCTCAACCACCTATGTCCCTGGACAGCGATCTGAGGTAGGAATGATTCTTCTCCTCCTCACCCCAGGGGTACTAATGCTAACTAGCTTTCTGGCTGTTGCCTGCCTTAGATCAAAGTCAGCCAGCAACATGAATTGAAGGTAGAATGTGTTGTTCTGTGTGCCTTTGTATTAAACTAGGCAGTGTATTCAACCGTTGAGCAAACAGGGAAAGGTGGCAGGGGAGTGAAGAAAATAACCTATTTCTACCTTGTGATACAGTTTAGAAGGTCAGTTCAGATGTTATAACTTGATACAGTAATGATGACAGACAGTACTACTGCTGACTGGCCAACACCAGGTGCAGCTGAGGAATCCGACTGCAAACCTGAGAGTTTGGAATTGGTTCTTACTTTACTACAGGAAAGGAGCTAGCTGTTTGGTGAGTATCTGGTAACTGGTTCAGGTCTATTCTATTCTTAAGGTTTAAAATAGTATACAAATTGATGGTAAAGTTCATAAATATATAAAAGAGGAAAATAAGTGAATCATACAACTAAGTAATTAATTAAATCACATCAAAGAGGGCAGGACAGATGATTTGTCAAAGCTGCAGCATGTGGGAGCTCTAGTATGCCATTGTGATCCAGGATAACCACATCTGTAGCATGTGTTTGTGGCTCGAGGAACTTTGGCTCAGAGTCATTGAGCTGGGGGCTGAGCTGCAGACTCTGCAACAGGGAGGGGGAAAGTTACTTGGATGCTTTGTATGAGGAGGCAGTCCTGAGATTAGGGTCTTTTGATCTGGTCAGTGGTCAGGGACAGGAGGGTGTGAGTGGGCAGGTAAAGGAACCCAGAGGGCAGGTGTGCAGGAGTATCAGCCTCTGCAATTGTCTTAGGGGTTTGAGGTTCTCTCAGCTTGTTTGGACAAGAGTGGGGCTGCAGGGTGGATGAGCAGACTGACCATAGCACCATGGTACAAGAAGCCATTCAAGTGGGGGTAGCAAAACGGAATGTAATGGTAGTAGGAGACAGTATAGTGAGGGGGATTGACACTGTTCTCTGCAGCAAAGAGCAAGAGTCCAGACAACTGTGTTGCCTGCCTGTTGCCTGGGTTTGGGACATGTGCTCAGGGCTGAAGAGGAACTTGCAGTGGGAAGGGGATGATCTAGTTGTCATGGTCCACGTAGGTACCAACGACATTGGTAGGACTAAGAAAGAGGTTCTGCATTTGGGTATGAGGAACTAGGTACTAAATTAAAAAGCAGAACCTCAAAAGTTATAATCTCTGGATTATTACCTGAGCCATGTGCAAATTGGCATATGGTACATGAAATTAGAGAGATAAATACATGGCTCAAAGACTGGTGTGGGACAAGTGGATTCCAGTTTGTGAGGCACTGGCACCGGTACTGGGCAAAGTGGGGACTGTACAGTTCGGATGGTCTACACCTGAACCATGCTGGGACCAGTGTTCTCACAAACTGTATAACTAGGGAAGTAGAGAGGGCTTTAAACTAAATACTAGGGGCAAGGGTTCAAATGTGGAAAGATATGGTATATCAATGAGTAGAGACAAGGTAAGAGAGGAAAATAGTAATATGGGAAATGAGGGTCAGAGAAAAGCAGAAACGGACAGAGAGAAAAAATCCTAAGAATGCACCAGCAATCAAGACTAGAAGATAACAAAAAAACAAAACTAAAGGCTCTGTATCTGAATGCGCGTAGCATTCATTAAAAGTAAATTAATTGATAGCGCACATTGAAGTAAATAGATATCATCTGATAGCCATTACAGAGATGTGGCTGCAGGATGATAAGGATTGGGTCCTGAATATTGAGAGGTATATGACCTTCAAGAAGAATAGGAAGCTAGGTAAAGGTGGAGGGGTGGCACTGTTAATCAGGGATAGCATTTATGTAATAGTTAGAGATACCTTGGTTCAGGAGATCAGGATGTAGAGTCGGTTTGGGTGGAAATGAAGAATAGTAGGGGAAATAATTCATTAGTGGGAGTGGTCTACAGGCTCCTTAACAGTAACCACAATGTAGGACAAAGTATACAAGTAGAAATATGGGGTGCTTGTGATAAAGGGATTGCAATAATCATGAGTGACTTTAATCTGCATATAAACTAGAAAAATCAGATTGACTGTAGTAGTCTGGATGAGGAGTTCTTAGTATGCTTTTGAGAAAGTTTCTTAGAGCAGCATGTTCTGGAACCAACCTGGGAGCAGGTTATATTAGACCTGGTATTGTGTAATGTGACAAGATTAATTAATGACCTCAGAGTAATGGTACCCCTAGGTAGCAGCGACCACAATATGATTGAGTTATACATCCAGTTTGAAAGGGGAAAGCGTGGATCTAAGACTAGTATTTTAAACTTAAATAAGGGCAACTATGTGGGCATGAAAGCTGAGCTTAACTGAAGTGAACTGGGATACTAGGGGATAGATTAATAGAGAAGCAGTGGCAGACATTTAAAAGGATATGTTAGAATACTCAGAACAAGTATATTCCTATAATAAAGGAAAATTCTGAAGGGAGGGCCAAACATCCCTGGTCAACTCAAGAAGCACTAGACTAAGAAATAGTAGGCAAAATTTTTCAGTCGGCGTGCAGGGCTGGGCCCGACATGTAAAATGGCGCGCGATGATATCGGGCGTGCATCCCGCGATATTTCGTTCGGTGGGCACGCGCCAGAGTCAGCTGCACACCCGTCGATATGTAAGTAGTCTATTAAGGCCATTAAGAAATTAATTGAAGTACTTATTAACACTGGCTGTCCAACCTTATGGTTGGCGAGCAGGCAAAAAGGCCAAGCGGCCTTCGCGTTTTAGTGGGATGGGCTTTTATTCAATAAATGAAATTTTTCTCAAATATAAAAACATGTCCCATCTCATGTGACACAGTCACATGAAGAGACATGTTTAAATAAATTTATAAACCTTTTATGTAATAATTTCAGAAGCCCTTCAATTTCCAAGGCAGCTCTGTGCCTCAGGCTGATCGAAGAGCTCGTTCACACACATGCGTGCAAAAGAGCGCTGGCTCCTCCTCTCCCGCCCGCACAGGTAGCGCTGAGCGCTACCGGTTGCATCTTACGCTGGGCGGGCCTTAATTGGCCCGCCCGCAAGGCGGCGTGGAGCTGATCGCAGGCAGTGATTGGCTCAACGCCCGCCCCTGCCCGCCATATGAAAAATTCTGCCCAGTAAATTATTAGGTGCTTTCAGAGTAAGGGAGAAAGTAATAAGATCTAAAGCAGGGTTACTGTACATGTATGTGAATGCACTAAGTGTGGTAAATGTGATTATAGAGTTACAGGCACAAACTGCCATGTGGAAATACAATAATGTAGCTATAAGAGGAACTTGACTCAAAGGAGGGCAGGACTGGGTATTAAATATTCCTGGATATATGATGGTGTTCAGGAAAGATAGGACAGGAAGAAAAGCAGGAGGGGTGGCAATGTTGATTAAGGAAAGCATTGCAATGCTGGAAAAAAGAGGATGTCACAGAGGACTCAAGGACAGAAGTTATTTGGCTAGAGTGAAGGAACAAAAAAGCTCTGTGTAGTCTATAGGCCACCAACTAGTGGGAAAGATGTAGAAGGACAAATTTGCAAGGAAATTACAGAGAGGTGCAAGAATTATAGAGTAGTTATAATGAGAGACTTTAATTATCCAAATGGGATAGTAGTAATGTAAAGGGCACAGAGGGGCAAGAGTTCCCAGAGTGTATTCAGGAAAATTTTCCACAACAGTGGGTTCCCAGTCCAACATGAAAAGAGGCATTGCTAAGCCTGGTTCTTGGGAATGAAGTGGGCCAAGTGGATCAAGTATCAGCAGGAGAACATTTAAGGGACAATGATCATTGTGTCATAAAGTTTCGGCTGGCTATGGAAAAAGACAAAGAAAAATCCTGAGTTAAGGATATTGGGGAAAAGCCAACTTCAATGGGGTAAGAATGGATCTGGGCCAGATAAATTGGAATCAAAGGTTGGCAGGAAAATCGGTACCTGAATACTGGGCCACTTTTAAAGAAGAGGAGTTTGGACACAGTCCAGGTATATTCCCACTAAGGGGGGGTCCCTGGATGATAAAGGAGATAGAGATTAAGATAAAGAAGAAAAAGTGTGCTTATGACAGATGTCAGGTAAATAATGCAGTCATGAACCGGGCTGAAAATAGAAAGTTCAAAGGGAATTGAAAAAAACTAAGAGCAGGGACGTTATGCTGGAACTGTATAAAATGCTGGTTAGGCCACAGCTAGAGTATTACGTGCCGTTCTGGAACCCGCGTTATAGGAAGGATGTGATTGCACTAGAAAGAGTGCAGTGGAGATTTACCAGGATGTTGCCTGGGCTGGAGAGCTTTAGTTACGAGGAGAGATTGGATAGACTGGGGTTAGCTTCCCTGGAGCAGAGGAGATTGAGGGGGGACATGATTGAGGTGTATAAAATTATGAGGGGCATAGATAGGGTAGACAGGAAGGAACTTTTCCCCTTGGTGGAGGGATCAACAACCAAGGGGCACAGGTTTAAGGTAAGAGGCAGGAGGTTTAGAGGGGATGTGAGGAAGAATCTTTTCACCCAGAGGGTGATGGGAATCTGGAACTCACTGCCTGAAAGGGTGGTAGAGGCAGATGCCCTCATAACATTTAAGAAATATTTGGAATAATTAGGCACTTGTTTGACCAGCGCAGGCTTGATGGGCCAAAGGACCTTTTTCTGTGTTGTAGACCGCTATGACTCTATGCAAAGAAAGAGTATGAAGAGAGACTGGCAGCTAACATAAAAGGGAATCCCAACATCTTCTATAGGCATATAAATAAGAAAAAGGTAGTACAAAGAGGAGTTGGGCTGACTAGGGACCAAAAAAGGGATTTACACATGGAGGTAGAGGTCATAACTGAGGTATTAAATGAATACTTCGCATCTGTCTTTACAAAGGAAGAAAATGTTGGTGAAAGGGGAAGTAATTCAGACACTTGGAAGGGTTTAAAATTGATACTGAGAAGGTAGGTTGTGTGTACTTAAAATGGATAAGGCACCAGGACCAGAAGGGATGCATTCAAGCATACTGAGGGAAGTGAGAGTGGAAATTGCGGAAGCTTTGGTCTTAGTTTTCCAGTCTTCCTTCGACTCAGGACTGGAAAATTGCAAATGTTACACTCTTGTTCAAATAAGGGTGTAAAGATAACCCCAGCAACTACAGTTTAACTTTGGGGGTGGGAAAGCTTCTAGAAACAATAGCTCAGGACAAAATTAATAGCCACATGGACAAATGCGAGTTAAGGAAAACCAACATGGAAATCTTAAGTGAAAACTGTGTTTAACCAATTTGGAGTTTTTTGAAGGGGTAACAGAGAGGGTTGATGAGGGTAATGCTGTTGATATGATGTCCATGGGCTTCCAAAAGGCATCTGATACAGTGCCGCAAAACAGACTTTTGGACAAGTTATAACTCATGGAATAAAAGGGTCAGTAGCAACAGGGTTACTGAATTGACTCAGTGACAGGAAACAGAGAAGTGGTTAATGGATGTTTTTCAGGCTGGAGTAAGGTTTATAGTGGAGTTCTCCAGGGATCGGTATTGGGACCCTTGCTCCTACCCTTTGGGAAGGAGGAAAGGCAGGGGGTGGAGTGCCTCATCTTCTTCACTTCCTTTGATAAGTCAGAGTTGGGGAAGGTCACTTAAGAGCCTCATCCCACCACTGCGGATATTCCACCAGCAGCAGGGAGGTGATATGTCATGTGGAGAGGTCACCTAGTAAAGGTTGGTAGCCTCCTTCCAGGCTCATGAAGGGTGGGGCCTTCCCTGATCGGGAACGCTGTGGTCCATGGAGGGCCCCTCCAGTAGCAAGAGTCACCCTTGCTGAAAAAGCCCCCTGCTTTCCCTCCACAACAAAACCCCATTCCCCCCAAACCTCACCCCCTCGCCAGGACCAAAGAGCTGGTAGCCCTCTGATTGGCTAGCAGCTCTTGGAGGTAAGATCTTCATCCCTAAAGGCATGGAAGATCTGACAGCAGGCACTTTACTACCTGATTAATACTTAATCCGTTCATGGCTTCCGAAAACGACTATGGCAGGATCTCCCACTTCTCCCACCTTTTTGGCCAGTGGAAAGGGCCACCACCATGGCCCTGCAGCCCAACAACTGAGCTAAAGTTCCTTCAGCTGAAGACACTACAGAATCTCAAACATGGAGGGCAAGCATTTAAAATTATTGCTTGATTAACTTTTCAATCATTATGCAAAAATGTACAAGTGATATTTTGGACGCTTAAAAAAATGGAAGCTTGTGATAACCTCCATTCCTGCATCACATTCCACTGATATTTCTAGGTCTGTTCTTTGCTACACCATCCAACTTCATCTCCCTTACCCCAAAGCCCGATTCAGGGTGGCAAAGCTTTAGGCCCTGATCATCAATCAATGTCTTAATAAATATGTATAAGTGACGAGGACAGCGTGTAAAAAGTAGACGCTGTAGCCATACCAACTGATGGTTCAGAAAGTGGATGATTAAGCCAGTGGACGGGTGATATTCAAGAAGAATGATTTGTTCTAGGTAGTGTTGAGCTTCTTGACTAGCAAGTGCCAAGGAGCAACTTGCCCATCTTTCTGGTTCCTTCTCCCCCATTGCAAGTGGTACACACTCTTAGAAGTCTAAGGTTGGGGGTGGGGTGGGGCAGAGGTAACTACTTATTAAAATGGATCAATTGATAAAGACAGCTTTTGAGCAAAATAAGTTCAATGTCTGCTGAGTAGGTTGACCTTAGTTGGGGTGGAGATAGGAACACTACATTTAGCCTCAATACCCTTGGGTTAAGGGGATTGGGGGAAAAGAAAAAACATTTCCCAGTGTCCTCGATCGCTTTCCACTACCGGAAGTATACGCGTGCAGATTTCAGGTGAGGACAGTATAAAGATTCTTTTGATAACCTCAAAGTTCTTGCTGCTCCACACCACTTAAAGGAATAACAACCACTTTTGTGAAGTACCAATTGGTCACCAGCATCATCTGTGGATCCCCATATCCAGCACAGGTGTCAATACCATTAAGAGAGGATAGAAAAGTAGGGATAAACTTGGAGAGGCTGCAGAGCAAGGAAGATGCAAATTAGAGGAGAAAGAAGAACAAGTTCTGTAGCCCTTGCTCACAACTGGTGTGACCATTGATGCTTTTTCAGTCACTATACTGGTCTAGTTTCTGCCACCCTTCATTGCCTCACCTTCACGTTGCCTCCTCCTGGAGTATGGTTCAGGTTATCCAAGGACCCGATTTTTGACTCTGCTTTGTTTTTGAAATCAGTCTTGGTGGTTTCTATCTTTACATCCCCGCCACCTAAAAACAGTTTGTAAAGAAAGAACTTTATGCACATTTTTTTTTGCTCTCCACCACAACTCTAAATTTAGGATAGATTTCAAAAACATAAGTGACACAGAAGTTGTGGATGTATCCAGATAGGGATGAATATAGAACCTGTTTCCAGTGTGTGTTAAACAGGGGGAGGTGAGGTGTGAGGGGATGGGGGCAGCAGTGGGAAGAGATAATTTAACGGATGACATAGGCAGACAGAGGAAGAGGTGAACTCAATTTACAAGCCTGCATCTGTATAGCACCTTTTCAAAAGAATTATGCTTGAAGGACAGTGGCTTATATAGAAAAAACAACACCCATTCTATGTTAGTAGCATCCCACAATCATTAATACAACAACTGATCAATTTTTTTGTTGTCGGTGTTAATTGAGTGAGGAATGTTGGCCAGGACACCACAAGAACTTCTTGTACTCCTTCAAATTAACTAGTGGAACAGACAAATGGGGTCTGAGTTTTAACATCACATTTGAAGGGAAAAAAATCTCAAATGATGCAACACTCACTTCATAAGGTTTTGAAAAGGCAGTCTAGATTAAGCATTCAAATCTTGGAGTTGATGTGAACCCATACCTACTCAAAAATGTTACAGGTCCCTGATGGTTTATTATATTAATCCATCACCTGCTGTGGCTCTAAATTATATAGACTAAGGCACCCAATTTCGAACCAAAGTGAAGTAACCTAACCTACAAGGCAGCAGCTCAGGCACTAGTCAACCTTAAAGTTGTTAGGGAGCTAAGGAAGTCAACCAGGATTCTTGCTGAGAAGTGCATATGGATGTTCAGTGGGAAAAGGATCGACATGTCAAATTGAGGGTGATAGGAAAATAAAGTGTCTATTGGTGAAGAGATAAATTTCAGTTTAGGGAAAAAAAAGGTCATTGCTGCTGGCTCCATCTTGGGTTCAATCTGTAATCCTCTTCACATTGCTGGAGTGGAATAAATAGACAAAACAGGCCTTTATTCAAATTCCACACCAGGATTTTAGCATAGTCTCCTACGCATTATTAAGGGAGTGCATTGCGCAAGTAACTGAGTTTTGGATGAGAAATTAAACCAAGGCCCATTAAAGATCCCATGGCTCTGTCCAAGAGGGAGTTCTCCCAAGTATTCTGGCCAACATTCCTTGTATATCTGCTGTCACCAGTGATAGATTAAAAGGTCATTTTAAGAACTCACTGCTGTGCCTTAAATTTTGTGTGGGATTTGGATAGCCATATTTGCCTGCAGAACAGTTATTGCACTTCAAAGTAATGCATTATATATTTGAGAGATATGATTTGATGTTGCTTAAATGTAAGGCTTTAAGTTTCAATTTTTGGGTTTAGTTTTTTGGAATATATTAATAGTACCTGCTTTGTGTTTTAGATTAGTCTTGGATCCACATTTGGAAGATGCACGGCTCATGTCCAGCTTCGCTTTTGGAATTTGCACCTAAAAAAATGAAGAATTAAAAAAAATATAAATCATATCAATGCTTCAATATCTTTAAGATGAAGAGAAAACGAGAACCATGTCAGCAAATGATGCACTTCATCAAAGCATATAAATTATTAAACTGCATAATGTAAATCTAGAATATTACTCCCAATTAAACCAAGAAACTAGAGCCAGGGGACATAAAGATTAAACCTATCAGGAATGGCTTTTTTATCCAAAGACTGACAAATGTTTTGAATAATTTACAGAGCAAGGTACTGGCAATAAAAACACTGCAATCATTCCAAATATGACGAGAGAATAAATGAACAAGAGAGATTGGCTTTCACAGTACAGTTGCATAGTGGTATGTTACTGCAATAAGCCTTCATTCAAATCTTATAATTTGAGTTCAGTTAAAATAAGAAGCATCAGGACAAGTGGTCATGGAGTTGTCTGATTATCATTAAAAAACTGGTTCGTTAAAGTCCTTCAGGGGAAAACCTGATCTGGTTTATGTGACCCTAGTCCCACACCAATATGATTGACTCATCTGCCCTCTTAAGTGGCCTAGTAAACCACTCAGTTGCTCCAAACTGCAAGGCAGCCCACCACCAACTTCTCATGGCAACTTAGTCTCAATTGTCCGCAGAGCTGTCGATGTTAACAGATTTGATTTAGCATTTATCCACCAGCACTAAGGACGGTTCCTTCCGGACCTCCAGGCCCATAAAATTCAAATACAGCAAGCCAGTAAGTAAAAAACTTAGTACAAGACTTAGTGAGCTGGATTGTAGGGTTCAAGAGCTGCATGTACCCAATAGGCCATAGTCTGGGCACTCACCTAAAGTAAAGCATATGAGATTTTCTTCCATATCGACTGGAACGGTAGAAAAAGATCCAACTGTAGATTCTGTCCTTTCTAACTTGTATTATGTAGGAGGAGCCTTGGAATTGGACAATATTAAGGTGAGGCACTAGAGACGCAGGTTAGTCACTAGTGGTGGTTGCAATGGTATGTGCTTGCCTTATACACTTCTTGTAAATGCAACATTTTCCTACATAGCAGTGGTACCATAGACCAAATAAGCCTAGAGATAACAATGAAATGGAAGGAGATTAGGGCAGAGAGCCCAAAAGCCAATACTCACATTGCCACCACCAGGAACATGCTTAATGTTATCCTTGGAGCCGCACTTTGATTGCACATGACTGTAGTCAATTTTTTTGTTCACAATCTGGACCTAAGACACATTGGAACAAATCAATTCCACATCAGTTTCCTTTATAATAAAGGATTCAAAAGCTGTCTTTAAGGATCCTCAGCTGTATATATGACAATTTACACTCCAAAATTAAAATTCAAGAAAACATTATGTAGAGAAAAAAAATCAGTTCAGTTAAGCATATAATACAATCATATAAATTGCTGTCCCAGTTCCTCTCCCTGGTCATGTCCAGGTTTATGATTAACCCTCTCTAGCTATAAGGCGCAGTGCCATTTGTTCCATAGCTAGTTTTAGACCAACAACTAGATATATTTCTAAAATGCAATCCAAATATGAAAAATTCCAAAATATGAAATAATTCCCCTCCCCATGATCTCGCAGTATTATAGGTCTTCCATTATGTTTTTGTTAGCAGCAAAGCAGACGTCAGAATTCAAATCTTGTGCCCCCTCCTGCCTAAACTTACTCAGGACTCAAAATTGAGAATACAGGAAGAGAGGGAGAAAGAGAGAGAAAGTAGTGGAAAGACAAACACGAACATCAAGCAACTTTGGACTTGAACCTGTTCTTTAGAACCGTGCTGCATTATTAAAGGTGCCATCATTTTGATGAGAAGTAAGAATATAGCCTCGTCTATCCACTCTGATGGATCTTAAAGATGCCAAGAAGAGGAGCATTTGAAGAGGAGTAAGAAGTTCTCCCTGCATCCAGGCCAATATTCCTCCCTCAAACAATATCCTTAAAACAGATAAACTGATCATTCATCTCACTGTTGTTTGAAGTTTGCATTCGTAACAATGGTCATTACCTTCTTGGGATACAGTACGTGTAATTTGAGAGGTGATAGATGGAAAGTGTAGCTTGTTTGGTCACTTTCAATTTATGGTTCCCAATCTATTTCAGCACTGGGACTTCCTTTCTCTATTTATAAGTCTGCTGTAGATGAATTGATGAAGATTGATTGCTATGATCAGTAATAACTCCATCATCAGTGTTTCGTACAACTACTGGGTAGATGGTAGAAGGTAAACTGGATAGACCTGGATTGTTGCTCATCCAGTAATTCCTATGTTCACAATAATTCACTCTTAAGTGCAACAGAACATTGTTGATGGATGTGAGAAGGCATTATACAAATGCAAGTCAGGCTAGGCAGGATCTGAAAGGGACAAATGCATTGGTTCACATAGGGCCTTTCATCAGAAGTGTTTACCCCTCTCGGATGCTAACAGGTTTGTGTAGTTCCAGTATCTGCCTTTTTTGCTTATGATGATGCTTATATTAGTGCTCTAGATCAGCTTCAAGGTGAACAAACAAAGGTTGCATATAAAATTTGGAGCAATGTTTGGTCTCACTTTACCCTGTTTCACATCAGGATTGGTTGGGTTGCAGTTGCTTATAATCAGAATCCAAAATCAGCCTAAATTTCAAATTTGATTTTCTGCTAGACTAAGAAACTGGAAAATTTGAAGACTGAAATAGAATTCTTTCAGGAGAGTGGCTGATCCACAACGCCTCTTCGACATTTGCCAAAACACCACTAGCGGAAAGTCAGACTTGGCTGTACTGGTACGGAATGGGAGCCAAACACTGGCATTTGGACTGTCCTGTAGTTAAATAAGTGGAGTTGTTTCATTTAACATAAAGCTAGACTGAAGCAAAACTTGAATGACGCGGTCTGCACATTTTAAAAACTCCAATTTTTTTCTGAATGAGACAGGAGACTCATTTACAGAATTCACCCAAATTGAATAATCTGATCAAGAAGCTTCCATGATTACCAAGTATCAGGTTAAAAATTTAGGATGATAATTGCTACAAATGGAAGTCAGGTGAATATATTTCACTTATGGGTAAAGACTTGCCTTTTACAACTTCAGGACAACCTAAAGCACTTTACAGCCAATGCAATGCTGTCACTACCGTAATATAGGAAATATGGCTGTCAATTTGTAAACAGACAGCAATATGATAATGACCAGATAATTTTATTCTTCGTAATGTTGATTGTGGGATAAATATTGCAGGTCACTGGGAATAGCTTGCCAGCTTTTCTTTGAAATAGTGCCATGGAAACTTTTCCGCCCACTTGAGAGAACAGTCAGGGCCTCAGTTTATCATCTAATTCCAAAGACAGCACCTCCAACAGTGCAGCGCTCTCTCAGTACTACACTGGAGAATCAGCCTAGAATTTTGAAGCTTAAGTCTCTGAGGTGGGGTTTTAACCCAGAACTTTCTGACTCAGATGAGAGTGGTTCCCAATGAGCTGCAGTTGACACTGAGCTGTGAGATAATCTATTGGGGTAGGACACTAAATGGGCAAGAGGTTCACAAGCAATTGGATCCACCTACAAGAGAGAAGCAATTGAGGGATATGGCAAAAAAAAATGGATAACGGCAGTGCTCTTTGAAAAGGGAACAGAGTCAGTGTTTTCCTGACCCTCATGTTCTTAAAATGTGTCACGTCAGAGCTCTAAGTGCAGTTTGTTTTCATAACAGCAGCAAATGTTGAAAATAGCACAGTCCCAGGAAGGTTTAAAGAAACAAGCCCATTGTCATGTGGTATTCTTCCTGGACTTGGAGATTTCGCAATACAGTTAAACAGTGAACTGAGAGCACATTTACTTTACAGAAATGCTGTTGATTTCTGACACACTGATTCTGGTTAAACTCACCACTCCTGCAAATCCAGTGGCCATGACCTTCCGACAAATGGGTTCTTGGATCTCATAGTTTTGCCCAGTAAGCATGGTTACAAGGTGATGCCAGTGAGTCAAGAACACTGGCACACTACCTCAGTGCATGAGTACACCCAACTGCGCAACCCCCAAATAGTTAAACTACGTCTGCATCCATGCAGGTACATGGAGGCCAGCTCCAGATCATTATATGCACCAGAGACAGCTGCCAGGAATGATGAAAGCTTTTTATCTTGTCCAATACAAGCCCAGAAATGTTGCAAAGTGGATATCAGTTTACAATTAAGCAACTTCAAAAAAAATCTCAGTGTTTTATTCTTCCTGCTTTTCTTAGAGGCACATACTCATGCTGGACTGCCAGGGACGTCAGTCACTCTGTTGTCATTGCCTAAGTATCCTAGTTATCATATGAGGCCAGATAACGTCAGCAAGCTACCCAAACTTAAGAACACGAGAAACAGGAGCAGGAGTAGGCCATTTGGCCCCTCAAGCCTGCTCTGCCATTCAATAAGATCATGGCTAATCTGCTTGTGTTTTGAATTCCACATTCCCATTTACCCCTGATTACCTTTGATTCCTTTGCCCAACAAGAATGTATCTACTTCCGCCTTAAAAATATTCAATGACCCCTCCTCCACCACTTATGGAGGCAGAGACATCCAAAGTCACACAACCCACTGAGAGAAAAAGTTTCTCCTCGTCTCTGTCCTAAAAGGGCAACCGCTAGTGCCCCCTAGTTCTGAATGCACCCACATGAGGAAACATCCTTTTCACGTCCACCTTGTCGAGACCGTTCAGGATCTTGTATACTTCAATCAAATCACCCCTCACACTTTTAAACTCCAGTGGAAACAAGTCCAGTCTGTACAACCTTTCCTCATAAGACAACCTGCTCATTCCAGGTATCAATCTAGTAGACTTCCTTTAACCACTTCCAATGCATTTACATACTTCCTTAAATAAGGAGACCAAAACTGCACACAATTTCACCAAAATTTCACTAATGCCCTGTATAACCGAAGCATAACATCCTTACTTTTATGTTCAATTCCTCTCATAACAAAGAATAGCATTCCATTAGCCTTAATTGCTTGCTGTACCTGCATACTAACTTCTTGTGACTCATGCACTAGAACACATAGATCCCTCTGTCCCTCAGAATTCTGCAATCGTTCCCCATTTAAGGAATGCTCTGCTTTTTTATTCTTCCTGCCAAAGTGAATAACTTCATATTTTCCCGCATTATACTCCATTTGTCAAATCTTTGCCCATTCATTCAACCTATCTATATCTGTCTGCAATTTCCTCATGCCCTCTTCATAACATATACCTCAACTTCCTGGCTATCTATCTTTTTGTCATCTGCAAATTTAGCTACTATGCTTTCGCTCTCCTCATCTAAGTCATTGATATAAATTGTAAAAAGTTGAGGCCCCAGTACACGTCTGCAGGACTCCACTCGTAACATCTTGCCAATCAGGAAAATCCCATTTATGCATACTCTTTGCTTTCTGCCATCCAGCCAATCTTCTATCCATGCTAATATGTTAACCCCTACATCACGACCGTCATGCACACATTTCCTATCAGGTTGCCACTGGATAGTGTTTGGGAGAGGTCCTTGGCTCACATCCCTCCAGCCCTTCCCATCCACCTTCCAAACAAGGAGCATACAGTCACTTGTAATTCCACTCCCCCAAGTCCATCACCACAGGTTTATACAAAGATTAATATACATGCTACCTATTCCTGATATCTGTTCCCATAAGTACAGATGTTTTCCAACAATTTTTTCATATTCTTACCCTCTTTTCTCCCTGCCTCCATCTTAAAAATAGCTCATCTGTTACAAATATTAATGTCTCCCTTAACTACGACTCTCATTTGAACAGAAGTCTTCAGTGCAATATTTAATCTTACATGCAGGGTTGAACCTCATTGTTTCAATTATAATACCAGCAGATTCCATCACTAATATAGCCTCTGAACAGTTATTACATTGCTGCTAAAGCACCATCTGGATGCTTCTACTCATTCCCCTCCTCCCACCACAAACACATTGTGATGTCAAATCAGTCGAATGAGAGAAAAGAGAGAGGTCTGTCACCTTCAAACTCTAATCTATATGAATCACTGCAACAAAAACACACCCTACTCTTTGTAACCATAATATTAAGCATTAACTACACTATTCAAAAACCGATTAGCGGGAAACAGCATAATTAGAGTCCTAACAGTATTTTTTTAAATCTAAGGATTTTATCTCCATTCCCCTTGTAGCAGAGCTTAAAACAACATCTACAGGCAAAGAAAAAAATTTCAGCCTCCAACGCCTTTGTTCTCTCAGCCCAATTTACGGTATCAGTTGGATAAACAATGGATGCCTCCTTGTTGGCTCAGCAATTATAGGCGTGCTGATTTCCTGCTCAGCATCAGGTTTGTTAGCTGTTCTTACTTGGTGTAAAGCTGCATCCTTGGGCTAGAGACAGGGGTTGTGAAAGGGCAGGAATCAAAGAATAGTACAGCACTGGAGGCCATTCAGCCCATCAGATCTGCTCCAATTCTTTCAAAGAGCAGTTCAGCTAGCCCTACTCCCTTGCTCTTTGACCAAATTCCTGCATTTTTTTCTTCTTCAAGTATCTGAATGTTATTACTAAATCTGAATGTTATTACTAAATCTGAATGTTATTACTAAATCTATGTCCACCATCCTATCAGGCAGTACATTCCAAGTCTTAACCATATGTTGCGTAAAAAGGTTTTCTGTCACGTCACCTCTGGTTATTTCAGTAATCATCTTAAAACTGTGTCCATTGGTCATTGTCCCTTTCACCATTGGAAACTGTGTTTATTTACACCATCTAAACCCTTCATGATTTTAAATACCTCTATCAAATTGCCTCTTACCCCTCACTGCTCTGAGTAGAACAACCCCAGCTTCGCTAGGCTATCCATATTAACTGTAATCCCTCAGACCTGGAAGCATGCCAGTAAATCTCTTCCATATCCTCTCCAATGCCTTCATTCCTAAAGTGTGATGCCCAGGATTGGATACAATACTCAATCTGAGGTTGAACTAATATTTTTATACCTCAACTTCCTGGCTTTTGTACTCTATGCCTGTTTACAAGCCCAAGGCCCTATATGCTTTATTAACTGCCTTGTCCTCTCACTTCAAAGTTTTGTGCACAAACACCCACATATGTCTCTCTTCTTACAGCCCCTTTGAAATTGTACCATTTAAATTTGCATTGTTTCTTATGATTCTCCATCCCAAAATGTATCACCTCGTACTTTTCCACTTTGAATTCCATTTGCCATCTTCCCACCCATTCCAGCAGCCTATGGCCTCTTGAAGTCTATTACTATTTTCCTTGCTGTTTACTACACTTCCAAGTTTCATATCATCTGCAAATGTTGAAATTTTGCCCTCCACCAAGGCCAAGTTATTAATATACATCAAAAACGTCAATGGTCTTTGTACTGAACCTTGGGGAGCTCCATTGTATATTTACCTTCAATCTGAAAGGGAACTCATCACCACAACTCTGTTTTCATTCCCTTTGCCAATTTTGTATCCATACTGCTACTGCCCCTTTTTATCCCATGGGTTCAACTTTGCTAACAAGCCTAATATGTGATACTTTATCAAAGACCTTTTAAAAGTCTATATACACTTCAATTGCACTGCCCTTGTCCACCTTGTCATCATCAAAAAACAAATCCGGTTTATATCACCCCACCAGCCTCCACATTCAAAGCTCATCCTCCGCCATTTCCACCAACTCCAGCATGATGCCACCACCAAACACATCTTCCCTTCACCCCCCAGCGGCATTCCGCAGGGATCGTTCCCTCCGGGACACCCTGGTCTACTCCTCCATCACCCCCTGCACCCCAACCTCCTCCCACGGCACCTTCCCATGCAACCGCAGAAGGTGCAACACCTGCCCCTTTACTTCCCCTCTCCTCACCGTCCAAGGGCCCAAACATTCCTTACAAGCAGCATTTCACTTGCACTTCCCTCAACTTAGTCTACTGCATTTGTTGCTCCCAATGCGGTTTCCTCTACATTGGAGAGTAACCAAATGCAGACTGGGTGACCGCTTTGCAGAACACCTGCAGTCTGTCCTCAAGCATTACCCAGACCTCCCTGTCGCTTGCCATTTCAACACTCCACCCTGCTCTCATGCCCACATGTCCGTCCTTGGCTTGCTGCAATGTTCCAGTGAAGCTCAACGCAAACTAGAGGAACAGCACCTCATCTTCCGACTAGGCACTTTACAGCCTTCCGCACTGAATATTGAGTTCAACAATTTTAGATCATGAGCTCTCTCCTCCATCCCCACACCCTTTCCGATTTTCCTCCTCCTTTTTGTTTTTTCCAATAATTCATATGGATTTTTCTTTTCCCACCTATTTCCATTATTTTTAAATGTATTTCCATCCATTGTTTTATCTCTACCTTTTAGCCTTTTTCGATTCCTTCATCCCACCCCACCCCCACTAGGGCTATCTCTACCTTGCTTGTCCTGCTTTCTACCCTTAATTAGCACATTCCTTTAGATAATATCACCACCTTCAACACCTCTTTGTCCTTTTGTCTGTGACATCTTTTGGTTATCTCCACCTATCACTGGCCCTCTATCCAGCTCTTCTTGTCCCACCCCCCGACCTTAAACCAGCTTATATTTCACCTCTTTTCTATTTTTCCTTAGTTCTGTTGAAGAGTCATATGGACTCGAAACGTTAACTGTGCTCCTCTCCGTAGATGCTGCCAGACCTGCTGAGTTTTTCCAGGTATTTTTGTTTTTGTTCTGTTTTAGCTCTCCTTTATTAGTCCTTCCTCAAGTGCCTTTAATTTCTCCCAGTTTGTTTCTACATGTTTCCCTGTGCTTCCACTGACATTAAACTGTCTGACTTATAGGAGGCGGTGGGGTAGTTGGGCTAGTACTCTAGATGCCCAGGGTAATGCTCTGAGGACCCAGGTTCAAATCCCACCACAGCAGATGGTAAAATTTGAATTCAATTAAAAAAATCTGGAATTAAAAGTCTAATGATGACCATGAAATGACCACTGTAAAACTCCAAAACAAAAACAGAATTACCTGGAAAAACTCAGCAGGTCTAGCAGCATCGGCAGAGAAGAAAAGAGTTGATCACTGTAAAACTCCATCTGGTTCACTAAGGGAAGGAAATCTGCTGTCCTTACGTGGTCTGGCCTACATGTGACTCCAGACCCAAAGCAATGTGGTTGACTCTGAAATGGCCTAGCAAGCCACTCAGTTCTCAAGAACAATTAAGGATGGGCAATAAATGCAGGCACAGCCAATGATATCCATATTCCATGAAAGAATAAAAAAAATCCTCCTCCACTTTTTCTGAACAAGAGTAACAATTGCAATCTTCCAGTACTTTGACATATTGGGGTCATTAAAGTTTCACATTATCACTTATTTGTAGTCCTTGTCCCTCTCAGTAATTTTTTGGCATCATTTTCTCCAATATCTCCTTCCCACTATTTAGGGACCTATAAAATGCACCAAGTGGCATAATAGCTCCTTTACTGTTTCTCACCCCCAATGAAACAGATTCTGTCTTTGATCTCTCAAGGTCATTCTCTCTTTCTAACAATGTAATGTTTCATTGCTACATCTCCACCATCACTATCTTTCCTGAATATCTTGTACCCAGCAATATTAATTTTTATGACAGATCTTAGTTATCGCCACTACATCATATTCCCATGCATCTATTGCGCCTGCAGCAATATTAACCACACTTTGAGCATTTACAGACTGGCAAGCCAAACCTAACTTAGATCTCAACACAGTGGAAAGTGTCAGTTGAGGGCAGAATCGTTCAGCTGTGATGTCTTTCACGCAGGAATAATCTACTGATGCTTAAACTGTAGAATTGCATGTAAATAATGTTTCCAGAGGATTACTCATGAAGCTGAACGCCATGAACAAATAAAAAAAGTCAGTTAAGCCTTCACAATGTCATAACAACAGTGCATCTCCAAGAGTCTGTAATTAATTTGGACACATACGCCTGTGTGGTTTTCTTCTTCCTCAATAATTAGAGGACATCATCCCTGAATCTCACACCTCTTGTCTATTCGTTGTTGGGCTTCTATAAGTGTGAGGTTGCATAGCAGAGGATGCTATGAGATGGGATGGGAGCTGTGAGAGTCAGAGAGCAAATATTCTAAGGGAATGAATTTTGTTTCTACTTCTTTGCTTTGAGCCCTTTTCTATTCATCCTGTCCTCTCCTGTAGGTGCTGGCTATTGCTGCAGTAGCGTTCCAAGAATGCTTCCCACCCTCTGAAAAGTGTCTTCATTCTACAGAGCGAACATTGACAGAACATTTAACCAGGGAACAGTGCCAGAACTAAGCCTGATCCATTCTTCATTGTGTACCTTTTCAAGCAGTGAAAAGTGAAAAACAGTTGTGAGGAAGAAACGCAAATAACTTACTCCCCAGATTAGCTTCTTACCTCAGTGGCTTTGAAACCAGGTGCAAGAGCTGCTGGAATGGATTAACTATGCTTATGGAGGAAACCAAACCAGGGATCTACCTTATCCGCAAAAGCAAGATAATACAGACGCTGGAAACCTCAAATAAAAACAGAAAATGCTGGAAAGACTCAGCGGGTCTAGTAGCTTCTGTGGACAGAGAGAAAGAGTAAAGGTTTCAGAAATGAGGGGGCAATGAGCAAGGGAGAAAGGGGGATGAGGGGCAAGTGCGAGAGGAGATGGCAAGACCGAGGGAGGATGAGGGCAAAGAGAGCGGGGGCTGGAAGATGACGTGGGCCTGGAGGAGAGTGGATGGTTGAAAGAGAGAGGAGGGCTGGAGGAGAGTTGGGGGGGGGCGGGGTGGTGGCGGTGGTGGGTGGTGGCAGAACAAGGGGGGCCAGGACAGAGCGGGGGAGAAGGGGGGTACAAAGGCGAGCACGAAGAGAGGAGGGGGCAAAGAGAGGGGGGCAAAAAGAGGGGGCAAAGAGTGCGGCAGAGAAGGGGGGCAAAGAGAAGGGGGGCAAAGAGAAGGGGGGCAAAGGTGGGGGAGAGGAAAAGGGTGTGAAGGGGGAGGTGGGGGGGCAAGAGGGTGGGAAAAGGGGGCAAAGGGAGCAAAGATGGGGGAAAAGAGGGGAGCCTAGTGGTGGCAAAGCGGGGAGCGAAGGGGGGCAAGGAGTGGGGTCAAAGACTGAGCGTGAAGGGGGGTGAAGTGGGTGAGCAAAGAGAGGGGGGAGAAGAGAAAGGGGTGAAGGGGATGCGGGGGAGAGGAGAAGGGGCTGAATGGGGAGGCAGGGGGTTGAAGAGGGGTCGGCAAAGGGGGGGTTGCAAAGGAAGGGGCGAAGAGGGGGTTGAAAACGGGGCATGAAAAGCACGCAAGAGATGGGTGCAAAGGAGGGGGAAAGGGAGGGCAGAGAGTGGGGGCAAAAGGGGGGGCAAAGAGAAGGGCTGTGAAGGGAGACGAGGATGGGGTAAGGGGGGGGCTAGGGGGGGCGAAGACGGAGAACAGGGGTGGGCAAAGAGGGGGTGTCAAGGAGGGGAACGAAGGGGGCAGGCAAAACGGTGGGGGGGGGTGGTGGCGAGGGGGTTGAAGAGGGGGGTTCAAATAGAGGGGTGTCAAACAGAGGGGGAGTCAAAGAGAGGGGGAGTCAAAGGGATGGGGAAGGGAGCAGGGAGAGAGAGCGGGAAGAAAGAGGGGGGGGGAAGAGTGAGGGGGGAAGAGCGGGGGGGAAGAGCGGGGGGGAAGGGGGAAGAGCGGGGGGGAAGAGCGGGGTGGAAGAGCGGGGGGAAAGAGCGGGGGGAAAGAGAGGGGGGAAAGAGAGGGGGGAAAGAGAGGGGGGAAAGAGAGGGGGGAAAGAGAGGGGGGAAAGAGAGGGGGGGAAAGAGAGGGGGGGAAAGAGAGGGGGGGAAAGAGAGGGGGGGAAAGAGAGGGGGGGAAAGAGAGGGGGGGAAAGAGAGGGGGGGGGAAAGAGAGGGGGGGGAAAGAGAGGGGGGGGGAAAGAGAGGGGGGGGGAAAGAGAGGGGGGGAAAGAGAGGGGGGGGAAAGAGAGGGGGGGGAAGAGGGGGGGGAAAGAGAGGGGGGGAAAGAGAGGGGGGAAAGAGAGGGGGGAAAGAGAGGGGGGAAAGAGAGGGGGGAAAGAGAGGGGGAAAGAGAGGGGGGAAAGAGAGGGTGGAAAGAGAGGGGGGAAAGAGAGGGGGGAAGAGAGGGGGGAAGAGAGGGGGGAAGAGAGGGGGGAAGAGAGGGGGGAAGAGAGGGGGGAAGAGAGGGGGGAAGAGAGGGGGGAAGAGAGGGAGGAA
Source organism: Carcharodon carcharias (assembly GCF_017639515.1). NCBI lineage: Eukaryota > Metazoa > Chordata > Chondrichthyes > Lamniformes > Lamnidae > Carcharodon > Carcharodon carcharias. The sequence goes on from NC_054472.1 coordinate 144,376,879, forward strand.
AGAGAGGGGGGAAAGAGAGGGGGGAAAGAGAGGGGGGAAAGAGAGGGGGGAAAGAGAGGGGGGAAAGAGAGGGGGGAAAGAGAGGGGGGAAAGAGAGGGGGGAAAGAGAGGGGGGAAAGAGAGGGGGGAAAGAGGGGGGGGAAAGAGGGGGGGGAAGAGGGGGGGGGGAAGAGGGGGGGGGAAGGGAGGGAAAGAGAGGGAGATAGGTAGTAGAGGCGGGGTGGGGAGTTGGAGGGGGGGGAAGGGAGAGGGTGAGAGAGGGAGGGTGGGGGAGGGAGGGTGAGAGATGGAGGGTGAGAGAGGGAGGGTGAGAGAGGGAGGGTGAGAGAGGGAGGATGAGAGAGGGAGGATGAGAGAGGGAGGATGAGAGAGGGAGGGTGAGAGGGGGAGGGTGAGAGAGTGGGGAGAGAGGGGGAAGAGAGGGGGAAGAGAGGGGGAAGAGAGGGGGAAGAGAGGGGGAAGAGAGGGAGAGATAGATGATAGGTGGTAGAAGGGGGAAGGGGGGGTAGAGAGGGGGAATAGAGAGGGGGTAAAGAGCTTGGAAGAAAGGGGGCAATGGAAAGAGATAAAGGGAGAGAGGGAGGGGTGAAGGGTAGGACAGCGGGAGGGGTGAAGGGTAGGACAGAGGGAGGGACAGATGGGTGGGGAGCTAATGGCATAGTGGTATTGTCACTGGACTGGTGTTGCAGAGACCCAGGATAATGCTCTGGGGAGCTGGGTTTGAACCCCACATGGCAGACGGTGAAAACTGAATTCAATAAAAATCTGGAATTAAAAGTCTGATGATGACCATGAAATCGTTGCTGATTGTCGTAAAAACCCATCTAGTTCATTAGTGTCCTTTAGGGAAGGAAATCATCCTTACCTCGTCCTTTCCTGGTCTGGCCTACGTGTGGCTGACTCTTTCGTGTCCTCTGAACAAGGGCAATTAGGGATGGTCAATAATGCTGGCCTAGCCACATCCCATAAACAAATAAAAAAAATGGAAGGTAGGAGTAGGAAGGTGCGGAGGAAATGAGACAGGGAAAGGGAGAGAAAGAGAAGTGGAGGGAGGGAGTGAGGGGAAGTAGAAAATGAGAATTTTTTTCTCCATTAAAAGTGCTATATAAACACAAACTGTTGTTGCTCAGACTGTTGCATCAGGTTCACTCGACCTGAATCAGTTCCCCAAGAGTGAAAGTAATCAACTCCACCATTCAATACTATAAACAATCTTTTAATCTACGTCCACAGGGACCATGATGGATAATCATATTGAAATGCACAGGCATTTATTCAACTAAGAAATTAATGTGAAACCAAAATTGACATTTTTATTCACTCACTTTGCCATTGGTTTGTTTTTGGCTATCTTTCATGGTTGTGGTTTTAGCTACTCGAGTCACAGTGCTGGATTCAGCTTTTCGGTTCAATCTTACTGGCTCAGGCCTTTTCTCTATTGGTTTCGCCTAAATGGACAATAAAAAGGATGGAGAAAAAAACAAGCACACAGACAGATGTAATGTAGAATAACTCAAGAAAAAATGCCCTGGAATGAAATGGAATTGAATAATTAACCCAGAGGGAACATGTAAAATAAAAAAAAGCATCACATCACAATACAGTAGGATAACGCTTTACAGAATGTTGTACTACATTTCAATTCCTAATGCTTTGACCTCATTCCAAAGTAAGTTATTCATTGTTGTTGCATAACAAGTTTTCTCCATAGAAAATAGCACCAAGGTTAGAAATAAGGAAATAACTCAATGTGGTAGGTCTTAATTTAAGGCAAAATTTAATTTATCTTTAAAAAGGATAATTTTCCCTAATATTTGCTTGAATTTAAGAATGGGAGCACCTTGAATTAAATGTATAAAATCTGCTAACCCACTGCTCAATTTTCCTCAACCTTTAAGCAATTTTTCAAATGTCATATTATTTAAACTGTAAGAAAACCTTTTCTTTATCCATCCCTAAGTCCTACACACTGCTATTCAGTCACTGTAAACAGTGGGAGCACATGCAACAAGCAGTTACTAAGCGTTTACACCAAGCAAGGTTGGCAATAAGCCAGATATGAGCAGTCAACAGATTATATACATATATAGTATGTAATTTTTCTTATTCATCACTTAGCAGATAGAAGCACTGCTTAGTGTAACACTAACCCATAACAACCGGAAGATTGCAGTTCCAATTCTTGGTCTACGCCTAGGACGCTGATATTAGCTAGAGTAGCAGAAGAGGTGATGCAATTGACTCCAGGGTTCTGGGGATGTTCCCTATCTTGATTTCTACCCATTGACCCCAGCTGGAAAGTGCAGAGTGCGGAAATCAGGCAAAACAGGATTGAGCTCACCTGTAACATCTCCTACAATCAAATAGTCTGCTGATATGTTCATGCATCAGAAATATTTCCTAGGCAAGGTACAAGAAGCACCTAATACAAGAAGCAGAATATGTCCAATGCCTTGAGAAGGGGAGAAATTTAGCATAGAAAGCTGATGGTTGGTTCTAAGATTTCCACCTTAAATGAGTTTGCATAGTCTCAACTTTCTGTTTTATTTCACATCTTCAGTATCTGCAGTATTTTGCTTTTATATTATTCTGTATCTAACTTGTGCATAATTGGTGACGACTTTGGAATCCAAAGTGAAAAAATGTTTGAGTTCCTCAATTTAGACAACCATCACCTTCACAGGACGTATAATTTTCTTTTCCATGTGTCAATCTAAAAACTGCAACTGAATATTCGATATTTATAGAATCATGGACTGATACAGCACAGAAGGCCGCTATTTGGCCCATCGTGCCTATGTGCTGGCTCTTTGATAGAGCAATCCAATTAATTCCCTGTAAATATTTTCCATTCAAGTATTTATCTAATTCTCTTTTGAATGCTTTATTAAATGTGCTTCCTTTTAGACTTTTAGACATGCATTTCAGGTCACAGCAACTCACTGTGTAAATGCTTCCTCATGTCATGTCTGGTCTTTTGCAATTACCTTAAATCTGTATCCTCTGCTTACAAATCCTTTTGCCAGTGGAAAGTTTATTCTCATTTACGTTATCAAAACCGTTCATGATTTTGAACAGCTGCATCAAATCTCCTCTAAACCACCTCTACTCTCAGGAGAATAACATCAGCTTCTCCAGTCTTTCCACATAACTGAAGTCTCTCATTCTAATAATTTTCTTCTGCACCTTCTTTGAGGCCTTGACATCTTCCTAATGTGTAGCGCCCAGAATCAAACACAATACTCTGAGACCTAACCAATATTTTCTAAAGGTTTAGTGCTTTTGTATTCTATACCACTATCAATAAAGCAAGGATATCATATGATTTTTTAAAGAACCTTCTCAGCTTTGCATGACACCTTCAAATATTTGTGCACACCTCCATGCCTCTTTGTTCCTGTAATCCCCTTAAAAATTGCACCATTTTGTTGATATTGCCTGTCCTCATTCTTCTCATCAAAATACTTCACACTTATCTGTGTTAATACAAGAACACAAGGATTAGAAGAACTAGGGCATTCGGTCCTTCAAGCCTGATCTTCCCTTTTATAAGATCACAGTTGATCTGATTGAGGCCTCAACTCCACATTCCTGTCTGCCCCACATAACCCTTGGCTCCATTGTCAATCAAAAATCTGTCTAACTCACCCTTGAACATATTCAATAGCCCTGCTTCTACTGCTCTCTGGGGAAGAGAATCCCACAGACTAATGACCCTCATAAAAAAATTCTCCTTGTATCAGTCTTAAATGGGAGACCCATACTTTTGAAACTGTGTCCTCTAGTTCTAGATTCCCCCAAAAGGGTAAAAATACTTCCAGCATACACCCTGTCAGGTCCCCTCAGGATCTTATATGTTTCAATAAGATCATCTCTCATTCTTCTAAACTCCAGTGGGTAAATTTCATTGAATTTCATCTGCCATACATCTGCCCATTTTAGCTATCTGTTCACATTCTCCTGAAGTCTGTTGCTATCATCCCCATTGTTTACTACATTTCCGGGTTTATCATCTGCAAACTTTGAAATGATGCCCTGCACATCCAAGTCCAGGTCATTAATACATATCAGATAGACAGAAGTCCTTATACCAACCCCTGTCTGAAAAACAACTGTTCAATATTACTCTTTCCTTTCCGTCCCTTAGCCAATTTTGTATCCATGCTACCGTTGTATTGTCCTTTATATTTCAATTTTGTTACTCCTTACTTTGGGGACCACACAAAGAAATTTAAAAATTGATTAACTCGCTGTAAATGAGGTCAGTTAGCAGTAAACATGCCTCACAACCTTGGCCAAAAATTCTGCTGTGTCAGAACAGTGCAATGTCAAGCTGCATTATTCTGCTCAGTCCAGTTAGATTACAATTAAAAGCAGAGCGTGTTGGAAAAAGCTGCACGTCAATCCAGTGTCTGGATGGGAGAGGCAGCATCTTGAGTGATAGCCTTCATCAGTCTCCAGTTCACGGTAATCTCAGTAGGGCTGTGCCTTCAGGTCAGACCCAATGCTGGTGTTGAACCTACTCTTTCAGGTGCTGACTGACTTCATGTTCTTCTCTTTTTTGGAAGCTTACAAGTCTCCAGAAATTAAACGAAGGATCTACAAAGTACTCGCCAGGCATTTCCTTAAGACGAGTCACACGAACTTGAAACATTAACTCTGTTTCTCTCCCCACAGATTCTGCCAGACTTGCTGAGTTTTTCCAGCATTTTGTTTTTATTTCAGAGTTCCAGCATCCGCAGTATTTTGCTTTTGACTCCTTTAAGAGTATTGTGTACTGTTCTCATCACCACATCACAATAAAAAAGATGGGAAGTGAGAAGAGGAAAAGAATGAATGATATGAAAATTATGAAGGGTAACATGTTTAGAAAAAGCTGTTAGGCATATAAATTAGCAACTTACAAAAAGCAGCTGGACTTTCAAAATTTCCGACAATAGCGACTGCACTTCAAAAGTAGTTAATTGGTTGTGAAGTGCAATAGGACATCCTGAGGTGGTGAAAAGCACTGAAATTAAAGTTTTTTGTTAATGGGAAAATTAGGATATTAAAGGAATGAGTTTTGTTCTGTCAAGTGTCCTTTATTCACCAATGATGTTGTCTCATTTCAGTTTTCTAGCACTTGCTTTTTGTTTATAACGTCAATTGGACTGGGTCAACAAACAGTGGAATCAAAATCTTGCTGTTCGTTTACCTCCAAATAAAATAGGCAATCTCTTACCTTCCCTCCTCCGGGTTGGTATTTGATATTATCTGTGGATCCAATTTTCGACTTGATGTTTTTCAGGTCTGGTGCTGGGGCACTGGTTGGCCGTGGTTGCTTTGGAGCCGTTGCTACTGTGGATTTTGAAGGAGCACGAGGAATGGGTGCAACCCTCTTGGCCTCTGAAGCAGCTGTTGTCTTCAATGCCAACGTTCTGGATGCCCGAGAGGTGTTGGACAATGGTGTTGCAGGGTTACTGGTGCCCAGCGGGGTGCTTGGTGTACTTGGGGTAGTACCAGTGCTCTTAACAGAGGTTGAGGAAGCAGTCTTTGGACGACCTGCCTCACCTAAAGTAAAAAAAAAGGCCATTTTCTCCACAAATATCACAGGTTCCTAGGCCAAGCTGATCGTGTTGTTGGACATATAAATAAATTTGACAGACTGAGAAATTAGGATAAAAATTAGGAATTATTCCACAAGTTAACAGTACCAGGAGGGCAACTGACTCCTCTGGTTGGTCCCAAAATTCAAAAATACTATACTGCGTTCTCTCATACTCCTGCATCAGTTCTTTCACCAAACAAAAAAATACAAACACCCAGCTCTCTCTTGAATTAACTGACCCGGTTCTATGGGCATACACAAGCCAAATTGAGGACTTATTAGGAGAACGGGGCTTTGTTCTGGCAGATGTAAACTTTATACGAGACCAAAGGTTATCAAAAAAACCAAGCATTGTTCCAAGGAAAGGATGAAGTCTGTTCTCATCCCTCACACCTCCCTTCTTCTGGTCAGGTCAACAGACTGCCACTGACAAATATTCATCAGTCTAGCAAATCTAGATACTTCAATGACTCTGATTTTATCTATTGGGTGTCTGAACCATTCAGATCAGAATTCAGGTTTTATCCCCAGTCTTTGCCACTAATTGGTTCTGAGGTGGAGCGAATGGTGGTCAACAACTAGTTAGATGCTGGGAGAGATGAGAGAAGATCTGTTCCTGATCACTAACTAGCAACCCTGGCAGAAAATATGTGCAGACATTGGATGAGGCTAGGCTCGGGTTCAGCTGTGTAGACCAACAATGATTTGAACAGTTTGCCAAAACACATTGTCCAGGCTCACTTAGATGAGTTCCAGCGGGCAGTTGGTGCACATGGGGCAACATCTCAAGGAAGGCTAAGGCCTTTAGGGGAGGACAAAAAAGAGAAATTGTGTGGCAATGCAAAACTATTGCGTTGGGCTGGGTGAAAAGAAACAGCAAGAAAGAAAATTCACATTACCCATGGGTGATTTTGCAGACAAAGACTTCTTCATCTCTGCAGATTTGGGTTCAGTCTTGATAGCTGAAAATAAGACGTTTAAAGAGTTACGATAATTTTTATACTACTGGTCCATTGCTAGCTCTTTAACTGCCACTGCCGAATCTAATATCCCCACCTCTTTAAGACACCATTAAATTTTTCTTTCTTTGCCTAGGGAAGTAGCCCTTCCTCTATACTCCCTCTCCATATAATTCTGGTTCAGGACTGTTCAGGTGGTAGGCCTGAGATCATTGTTACATGATGCAGTTGCATGGAGTGAGGTTAAGTAATTGGATATCGAGCCAACCTCTGTCAATGTACTGGAGTCATAGCCCTCATCTTCACAGTCGATGACTGAATTTGCTTACTGCATCACTATATTAGCCTCATGATACAAAACAGCAAGTCAACACAGGCCACTGCTCCAATCCAATACTGGATTGGGAAAGGCACAACAAAGCTGGAATACAGCATATCAGATTAATATTACTATTAACTCAGAAATTAATATTTCTGAAGGATAACCCGTCATTTGCATTCATTAAGTTGAGGGTTGTTATTACTGGAAAATGGAAGTTTTCCAAGTTCAGGCACCCAGTATTCCCAAGTCAGGTATAGCATAGTCAAAGGCAGCAAGAAGCTCTCACACGTTGGCCCCCTCAGAAAAGCATCCCTACAAGTGACTTTGTTTTGCATTTTCCATGCGAGTCATTTTGAGATCTTTCTGGGTGCGTCTGTGAAGAAAGAAAGAATGTTAACCTTTCAGGTCGATGACCTTTATTTCTCTCCACAGATGTTGCCAGACCTGCTGAGTATTTCCAACATTTTCTGTTTTTAAAAACAAAAAAACTGCGGATGCTGGAAATCCAAAACAAAAACAAAATTACCTGGAAAAACTCAGCAGGTCTGGCAGCATCGGCGGAGAAGAAAAGAGTTGACATTTCGAGTCCTCATGACCCTGCGACAGATCGTTTTCTGTTTTTACTTCAGATGGCCCAAACTCATTTCACATGGAATCTATATAGTTTTATACATATATGCAAGTTACATATATCAACTTAGGACAAATTGGAACCCTTGTTATAAAGGGTTGAGGGTGCTAGCTAACTCACTACACTGTATCCAGTGACAGACATCAATACTTCAATACGCACATGTTGGCCTTTTAGGGGTGGAGAGCGTGGTGTTTCTCTGAGTGGACCCAGTAGTAGTGGACATTTTTTGCAACGGTGTTGTACTGCTCTTAACGTTAGTGTTGCTAGTCGTTTTTGTCACACCTGCAGATGATGGTCTGGTTGAGGGGAGCTTCACTGGGCTCTTAGCCTCAGTTGTCTGCAAAAAAGGAAATTTTCAGCATCAGTGCCTGCTTTGTAGTATCAGTTTGAGGGAAAACTAGAGCTATCCCTGATGCCTCAGTGAATAAAAGAGCAGACTTGCATTTGCATAGCATCTCAATGCATCTCTCAACTATCTTAAAATAGTTAATACACAATGAATTACTTTCAAGTACAATGAGGTATGAAGATAAATGAAGCAGACATAACAATAACCCACAAACAGCAATGAGGTGAATGACATTTCATAGGATTTTTAGGTTGTGGCTTGGACAATGGGAACCCCACTGATTCTCTTTAAATATTGTAATAGGATCTTTAACATGTATTTGAACCCGAGGAACAGGCTCACATACAAGGGCAGCAGATGGCTTAGTATTGCAACAAAGGATAGCTGTAAAAAATTCAATATGCTTTTACATTGCTTTCACGTTTAATATGGATAAAGCTGTAATGTGGAAGGACTGGTTTTCATTGTGTTCTTAAAAAAATCCCATATTTTGCTATCATGCTCTCCAAAACCCTTCTCCACATTGATGATAAAAGGTTTTGAAACATAGTCTTTTATCACAGCAGGGGATACTTTGAATGCATGCATCGCAGGATTGTTCCCAATGGGGCCATGATTTAGGAAAGCAATAATAGGAAGTAACAGTCTTGTGTGAAAAAGTACAAAGTCTCTCATCTCTGGCAAACTATTTGAAACAAATAGTCTGTTGTAAAACATGAGATAGGGTTGCAGATGGCAGGAAGAAAGCCATAAAGGGAAAGGGTACAAGGCAGATGCTATTTTTTTAGGAAGAAAAAGAGATCTCATTGCTTTTCAACATGGGTTGTGAACAGGCTTGGAGGTGCCTTTTTTTTTTAATTCATTTACAGGATGTGGGTGTCGCTGGCTAGACCAGCATTTATTGCCCATCCTTAATTGTCCTTGAGAAAGTGGTGATGAGCTACCTTCTTGAGCCGCTGTAGTCCCTATGGTGTAGGTACATCCACAGTGCTGTTAAAGAGGAAGTTCCAAGATTTTGACCCAATGACACTGAAGGAATAGTGATATATTTCCAAGTCAGGATGGTGAGTCGCTTGGACAGGAACTTCCAGGTGGTGGTCTTCCTACGTCTCTGCTACCGTTCTCCTTCTAGATGGTAGTGGTCATGGCTTTGGAAGGTGCTGTTTAAGGAGCTTATGCAGTGCATCTTGTAGATGCTGCCACTGTATGTCAGTCATGGAGGGAGTGAATATTTGTGGAAAGGATGCCAATCAAGTGAGCTGCGTTGTCCTGGATGGTGTCAAGCTTCTTGAATGTTGATGGAGCAGCACTCATCCAGGCAAGTGGAGAGTATTCCATCATCACACTCCTGACTTGTACCTTGTAGAGGGTGGACGGACTTTGGGGAATCAGGAGGTGAGTTATTCGTCACAGGATTCCTAACCTCTGACCTGTTCTTCAAGCCATGGTATTTAAAGGCTAAAAACAAAAATAAAAAACAAAAAAACTGCGGACGCTGGAAATCCAAAACAAAATTTAAAGGCTAGTCCAGTTCAGTTTCTGGTCAATGATAACCCCCAATATGTTGATAGTGATGGATTCAGCGATGGTCATTCCATTGAATGGCAAGGGGTTAGATTTTCTCTGATTGGAGATGGTCATTGCCTGACACTTGTGTGGCGTGAGTATTATTTGCCACTTTGTCAGCCCAAGCCTGGACACCGTCCAGGTCTTGCTGCATTTGGACATGGACAGCTTCAAAGAGTCGCAAATGATGCTGAACATTGTGCAATCATCAGTGAGCATACCCAATTCTAACCTTATGATGGAAAGAAAGTCATTGATGAAGCAGCTGAAGATGGTTGGGCCGAGGACACTACCCTGAGGAACTCCTGCAGTGATCGCCTGGAACTGAGATGATTGACGTCCAACAACCACAACCACCTTCCTTTATACTAGGTATGACTCCAACCAGCGGAGAGTTTTCCCCTTGATTCCCATTGACTCCAATTTTGCTAGAGCTCCTTGATGCCACACTCGGTCAAATGCTGCCTTGATGTCAAAGCAGTCACTCTCATCTCACTTCTGGAGTTCAACTTTTTTGTCCATGTTTCAACCAAGGCTGCAATGAGGTCAGAAGCTGAGTGATGCTGGCGGAACCCAAAATGAACATCAGTGAGCAGGTTATTGCTAAGCAAGTGCCGCTCGATAGCACTGTTGATGACCCCTTCCATTACTTTACTGATGATCGAGAGTAGACTGATGGGGCAGTAATTGGTCAGGTTGGTTTTGTCCTACTTTTTGTATACAGGACATACCTGGGCAATTTTCCACATTGCTGGGTAGATGCCAGTGTTGTACCTGTTTGGAACAGCTTGGCTAGGGGCGCAACAAGTTCTGGAGCACAAGTCTTCAGTACTATTGCCAGAATGCTGTCAAGGCCCATAGCCTTTGCAGCATCCAGTGCCTTCAGCTGTTTCTTGATATCATCTGGAGTGAATCGAATTAGCTGAAGACTGACATTTGTGATGCTGGCAGCCTCTGGAGGAGGCTGAGATGGATCAACTGCTCGGCACTTCTGGCTGAAAATTTGAAAATTGTTGCGAATGCTTCAGCATTACCTTTTGCGCTGATCTGCTGGGCTCCTCCATCATTGGGGATGGGGATATTTGTGGAGCATCCTCCTCCAATGAGTTGCTTAATTGTCCACCACCATTCACGACTGGGTGTGGCAGGACTGCACAGTTTAGAGCTGAACTTCACAATCTCTCATCAATATTTAAACACATGAGTCTCAGGCATGGGACTAATGTGCATTACCCTTTGTGGTTGGATAGAGTATTTAAGATGATTGTTTTGTCAATAATAAATTAAGTGGATTATTAAATATATTCCTGTCTCTAGATGCACAAATCTATTTAAAAGGATAAAGAGATAAGTATTCAACAATAGGAACTCTGACAATGAAGTATATCCTTCAGCAATGCAACAAAGTGCAGCTCTGATTATATGTTGAGGTCACAGAATGGGACTTGAACCTAGAATCTTCTAATTCAAAGATGAGTGTATCTCCAACTGAGTCAAGCTGGTATGCTGCTGAGCCACAAAACCACAACGTTAGCTGGTTAATTCCCATTCTGGTCACAGCCCGTGTACTACTACCACTGGTTTCAGTGTCACCGATCATAATACAACAAACACCTGGGGCTTTGGCTGTGAGACTTGATGGTTGAATGCCACACCAACATTTGCTGTCTAGATTCACAAAATGAAGAATGGCCACGAGTGATATACAGAAATTTTATGGAGCCTGTGGAATTGAAACATGAGACAGAGAAATGAAATTGGAGGAAAGACTGCTGCATGATAAATTGTATGCACCGACTCCGCTAAATCCAATGTCAAGCAATTTGATAACATGGAAGCTTGTATAATATTGCTTCAATGAGATACTTGCATACTTACAAATCAACTCCAAATCAAAGGAAAAAAATATATTTATAAAACTATGAAATGAATTACCCGACTGAAATACAGACAATGGGTATAAGGGCTAATTCCGTGCTCTGAACCTTGCCTTGAGAAATCAGATGCATTTTCCACTTTTGCACTATGCTCCCTGTAAGCTTGGACACCATTGGGAATGCAGCTTTTGGAACTGGCTCCATGGCTTTTGTCCCTCTGACGGACTGTGAAAGGACTCCTCAGACATTCCTATCCCTAACTTGCCAATCTCCTCAGCTTCCCTCAATCAATAACTAGCCCCAACTCCACCACCTTCAAATCTAGATGCTATGGATCATTGGGTCCATCAGACCCACTTCTTTCAAAGGTGACATACAAAACTGAAAATTTATTTTCAAGTGTATTGAACAATGAACATGTTAAAACTCTATCAACAAATAAGTCATGAAATCACAGCTGCCATTTCAAACAGAAGCTGGCTAGTTGTATTCAAATAAAAACGTCAGTCAAGCATATCACCTCGCCAGAGGCATTAATTCTTTATGGACTAATGACTTTCTATTTCTGTCCTTCTCATCCATACCTTCATATTCTTCAGGCTTGATTTCTGCAATGCTATTCCTGACAGCACCTCAAGCTCTACCTTACATGACTTCTAACTTGTCTATAACTGCTTTACAATTTCTGGTACATTCTCTATGTTGCACTAACACTCACCATCATACTAACCGGCTGCAACAGGACTTAGAAAGGCTATCACAATGGGCAGACAAGTGGCTGATGGAATCTAACAAGGAGAAGTGTGAGATGATGCTTTTTAGCAGAAGGGTTAGGAAGAGGCATTAGGTGCAACGGCATAGTTCTAAAGATTGTGCAAGAAAAGGGAGATCTGGGGGATCATGTGCATTGATCTTTGAAGGTGGCAGGGCATTTTGAGAGAGTAGTTAGTAGTTAGGAAAGCATATAGGATCTTGAGCTTCATAAATGGAGACAGTGAGAATAAAAGCAGACAATTTATGCTGAACCTTTACCAAGCTCTGGTTACGCTACAACTAGAGTATTGAGAGTAGTTCTGGTCACCACACTTTAGGGAGGGTCTTTGAAAGGGTGCAGAGGAGACTTATCAAAATGGTTCCAGGGATGAGGGATTTTAGCTACAAGGTTAGATTGCTCCAAGGAGAACAAGCCCAGTTTTTTCAAAGTAGGTTGAGGGGAGGTGTATAAGATTATGACAGGTTTGGATAAGCTAGGCAAGGCAGGACTGTTCCCATGGTACAAGAACTAGGGGACACAGATTTAAGGTTTTGGGCAAGAATTGCACAGGGAATGCGAAGAAGAACTTTAAACAGTATGCGGTAATGACCTGGAACATTCTGCCCACAAATATGGTGGAAGCAGAGATGATCAATGATTTCAAAAGGAAATTAGATGGGCACTTGAAAGAAGTAAACTTGCAGGACTACGGTGATACAGCAGGGGAATGAGACTAACTGGATTGCTCCATAGAGAGCCAGCATAGACTCAAAGGGCCGAATGACCTCCTTCAATGGCCTAAGTGACTCGCTTCACACTGTACTTGACTCTTAATTTCCCATCTCCCAATATATCAACTTTTAATACTAGTGTTCAACTCCTTTCAAGGCCTTGCTTCTCCTTACTTTCTTCAACCCTAGGTTTTGGCATACATCATCCACATATGATAATACATATGTCCACCGCCTGAGTCGCAAATACTGAAATACTTGACATAAAGTGTTCCACTGTTTGTCGTTTTTCCCCTCCTTCAAATTCCTCCCCAAAACTCTGCAAAGTCTTACCCATACTTTCGATTTGCCACAATGTGACAGTGAGGACACCTTATATTGTGTGGTGCAGTACTACTACTGTGTTGAGCAGGACAGACTAAGGATAGATTGATCAGCCTAAATGTAGGCATCCATTAGGTGTTGTGGGCCTCTATAACAGAATTAATTGTGTATCATTGTAATCAGTGACTTCATGGCCTAGCATCTAAAAATCCCCATATAACAACAATCTGGTATTTATCAAGCCAGAAAACCAATTCTGGGTCAATGGGAGTGCATAAACGATCAGACCAAATCTAACATGAACAATTACAGTTCTATCTGCTACCTCCCAATTTTTGGGAATGCAAACAATACTGACATTAAACAACATCTACTGTCTGAGAACATAAGCATTGACGTTCAGCTCAGGTTCAGTCAGAACCATTCAGCTTCTGAGCTCGTCGCAGCCTTGATCCAGTCATGAATGCAAGGGCTAAACGCCAATGGAGAGGTGAGAATAGGAAGCCTTGCCATCTAGGCAGCATTTGACTGAGTATGGCAGTCCCCCATCCTCTGGTACAGAGAAGGTCAATCGTAGCGACATTATGGGGATATTATCACCTGCCACTGTCCCACTAAGTCACACGACATCCTGAATTGCCATTCCTTCATTGCTGCTGGGCCAAAATGCTGGAATTTCTTAAGCTCGTCATGGGAGCATCCTCACAAGCCAGAATACTAGACTCAAGTAAAAATTAAATGCTGTCGGCTAATATTCTTGAATGACAAGATAAAAAAAGAGGTTGAAGATTAGGTCAAATGGGCTAAATGGCAAGGCATTCTCCTTCTGAACCTTCTTATAGTAACTTCACATTTTTTTTGCCATCACAGCATTACATCTATCACTGGTTAACAGATCAGAGGCTAGGAATCCTGCAGCGAGTAACTCACCTCCTGACTCACCAAAGCCTGCGCCACCATCTATAAGGCACATGTCAGGAGTGAGAAGAAATACTCTCCACTTGCCTGGATGAGTGCAGCTCCAACAACACTCAAAAGCTTGACAGCACCCAGAACAAAGCAGCCTGCTTGATTGGCATCCCATCCACAAAACATTTACTGCCTCCACCACCAATGCACAGTGGTAGCAGTGTGTACCATCTACGAGATGCACTGCAGCAATTCACCAAGTCTCCTTAGACAGCACCTCCCAAACCCACGACCACTACCATCTAGAAGGACAAGGGCAGCAGATAGATGGGAACACCACCATCTGGAAGTTTCCCTCCAAGCCACTCACCATCCTGACTTGCAACTATATCATCGTTCCTTCACCGTCACTGGGTCAAAATCCTGGAACTCCCTCCCGAACAGCACTGTGGGTGTACCTACACCACATGGACTGCAGCAGTTCGAGAAGGCAGCTCACCACCACCTTCACAAGGGCAATTAGGGATGGGCAATAAGTGCTGGCTTAGCCAGTGATGCCACATCCCATGAAGGAATGAAAAAAAACAGGTTTAAGATGAGATCAAATGGGCTAAATGGCCCGGCACTTTTCTTCTGAACCTTCTTATGGTAATTTCACAACTTTTTTGCCACCACAGCAATCCATCTATCACTGGTTAACAAAGTCAAAGGCTCCTTTACGTTAAAGTGTCATTGATTGCTGCAGCGTAGTTCTCCCATGATGATGGTGATTGCCCAAGGTCCAGCAGCATTCTTCTGCCAGAACAAACAACCCTACAGGTATACCATTAAATGCACTGAGCCATGTTAGCTTTCCTGTAAGCTCTCAGTTGGGTCCACAATTCTGCACCCATTAAAGAAATAGCTAAATGTTGCAACCAGAAGAGGAGTTGGGCTGATGGGCCACCTTAAACCCAAACTATATCATGATCTAACAATAAATCGAATTAAATGCTTATCTAAACATCAGAACCTATAATACTGCATTTGTATTAGTCGTATCTGTATAAGTCAGATACGGATGAGGCTGGCAGGAGGAAGGCTTCACTCATCATATGATGTAGCTTGTTTAACCCAAATTACCTATGCCACTTAAATACAAGCCACGGCTCTCTGTAAATTTGGAGGGTTTCAAAGAGGTTATGAATATAAATCAGCTTGTTTAAAGTTCTTTGTAGCAGACAAAAAGCTCTTAAAAAGCAAAACAACAAAAGGGGCAGAGAAAAGCAGTGAGCGATTTCAATCCACATCAAAAGAAGAACCAAGTTGGAGAGAATCCCTAGTGCTTACATTTAGACAAACACTTGCTCCTCCACTCCTGCTAAAATCATCAAAACAAGAGTAGGGAAGTAGAACTAAAAACTCCTATAGATTATACATACTTTGGACAACAATAATAAATTACCACCTACGTGCTTCCCTCTTACATTTAGATTTACAGTGCCAGCTTGACTCCAATGGAAGCAGAGATGTCTTGGGAGTGAAAATATTGGGGTTTCAAATTTCATTTCATGACTTGCAATGATAAATTAGGCTGACATCCCAGTGAAGTGTTCAACTTCTGGAGTTGTTATTTGGATGAAATGTTAATCTGAGACTAGCCATTTCCTGTTCCTGTATGTCCTTTAAAATTGCACCATTTAGTTCAAATTGCCTCTTCTCATTCTTCCAACCAAATATATCACTTCATACTAATGTTAAATTTCATCTGCCCTTTTTACCAGACTATCTTTGCCCTTCTGAAATATGTTCCTATCCTCCTCATGGTTTACTATATTTTCAAATTTCTTATTTGCAAGTTTTGAAATTATTCCCTCCATACCCCGGTCCAGGTCATTACATCAAAAAGAGCAATTCTAATACTAACCCCTGGAGAACAGCACTGCACATTTCTCTCCATTCTGAAAAACAACCACAAACCAACAATCTCCGCTTTCTGTTCCTGAGCCATCCATGCTGCTTCTTCTGTTTAATCCCTCAGCCTTCAATTTCACTAACAAGTCTATTATATGATACTTTATTGAATGTCTTTTGAAAGCCTTTAAATACATCAACTGTACTATGCTCATCAACATTCATGAAAGATCTCAATCAACTTGGTTAAACATGAATTGCCTTGAACAAATTTGTGCTTTCATTTATTAGCCCATACCTTTCCAAAAGTCAATTAATTTTGTCCTAGAATAGTGCCTCTTAAAGTTTCTCCAATATTGATGATAGGCCGACAAGCCTGTAGTTGCCACGATTATCCCTCACTCCTTATTTAATTAGATAAAAACAAAAAACTGTGGATGCTGGAAATCCAAAACAAAAACAGAATTACCGGGAAAAACACAGAACTGGTTCTGTGGAAGGGTCATGAGGACTCGAAACGTCAACTCTTTTCTTCTCCACCGATGCTGCCAGACCTGCTGAGTTTTTCCAGGTAATTCTGTCCTTATTTAATTAGGGTGTAGTATTTGCAATCCTCCAGTCCTTTGGCACTACCCCCATTTCCAAGGAGGAATTGAAGGTTGAGGCCATATCTCTGCAATTTCCACCCTTCACTTTTCTACTTTGAGGAACGCCAACCTTTTAAGTACATCCTCTTCATCTATTTTTTATCCAATCCAATAGTGCTATTATCTCCTCATTTATTGGCAGATTGACTGCATCTGTCTCACGAGAGAAAAGTATGCTAAGTACATAACTGCTAAAAATTTGAGGAGTAGAGCATACAATCCCTCAATAAGATAATGACTGAATATGTACATTATCTCCCGCCTATCGTTGTATTCCTTCATTGAACTCAGCCTTGAATATATTCAACAAATGAGCATTCACAGCCCTCTGTGATAGAGAATTCCAAAGATTCACAATCCTCTGAGTGAAGAAATTTCTAATCTCAGTCTTGAATATCCAACCCTTTATCCTTGACTCCTCCAGCCAAGGAAAACAGCCTCTTAGCGTGTATCCTGTCAAGATTTCTCAGAATTTTACACCTCTCGTTCTTCTAAACTCTAAAGAGTATAGGCCCATTCTACTCAATTTTTCCTCATGATTCCTTAGATGAGAGGACTATCCAATCTAGTTAACCTTCATTCACCCTTTAAGGCAAGTATTAGGTAAGGAAATCAAATGTAGACAATTCACCAGGCGTGGCCTCGCCAAAGCCCTATATAATTGCAGCAAGGCTTCCTTACTTTTATACTCCAAACCCTTGCAATAAAAGCTAAAATAACATTTGCATCCCTAATTGCTTGCTATATCTGTGTGTTAACTTTATACTAATTTATTACTTTAGCCATGCCCTCTGGTTCCTTTATTGTTCCTAACTGGCTCCACCCTTTCTTTGGCTACCCTTTTAATATCTGTGTATTTATAAAAAACCATTTGGGTTCCCTTTTATGCTAATCTATTCTCATACTCTATCTTTGCCGGATCTCCTCTGTTCTTTCTACACTTAGCTCAGTTCTCTACTGTATTATGAACCTTACGATCATCATAAGCCTCCTTTCTCTGTATGATTTTAACCACTACATCTTTAGTCACCCAGGTAGCTCTAGCTTTGGATGCCTTTCACTTTCCCCCTCATAGGGATGTGTGTACTCTACCTAAACCATCTCTTCTTCGAAGGCCTCACATTGTTCAATTACCGTTTTGCCCATCAAATTTTGCTCCAAGTCATCAGAGATTCCTTTTGAATTCACTGAAGTTAGTCTTCCTTCATAGAATCACACAATGCAGAAGAGGTCCTTCGGCCCATCGAGTCTGCACCGACACATGAGAAACACCTGACCTACCTACCTAATCCCATTTAATAGTACTCGGCCTATTGCCTTGAATGTTATTACGTGCCAAGTGCTCACCCAGGTACTTTTTAAAGGATGTGAGGCAACCCGCCTCCACCACCCTCCCAGGCAGCGCATTCCAGACTGTCACCACCCTCTAGGTCATGCCGTTCATTGAATACTTCCTTGTCAAATTACTCCTTCCAAAGTGTATCACCTCACACTTTTCAGGGTTAAATTCCATCTGCCACTTATCTGCCCCTTTAACCATCCCGTCTATATCTTCCTGTAGCCCAAGACACTCAACCTCACTGTTAACCACCCGGCCAATCTTTGTGTCATCCGCAAACTTACTAATCCTACTCCCCACATACTCATCTATGTCGTTTATATAAATGACAAATAATAGGGGACCCAACACAGCTCCCTGTGGTACGCCACTGGACACTGGCTTCCAGTCACTAAAGCATCTTTCTGTCATCATCCTCTGTCTCCTACAACTAAGCCAATTTTGAATCCACCTTATCAAATTACCCTGTATCCCATTTGCATTTTCAGCTAAGTGTTTTTATGCATGATATTATGATCATTCTTCCCAAATGCTCACTCACAGAACAAAGCTCCACTTGTCCCACTTCATTCCCCAGAGCTATATCCAGCACTGCTTCCTTTCTTGTTAAGGTAGAAATGCACTGATCCAGAAAGTTCTCTTGCATACATTTTAGGAATTACTTTCCCTCCTTACATTGCTACCATCCCAGTCTCTATTAGGATTAGTGAAATACCCACAATTATTATTCTTTAGTTCTTGTATCTTTCTGTATTTTGCATGCAAATTTGTTCTTGAATCTCCTTCCCGTTATCTGATGGCTTATAGTATACATATAGAAACACAACAGCTTCCCTATTGTTCCTTAATTTTAATCAAATAGACTCGTCTTAGGCCCCTCAACAAGATCATACCTCTCCAGTGATATAATAGCTTATTTGATCAACTGTCATAAACCCCACACCCCATCTTTTGTCCTTCCCTATCTTTCCTGTAAGTAACTCCTTTTGGAGTACAGTTTCACAGGCACCAGTCACTCTCTGATACTTATTCTAAGTACCTTTTAGACATGCAATAGCCTCAGTTGCTGATGGCAAGTTATTCAACTGCTGGGGAACATCACCTTCAAGGCTGAGCCTATTTTCACTGATGTCACAGAGTCAGTAGGAGCCAAGAGAAAGAAAATAGGAGCGGCAAGCTTAGCTGGTTTTCCCCAATCCCCATCTCAGAAGCACAGAGAAGATGAATTGCATGCAATCCTTATCATTGTCCCAGCTGACATCAGTTAACTCAGCATAGACCAGGGACCGAACATGTCAAATTTACTAAAAAAAGCCACTGTGAGGAATGGAGCTAATTATTTTAAATCTATTGAGAAAAAGGAAAACAAAATTAGCATCTGATACACAACCCCAACTCCACCCCCCAACCCTTACCTTTGGTTTCACGTCTTTGGTGTTTGCAGAGGAAGGCCGTACCAGACTAGAAGAAACCCGCTTAGAAGTAGAACCTGCTGTCGTAGCTGAAGTGGACGCAATGAGTTTTTTATTGGGGCTTGTAGCAGCTGCTGTAGGTCGCTTAAGGGAGGCTGGCGGCTGTGGCTTACTTTTGGTTGGTGAGATCTTTGCAGCTGGTGTGCCCGCCTTTTACGTATCAGCAAAAGAAAATAAAACAAAAGTCGACAATGCCAAAGGAAGCATGGAATTAAAAAAAGCAAAGCAAATTAAAAAAAAGCAGATGCCAATGATAATTTATTTACTTAACATAAAATTATGTGGCTCTGAGACAAACTTTAATTGTATGGAGGCCAAGGATTGGTTTAAATGTCATAAAGTAGCACCCTCCTCCTCTCACTTGACAAAGTGTTAGGTGGCAACCAGCAAAGTGTTAGGTGGCAACCAGGAGAGAGGGCAGGAAGGGGAGGGATGAGGCAGGAAACAGAAGGATGGGGAAGAGAAGGGAGGAATAGGGAAGGAAGGAGGGAATTTTACCAAGCATCTAAATGCTCTTGCATTTACATTCAGGAGACTGAGCCAGTAAAGTACTACCTCATTCATACCAGCTTAATCATTTGCATTGTTCCAGAAGTAAATGTGACAGTGTCCAGGCACATATGCGCTGGGTCAGGTCTCTGGCATAACTAGACACATGCTATGGTGCTCTCTGACTTTTAAAGGAAATGGGAATGAGTGGCAGACAACAATGGCGCCAGTTAAAAAAAAACCATGAAGATGTATTTTGCCATTTTACCAAAAACAAAATAAAAAGTATAAAGAGCAAAAACAGTCTCAAAAACACAGACTTTAAACTGCATTATGATTGAACAAATTTAACAAAGTAATGAGCAAACGCAAACCAAATATGCAAAAAAGATTTTGTAACTGGGATGGAGCCTACCTTTCCCTTTGTATCTGTGCTCACTGGCCGTTCTTTGGAGGTTACAGCACTTTCTGTTCCAGTCATGCCTTCTGCTGATGGTTCTTCCAGTTTGGCTGTAGATATTAAAAAAAAGCACAGTGCAATCTGAAATTGAAAGGCCAAATGTTTTAGCTCTTGCTTTGAATCCTTATTGCTTCATCTGGGAACATTTTAAACATCAGCATAGGTGTACAGCAGTGCAGTGTGTCCCCTATCAACAGGGTACACTGCAGTAATTCATTAACATTTCTTTGGCAGTGGGGGGGGGGGGATGGTGGTGGTGGCGGTAGTTGGGGGAGGGGAGTAGGGGCAAGGATACAGAAATTATAACGTGGAAACAGGCTGTGAAGGCCAGCCAGTCTATATAGGTTTTTATGCTTCGGATAAGCAGCAATCTTAATTCCCTGTACTCACTCTTTTCCATATTCCTTTATCCCATTTTTTCTAACTGCCTATCTAACCTAATGTTGATATAGCCTCTGAGTCAACTGCTAATTCTTGTATTGCATTCTAGGGGTTTCAAAACGAGGAGAATGAGATGTTCAGATACTGAGGGATTGGGACCTGAACAGTAAGGACAAACACATCAAGCATCACCATAAAAGGGGTCCTTATCATTATGGTGCTACAATATTTGCAAGTTCTCCTTCAGTTGAACCCCACAAATATGCTTTACATTCTCTGGAATTCCTTCCCTAAGCCTCGTCGCTTTTGAGACATTTCTTAAAATCTCTCTCTTAGACCAAACTTTTGGTCACCTGTCTTAATATCTCCTTATATGGTAGGGTGTCAAACTTTTTGATAAAGCTCCTGTGAAGTGCCTTGGGACGTCTAACTGTTAATGGCACTATATAAATGCAAGTTACCATGGTTTAGTTAGCTAATCTCAGCCAGGATGGCAGATGGCATTCCAATTGGGTCTCATCATCTTGCTGTACAGAGCTCCAATGCCTGATCTTTATCTAGTGACTCCTGCTGGAAAGACTAAGGCAGGGCTGAACTTTGCTGTGACAGCCTGCTGTATAGCCAATATCCAGGACTGTCAAAAGGAACAGTCAATTGGGCTAGGAAATGTGAAGCTGCTGGTTTCTTGTGGAAGTCTACTGCAGCAAGAGGCTGCATCTTCAGATGATTTTAAAAAGTTCCTACAAAAACATACAAATACATTTGAACTGTGGTGGTGGTGGGGACAGTAGTGGAGCAATGGTATGTGTGCATCAAATAGTTTATTTGCATTGTCATCTTAATAATGAAGTTTGCAATGTTCTTGAGGAAACTGAATTTCAAGAGCTAGGCTTTTCTCTGCCTCTCATGTTGTATAAGTAATGAAACCAGCCAGCATGAGACCAGAAAAATCTCCTTTTCCACTGACATGTTAACTCTTCCCCTCTCTCCCTTTCCCAATTTCTGTAAAACTTCAGCCAGCAAACAAGTAGTGTTGAAGTATTTACAAAGCATTGAATTATTGCTTCATCAAATGACATCTACTCCATTTTACACAGCAGGGTAATTACTGAATACCGAGATAGCATGTAAATAGAACCCACTTAATCAGCAACAGAATCATCCCCCTAACTTTCTTGTGAATGAGCAGGCTCTTCTTAAGGTACAGGCATGGGCAACCAAAGGGAGTAGTAACCCCTGCATATGCATGTCTCAATAATGAGTTTTGGAAGACAGTTTGGGAATCGCTGCCAAACCTAATTCTATGCTTACCTAATGTCCAGACATGTACTTCCAGCACGACTCACTGTAAGTAGGCATCAGGAGTAAGAAACCTGGATCATTTTTTTTCTCTCTCCCTGTGAGGCCAACTGTGGAATCTTGAATACTCCCTGGCTCGGAAGCTAACTCAGCACAGGCCAGCAAATAAATAGCGCTAAGGTCGCTCAAGCGATTTTGTTAAATATTTTGTTATACCTGGTGTCAAAATGTTTATGTAAAATCCCCTCTTCCTATGAAAGCACATGCCAGACTTTTCTACCAAAGGAGTAGCATTAAACCACCATACCTTGACCATCTTCACACTGCTGCCCAGTAAGACCATTTGCTAACAACAGGGGAATAATTATAAAGCAAGAAGTCTAACTTTAGAACAAATACATAAACTTTGTAGAATTCATTCTATAATTTATAATAATATAACAGAACTTTATTTAGAAGAAATGAGGAAAAAATTGTATTAGTATAGCCCTTTTCATCGCCTCAGGATGCAAAAGCACCTTACAGCCAATTAATCCCATCTTTCTGACTTGGTGAGAGCATTACCACTGATCTGCGGCTGTTGCAATGTTATTTAGTGCTTTTTCCTCAGGGTATCTCAAAGCACTTTATAGCCAATGTAACATATTACATTTAAAGTGGTCACTTTATATAGCCAAATGTGACAATGAATGTATATATTACCACTCAACAAGATCCCACAGTAAAAGGACAAATGATTAGTTGCTCTGTTTCAGTGAGGTAGATTGACCACGACACCTTTTCAAAGAGTGCTACGGCATCTTTTAAGTCCATCTGAGCAGACAAACAGAACCTCAATATAATATTTCATCTAAAAGGTGCCACCAATGACAGTGCAACACTGTCTGGGTACTGCAGTACAATGGAGGCACCTACTCTTGTGCTGCCCTTTAAGAAGTTACATGAACTTTCAATGATCCTGCCATATTACAATGACAGATCTGAAACTAGGTCATTTAATTTTGCATTGGTTAGCTTGACACTACTGTTTATTCAAAAATATTTCACCTGGTTGAGATAATCTGCCAGCAGTCCCCTAGCCAAACAAGCAGTCTACACAGCACTGGCAGGCTATTTGATGTGGGAGGCAGAGATCATGTGATCCTGTTTTGTCCAACTGATCTTTTCATTCTTCCCTAACATAGGTACAATGTACCTAATTGCACAACTTTAAATTTTGCCTTGACAGATCAGCTATTCCAACACAGACTAGGTGGACATTAAAATTCTATGGCATTAGTTGATGATTCTTCTGGTCATTTGGCCAAATATCTTTGCTCAGCTAAAATCAACAAAAAAAAACCATCGATAGCCAAAGTTGATACTATGCCCAAATGGCTTTCTTTTCCATGCTCATTGATCTCATCACTGCTCAAAAGACATTACTGATGCAGAATGCCCTGAATCCATCATTGCATTCAGAAAGATTGTAATCCAATGTGATGATTCTCGTATTTAAATATTCAACAACACCACCTTGTATCTGCATTACACCTATAAGTATAAAGCAAAATTGCACATTGAACCACGTAAGGCAACATATGGGAGATGGCCAAAAGCTTGATCAAAGAGGTAGGTTTTAAGGAACGCCTTAAAGCAAGAAAGGCAGGCAGAGTGGTTTAATTCAATATAAAAAGCTTTGCCTAATTAATTCTGTTACGGTCCTTGCTTACTGGCTTACTCAAATTGCGTTATTTAAGACCGACCATTAAGTGTCAACTAATCAGGCATAAATGAAATGTTTCACAACACCAAGTACTTTAATGCAGACATTATATTTTCATTCAGTAAAGATGCATCACGTCACCTTCACAAAATCACACACAAGAACAAAGATTAAAAGGCATTTTAATAGGTTTCTACCTAATAATGACACCGCAATCAATTATTAATACCACTCAAAGGGCAGCATTTATCATTGATGATTTCTTAGATTCTTTAATGAAGGGTCCTGACTTTCTTTGTCTGGCTGCAAAATATGGTCATTCAAACTCGATTCTAAAGGTACCATTTGGAAGAAGAGAGTCAATTCTTTTACCCTTCCAGTTTCTATTGTCCTCATTCCTCAGCTCCTAAATCACAGGTTATTTTTCCATGGAGAGCATCACAACCAGGCTCATTCTGGTCTCCATACACTCCTTCCCCAGCAAGGGAGGTCACTGGATGTCAGAAAATGTAGCCAATTCTAAGTAACTCTAGCTCAAGAAGTTAAGGTCAATTATAATGACCACAGCTGCAATCAGCCAAGTTAGCACAGATTAGAACGAGTATCTGGAACCTTGACGAATGGTACAACTCAATCCCAGGTCACACAGTACATAAGCGTCACGGATCAGTTGGATAGCAATTTATTGCAAGCTTTTCAATGTTATCATTTCCTCTTCTCACAAATATTTTAATTTTTAAAATCGTGCTCCTTGCTCTTGGAATTTCTCTGCGAACGGGAGCATCTGTTGCCAATTCTGATCTGAACTCTTGTTCCCCTTGTCTTATCATGTGAACATGAACTTTTTGGATGCTGTAGGTAGAAAATACCTAGATGTTATAACACAGAATGGGGCCACTCTGCCCAACTAGATTGTGTTGGTGTTTACCCTTCCCATTTACACACACTGTTCTGTACCCCTTCAACCTTTTCCCTATATTACAACAATGACTACACTTCAAAATGTACTTAATTCGCTGTAAAAACTTTTAGACGTCAGATGGTCGTGGAAAGCACTATATAAATGCAAGTCTTTCTTTCATCCGTCTATTCACACTAATCTTAAAAACTGACATAGTTAGCTTCTTAGAGCAGCATGTTCTGAAACCAACCAGAGAGCAGCTTATATTAGACTTGGTATTGTCTAATGTGACAGGATTAATTAATGGCCTCAGAGTAAAGGCACCCCTAGGTAGCAGCAACCACCATTCGTCAAGGTTCCAGATACTCGTTCTAATCTGTGCTAACTTGGCTGATTGAATTTTACATCCAGTTTCAAAGGGAGAAGAGCAGGTCTAAGACTAGTATCTTAAACGTAAATAAGGGCTATGTGGGGATGAAAGCTGAACTAGCTGAAGTGAACTGGGAAACTAGGCTAGAGGATAGATTAATAGAGAAGCACTGGCAGACATTTAAGGGGATATTTCAGAGTATTCAGAATAAGTACATTCCTACTATAAAGAAAAATTCTAAGGGGAGAGCCCACCATCCGTGGTTAACTAAAGATGTTAAGGAAAGCATCAAACTTAAGGAAAAAGCATACAATTCCAGAAAGATGAGTGGCAGGGTTGGTGATTGTACAGAATATAGAGAGAGCGGCAGGGAATGTCTAAAAGGTTAATCAGGAGAAAGAAATTAGAGTATGTGAGGAAGCTAGATAGAAATGTAAAAACGGATAGCAAGAGTTTCGACAGGCATTTTAAAAGGAAAAGAGTAAGTAAAGTGAGTGCTGGTCCTCTAGAGAGTGACAGTGGGGAGTTAATAGTAAATAAGGAAATGGCAGAAAAAATGAACAAATATTTTGCTTCTGTGTTCACATTCGAGGATATGAAAACATTCCAGTAATAGCTGCAAATCAGGTGGTGAACAGGAGAAAGGAACTTGGTAAACTGAAATCACTAGGGAAATGGTACTGAACAAAATAATGGGCTGCAGGCTGACAAGTCTCCGGGTCCCAATGGACTACATCCTAGGGTCTTAAATGAGGTGGCTAATGAGGTTGTCGATGCACTGGTGTTAATTTTCCAAAATGAGCTAGATTCTGGAAAGGTTCCATCAGATTGGAAAGTAGCAAATATAACTCCTCTATTCAAGGCAGGAGGGAGGCAGCAAACAGGAAACTATAGGCCAGTTAACTTGACGTCTGTCATGGGGAAGTTGTTACAATCAATCATTAAGGAGATTATAGCTGGGCACTTAGAAGAGCTCAAGGCAATAGGGAAGAGTCAGCATGGTTTTGTGAAAGGGAAGTAATGTTTAACCAATTTATTGGAGTTTTTGAAGGAATAACATGCACAGTGGATAAAGGGGGGCCTGTAGACATACTGTACTTGGATTTCCAGAAGGTATTTGATAAGGTGCCACATCAAGGATTATTACGGAAAATAAAAGCGCATGGTGTAAGGGGTAACATATTAGCATGGGTAGAAGATTGGCTGGCTGGCAGAAAGCAGAGAGTATGCATAAATGTGTCTTTTTCTGATTGGCAGAATGTGACAAGTAGAGTCCCACAGGGGTCTGTACTGGGGCTTCAACTTTTTACGATTTACATCAGTGACTTAGATGAGGGAAGTGAAGACATGGTAGCTAAATTTGCAGATGACACAAAGATAGGTAGGAAATATGTTGTGAAGAGGACATGAGGAGATTGCAGATGGGTATAAATAGGTTGAGTGAGTTGGCAAAGTTTTGGCAAATGGAGTTTAATGTGGGAAAATGCGAAATTGTTCACTTTGGTAGGAAGAACAAAAAAAAGTATTATTTAAATGGAGAATGGCTGCAGAATTCTGAGGTGCAGAGGGATCTAGGTGTTCCAGTACATGAGTCACAAAAAGTTAGTATGCAGGTGCAACAAGTAATTAAGACTAATGGAATGCTATCCTTTATTACGAAAGGGTTGAACATAAAAGTAAGGATATTATGTTTCAGTTATATAGGACATTGGTGAAACCACACCTCGAATACTGTGTGCAGTTTTGGTCTCCTTATTTAAGGAAGGTGTAAATGTATTGGAGGCAGGTCAAAGGAGGTTTATTAGATTGATACCTGGAATGAGTCGGTTGTCTTATGAGAAAAGGTTGGACAGACTGGGCTTGTTTCCACTGGAGTTTAGAGGAGCGAGGGGTGATTTGATTGAAGTATACAAGATCCTGAACGGCCTTGATGTTTCCTCTTGTGGATGAGTCCAGAACTAGGGGACACTGTTTTAAAATTAGGATTCGCCCTTTTAGGATAGAGATGAGGAGAAACTTTTTCTCTCAGGGGGTTGTGGGACATTGGAATTCTCTGCCTCAGAGGGTGGTGGAGGCGGGGTCATTAAATATTTTTAAGGCAGAAGTAGATAGATTCTTGTTAGGCAAGGGAATCAAAGGTTCTCGGGGTTAGATGAAACATGGAAATCGAAACACAAGATCGAGGGGCCAAATGGTCTACTCCTATTCCTATTTCTTATGTTCTTTCTGCCTTAGAGACAAAACCCTGGAAGTTAGTGCCAAAAGCTCAAACTCTCTGCGAGGAAGTTTCTTCTTTCTGGGTCTCTTACATTAAACTTGTATATATTGTCCGTCATTCTAGACCCTTCTATTTATCCAGTCCCATTTTTTCATAATTTTAAACGTTTCTATTATATTGTTAAAACAATTATTAGACGTGTTTCTGAAATGTGACAAATAGATAAGTTTGTATATTTAGGGCAAATGATAACACAAGATGGCAGATGTGATGTAGAAGTTAAAAGGATAGAGATAGCCAAAAGTAATTTTGTGACAATGAAGGATATGTTAACAGCAAGAAAACTCAAGCTTGTAACAAGGAAAAAAACTCATATGAAGCTACATTCTTTACTGAAATGCCTCAGAAACCTGGAAAATAAGTAAAGATTTGTAGACAAAAAAGACCATTGAAATGTGGAAGCTAAAATATACGCTATAAGTTCCATTTGCAGATCATAAGACAAATGAAGAGGAACCTGAAATAGCAAGAACAAAAAGAACTCTAAAAAGTGACATCCAGGAAATAAAATGTCAGTATTTTGGCCGTTTGATCAGATCTAGAGGGTGAAGTGGAGGGCAACAGAAAGTGGGGTTGATTTGGGCGCAGCTGGACAATGGATGTCATAAATTGGTTGCAGATGGGTGACAGTGGATGTGTGAGGATGACATAAGATGAACGGGGCACACCATGACAACAGATCTCCTGGCAGGAGTAGCTACAAGCAACAGCAGAAGTATAATCTGCTACCTAGCAATGGATGTCCTATGAAAGATGAGAAACATGGAAAAATATCTAGCAAAACTTTACTAGAACAATATTAGCTATGAGAGGTTATAGCGAAGAAAGCAAAATTGGAGTTTCCTTCCCCAAGCAGATAGCTTGAAGGAGGAGGGATCTAATAAAGGTTTTCAAAATTATAAAGACTTTGTAAAGGTAAATGGGGAAGGTTATTTTACTGATTGCATCATCATTAGAAGAAGAGGGATAAGTGAGAAGAAATTTTTCACCCCAGGGGTTATTAGAACATGGCATACTTTATCACAAGTACCTCCCAGGCATAAAATGTATCATTTAAAAGTGAGTTGCATAAGTATTTGAAAAGGGGGAATATAAAAGGTGTGAAGACTGGGCAAAATAAATTGAATCAGAGCATACAAGTCTACAAGGATAGTCAGCACCAGCACTGACATGATGAGCCTTCTTCTGAGCAGTAATTTTTAGGATTCTATGGTGAAGGTGAAGGATTCACATTCCAGGACGCAAGTTGAAAATTAGGAAGCTTTTAAAATTTAACTCTTGAGAATAGGCATTTCTTTGCCATCCTTAGTTGCCTTGAAATAGTGGTTTGATACAATTGAGCACCTTGCTAGGTCACTTCACAGGGCAGTTGAGTGTCAACTACACAAGGAGGGGCAGTTTCCTTCCCTGAAGGATACCAGCGAACCAGATGGGCTCTGAAGTTGAGAAATAAATTACCAGGAGAAGGCCACTGAAAAGGTGACTATAAATGGATCCAAAACACAAATAAAAGTGCCTCTGGAGGGAGCAGGAAGAGATTCAGGATTAGTGGGTGCATGGGGTTACTGTGTAAAAGGATCAAATGTATTTTCCTGGTTCCTGTAATCCTTACATATGTTGTGGCCCCACCTTCAGTACAAACATTGATATTCTCCAGGGTTCTCCCTTTGTACAAATATAGATGCTTTCTTGGAGGCCCCTCCAGTTGTACTAACGTTGCTCTCCCAGAAACTCCCTCCCTCTGTACAAATACTGAAGTTCTCCTGGAGACACCTCTCCCACTATATAAGTGTTGAGTCTTTCCCAAAGACCTCCTCATTCTAAACAAATATTGATGGTCTCCCAGAAGCCCCCTCCCTAAACACAACCCAAGGTTTTCAAAGTATAGTACGCTGAGCCCAGGGATCCATGAAAGTTGCCAGGTTTAGAAGATCAGATTTCTAACCATCTGACAGCGGCCAGAAAAAGCACCACAAGCTTCAAGAGCTCCAAGGTCTTTCTGCATTTGGCCAATTAGTTGTTTATTACTGTTGCATAGTAGTAAAACATTTTCTGCAATAATGGAGCTGATTTCCTTCTAGTAGCTCAGATGTTCTGCAGGAACTCACCAAGCCTCCTTAGACAGCACCTTCCAAACCCACAACCACTACCATCTACAAAGACAAGGGCAGCAGACACATGTGAATGCCACCACCTGGAAGTTCCCCTCCAAGCCACTCACCACCCTGACTTGGAAATATAACGCTGTTCCTTCACTGTCGCTGGGTCAAAATCCTGGAACTCCCTTGCTAACAGCACTGCGGGTATACCTACACAATATGGACTGCAGCGGTTCAAGAAGGCAGCTCACCACCACCTTCTCAAGGGCAATTAAGAGATGGGCAACAAATGCTGGCCTAGCCAGTGACGCCCACAACCTATGACTGAATAAAAAAAGTCTTTCAGAAGAAAAATTCCAATATTTGCCAGTATTTGCAGAGTGGAAGAGCTGTTTGATGAGCATCAATATTTAGTGAAGGGGTGAGGGCCCCAGAAGGCATCAATATATGTATAGAGGGAGAGGAATCTTCAGGACAGCATCATTAGTTACATGGAAGCATAAGGTCTCTGGGGAAGGTTCAATATTTGTATAAAAGGAGGAGGTCCTGAGAAGAATCTCAATATTTATACAGACCGAGAGGGGTTCTCCAAGACAGCATCAATATTTGTATAGAGGGAGTTTGTGGGGAAGCAACATTTGTGCAGAGAGCAGAGGTCTCCGGGAGAACATCTATATTTGTTCAGATGGTGGAGGTCTCCAAGTGTGTCAATGTTTGTAGAGAAAGAGATTTCCAGGATAGCATTAATATTTGCGAAGGAAATGGATCTCCAGGACGGCATCAATATTTGCAGGAAGAGGGGTCTCTGGGAGAGTGTCAACTATTTGCAGAGGATTCTCACACAAAGAAATTGTTAAAGTACTGCACTATTCGACGGATCAAACCACTTAATGGCACCAACATGTTTTTGCAATGGCAGTATTTTCTGCAATGGATCCCTGTGAAATGCTTGGAAATAGAGTTACCTGATTTTTTCAACCACTGCATTATCTCAATGAAACAAAGCCTTCCCATACTTCTGCAAAACAAAAAACATGACTGCACTCTAATGGTTAAAACCTGACTCCACAGTCAGTCTGCAGTATTGTTCAGTTTGAACTGCATGCGTAACTGGGTTGGATAGCACTGGTCCTTTTTCACTGACCACAAGATTATTGCACACAGTTAGGTAACATTTCACATACTGATGATCAATACAGCAAAAGGGTATTCCAGCTCTAATTAGGGGTCGGACATTCATCAAACAAAGCCTGTTCAAATGGATTAAAAATCGGTTAGGAATTTGACAGTCACGTAGCCTCGAGCTCATATAGAATTAGGGAGAACTGTCCCTGACTTATGAAATAAACCATGGTAATATATACAGGAGAGACGTGGAATACTAAATACCTACAACTATTCATATGCCAGCTCAATCTGCTTAGCCTCCCAGAAACACTTTAGTCAAAAGTGGAAGCTTCATTCTTGAGAAATTAAGGGGCAGTACCCCTCAATAAGATGAATGTGGATTATTTAATTTACCAACTACTTCTTCCTCCTCTGTAGATCCCTGTTGCTTCTATCAATACCTCACACAAGTGGCCATTCTTCACAGGAGGCAAAGGACTATAAGCAGACTATTTGATTGTCAAAATCAAATCATGTCAAAATCCAATGCTACGTTCATCTGTCCTCCTCTATCAAGCAGGGAACACTGAATAGAGGTCAAGAATCCTGTTTATTTCTTTTCTTCATCCCTAGCCAAGAAGTACTGAGCTATTTCTCGCACTCCCAACTGCTGCCCAGACTGATAACTGGCTAACTCAACATAGCAAGGGAAGGTGGTGACATAATGCACTGGGGACCTGGGTTCAAAACCCATCTGGTTCACTAATGTCCTTTCTGACGTACATGTGACTCCAGATCCATAGCAATGTGGCTGACTCTTAATTAGGGATAGGCAATAAATGCTGGTCTAGGCAGCGAAGCTCACATTTCATGAACAAATATAAAAAAAGTTGGGACCTTCTAGTCTGTATGGTTCAGACCCCACCACTCGTTGTGTTGCTGCCGTAAATAATTGGATTGTGGTCACGTTACAATTGTGGTCACTTTACAATTATAGGTCCTCAAACCTTGGTTGTCATCTGAGATATCACCTCAGAGAATGGAAAAAAGTTACTTACATATGTATGGAATGGAGCTACCACTGGGACTCAAGGACATTGTACTGCAGCTCATTCAAAATGGTAAATGGAAGCACTTTGAGCCGAGGCACGTCATTAATTTACTGTACAAAATTATGAAGTGGAACTTACCAAACATGACAGATTACCATGGACATTCTTACAATGCATAAGCTTAAGATTTCTGCAACTCTGCTCTCTGATGTTCTGACATATTCTGGAATTTCGTTCTACAGATGCCTGTTGTCCTACAGCACCCCATCCAAGAAACCACTTTTTCACCACACAAGTGAATGTTAGGAGTCTCTGCGATACAGGGCATTAGCCAAAATTGATCTTTTTCAGATGCACGTAGGCTGACACAGATACCAGCAGGAGTCACTGGAACACAAATCTTAATCAAGGATGATGAAGCCAATTTGTATCCCAGCTAGGATCAGCTAAAGAAAACATTTTCCCTGCTCAAATTATTATTTTGCAAACATTTAGAATCCTTATATATAATTCTACTATATCACCCAACACGATCTACAGCCCAAGTTTCTTAGCCCCCCCTCTGCCTCACCTTGTGCATATTCCAGCTCGCAGCTGGTGGCCATGATAGGGCCACATGGTGAAGCGGAGTTTGGCTCTTTGCCCTTCTGACCTGCAGTCTGACTTAGGTCTGCACACTTCCCTCCTCCTGTCTTCGAGCTCTCAACGGTGCTGCAGGGATTGTCGGGCTCCGAAGGCTTCTGTTGCATTGAAGAGGAGTTGGCATCACTTTTCTTACACCCAGCTTCTTGCTGAAAACTAGACTGTGCCAGTCCCTGGGGCTTCACTGCTGCCTGCTCAGGCTTGAAATGTGTCAATTCAATTCTTTGAGGTATTCCACTGCTGTTGCAGCTGGTCCCAATGAAAGCGGAATTTAGCAACATGGGCTCATGTGGCTTTTCTTGCAGCTGGGAAAATGGAGATGTCTGTACATTATTGACCTCAATTGTTTCTTTTCCCAATGAAAGGATTAGACCAGAGCCCCCTGAGAAGCTGTTCTTCTGAAGGTCAGTGCAATCACCGGTTTGCTCATTTTTGCCATGAAACATTTCTTCTGGGATCTTATTGCTGCTGAACTCAGCAATTTTTTCCAGCTTGCCATGGCTAAAGGCAGCATTCACACCATTTTTCATGTCTGTAGTGATATCGGTTGCATTGCTGCTCTCTTTCTCGTGTCCTTTGTTAGTGAGCTGGTCAAACTGCATTTCCGTGGCAGTTTGATCAGTGTCGAGGCTGTAAGCCGGGACTTGCTCCTCTACCACGGTCATCGATCGTTTCATCTGCATCAGTGGGCATTTTCTGCTACCAGCAGTTGTGGCTTGGTTGTTGGAGCTGTTTGTTGACTGGCTCAATGAATCACTCAGCGAGGGCTCTGGATATTTTTCAGCGATGCCGAAGCTTGTTGGAACAGACAAGTGAGAGCATTCTGACATGGCACGCCGCATCACCTTCCTTTGGTGGGCAGCCCTGGTGGGAACACCATCAGTAACCAAATCAACATTCACATCTTCAGTGTGTGCCAGGATCTCACTTAAAGGACCGACATCAGAAAGATCCTGCTCATAATCCATCATAGTCGGAGTTTCAGATTTCTGTATAGTCAGGGTATATGGGGGGATACGGTTTGAACGGAGATCTGTTTCACACAAAGTGGTCTTGTCCTTGTCCTTAAACCCTGCCACTTGCTTGCAGCCCAAGTCCATTTTATTATCTGGCATAAAATTAGGGTTCCATACGCTAATCTCGTCTTTCTTTATATTCTGGGCAGGATTACCAAGTGCAGCAGATGGATTTGGCAATTTGGGATTAGTGGAACAATTTATCAGCTCCCCATTCTTGTCGGTTCTCTTCTCCGTCACATTCTTTGCCAGCTCGTCCTTAACTGTCCCATAATCCCCAGCACTCATCTGCTTACCCACAGCAGCCTGACTCCATTCATCTGTGACTGGATTCATTTCCCCTATGTTTTGGCCAGAGACGCAGAGATCAGCAGGGGAAGTGGACCAGCTCCTGAACAATTCGTCAGACTGTGCCTCACCGGCTGTGTTCTTCTGTTCTTTTCCCCCGTCTGCCGTTCCAAAGAAACCCAGTTTGTCCTCATCAGTGAGAGCAATGTGCTTAATCAGACCGTCTTTAGCTAGAGGCGATGCTGCTGAGCTCAACTCAACTTTCAGCTCATTATTGCGCTGTTCCCCTGTTCTCTGCCATTCCCATTCAGAATGGCTCCATTCCTTTTGAGGTTGCATGCACAGACCTTTCTCAGAGAAACAATCGACAGACTTAGCTTTGCAAATATCATTGTAGTCGGTGCGAGGAGCAGACGGCTGGTTACTGATAGACATCTCAGCAGGCTCCCTTTCTTTCTCTTCACACAGCACAAGCAGTGTAGCCTGTATGATTGCCTGACTGGTTAAGTCCGAGAAACTGTGACATCACAGCACTCCACCCCACCCCCCCCCCCCCCCCCCCCCCCCCCCCCCCCCCAACCCCCACCCCACTGTATTCCTACGACATAAACTATTTTTTTGGCTTCAATGTACTGTATTCCTCCGCCGTATTTTACTGTATCTCCCTTTCCCCACCTCCTCTTTGAACCCCCCCCCCCCCCCAAAAAATCAGTGTCCCTGTTTTCAACCTCTGGAAACCCCATTACCCTAAATGATTCCAAAAACTTGTTACGGTAGGGCACAGATTTCCACATTTAAACTGCTATTGTGTACAGCAAATTGGATACAGGCAGAAATCATTAATTTCATGCTCTCCAACTCCGCATCAGGCTCATTTATTGTCAAGAAGATGGCTAGCAATGTGACACAGCCTGCTGGCCTGCAATTAACCCTCTGAATGCTGAACCTCAATACACCACCATTTCATTTAACCATTGCAAAACATCAAACACTGGGCATTGTGTGGCAGTATCCTATTATTTAACAATACACTAACACCTTCAGCTGGAATGCTCCTTATGTGACCCTCTCATGACATGCATTTTTTATGCTTTCCTCACTGCTATAACGCTCTCTTCTCTCCACCTCCCCCACTTCAGCATTTCTTTGTATGGTGCCTAGATACAGAGGGCCAGTTATCTACATGTAATTTAAAACAGAGGTGATTACTACCAATACTTATTAAAAGCTAAAGAATTACATAGATAAATATTTTAACGAGAGTCAGTAAACAGTCTTGCATGGAGTGTTTATCTTAATGTATACCGAATTGGCATCTGTCTCCTACACACTGTGTTAATGCTATACAATAATCTGGTCAAGCTGGATACATTGAAATAGTTCTGGCCGCTGTGATACAAGGGTGGCATCCAAGGTTTACAGGCAGCAAACGGGAGTAATGAGATCCTGAGAAGAGTGATTGTTAATATAGGACTAGATATGCTAGGGTTCTTCAGTTTCAGCTCTCCGAGGGGACCTTGTGGAAGTACATAACATAAAGCAGGAAAAATCTTTTTATTCAGCTAATGGTTAGGATCCTGAGAGTGTGGTGGAGGCAGACCCAGTCATGGCTTTTAAAAGGGAATTGGATAAGCAGCTAAAGACAAAAAAGTGCAGGGCTACAGGAAAGAGTGGGGGAATGGGACTGGCTTAGTCGCTCTTGCAGAGAGCAAGCATGGACACAAAAGCCCAAATGGCCTCCATCTGTGATTTCTATGATAGAGGTTGCAAACCTGAAACAATATTTACAGACATGGTAGGGCAATAGGACAAGAGGTCACAGGTTCAGGGTCAATAGGAAAGAATGAAGTTGCACTTTTGATAACTTCAGAATGACTCAAAGCACTTAACAGCTAATGAAGTAATTTTAAAGTGTAGTTACTGTTGCAGTGTAGGAAACACAGCAGCCAATTTGCATGCAGGAAGCTCCCACAAACAGTAATGAAATAATGCCCAGAGAGGTGTGGGCCTTAAGGACGGTGAGACCTTGGAATGGTACAGCTCACGGGCGGAAGTGCTGGAGCAGGAGTTAAGAGAGGAAGAGAAATTGAAAGCAAAGGGAGATGACACTGAAACAGAAAGGTGTCCATGCCGCAAGATGAGGTGGCCTATTTCGATCCCTGCCCTTCACCCCACCCCACCTTCAGTAGGGCTATCTGTACCTTGCTTGTCCTGCTTTCTACCTTTAATTAACACATTCCTTAGATAATATCACCATCTTCAACACCTCTTTGTCCTTTTGTCTATGACATCTTTTGGCTATCTCCACCTATCACTGGCCCTCTATCCAGCTCTACTTGTCCCATCCCCCCCTTAAACCAGCTTATATTTCACCTCTTTTCTATTTTTACTTAGTTCTGTTGAAGAGTCATACAGACTCAAAACGTTAACAGTGTTTCGCTCCGCAGATGCTGCCAGACCTGCTGAGTTTTTCCAGGTATTTTTATTTTTGTTCTGTGAGATTCACTAGTTGGTGCTGTACCTTCTTAGAACTGGAGACTCTGAACTTTAAAATGGTAAGACAAAGAAGAACTATTTATCTCCTCAGGTTCTCCTCTGGGCCTTTTGGGAAACCAATTCTAAAAATGGAGAGTTGCAAAGGCAGAGATAGGGAGATGGGGTATTTGGCAAAAAGGGTGTAGTGACAGAAGGGGAAAGCAGAATCAGGATAGAGAGGGAACAGGGGTCTGACCGAGAGGGGGGCAAAGGCAAAAGGGAAGAGGAGAGGTAGCGGAAAAAGGAGAGAGACAGGGAGTGGAGAGGAAAAAGCAAAAAACAGTAGAAAAGAAAAGCTGAAAAAGAACAAACAGGTGAGAGCAAGAAAGGATAAAAATGAGAATGAGAAATTAAAAGGATGATCACATGAATATTTTAAACCAAACTTCATAACTCACTAAAACTGGGACACTGGAGACATCTTAGCACAATTCAACCAAAAACCGCTAACAGAAAGAATGCACCAATCTGACAGGTTAAAAAGTAGCAGGGAATCCATAGAGAATTAAAGCATTTCACCATTCCAATACTTTCCTACTTTTTTTTTTGGAAACAGTGACCCAAATACATAAAATGAAAGGGATTTGACATCAGTCCAAATTCCCTGTCCA
The DNA here is from genome assembly GCF_017639515.1 of Carcharodon carcharias. NCBI lineage: Eukaryota > Metazoa > Chordata > Chondrichthyes > Lamniformes > Lamnidae > Carcharodon > Carcharodon carcharias. Next base: position 144,413,475 of record NC_054472.1, read on the forward strand.
TTTAGATCTGTGCCTTTCTTTCTCACAATGTGCTGTTTTAATCAATCCAAGTAGATTTCCTTTACTGCTACTGCTATTGCACTAAAACAGCCCTAACCAAAGTCACAAATAACATCCTCTGTGACTGTGATGCATTATCCCTCGTTGTCCTCTCAGCAGCCTTTGACATGGTCAGCCATAACATCCTCTTCCATCATCTCTCCTCTGCTTCCAGCTCTCTCTCACTTGGCTCCACTCTCATCTACTTGATTGTAGCTGGTGCATCTACAGCAATGGGTTCCCTTCCCACCTCTGCAACGTTACTTTTAAGAGTTCATCAGGCTCCTTCTCCTTCCTCATATATATGCTACTTTTTGGCAACATCGTCTGCAGATTTGAGTCAGCTTCTAAATGCAAGTTTATGACACCAGTTTGAGGGGAAATACATTAATTAATTCTGAACTTGCAGGTTCCTCTTCCCCAGTTGCCTAGAGATTTCTTTCAGCAGATTCAAAAATCTCAATATATAGTTAACAGGCCAAAAGGTTTGATTATAAATCTGTACATTTTATGTTTTCTAAGTGACCCATGGCTGCATCACACACATTAACATGCTGAACAAACTATTAAAATGGTTTGGAAATAAATGGACAAAGGGTTTTAAAAGGGAAAAAAGCTTTATTATTAAAATCCTGCTTGAATTTCCCACACACAATGAACATCCATTATTGCATTATATTAGAGAACGTTTGGAAATATACATTATAAGTTGACTGATTTGTCTATTTTTAGTGGTATTGTCAACAGAGCTCTGGTTCTTGATTACAGTCTGATCAATGAACCACAGAAGAGGCATTTAAGGTCTAAAGACAGTGCACAGAACAGCCATGAGACTAATTTAAAAAAAGGCTTGCATTTATATAGAGCCTGCAGGAAGTCCTAAAGTACTTTGCAGTTAATTAAGTTCTTCCTTTTAAGTACAGTCACTTTGGTAATGTAAGAAATGTGGCAGCAAAGTCAATGTGATGATTGCGTGAATGTGGGTTCATACTACCCACATGTCCCAATGTCTTGGGCTGTTTGTGGGATCTGTACATGATGGTTAAAACAGATTACTGTTCTGCTAATCAGGAGTTCTTTGTAAAAAGATGAGCAACTGAAGGAATGGTCACTGTTTATAGTAAGAAAACAATAAAGCTTGGGTGGTTCACAATCATGGTAACTGAATCATTGGGAGAAATTGATAAATGACTGTAGCTTCTTAGCTGCATGTTATCTGAAGTCTGCTTGTTGACTTGTTTAATGTATTGTAATTTAGTCTTAGCATGCATGGAATGTGTAGATCAAGATAAAAGTAGTATAACATTTTAGAGCAAACCACCATTTGTTGCAGTCAGGATGGAATGGCAAAGCTTGGACCATGAACTCTTATAGTGAATTGTGATCTCAATGATAAAGAATCCTATAAATGGAATTGTGTTGTATGATTTGATTGAGCACTCATGTTGAATAGCTTAAGACAAAGATCTGATTTTGCAGCTGTAACAATTGGTGTCTACATTTCAAGTTTTTCTTTATCGTGTCCATGGACAGTCTATACATGGCCCAGCCAGAACTGGACACATTTTTGCGTCTTGTTGTTGAATTCGGCAAGATTTGCAACAGCGCAGGGTTCCTCTAGCAGGTGATGTTGCATAGTCTGTGGCTCAGTTCCACATTCACAAGTTACACTTAAAGTTACAAAAGGAAATAGAACATCAAAACAGTCCAACACCGTAACAGTGGCTACACTTCAAAATATTTAATTGGTTGTAAAGTGCTTTGAGACATTCAGTGGTTGTGAAAAGCGCTACATAAATCCAAGTCTTTCTCTGCGACAGCATCAGTTGATGTTCTGTTTAATCCATTATAATTAATGGCATGTACAGTTTAACTTTTCCTGTGGCTCTTTTAAGTTTGTTGATTGGTTGTCCTATGTATGTATACATTTCTATTGTTTTTGGAAATTGAGTCATGTTGTTTTATCCAGACACAGGCTTTGAATTGGTTGAAACTGGGTGTTCCTTGTGCTCGAGGCCAAGAAACATAACACAAATTTGGCAATTTGAGTTTATAGCCTATTACAGGGATCAATATTTCTAAGTTGCATTGAAGTATGAAGATTTTGTTATGGTTGCTGAGTGTGCTTATTTCAATTTAAGATTGTGAACAGAGAGTTGGAGAAAATTATGGATTAAATTATACATTTAAAAAGCTGGTCTGGACGTTTCAGAGCTCTCAAGCTATGGAACACTCCACTCTCTTTAACTCTATTTGCATTGGAATACTGAAGCTTTTATTTCACTGTGAAGGCAAATCTTTTGTTCAATTTTATTCAGTTCTTTTTTAAACAGTAATTTTAAAAGGAACCAGAAAAAGTGTTTTATCTTTTTTGTAAGCATATGTGAATGTTTCTGTGTCACTGGCTATGGATTCACCTTTTTCAAGATGCACTGTCTGGATAAAAACTTTGGTCTGAATTAAATTAGAATTACTGAAATTGATCAACGTCTTTAGTTGTGAAAACCTGGCTTTCATTGTGGTCACTGTGTAATTCTGGTTAGTGTAAATTATGAGAGAATCTCTACTTCCAGATAAGAAAGAGTCACATAATTAACTGGCAGTTTTGACCGATTCTAAGTTGATTGATTGTCCTATGTATGTATACACATGTATTGTTTTTGATTTGAGATGACAATTGTTGGGAAAGCATATCTTCAAAAACTATATGTTCTTTAAAAATTTGGAAGGACATTCGATTATTTAGACACTTGGGAGCTGATATGGATTTTTTTTAAAGGTCATAAGTTCACCTTGGACTGTGAGCAAGCATGTCTTTTCTAAAAAAATCACGACTTCATCCAAATGACCAGCATGGTCCTTGAGGAGAGCTATTTGCTTATTTCAACTGCAATTACTTTAATTAATGGAAAAAAAAACTGCTTTAAAGGCAAGGGCCCTGGTGATTTGTTGGGAATCTCCTGATGAGCCTTAGGTTTTCAACTTATGTGTTCTGAACTCAGTTGGGAATGAACTGAGAAGGGGAAATAATGCCCAACTTGCTCTCTCCTTGCCTTGCTTTAAATACAGTATCAGTATCCAGCTAGGAATCTTCATCTCAGTGGAACTCGTCTGTATTTGGAAACCCAAGAGGCCGAGATGAGAAGGATTGATCCAGTTGTGTTCTCCTCTTTGCTGAAGCTCCACTGGTGAGAACCTCCAGACATCTACTGGGACGAGTGATCTGCCCTCACACGAGGGTGCACCAGATCAACAGCATCAAAACCCTCCGAACCTTTTCATTTTTATAAAGTGTTCCCTTCAAAGTGTTCCCTTCAATTGCCCTTCCCTGCAGACGTGTTGTGTGCATGCTTACACATGCATTGGGGGATTTGAAAAGGGATAGATAGCTACATTTCCAGATTGCAAATTGTGTTATAACAAGTTCTTACAATTTTAGTAGTTCTTCTCTGACCCCTGGCTCCTACTGGCTGACTGCCACTTACAGAAAGACCAGAGGGTTGGCAGGGGAACGTGGGAGTTGAACATGAAACTGTTGACCCCAGAAAACATCAAGGAACTTGAAAGGGATTACAAAGGTTGGAGAACCATGAAACTCCTCTGAGTCGCTAGCACACTAGTGGGAAGCAATCAAGGAGAACATCAAAAGGTTTTTCATCCTCTAAAGTGTTCAGAAGGCTAGAAAGGAGCAGAGGGAAATGTCCTGACTCCAAAGAAGCATGCAGAATCTGCTCCGGCTGCAGTCGATAGGGGTTGATATCAAGGAGGATCTCCAAGAGGTAAAGAGGCATTAAGCTTCATCCTTTGCCTCTGCGGCCTCCAAGATCATCTTCCAGTCCAGAGTCTGTTCCGTGGAGCAGGATGCGACGTGCTCGCATTTCTGCTTCCAAAAGATGCACAGAGAGCACTGTTATCAGCAACCTAAAGGAAAAAGACAGCTCAGGAGTCATCACAGTCCGACATTTTGAGGATTAGCAAATCCTTTTATGCCAGATTGTATAACATTAGACCCACAGACAGCACAGCCTCCCAGTCCTTACTGTCCTCTATCATGGAGGTCTTAGATGACAGTACGTGGGAGAGTCTAGACAAAATGCTAACTCTGGATGAGCTGACAAAGGCCCTCGAGTCCTTCGAGAAGTGCAGAGCTCCCAGAAGCAATGGCTTACAGGCCGAGTTGTATATGGATCCTTGGGGCTGGATTGGCCCAGACCTGCTGGAGGAGTACCACAGTATGCTTCTGGCCAGCAGCATTTCAGAATCCATAAGGAAAGGTATCATTACTCTCATCTACAAGCGGAAGGGGGAGAAAGGAGGAAATTAGAAACTGACAATTCATTCAATGTGGACTATAAAGTTGTGTCCACGTTCATCGCTAATCAGGTCAAGACTACACATCTGTTTGCAGCTCAAGGAACTTCGGATCCGAGTTAAGGAGCTGGAGTCTGAGCTGCAGATATTACACCAAATCAGGGAGGGGGAAAGTTACCTGGACACTTTGCTCCAGCAGGCGGTCATTCCCCACAGATTAGGTAATTCAAATTGGGTCTGTGATCAGGGACAGGAGGGTGTGACTGCAGGTGAGGCAGGTATGGGGACCCAGGGAAGTTGCATTCGAGGAGCCCCAGTCTCTGCAATTGTCCAACAGTTACGAGGTTCTTGAAAGCTGTGTGGATGAGAGCAGGCACTGCAGGGACCATGGGCAAACTGACCATGGCACTGTGATACAGGGAGCCATTCAAGTGGGGGGTAGGAAATAGGAACGTAGTAGTGGTAGGGGACAGTATAATTAGGGGGATAGAGACTGTTCTCTGCAGTCGAGAGCATGAGACCCGAAGGCTGTGTTGCCTGCCCAGTGCCAGGGTTAAGGGCATCTTCTCAGGGCTGGAAAGGAACTTGGGAGTAGGAGGGGAAGGATCCAGTTGTCGTCATCCACGTTGGTACCAACGATGTTGATAGGACTAGATAGGAGGTTCTGCTGAAAGAATCTGAACAGTCAGGAGCTAAATTAAAAAGTAGAACCTCCAAGATAATAATCTCAGGATTACTATCTGAGCTATGGGCAAACTGGCATAGGGTAAATAAAGTCAAGGAGTTAAATGCGTGGCTCAAAGATTGGTGTGGGAGGAATAGGTTTCAGTTTATGGGACACTGGTGCCAGTACTGGGGTAGAACAGAGCTGTTCCGGTGGGATGGAGTTCAGTTGAACCATGCTGGGACCAGAGTCCTGATGAATTGAATAACTAGGGCTGTAGAGAGGGTTTTAAGCTAAATAAGTAGGGGGAGGGTCCTGGAGAGGGGATACATAGGTTTACAAAGCAAAAGGATATGGCAGCATTGCAGGGCAGCTATTTAGGCAATGATACCCAGAGTGTGAATGGAAGGGACAGAGTGTACAAACATTAAAAAAAAGCAGCAAATAGGGTCAAAGGAGGAGAAAATAGTAAAAAGGCAAAATTAATGGCTCTTAAATGCACATAGTGTTCGGAACAAAATAAATGAATTAACGGCACAAATAGAGGTTAATGGGTATGATCTTATGGCCATTAAGGAGACACGGTTATAAGGAGATCAAAACTGGGAATTAAATATTCAGGAGTATGTAACTTTTTGAAAGGACAGGCAGGAAGAAAAGGATGGTGGGGTAGCTTTGTTAGTATGAGATGGAATAAGTACGATAGCAAAAAATGATCTTGGATCGGAAGATGTGGAATCTATATGGGTGGAGGCAAGAAACAACAAGGAAAGGAAGACACTTGGAAGTAGTCTATAGGCCCCCTAACAGTAGCTATGCTGTAGGACAGAGAATAAATCAGGAGATAATGAGGGCATGTAAAAAAGGCAGTAAATTAATCATGGGTGACTTTAATCTTCATGTAGATTGGGAAAATCAAATTGGCAGAGGTCGTCACGAGCAATAATTCATAAGAGTGTATTCGGGACAGTTTACTAGAACAATATGTTGTGGATCCAAGCAGGGATCAGGCTATTTTGGATCTGGTAATGTGTAATGATGCAGGTTTAACAACTGATCTCAGAGTAAAAGATCTCTTAGGAAAAAATGACCATAACATGGTAAAATTTAGCATTCAGTTTGAGAGTGAGAAACTTAGGTTGGAAACAACTGTGCTAAACTTAAATAAGGGTAATTACAAAGGAGTGAGGGCAGAGTTAGCTGGAGTGGACTGGGAAAGGAATTTAGCAGAAAAGACAGTTGATGAACAACAGCAGACATTTGAGAAAATAGTTCATGACTCCCAACAAAGATATATACCAGTGAGGAAGGAGGACTGTAGGAAGGGGATAAACCAACCACGGTTAACCAAGGAAGTTAATGATAGTATCAAAGTGAAAGAAAAACATGCAATGTGGCAAAGGTTAGTGTTAAGCCAGAGGATTGGGAAAGTTTTAAAAACGAACACCAAGAAAATAAACTTTGAGGGTAAACTAGCAAGTAATATAAAAACGGACAGTAAGACCTTCTTTAAATATATAAAAAGCAAGAAAGAGGCCAAAGTTGATATCGGCTCCTTAGAGAACGAGGCTGGGGAAATAATAATGGGGAACCAGGAAATGGCAGAGGAGTTGAATAAATACTTTGAATCAGTCTTCACGGTAGAAGACACTAGTAGCATTCCAAAAATACTAAATAATCATGGGTAAAAGGTGGGGAAGAAATAAATACAATAACTATCACTAGAGAAAAGGTACTATGGAAAATAATGGGGCTAAAGGCCAGTAACTCTCCTGGACCTGATGGATTGCATCCTAGGATATTGAAAGGAAATGGCTACAGAGATAGTGGATGCACAGGTGGTAATCTTCCAAGAATCCTTAGATTCTGCAAAAGTCCCAGAGGATTGGAAAACTTGTCAATGTAACACCCTTATTCAAAAGGGGAGGGAGACAAAAAACAGGAACCATAGGCCAGTTAGCTTAACATCTGTCATTGGGAATATGTTAGAATCTATTATAAAGGATGTAATAGCAGAGCCTTTAGAAATGCATAATATAATCAAACAGAGTCAGCATGGTTTCATTTACTAGAATCACTATGCTATTGCATCCTCTACATGTCTTTGAGATAGGCAGTCAAGTGAGTCTTCCACTTTTGAAGTCAGGAAAAACTGCTGACTGTACAACTAGGATGGATATCTTCTCAAGTAATTCCAAAATATACAACAGCAACAGTCAAATAAAAAATACAGCATTTGGTATTTAAATGAATCAAAAAATAACAATAGGTCAACGAAGACAGGTACTGGAGGAACTAATATGTAAGTGAACACTGCAGTCATCAATTCTGGTCATCAAGATATGTGGAAATATTCAAGCCCTCCAAGAGGGCAGAACATTGATGGCAGAACATTGATGGCAGAATACCCTCCTTCAGTAATTAGTAGCATGGTCAATTGGTAGGCAAAAACTCTGATAACTCAAGGAGGACTTTGATGGCGTGATGGGGATTTGGGAGCATTCATAAGTTTTTATGGGTGGTAAGATTAGGGTTAATGGCCTCTCTCATCTCCACATTTGCAACTGTTAGCATAGATAAGATTAATTAGAACAAGGGAGCATAGGTTACAATGGATGAAAGAAAAATTCAAGACAGATGTCAGGAAGAACTCTGTCAAATGGAGTGTGATCAACACTTAGAATGGTCATCTGCATCCCTAGTGGAGGGGAAAATACCTTAGAGAAATTAATGGGGAGGAACTTAGTTTCAATCATGACTTTTCTACAATTGAGATCTTACAGCAATAGCAACCTACATAAGACCTACTAACGGAGATGGAGTACCAAGGTGCTTTACAAAGTGAAAAATCAAGGACAAAAGGCTAAGCTACAGTGGGAGAGAAGGCCTAAATCTTGAGCAAAAAATTATTTTAAGATGACTTTTTATCCTGGATGAATGACAAAAATGGGTCAAAAGATTCTCTTCCTCTGTAACTATTCTGAAATTTCTAATGTAGCAATGTAACAAACTCTGAATTGCATTTTTGTGTGGGCTGAAAAGGGAAAAGATAAATTCAATGAATTCACATGCATGCTATATCTACCTTATTCCCTCAAACAATAAGTTGCAGAGGCTGCCATATTTGGATACAAAGGATTGTTACTTTTTGCAGGCATACACCTAAAATCATTACTCATTCTCATTCAGTGCTTTTTAAAAAGAATCAAATGCAATTGTTTGAGTGCAGGACTGCACAGGTTGCTATGGTGATGGCATTCACTTGCCTTATTGTGACACACAGCCCTAGACTTTGAGAGAGATACAACTCCATAATTAAGTACAATGCCTTTACCAAAGCCAGTCACCATAGCCACTGTCCTACTAACAAAATCTTCTAAATATCAAATATCCACAAGTCTCGTTAATGTTTTTACAACTATATAGGAGAAAACAACTGAATTTGAATACAGAGAATTATTCAGGATCCAGATTATAAAATAGATAGATCATGTTGTTAAGTAAATGCTAGTAGTTAGCTGGTTTGACAGGCAACAAAGTATACATTTAAAAACACTCCATCCAGCTCTACGCAGTTAGTTTTTCCTCAGCCTCAAACATCCTGCTCTTGGCAAATTTTCAGTTTCCTCATCTATTTTGGTGAATTTTTGCTAGGTAAGGGAAGTCATGGCTAAAGAATGGAAGTTTCCTATTTCAGGTATCTATTATCAGAACTAAACATTCCTAGGAGGTGTAGACAACCTTTCCCCAATCCAGGGAAAGTACCCCTACTGCATCAGTGTGACACACCTCACATTTCCCCGAAATGTGAAATACCAGCAGTGCCAAATTAGGACCATAGCCACCATCTTTGAAATAGGACATCACCCATCACTCTGGATTATCTCAATTTGCTCTTAAAGATGGTACTAAACAAACTACTGAAACTTTTTTAGCTCGACTAACAGTCCAGTCAATAACCACTTCACCTTTTATACAAAGCATTGGATGCTCTAACATGCCCCACCATATAGATAACACATATTTTCCTCTGGTCAAAACTGTGGACCTCCTTCCTTGTGGGCATAAACTGGAGAAGGGGACATTTCTGTTCTCCTTCCCTCCCACTTTTCAAAACGAACATTCAACTTCTCTAGTGTTCTATCCAACATCCTGACTGAAGAAAAGACATTCAACAAGTTGAGTTCACTGGAGATTCACGACCATTGGTGTCATATTCATACTGTCTCAACAGTGGGCAGGGGGTGGATGCAATTGTCTGAAATATTCTAAAGAGATTCACTAGGCCTGGCACTTTTGTAGTAACCGTCATCTTCACAATGTCTTTAGTAAAAATTAATTTAAAATCAATAAACTCATCTCAGCATTCAAACTGCACAATTTTTGTTCAGATTTAGCTGTAACCCCCTCCACCACAACCAAGAAATCAGATTGTTGCCACAATTTATTCAAGCCTTTCCTCCTCTTTTTCACGTCATCCTTTTGCCTCCTCTAGCTTTCTCCTCTCCTCTCTTTGACCTTTCCTGTAGCGGGAACCAGACAAACTTACCTAACAGTTATTTTCATGGCTGAGTCAAGGAAGTGAGCACTGGCAACTTAGTTGTCCTTGGGTTGGGGTTAACAGACGAATGTTGGATTTAACCTTGTCCTCATCCATATGTGCAAACGTATTTTTTGGCAGGTGTCACTGGATAGCAAATCAAGTACTGGAACCAGAACTGATTTTTCCCTTCCCCCAAAAGAGGGACTGAAGCCAATTGTACCATTCTTAACTCCTCTTCTGCTTGGGTTAAGAACATAGGGAATCAGAGCTGGAGTAGGCTCCACCAATTAATAAGATGATGGCTAATCTGATTGTGGCCTTATCTCCACTTCCCTGCCTGACCTCCATAATCCTAAACATGCTTGTCAATCAAAAATCTTTCTAACTCGGCCTTGAATATATTCAATGCCCTAGCCTCCAATACTCTCTAGGGAAGAGAATTCCAAAGACTAATAACGTGCTGAGATAAAAAAAAATACCCCTTATCTCAGTCTAAAATGGGAACCCGTTATTTTTAAATGGTGCCTCCTAGTTCTAGACTCCCTCATGAAGGGAAACATCCTCTCAGGATCTATCCTACCAAGGCTCCTCAGGATCTTATATGTTCATTCTTCTAAACTCCAATGAGTATAGATCCAACCTGCTCAACCTTCCCTCATAAGACAAACCTTCATCCCAGGAATCAACCTAGCAAACCTTCTCTGAACAAAGCAAGTATATCCCTCCTCAAGTAAGGAGACCAAAGCTGCACACAGTACTCTAAGTGTGGTCTCACTAATGCCCCGTATAGTTGCAACAAGGCTTCCCTACTTTTATACTCCAGCCCCCTTGCAATAAAGACCAACACTCCAATTTGTCTTCCTAATTATTTGCTGTACCTGTATGCAAACATTTTGAGATTCATGTAGGAGAACACCCAGAACCCTCTGTACCTCAGAGTTCTGCAATCACTCTCCATTTAAATAATATTCTGCTTTTCTATTCTTCAAAGTGGACAACCTCACATTTTCCCACATTATACTCCACCTGTCAAATTTTTTGTGCACTAACTTAACCTATCTATATTACTTTGCAGACTCTTTGTATCCTCCTCACAACTTGCTTTCCTACATATTGTTGCATCATCAGCAAGTTTTATACAATTCAGTCAGTCCCTGCATCCAAGTCGCTAATATAGATCGCAAATAGTCAAGGCCCCAGCACTGATCTCTATGACACTCCACTAGTTAGTTTGGCAAGTTGAAAATGACCCATTTATTCCAACTTCACTTCTTGTTAGCCAATCCTCTATCAACACTAATATATCCTCCCAAATACCATAAGCTCTTATCTTGTGTCATAACCTTTTATGTGGCACCTTATTAAATGTCTTTTGGAAATCCTCAAAAAAACTCTAATAAATTTGTCAAACACTATTTCCCTATCACAAAGCCATGTTGACTCTGCCTGGTTGTGTTAAGATTTTCTAAATATCTGCTGCTACTTCCTTAATAATGGATTATAGCATTTTCACAATGACAGATGTCAGGCTAACTAGCCTATAGTTTCTTGCTTTCTGTCTCCCTCCTTTCTTGAATAGAGTTGCTACATTTGTAGTTTTCCAATCCACTGGGATCTTTCCAGAATCTTGGAAATTTTGGAAGATTACAACCAACGCATCCACTATCTCTACCGCCACTTCTTTTAAGACCCAAGGATGCAGTGCATCAGGTCCAGGGGCCTTTAGTCCAATCAATTTTCCTAGTATGTTCTCGCTAGTGATTATTTTAAGTTCTGCCCTTTTGCCTCCTGATTTCCTACTATTTTTGGGATGCTTTTTGTGTCTTCTACAGTGAAAAGAGATACAAAATACTCGTTCAAAGTCTCTGTCATTCTCTTTCCCATCACAAATACCCCAATCTCATCCTGCATTGATTGAACAGTCACTTTAGCTACTCATTTCTTTTTAATATATTTGTGGAAGTTTTTACTATCTATTTTTATATTTCTTGCTAGTTTTCTCTCAAACGTAAATTTCTTCCTCTTTATTATTTTTTCAGTAACCCTTTGCTGGTTTCTAAAAATGTCACAATCTTCTAGCCTACCAGTAATCTTTGCACCATTGTAAGCCTTTTCTTTCAATTTGATACCGTCCTTATGAGCATCCTTCTCATAGTCTTTTTTCCTCAATTAAATATATATAGAATATATCTGCTGAGTTATGAATTATGTCCTTAAATGTGTGCTACTATTTCTCTACCATCTCTCCTTTTCAATCCACTTTAGCTAATTCTGCCATCATACCCTTGTCATTGGCTTTATCTGAGTTTAAGGCACTAGTTTTAGACCCACATTACTCACCCTCAAACTGAATGTGAAATTCTATCCTGTTATGAATGCTCTTGACTAGAGGGTCATTTACTATTAGATAATTAATTAATCACATTACACATTACCGGGTCTAATGTAGCCTGCTCCAGGTTCCAGAATGTATCGCTCTAAGAAAGTGTCCCAAATGCTCTATGAACTCACCCTCCAGGTTACCTTTGTCAAATTGATTCGTCCAATCTATATGAAGATTAAAATAGCCCACGATTATTGCAGTACAAACCCCCATTATTTCTTGATTTGTACTCTGCCCTACAATGTAGCTACTGTTAGGGGCCAAAAACTACTCCCATCAGTGCTTTCTTCCATTGCTACTTATTTCCAGCCAAATTGATTCTACATCTTGATCCTCCAAACCAAGATCATTTCTGGCGGTTGCATTAATCTCATTCTTTATTAACAGAGCTACCTCACCTTCTTTTCCTTTCTTCCTGTCCTTCCAAAATGTCAAATACTCTTGAATATTCAGGTCTCAGCCTTGGTGATCTTGTAACCATATCTCCGTAATGGCTATCATGTCATACATTTCTATTTATTCTATAATTTCATCCATCTTGTTTCGATTGCTGCAAGTGGTTAAGTGTTAACCATTTTTCCCTACTCTGATCTTATTTGCTGGCATATTCTAATGCTTGTACTCTGTGCCTACTTGTCACACACTGCTTATCATTACACATATTGCTACATTGTAGTATTGCCTTGTCCTTTCTCTTTAACTTTCCATATCTCCCCTCACGTAAACCGTGCCCCCACCCCCGCCAACTATTTAGTTTAAAGCCCTCTTTACAGCTCTAGTTGTATGACTCACCAGGACACCGGTCCCAGCACTTCAGCTGAAGACCGTTTCAACGGTACATCTGCCTTTCCTCAGTATTAGTGCCAGTAACCCAGGAATCCAAACCCATTTCTTCCACATCAACCTTTGAGCCATGCATTCAACTCTGATCTTATTTACCCTATGCCAATTGTAGCAATCCCAAACCTTTCTGTTTTGACCTTTTAATTTAGCTTCTAGCTGCCTATACTGCCATAGCAGAACCTCTTTTCTAGGTCTATCTATGTCGTTGGTACCAATGTGAACCATGATAACTGGATCCTTCCCTTCCCAGTCTAAGTTCCTCTCCAGCCCCTGGCACAGGGTAGGCAACACAGCCTTCAGGACTCATGCTCAGCTGCAGAGAACTGTATCTATCCCCCCCTAACTATACTGTCCCCTATTATTACTAGGTTACGTTTAAATGTCCCATCACAGCACTGTAGTTAGTTTGCACACCTGCCCTGAAATCCCTGCTGTCATGCACACAAGCTGCAAGGAAACTTAACCTGTTGGAAAACTGTAATGGCTGAGGCTTTTTCATTGCTCCCTTCTGGGTCCCCATATCTGTCTCACCAGCAGTCACAATGCCTTGCCCTTGACCATGGACCAAACCGGAAATACCCAACCTAAAGTTTTCCTACCTATCTTCAGTTCTGAAGAGTCACATTGGACTTAAAATGTTAACTCTGTTTCTCTCTCCCAGCTTTTAAATGCTCACAGGCCTGTTGAGTTTTTCCAGCACTTTGTTTTTATTCTGTACTTAACCTAAGCACTGTAACTCCCTCCCTGATGAATCGCAGTACCCGGTCCTTGGAATCCAGCTCACTAACTCTGAGATCAGATAATTCAGCAAAGAGCTGGGAATCAACTTTGAGATTGTCTGATCTATACAGCTTAGAAGTGATAGCTAATCCAGATGATGTATTTACACTGTGCCATTCTGACCTCTTCAGTTTCATCTTGATTCATTAGACAGAGTGCATTGACAAAATGCAAATAAGACCAAATAAATTCAAAGCTTAGTACTTGCTTACAAACGTATAGAGCAATTCAGAAAATGGAAAGTGATCTAAAAACAACAGCCAACTTTAAGTAACTACACAGATATCGCCTGAAGTTGAAACTAGGTCAGATGCACTTCTGTCAAAGAAGGCATGAAATGGGAAGAAAGGCTCTGAAAACAGAGGAGGTGAACAAGAACTGATCGGTATAGGCCCTTAAATTTTTTTCTGGCGGGGAGGGGTGTGGCTCAACTTCAGTGCTCACTTCGCTAGCAGGGCAATCAGGAAAGCAATTTGGTATTTGTGTGGAGAAGGTAGGGGGTGGGCAGCAAAGGAGAGGGATTGCTTCCAGTTCAGTAATTACTCCCTTTCTCTCCTATACAGGAAGCACATCACCATTGTACAGGTGCAATCTAATAGGACAAATACTGTGTCTATTAAGTCTATGCAATACTATGAATCTCACTCCCTCCAACTGCAAACTTTTTAAATCGGGCTTTAGAGTAAAGCAGTAGGCTATTTCTCTAACAGAGTGGCTGGCATGGTTGTAGGCTCATGTTCACAATTTCCCCAGTGTTATTCATAATTTCAGGAGGGGGTGAAGGGAAGAAACAAATGGTGGAATTGTCTCAGATTTACACAAAGTTCGATAGCAGGTGGGAAAACAGTAGGGGCAAAAACAAAAATACCTGGAAAAACTCGGCAGGTCTGACAACATCTGCGGAGAGGGATACAGTTGACGTTTCGAGTGCATATGACCCTTCATCAGAACTAAGACATATAGAAATGAGATAAAATATAAGCTGGTAGAAGGGGGTGCTCGATAGGGGGCCAGTGATAGATGGAGGCCAAGAAGAGGCTGCCAAAGATGTCACAGACAAAGGACAAAGGGGTGTTGACGGCGGTGATATTAAAACAGCAGGTTTCTGCTCTGCATCATACCGTTCCCAGCGCGTATTGCCTCATTACTAACACATTCCTGGGGAACGCCGGATCGCTGGCAGGGTGGCCTCTGATTCGCTTGCCTTACCATTGCCACAGGCCTTCAGTAATCTGGGCACCAAATTTAAAGGGCACACCTGCACAGAGCTAGCATTCTCTAACGGATCAGAAGCTGCTGTAAATTCATGGTTGCCAAAGGGAGGAAACATGCTGCCCCCAAATTTAGCGACACCTCCCTTGGGTGCCTATTGAACACAGAGGTGACCAGCCATGAAGTCCTGTATCCCCACTCGAGGTGAAGACCAACAAGCAAGGTGAGAAATCCAGCGTGGGAGGCAGTGGCCACACTGATTTGCGCAAATGCCCTGCAAAAGAGGACAGCCACCCAGTGCCGAAAGAGGATGAATGATCTCCTCTTTCTGCCAGGGTAACTCACTCTTCTCATCACTCTCAACTCACACATTCACAAACCCATTACACATCCACAGGGATCTCACACACTGCCAGTTCAAGGGATATCACCATTCACTCTCTCACACACTTCATCTACCCTGCAAGTCATGTCCTCATCCCATCCATGGCACCACTCACTGCCCACACATACCAGGCATCATTCTCATCTGGCCTGGCAGGCGGTCCTGCTTATACTCTCTCCATCTGTCTTCATGCAGGATGAGCTGGCATACAACAAAACGGAGGGGTCGCAGATTGGTGGAGGAATGCCTGACATCAAGGTCCTCACAGGCTTTGAAAATAGTGTCATCCAGCTGGCTGGCAATGATCTGGACCATTCTTGTGCTGACAGAGAGGTTGGTAGTGCATAACCAAGTGAGGATCCAGCAGTGCAACATCCTTCAGACAACCATGCTGCGAGTCAGTTCCCCTGTTCCGCAGTCCCCTGCCATGCACTAACTATCTCTCCTTGCTTTTGCAGGCACATCTGGGAAGCAGCTGAGGGGGTCCAAGACCCAGGTCCTCAACTCAAGCCCTGAAGACAAATCGGAAGAAGAATCTGATAACATCCGAATGGAAGACCCATCACAGCGCTAACCCACACCCACCACCACAGCTGGAGTACAGTGTGAAACTCTGGTCGCCACACTATGGGAAGGATGTGATTGCACTGGAAAGGGTGCAGAGGGGATTCACAAGGATGTTGCCTGGGCTGGAGCATTTCAGCTATGAAGAGAGACTAGGATGGGCTAGGGTTGTTTTCCTTAGAGCAGAGAAGGCTAAAGGGGACCTGATAGAGGTATACAAAATTATGAGGGGCATAGATAGGAAGAAACTTTTCCCCTTAGTGGAGATGTCAGTAACCAGGGGGCATAGATTTAAGCTAAGGGGCAGGAGATTTAGACGGGACTTGAGGAAAAATGTTTTCACTCAGAGGATAGTTGGAATCTGGAACACTGCCTGAGGGGGTGCTAGAGGCAGGAAACTTCACAACAATTAAGAATTATTTAGATAAGCATTTGAAACACCATAGCATACAGCGCTATAGGCCAAGTGCTGGAAAATGGGATTAGGACAGGTACTTGATGGCCAGCACAGATACAATGGGCCGAAGGGCCTGTTTCTGCGCTGTATAACTCTATGACTCTACGACCAGTGCAGAGACACACACCTTGGTGGGACCTAGTTCCAGAGAAGTCTCAGGAGCAGAATTTGGTGAGCAAAATGGTCTGATCCACAGCAGGTGGTGGCAGGAACTTTCCAGGTTTCTGGCACGCGGAGGACTGCTGGAGGCCAGAAATCTGCTGAGTCTGAGTCAGATGATGAACCTCTGGACTTGGACCAGTTGCTGAAGATGCAAAGGCAAGCTCAGGAACATCAGGAAGGGACGTCCGCTGCACTCCTCAGATTGCAAGGCATGATGGAAAGGCCTATCAGCCTTCAGTCTGAGATGGTACCACCACCATGCCAATGCACCGAGGTCAACGCTGGTAGGATGGCGGCCGCTATGGAGACCTTGGTCCAGGATATCGCTCCTGCACTGCTGCATGGGCTGAACTCCGTCGCTGACGCCATAGTTGGCATCCAACAGTGTCAACGCAACAAGGGTGCAGGCCAGTTCGATCTCACTCCAGCTTCCCCTTCTCAAGGGTTCAGCCAGGGCTCTTGGGCACCCATAGGGAGGAGGGTCAGCAGGTGCACACCCTGGGGCCATCCACCCTGGTCATTCTGGGAGTTTCTGGCCCATCCGAATTCCCTGTTCCTGTGACCTCAGCAGCTCCAGCTCCACAGGCCGGGGAGGCTGCCACTGTCACACAGCAGGACCGCGAAAGCAGGCTGCGGACCTCCAGCTCTCGACCCTCCAGAGGACACCCACCAAGGTCATCACAGAGAGGGCATAGCAGTTAGAAGACTGCCTCCACTTCCGCTGTGGGTGTCAGGGGAGCACCAAGACATAGCAACAGGGTTAGGAAAGTTAAGATGTAGTTGCACAGCCTGCGCATGGGTATTAATCACTTGTACTTAATGTTCACTATTGTAAATAAACTCCTAAGAATGTCTCCTTGTTCTGATGAGCAGTATTTCTGTCACTCAGATGTGAAACCTTGGTTCGTGTACAAGGTAAAAGCAGGTGTCTCAGTCCAGGACCTCTTCCCTGTGCAGTGTGTAACCTCCAGACGAAAGTGATGGTCCAGCTTCACACTCATAGGACACATTAGCGATGCATGCACCTCAACGGTGCTTCTTATTGCTGCCAGAGTGTCGTGGGCAGGATTCACAGAGTTTTGTCATTCTTTCTGTGTGCTCTCAATATCTTTTGAGGTAGAGCTGGCCGCCATTTCTTCAGCATCTGTGACCAGTGATTCACCTGGACCAGATGGATTACATCCCAGAGTTCTGAAGGAGACAGCTGAAGAGAGAGTGGAGGCGTTAGTGGTGATCTTTCAGGAATCACTGGAGTCAGGGAGGGTCCCAGAGGACTGGAAAATCGCTAATGTAAGCCCCTGTTTAGGAAGGTAGTGAGGCAAGATGGGAAATTACAGGC
Organism: Carcharodon carcharias; assembly: GCF_017639515.1. Lineage (NCBI taxonomy): Eukaryota > Metazoa > Chordata > Chondrichthyes > Lamniformes > Lamnidae > Carcharodon > Carcharodon carcharias. Next base: position 144,431,157 of record NC_054472.1, read on the forward strand.
CAATTAGCCTGACTTCGGTCGTTGGTAAGATTTTAGAGTCCATTATTAAGGATGAGATTTCAGAATATTTGCAAGTGCATGGTAAAATCGGGCAACGTCAGCATGGTTTCATCAAGGGGAGGTCATGCCTGACAAATCTGTTAGAATTCTTTGAGGAGGTAACGAGTAGGCTAGACAAAGGAGAGCCGATGAATGGTATCCACTTGGACTTCCAGATGGCCTTTGACAAGGTGCCGCACTGCTCAGTAAGATAAGAGCCCATGCTGTTAGAGGCAAGGTACTAGCATGGTTAGAAGATTGGCTGTCTGGCAGGAGGCAGAGAGTGGGGATAAGGAGGTCCTTCTCAGGATGGCGGCCGGTGAATAGTGGAGTTTCGCAGGGGTCAGTGTTGGAACCACAACTTTTCACTTTATACATTAATGATCCAGATGAAGGAACTGAGGGCGTTCTAGCTAAGTTTGCAGATGATACAAAGATAGGTGGAGGGACAGGTATTATTGAGGAGGCGGGGAGGCTGCAGAAGGATTTGGACAGGTTAGGAGAATGGGCAAAGAAGTGGCAGATGGAATACAACGTGGGCAAGTGTGAGGTCATGCACTTTGGTAGGAAGAATAGAGGCATAGACTATTTTCTAAATGGGAGAGAATTCAGAAATCTGGAGTGCAAAGGGACTTCACAGTCCTAGTCCAAGATTCTCTTAAGGTTAACTTGCAGGTTGAGTCAGTAGTTAGGAAGGCAAATGCAATGTTGGCATTTATTTCAAGAGGACTAGAATATAAAAGCAGGGATGTGCTAATGTGGTGTTATAAAGCTCTGGTCAGACCACATTTAGAATATTGTGAGCAACTTTGGGCCCCGTATCTCAGGAAGGATGTTCTAGCCCTGGAGATGGTCCAAAGGAGGTTCACGAGAACGACCCCAGGAACGAACGGCTTAACATATGAGGAACGTTTGAGAACTCTGGGTCTATACTCGAAGGAGTTTAGAAGGATGAGGGGGGATTTGCTTGAAATTTACAAAATACTGAAAGGCCTGGATAGAGTGGACGTGGGGAAGATGGTTCCATTAGTAGGAGAGACTAGGACCCGAGGGCACAGCCTCAGAGTAAAGGGAAGACCTTTTAGAACAGAGATGAGGAGAAACTTCTTTAGCCAGAGAGTGGTGAATCTATGGAATTCCTTGCCACAGAAGGCTGTGGAGACCAGGTCATTGAGTGTATTTAAGACCAAGATAGATAGGTTCTTGATTGGTAAGGGGATCAAAGGTTACAGGGCGAAGGCGGGAGATTGGGGTTGAGAAGCTTATCAGCCATGATTGAATGGCGGAGCAGACTCGATGGGTCGAATGGCCTAATTTCTGCTCCTATGTCTTATGGTCATGACACTGTGCTCATGAAGGATCTGGTGCTGAAGGATGACAAAGTACCAAGTGCATTTAAAGTTTCACAACTGCATTTCCATATGACTCTGATCGCAGAGCACAAGCAAGCTGCCCTCAGCCAGACAGGATTCAGACATTCACAGAGGCAACGTGAAGAATTATGGGGTGTCATCAGTACATGTCGTCATCATCCTCCTGGAATCTTGCAATTATTAGGGCCTCCACTGCATCACCATGACACAAGTCTGAGCACTGAGGGTATCTGCACTGCCATCAGCTACCCATCAGTCAAACGTTCACAGATACAAGGTAAGGGTGCCAAGAATGTCCTCAATGCATCTCGTCATCATCCTCCATGAATCTTGCGACTTTGAGGGCCTCCTGAGCACGCCCACCTTGTCTGGCCAGTGCGATGGCCTCATCACCAGCATCCTCGCCTTTGAGGACGTTAACATCGTCATCTCCTCGACGCACTCATCATCGGAGGATATGTGCAGCTCCACCTCAATCACGTCCTCCCCCTGTGGCAACGCCAGGTTGTGGAGAATGAAGCAAATGATGTTGATGCACGACACCCTCTGGGGACCGTATTGTAGTGTTCCACCGGACCTGTCAGGGCACTGAAACGTCTTTTTCAAAATGTCTATCGCTTGGTCCACCAAAGTCCAGGTCACAACATGAGCCTCATTATGCTGCAGGCTGAATCACCGCATGGGCATCTTCAGCCACATCATCTGTGGGTAGCACTTGTTTCCAAGGAGCCAACCCTGCAGCCTCTCTGGACCCTGGAAGTTGTCAGGGATCTGAGACCTGCTAATGTTGTAGGAGTCACGGATGCTCCCTGGGAATCGTGCGGAGACCTGTAGGATGTGTTTCTGGTGGTTGCGCACCAGCTGAACATTCAGCGAGTGGAAGCCCTTGCAGTTGACATAATTGCTTGTTGCCACAGAGATCTAAGCGCCACCCAAGTGCAGTCGATGGCATCCTGCACCTGTGGAAAACTGGAGATCTGCGCAAATCCCAGCGCTCTTGCTTTCTTGATCCCGGGCAAAATGGACAAAGTTCTGTGCCTTTGCCAAGATGGCGTCCACGACCTCCTGGATACACTTGTGCGTGGGGGCTTGTGAGATGCTGCACAGGTCATCCGTGGAGCCCTGGAAGGAGCCACTGGCAGTGGATGCCAAATCCTGCAGCAGGGGGAATATGTGACCGACCAGTTCCCTAAACATACGCAGTCTTCGGTGACATTGGCTCTCGGTCATCTGAAGGAATGAGCGACCCTGGGTCTAGCAAGGCGCCCATGAGCGATGGCTCATTGTGGATCTTGAGCTGCATGCGCAGCAGGTGCTGTCGCCCCTTCATCTTGAGGAAGGTGCTCCTCCCTTTACCGAGCCAGGTGCCTCTGCTGCGCTCTTCTTCTCTGCTCCCTGTAAGCCATGATGCATACCGCTAAATTACCAGGCTCCATGATCCTGATGTTTTCCTCCTGCAGGTTCAAAGAGAGAGACGTATGGGTTAGCATACGTGTACTAAAAACCTCTCTTGGTTCATTCTGAAGGGCCCTTCATGCATGCAGAGAGTGCTGGCCACCACTTGGATGGCCAGTGTGTAGTGTACTCATTGGCTGTCCGAAACCCCACCTACCTCCGCCCCATGATCGATTGGTGGCAGCTTTGGCCATTGGACTGCATGCTGTGCTCTCAGCTCAGGCATTCTCCTAACCCACACTTCAAGGCTGCACTGTTAACTTGAACCATAATGGATACTGGTTCAGACTTAATTAAGACATTGCATGAGCTCCTCTGCCAGTGATTGCACCATGGCCACATTTCGCAAGGGGACTGTACAACTTGCCCAGTCGGCCAATTGCTCTGCTGCCCTCAAAAGCACACATTAATTTGTAGTCTTGAGTGGGCAGAAAAGCTTCAGAGGCCCAACTTCAAGCATGTCAATGGAGCTGCAGCTGAACGGTCTCAGCCGTGGAAGAATGCTCACTTTTGAGAAGCTTTTTCAAGTGCATGGTCGCTCCCCTCACCCCCCTTGGCATGTGCTCGATTATTTCTTTCAATCTGTGCAACGGGGCCTCCTGCCTGACCCACACTGCAGCTCCTGCCCAGCACCGCACTGAAAGCTAGCTGGGAAAAAGTGACTTGCCTGAGACCCTCTGTGAATGCACGGCGCCTCTTCCTTGATGTTCCTTGTTGCAAGCACTCACCTCTGAATTCTCCTCAAGGTTCAAGTCACCAGGTGCACGCCTTTTAAAGGTAGTCATGAAGCACAGCATTCTGAAGTCATGCCAACGTGGGCGGTAAATTTGACGTGGGGGGATGATTCCAATGAGCAGAGTTTATAATTAGATGCAAATGTATCAAAATTACATTCCTGATGTGCAGCAGCGAGGTACGTGGCCCGCCATTGACAGGTGGAGCAGATGCTCGCAAACCAGCTTCACAAAGGCGTAAAGTCAATTTCTGGCCTTCTCGCTGTATTGTCCTCCCCTGCCCGCCATGATGCCCGAAGCAAATGGGGCTGGAAAGCTTCAGCCAAAGTGCAATTAAGTTACATTATGAAAACTACTTAAGAATTTCTTATTAGCAAGTGCCAGTGATCCCAAAATGGTCGAGGAAAGAAATTATTAAATTCCATATGGGTGCCCTCCGATCTCTAACAATGAAAAACAAACTATTGCAAGCCTCTTGCATACATTTTTTTTAAAGTGAAAAGAGTTCCTGAAGCAGACACTCATTTTTGACTCCATTATTCTCCTGGCCACAGGAACTGTCTCATATTGAGCACCATCTTCTGTTCTCATTCCAAGAGATTTCTCACGTACAAATCTACATAACAAGCATCAGCATGGGGAAAAGGAGCACAGTGCAGTAAAGCCCGGACCCTTTCCACTGAGGCTAGTTAATGATCGGGAGTAAGCATCTTGGAGGATTCCCTCTTCTGGCCCAAGAAAGGCCAACTGTACAGCTAGCACTGATATCAGCCATAGCCACGTGAAAAACATCACCACAAGTAACCCTAGCCCTATCTATGTTCTCAGGCGAGAGAACCAAATCATTGCATTTAAAAAACGCTCCTTATGCTGAGACTAATTTCTGACTTCCCTTAACAATAAATGTCCTGTAGACAGATAATATGGACTGATTTCAATTTAACCTGTTCCAAACATCAAGAGGTTATTTCACTGCTGGATGAAAGAGCTTGTTACAGCAGAGTTCAGGACCTTGCTCAATTTTCAACAAATGCAACAAAGAACTGCAGAAAACTTTAGAGATGAGGCCCGTTATAACCTCACAACAATAGGCTGGAAGAAATTTTGATGAAAACTATTAACTTAAAAGTAAACGGCACAAACCGCCCTAATGGTGGTAAGTGTACCAAAGCTGGCTCTGTGGCATGGGATTGCTTCTGCATGTCTGTTCTGCATGAGCTACAATCAGGCTCAGTGACCTTCGATTAAGGCAAAGAAAAATATTTTTTATTAAATTAGCAATTTCCAATGACTCCTACTGATAGGATCAGGCTTGGCTGTGATTTTCCCACACACCACGTCTCCCCCCCTTCCTTTCTCTCCTCGTCACACTAAAACGACATGCTAACATTTAATAAGAACAAAAAAACTGCGGATGCTGGAAATCCAAAACAAAAACAGAATTACCTGGAAAAACTCAGAAGGTCTGGCAGCATCGGCGGAGAAGAAAAGAGTTGACGTTTCGAGTCCTCATGACCCTTCGACCAGTTCAGACCTGCTGAGTTTTTCCAGGTAATTCTGTTTTTGCTAACATTTAATGTCTAGGCTCTCACGAAGCATGGCCACTTGAGTAAATCAACCTTTTGCTGATGCTGTTCTACTACCAGCTGCAAAACACTGTGTAAAATTGACCAGTGGTAAAGTGGACAGTATGGTCCAACATGGCATTCCAATTCAGAAATCAATGCAATGTCTAATTCACAGACCACTCGAAAAAATAATGTCAGCTGGCTTTCCAACAGTTACTGAATTACCTCAAGGGATTGTGTTAGCAGGAAAGGAGATATTTGCTTCTCCTTAACTCATTGGTGTAGTGATGTGGTTATCCTACAGCTTATCACACTATCCTGCAGGTACTCCACATCTACTTGTCTATTCCATATTGGAATAAATGGGTGAGGTGAGAACACAATCAACTGTGATGCACTGCAGCCAGTCAAATGGATCGCTAAAACTCACTGCATAGGTTCTCACATGGAGAGCCATCAGTTGGCTTAGTTACAGAAAGCAGCTGCGGTACCTGACCCCAGCAAAAATTAGCTTCAGGAGAGAAATCTGGAACTGGTGGGAGACAAAAGCTGGGAGAATAAGAAACTTGATGGCAAAAGCCTTCACTAAGCAGCCTGTAAAGCGCTCTTGATTGCACAAAGGAGAGTTCATGCCATCTGATGATTGCCTCACAGAGAAGGGCTGATAAAGGTAAGCTGGCTCAAGCATTTCTGACAGAATGATGCCAGCCTAGTGCCCAGCTTTTTTCAAAGAATACAACCCATGAAGAAGTGCCAACATATGATCATGCTTGACCTGCTGTCCTTGAGACTGCTACTGGCAGACTAAGATTGAGCCTGAGGTCTAGATTGATGCCATTGGTTTCCACCTCAGTTAGCTGACAGATCATATTATACATTGCTACAATTCTGGGAGAGAGACAAGACCAGGCAGCTGAACATCTGTGAAAGGGTAAAATGCAGAATGCACTAACTCTGGTTAATGCATTATTTGGGACAGTTCTGAATAATTCATCAGATATGTGGTCCTAAAAGGTTACAAAAACTACATCTGCATAAGGGGAGAGAAAGAAGGAAGAGGAGAGACAGATTTCACTAAATGTTGCTTGAGTGCAGATGTGACATAGAACTGTGCAATCCATTTAATTGATTGGGTCCCGAGCAAGTCAAGGGCCCCCAAGTGGAGCTATTGAAAGGATAGTTGTAGAAAGGTACAACTGATCTCTGTTGCTTTTGTCAGTTATAAATGTTACCTACTGAATTTTCATATTCGTACATGTACAAATATGACAGCAAAATAAATAGATACTGCTTAGCATCAGTGTATAGTAAAATATAGGGGCTCTTGAAAGACAAACATTGCTTCTGTTTGGGTCACTTCCCTGAGAGCGCACTTAGGGGCCACATGAATGTTTGATCCTGGAGCTCTCTCGAGTTAGCTGACAGCAACAATTGGGTTCTACTAATTGGCTTCAGTGCCACTGAGCTACCAAGGGGTAAAACAAGCCTGAACTTGTGCATACAACTGTCATTTAATTCCTGCTTGTAAAGTGTACTTGTGTGCACAAGACAGTAAAGGAAAAGGGATTAGAGATGTTGGATGGGATAGAAATAGATAATAAGGAGGTACTAAAAAGGTTGGCATTACTCAAAGTTAACAAGCCATCCAGACTAAATGGGACACATCCTAGGTTGCTGAGGCAAGTGAAGTAAAGAGATAGCAAAAGCTCTGACCACAATTTTAAATCTTCCCTGTCGGGGTTGGTGTCAGAGGACAAGAGAATTTCAAATGTTACTACCCTTTCAAAAAAAAGGCGGGAGAGATACTGGCAGCTATAGGCTGGTCAGTCTAACTTCTGTCATGGGAAAACTGCTCAAGACTATTGTCAAGATCAAAATAAAATCTCATTTGGAAAATTAAGGGTTAATAAGGGACAGCCAGTACAGATTTGTTAAAGGCAACTGATCCAACCTAAGTTTGATGAAATAAGAAGCAGCTTTGATGAAGGTAGTGCAGTAGATGTAAATATGGAGCTTCAAGAAACTTTTGATAAATACTATTGAAGTTATCCTGAAAATAGAAATGCATGAGATTAAAGGGAAGACCTGCATATGTAATTAGCTAAAGGATAGGAGACAGAGAATAGTATCAATGGGTGTTTATCTGACTGGATGGAAGCATGCAGTGAGTCAATATCAGAATCATTGTTTTTATTGATGTATAGAAATGACCCGGAATAGGGTGTACAATTTTGAATTTACAAAGACAAAATGCTAGAATTCCGAAAAAGTGCTGGAAATACTCAGTAGGCTGCAGAGAAACAGTTAACATTTCAGGTTTGTGACCTTTCAACATCATTGGGAAAAGTTAGAAATGTAATTTTGGTTCTATGCAAGTGAAAAGGGTGAGGATGGGGAGAAGAACAAAAGGGAAGGTTTCCTCTACATTGAGGAGACCAAAACATTGAGGTGACCCTGAGTAATCGCTCCTGTTCTTATCTACTACAGACCTGGATTGTTCCACAGGGAGCCATCCTGGACTCAAAAGGCCATTCTGCTTCCAATCTTCACCCCTCCATCATTTTCACGTGGTCCATCTCTGACACTTCCCTTCCCTTCCTTGACCTCGCTGTCTCAATCTCTGGTGATAGACTGTCCAGCAATATCCATTACAAGCCTACCGACTCCCACAGCTACCTTGACTACAGCTCCTCACACCCCGCTTCCTGTAATGACTGCATCCCATTCTCTCAGTTCCTTCGCCAAAAGATCCACACTCAATAAGCCTAACAGCTTTCTTCTGTGCCACAATTACACAATTACTCTATGACTTTCAGTCACCCCGATCTTCCAGTCATCTATCATTTGAATTCTCCACTTTGCCCCCACTCTTATCTTTCTGTCCTTCGTCTGCAACAATGTTTCAATGAAGCTCAACTTAAGCTCGAGGATCAGCACCTCATCTTTTGACTAGGCTCTTTACAACCTTATGGACTCAAAATTGAGTTCACCAATTTTAGATCATATCCTCTGCACCCATTTTGTCTTGTGTTTCTTTGCTAGTTTGTTTTTCTTTATCTCCTTTCTCGTTTGTTTCCTTTACTTTGCATTTGGATGGTAGTTATTCAGGGTCCAGCCATTTACAATACATCTAGACAACATATATTTGTTTCTTTATTTGTCCCATAACCGCTCCCTTGCGCCACAAAACCTTCTGTGGTCTAATCTCTCCTGCCCTCCAATTTATCAGACCTTCCCTTTTGTTCTTCTTCTCACCCTCCCCCTCTTTCACTGCTCAAAACCTATTACATTTTTTTTTACTTTTCCCAGTTCTTATGAGAAGTCGCAGACCGGAAACATTAACTGTTTCTCTCTCCACAGATGTTTTCAGACCTGCTGAGCATTTCCAGCATTTTCTGTTTTTATTTTATGTTTGAAGTTATGAAACTTGGCAATGTAATAAATAATGATCAGAATAGTAGCAGACTTTAGGAGGATATAGATAGACTGGGGAAATGAGCAGACATATGGCAGATGCAATTTAATGTGGATAATTGTGAGGCGATGCACTTTGGATGAAACAATATGGAGAAACAAAAAAACTAAATGTACTATTTTGAGAGGAGGGTTGCAAGAACAGAGATACCTGGGGATGCATATTTACAATCCTTTTAAAAGTGGTACGGCAGGTAAAGGCAGCTTATGGGATACCTGACTTCCTAATTAGGGATATGAGCACAAAATCAAGGAAGAAATGCTATGCCTTCACAAATCATTGGTTAGGTCTCAGCTGGACTATTGTGTTCAATTCTGGCACCACACCTTAAAAAGGATGTCAAGGACTTGAATATGGTACAAAGGTGGTTTACCAGGATGATATCAGAGAGTAGAGAGTTTAATTACAGAGGCAAGGTCGGTTGATAACCAGAAATCATAGATTTAAAATAAATGGCAAAATAACTAGAAGGGAAAGGGAGAAAAATCTTTCCAGACCAGAGGGATGTTAAAATCTGGAATACACTATGTAAAAGAGAAGTGGAAGCAAATTCCACAGAAAATTTCAAAGGGCAGTTAGACATGTACCTGAAGCAAATTAGTTTGCAGAGTTCCAGGGAAAAAGCTCGTGTATGGGGCTAAACTGGATAACTCTTTCAAAAAGCTGAGGCACATTGTCCAAATGGTCTCTATCTGTGCTGCACAATTCTATGATTCCGCTCTCAAATTTCTGCGATGGGATTTGAACTTACGTTCTCTCAAATGTACTCCAGATCTGTGGATTACTATTTTAATAACATAACCATTACACTGTCATACCTCCTTAGCTACATAACCCATTCCTCCTCCTCAATGGCCAGGTTTAGTGGTTGAATGAAATTGCTTTAATTAAATTATTTCCAGTGGAAGTAAGATGTGTAATGGAGTCTTGTAGCATCGCAGACATAGCAGTTGTCATTCCTCCATTTGAGCATTGTGTGATGCCATCATTTAGGGATTTCTGCAATCCAGTGAAGCGTTAATTTATTGACGATTGATACAGGTATGATTAATTCAAATAAGGAATGCTGTGCCTATAAATATAACCATAGTAAAATCATCAATAAATTAACTATTGCTAGAGAACTCGAGCAGAGACTCGCAACATTCAAATGTACCTCGGACTGTACAACACAAATTCAGCTCTTGAAGTCACAGCTCTGGGCAAAATATCAAGTCCATGAGCTTTTGTGAGAGGCCTTCAAGTGAAAATTGTAATTCAAAGGCATAAAAGACAATTAAACTGACATTGAATATTGTTGAGAAAAATTAATTTTTGGATTTGTTATTTTGTTTAGATTCTGATGTCGTTGACATTCTTAGTAACTAAAATCTCATTTGAAAAAATTGAGAAAGTACCAATAGAATTGTGGGAACCCAGTAGTCAGATTTCATAATCAGTTACACTATCACTATTAAATAGCAGCTATTGTATGTCATCTTTAACATTGAAAACACCCATCACAGTGCCTCGAGAAACAGGTATTTACAGTGAATTTATAGTACAACCCATGTCCCACATACTGCATTACATATACAACATACAACTAACACCTGGAACACTGTTACAAATTGAAATCTGATGTAGAGGTTCTGATGGTCTCTATACTATGTAGAATAACAGGTTTCAAAAGTGGATTACACTATTGGAATCTGATTTGAGTTCAGAATGTTTGGCGGCTAGAATCTGATTGAGTGGTTCAGAAGATTATTATAAAGAAAAAGGTAAAAGAAGAGTTTTGAAATTCTAGATGTCTACGCCATATCGTCTCATACAATGAAATTCTATTTCCTGCCTTGGGTTTTAAATACATTCAGTTAATGAGAAAATCAGGACAGAGGCCTGATACCAACTTTACCAACCTTACAACAAATAATGCTGCATAGGTTGTAAAATAGCGTAATGGTAATATCACTGGACTAGAAGACCAGGCTAATGCCCTGGGTACATGGGTTCAAATCCCATCATGACAATTTGTGGAATTTAAATTCAATTAATAAATTTGGAATTGAAAGTTAGTCTTAGTCATGGTGACCATATGAAACTCTCTTCAGTGTCGTAAAAACCTACCTGGTTCTCTAATATCCTTTAGGGAAGGAAATCTGCCATTCTTACCCAGTCTGGCCTACATGTGACTCCAGGTCCACAGCAATGTGGTTGACTCTAACAAGCCATTCAGTTCAAGAGCAGTTAGGGATGAGCAACAAATGCTTGCCTCATCAACAATACCCACATCCCATGAAGGAATAAAGAAAAACAGTGCTTTAGGATGTCCTGAAGGTGCTAACTATCTAAATGCAAGCCTTGTTCTTGCTTAACAGCTAAGCAACAGTACGCGGTTCAGTCTAATTACCAGGTAATTTTTCCCAACATTTCAGCACAAGTGCAGACAAAACAGTTTGGGGATTAATATGACCAAAATATACAATATAACACAAGGAAAGCAACTGAAAGCATAATTATTTTTGACCACATCCACTCTGAAAATAAGTTAGTTTTAACAACTCACTATTACTGCTGCCCTGTATTTCAGAATACAGCTTTGAATGTAGTGATACTTAAATAAAAATATTTTCAAGTATTTTCACAACACAATGTACAGTCTATTAGTATACAATCCTTTCCAGAAAATTCCAAAGTTATATATACACAACAGAAAGCTGAAGAAGACCCGTAAGCTGACTTGCATACACAATGACTCATTTGCTCATTTGTTATGCAAACAGTAAACAGAACCACTTGATATTCAGAACATTGCGGATGGCACGAACCGTAGTGAATGATAACAGGAGGAGAAAAACATCTGCTCTCACTGGGCTTCACAGAAAAATAGATAAAATAAACTGGTGATCAAACTCACTAAGAAGGCAGAGGTGTTGGTGAGGGAATCTCCTCCCTATACCATAATAGGTTTTCAAATAAGGACATCAGGTTTCTACCTGTCTGAGAGCCGAATGTCTACACATCAAGTGCCATGTCCCGATAATTATGTATTCTGTACTCTCACAACTTTTATGTATTCAATAACTTAGTGGCACTACTACTTCACTTTAGGAAGTTCATGGTGATTTTTGGATATTAGATCCTGGAAAAGTATATATTTCTAAGAAGGAACCCCTGCTACAGTGTGGAAATATGTAGCCAGAACACAGGGGTGAGAAGAATTTTTTTTAATCACAGCAAATTATGATCAGGAATGAACTGACTGAAAGGGTGAAGCAATTTAGTTCAAAACTCAAAGTGGAAATAGATATATGCTTGAAAAGGAAGAATTTGCATGACTATGGGGAGAAGGGACTGGGGCATACAAACATACTAATTAGGAGCAGCAGTAGGCGATTCGGCCCCTCAAGCCTGCTCTGCCATTTCATAAGGCCATGGCTGATCAGATGGTGGCATCAACTCTACTTTCTTGTCTACCCACAATACCCTTGTTATTCAAGAATCCATCCAACTCAGCCTTAAAAATATTCAATGACCTTGTCTCCACTGCTCTCTGGACTAATTAGATAACTTATTTAAAAAGCTAGGACAGATATCTCACAGTCAATCTGCACCATTAGATCTGTACCGTGAGATTCTACAAAAAAAGGGGCATTTCCAGGAGCGATGATGTTTGCATGGAGTCCCAAAAGTTTAAACCCACTGATACACATCATTCCATGAAGCCCACTTCTTTCAATTCAAGCCCAGTGTCTAAGTCAAACAAGTTAAAGAGGTACCAAAAAATTAGAAAAATAATAAATTATTAAATAATTTAATTTATTAAATAATAAAGGGGTGTCCTCTTCTTGTATTGCACATTTTTTATCCTAAACCATAGCACTCAAAGGCTTTTAGTAGTTAAATCTGATTTAATCCTTCATAACCATTTAATGAGTAAGCTTCAGTCCTTTTGTAATGAATTTTAAACTATGTGCATAAGAAAAACTTAAGGCTAAGAAAATGCCATTGAGCCCATTAAGGTCATCCTCCAGCATCAAGTATACAATTCTAATCTCTTCACGTGCAGTGCCATTAAAGGAATTATTTAGGAATGGCAAATATCCAGCCACAAACACCTCAGCCATGTGAGATCTATTAAACTCAGCCTATGTTAAAAAAGGGTTATAACATGAAAGATGCCTCATGGCATAATCACTGGTTTCTCAGCTTTAGTTCTGGCAGGTGATTAGAATGCCATGATGAAATGGAATTTGCATCACCCAGATACAACAGTTTATCTTAAAGGGCAACTAAGTGACAACATGACTGATTCATCCAAAAATACTGCTACTTACCAGACCCAAAAAAAAACTGCTTTAAAAAAGGCATTAACTCTTTGCAGACAAATTACCTTTTGAATCGAATCTACTTTTATTGTTTTAAAGTATTGGGTTTTTGCAAAAACTTGCTGTGTCCCAAAGTTCTTTGTAATATTCAAACTTTAATACATCTGTCTTTAAGTTGCTTTAACCTGGACTGGTTATTTTTCACTTACCGAAAGTGGTGGATGAATGTAAACACCTCAGGTATTCATTCACCAGGGGTCAACACTGAATCAGAGGCTGAATGCACAGGACGCCATCAGACTCTCATGCCTCTGTCAATTGTTTGCATGAGCAATCCACTTGGCATCTCAGGGGACAATTCAGTGGATAGCCAAACTAGACATCACATCTTAAGCTTTTCCTATTCTACGAAAGTATTAGTAAAAAGAGCAATTCAAAATTAATCCCACTTCCCTGCTCCTTCCCCATAGTCCTATATCTCCCGCTGATTCAAACATTTATCCAACTTTATCTTAAAAAAAGGCAACTGTCTCTGCCTCAAACATTCCAAGAACCTACAACTTGTCTTAATCCCTGGTCTCCATGTGACAATTTTAAAATGATGATCCTTGTTACTTGCTCTTCAGTGAGTGAGTCACACCACGATTAGGGAGTAATTGTTTGAACCATGACTTGCTAACGTAAACTCTGAACAAATTTTGGTTTATGTACGACTTTGCTTTGGGAAATGCCTTTGTGTGATGAACATCAAACAAGCGTTAGGGAAGACCCCAAGCAGTAATTACTTCCATTATCTGATTAACTGTTAGAAGTTTTACAGAATAATCTTTGTGTCAGACAACACTTCTGCATTGTCTGCTAATATTTCTTCATTTAGTTATAATTTATCTTCCGATCATTCACATACTTAAGGCATTACCAAATAATACATGCAAATTTGCATGTATTTGCTTGTCAGGGATTTCTAACCATCCATCAAGGATGCCTACATTATGGTAGACAACCAAGGTTACATTGTATTCCCAAATACTGGTGTCCTGGATGACTTTCCATTTTGGAAAACTGACACAATTCTAGCTTTCAATATTCAAGCATATAAGATCCAGCTTAACATTAGCACTTACCTTTCTTATTCTTCTGTTCCTCTTCTCCCCTCTTTCCAAAGTAAATATGAACTTACCACCACCACCTCACCAACTGTTTCCAAAATCATTTTCAACCAACCAACTGCCATGCAGTAGGTTATAAAGATATTCAGAAAACACAAGTTGCTAGTTTCAGCCAACAGAATCTTGCGGTTAGTAAGCAACATATTAGTTCTAAATTCAAGAGAAATTGTGCATGCAAAATGGTGGCTGCTTTAGTGAGCCAAAAGGCAGATATCATGCTGTGCCAATCCAGTCAGTTCAAAATCCTGAGTCAGGATTATATAAATTGAAGCATGTGAGGGGATGGGGGTGGGGGTTTTGGGGGTGGGGGGGTAGCACTCTTATCATTGATGGAACACACCTTCATCTTGACGAGGACTCTCATCCAGATGCCCTTGCTGATCAGACTGTACATTTACATCGCCAATCTTCTCTGGTTCAAGAGGTTTAACATCTCTCTGTCGTTGGTTTGGGACCTTCATAACCTTTGGCTGCACTGAGGTCTTTAAGGCCCTGTCTTTAGGGTGCTGTTCGGGAGACGCTTTTGCTCCAGCCTCTCTTTGTGAAGCACCTTTAGTAAATCCTCGTTTTTGGAGGAATTTTGTTCCCGCATCTTTTTTCAGGGATGCCTTTGAGCCTATTCCCTCACCATCATCCATCAGTTTTGGTATTTCCTGTTTCAGAGAAGGCAGAGTGACTTGGTCAGTGCACTCTGGAAAAATGAGTCCATCATGACATCCCAGAGGACTCTCCACCATCTCATTCAGTTCAGACGTTTGATGCAAATCAGGGGAAGCCGTTTCCCAGTTCCGACATTCCAGAGGGCTCTCCACCATCTCCTTCACCTCAGATGCTTGCTGCGACTCAGGGGGAGCCGTTTCCCTGTTCCGACATTCCAGAGGATTTTCCACCATCATATTCAGCTCAGACATTTGCTGCGACTCAGGGGGAGCCGTTTCCCTGTTCCGACATTCCAGAGGACTTTCCACCATCACATTCAGCTCAGACATTTGCTGCGACTCAGGGGGAGCCTTTTCCATGTTCCAACATTCCAGAGCACTCTCCACTATCTCATTCACTTCGGATGTTTGTTGTGACTCAGTAGGAGAAATTTCTGTGTTCCAACATTCCAGGGGACTCTCCACCATCTCCTTCAGCACAGACGGTTGCTGTGACTCAGGGGGAGCAGTTTCTCTGTTCCAACAGAGTGGACTCTCAACCGGAACTTTTACCTCGAACACCTGTTCGTCAATAGAGGCAATTTTGTTACAATGCTCCAGAGGGGTATCAACTATCCCTTTCACTTCAGAAGTATCTAAATCAGGAGGAGCAGTTTCTGTACTGGCATGCTCCAGAGGGGTCTCTGTCATCTCTTTCACCTCAGAAATTTGTGTTGACCCAAGGGAATCTGTTTCTCCACTCAAATGATCCAGAGGGATCTGTGACATCTCCTTCACCTCAGGTATTTGGTTTGATTCAGGGGGAGTACCTTTGCTATCCATAAGTTTAAGAGGGGCCTCTCCCATCTCCTTCAGTTCAGACATTTGTCCTGACTGATAATGAGTAGTTTGTCTGGCCACATGTTCTGGAGAAGGCTTTTCTATTTCCTTCGCCTCAAGGACTTTCTTTGATTCAAGGGAAGAAGTTTCTATAAGGGTTTCTGCCATTTCTTTTACCTCAAATGTTTGCTGCAACTCAGGGGAAATATTTTCTCCACCTCCATGTTTCAGTGGTATCTGTGCTTCCTCTTTCGCCTCAAAAGGCGTCTGTGACCTAAGGGCAGAAATTTCTCCACCCCCATGTCCTACTATTTCATTCACCTCAGACATTTGCTTTGACCTAGGGGAAGCAGGTTCTCTACCTAAGTGTTCTAGATAAGGCCCTTCCATCTCCTTCATTGCAGGTATTACCTCTGACTCAGGGGGATTATATTCTTTACCAAATTCCATGGGAGTCAGTGGTGCTACCTTGTTTACTTCACATTGTTTCTGTGGCTTAGGTGGAGTAATTTTGCCACCCCATTGTTCTACGGGTGGCTCTTCTATCCCTTCCAACTTAGATGTTTGGAGGGACTCAGAAGAGATAATTTCTTTGCACCAACAATCCAGAGGATTATCGCTCCGTTCCACTTCTAAGGTCATCTCCATCTGTGACTGGCTGTCTGCATGAGCTGCCTCTCTTCTCTGGCTCCCTCCTTGGCTCTCTGAATGAGCTTTACTTTTGTCCAGTGGAGGATGTGCTATTTGATTCTCTGAACATCCAGATGCCCAAATACTGCTTTGACTTGGTGCACTATCCACCTGCTGTGCTTTTAGTTGCACCCCCAATGCCTCCTTACATGCCCCCTCAGTGCTCAAGATATTTTCCTTGCGTTCCCGTGTCCCTCCTTCAGATAGCCCTTCTAGTCGCTGGTCAGGAACAATTACTTGAGCCTCTTTAGCTTTAGCCTGTAGGTCCACTGCAGGAAGTTGGGCTCCTTTGGGATGTGAGCGTTTTTTCTTTTTCTTCTTCTTCTCCACAGCCACTCTTACTACTGGCGATTCTATTGTCTGTGCTAATTCCATAACCTCCTCTGCAAGCTTACCTTTCCCAGGGGTCTGTTGCAAAGGTGGAGTTTCTGTAAGTGGGACAGCAACACTTGTAGCGCTTGTAGTGTTGTTAGTAAATTCCATGCCACGCACTGATAAGTCAAAGCTCCCGCAGGCTGGCGGGACTGGTTCAGTAGATGCAGGAAGTCTTGCATCACAGTCCAAGTTCTCCAGTTGTCGGGTGCTTGGTGAGAATTTTGTTGGTGTTTGCAGTAGAGCATCAACTGCAACGGTGGTCTTCGTCATGTCTGAAACTAGCAAGTAATCATCCATTAAGCCAGCACTACTCAAAGCTGGGTCACAACGGTCTACAGGGTGGAAAGATTTTTCAACTCGATTCAGGCTGATGAATGGCACACCAAATTCTTCTACATACAAGGGAAAAATAGCAGCTAAATAAAACATCAAAGTTATCAACTCTCAAAACCCAAATGTATTCAGCATTTTAATTTTTAATCTCTTATCATCTGCATGTGGTGGGCAACACTTGCATAATCTAAAAAAATTTGAACATAATCTAATGTAATAGATAGAAGCAGTGACTTCTGTAACATTAAACCACACAGAGTAGTAAGGTCTAGGTTCAATCCTTAGTCTGTAGCTGTCACTAGTTTCAATTTGAGTGCCATATGTTACAATTATTGGCTTCAACACCTGAGCTGAGGAAGTGATAAACCAAACACTCCTAATCACTGAACACCGGTTGAAGATAGGGGCGTGTTCGGTGGCAATAGTCTCCCACACTTATAAGTTTGGTCACTTGAGGGCTACCAAACAGCAACCAATACCCATGGAACCTACCAACCCAAAACAGTCTTATACGCCTTCAAGAGGGGAGGGGGAAAACACAGATAAGTAATTTTGCATTAGAGGAACGCATTAAAAAAAATTGTATCCACCTTATTCAGGACTGAATTGCATAATTCCCTTTAAACATTTTTGCATGGCTGCGCGTGTGCGGCAACTTAAAGGAGTCAAATTATGCATGACCTCTGGAGGAGCTTTCAGGATGCTGCGCAGCTTAGAGGGAACATTTCTCCCTTCTCCGTATAGAATATGCTTATACTTTGTGTGTTAAGGCAGTAGTAATTCCAAATATAATTGAACACCAACACGCCCATGCTGCTTAATATCATAGAAATCGCCCTAGCTGAACCAAGCAGAAAATTTAGACTAGATTATAAACTGAGGGCAGGCTCCACGCACCCCAGCATAAATTTCAGGGGTGAGCCCATGAAGGAGGCACCCTCCTCCTTTCACTGACCAGCAGCCTAAGGGTTAAACATACCAGGCTACACGAGTGCAAGCCTCACCCGCCCCCCATTAAATTGGAACAGCAGCGCAGTGAGGCCCTTAACTGGGCATTAATTGCTCACTTAAAGGCCTCAATTGGACATGGGCAAGCAGCCCACCTGATGTCACCCCCACTGCCTGTAAAATTGAGGCGGACACATGTGGGCCGATGGCAGGCACACTGTCAATAGCATCCACCCTATTTTACGGGACGATGCGCCTGTTTTCCAGCCTGTGGAATAAAATTCAGTCCTTTGTCAGCATTTAGAACAGCCAGAATTTTGACCTTGATGGGCGGGTGGGCCTCCCGGCTCGGTGGCGGGCGGGCAGCCGAACTCTGCCACTGGATGAGGTTTTATCTTTTTTCAGAATCCCACTGGGACTCTTGGCCTGCCCACCACCTTAAGGTTGGACGGGCAGATCTTTCAATGAGCTTAATGATCCTGTCAATGGTCTCAATTGGCCATTGACAGGTCGGCAGGCGAACCGCTGATTTCGCTGTCCGCCCACCTTCCTAAAAATTTAAATGGACCAGGATGACGCCGGGGGGTTCCTCCCGTCGTCATCCTGCATCACTTTCCCGTCAGCGAACGGGCCCCGCCCCCAAATCGCTGACTGGAAAATTCTGGCCAACATATTGGCCTAGATCTTCCAATGCTAACAGCGGCTTTTGAATGTCCTCACCTGCACACATGCATGGCAATTACCCAGGACATTAAAGCTTTCAACGGGCAGGTTTGTACTGCCCAGGCCCTTTCGAAAATGTTTCTGCCCTCAGTGTCAGAGACTTGGGTCTGTGGCACAATTCTTAACATAATGTTGTCCTGCTGTTAATTTCTTGTGTAGGTAAGTGATTAATAATGGACCCAGCCTCACTAAACCCCCAACCAACAACACCCCAGCACCCCCAACCGCCCTCACACCCATCCCTCCTAGCTGATTACCTATTCCAATCCACCTCCTCCTTCCCTACCCTAACTTGCACCACTAAAGTCCTTAAGACCTTTGAAAATTTGCCTGGAAAAGGCAGCTGATGTTGTAAAAAAGGGGGGGGCCTCGCTGGTGATCCTCTTTGTCATGTTCTCCGTGGAGCTGCAACAAGGGATCGCTACTGCAGCCAGAATAGGAAGACCTGGCTGCAAGGACAGAAAAGGGTAGGGCTGTAATTATTTTCGCAGTCAGCAGTGATTGCACCAGCATCACTGTCAACTGGAAGATCCAGGCTCCACTGATGCAGTTGAGATTTTCACCCTGGTATGATAGCCAAACAAAAATCAATTTCTCAAATGCAGTACAATTAGTCCTGAAGGCCTAAAGTTCTTAGTAAAAAAGTTTCTTTGTCAGCATCTCTGCCTTCTTTTCCTGGAAGTACAGACTCTGACTACAATATTATACAGGGACATTGGCCAAATGGCCATCCTCCATGTCAGCCCATAGTTTTTATCATCCTATCCAGCTCTATTGGGTGGGTGGGGGGGAGGGCAGGTGTGGTAGGTGTAGTGGGTGTCTTCGGAGCAGTACCTGATCCAGTATTCTCCCAAAGGCAAAAAAAACATACAATTACATAGCAACAGTCCTTGGACAGTGAGAGTGAGTGGGAACACCCTTTGATTTTACCCTTCTAGCTTGGTCACTGAGGGCAAGTCTTACAGCTGCACCAACAATATCATCATACTCAGGACAGAAGAGTCTCCCCATTTGTACCAGACACTACACTGGAGGAGGAAGTGGACTCTGAGCTTGGTTGTGAGATGAGTAATATAAAGGATAAAAATATTTTTTTAAATAAGTTAGTAAGGCTAAAAGAACATAAAGCATCATAACCTCATATGATCGTGAGGGAGATGAAGAAAAAAAAATCGAAGCCATAGAAATTATATATCAAGTTCTATTGTGTGAGGGTGTTGTTCCCATTTTGGAAAAAGACAACCTTGTCAATCCTGATATTTATTGACTGGTTAGTTTAACATCTGTGATAGAGAAAAGTTCAGAGTCTCTGATTATGGATGAAATTCCAAAAAAGTAAATAGAAGTAACTAACACACATTTCAAAAAGAACTGGCATTTGTATGGTGTCTTTCACAACCTCAGAACATCCCAAAACATTTTACAGTTAATTAAGTACTTTTGAAATGTAGCCACTTGTTTAAAGTAAGGAAATGCAGCAGCCAGTTTGCATACAGCAAGATCCCACAAACAGGAATTAAATTAATGATCAGAACATCTATTTTAAATATTGGTTGAGGGATAACTGTGGTATACATACCAAGGGAATGAATCTGTCATTTAAGATAAAGTGACTGAGCACTTGAGGAAAAATAAACTGTTCAGAGACAGCCAGCCATGCTTGACTAATCTAATTGTTGTTTTAAAGAAGTCACTAATAAGGGAGAGAAAAGAGTGTCTATGATTCTTATCCAGGTGGAATTCCAGAAGGCATTCAGTAAGGTTCCACACAAAATGTTATTGACAAGTGAAAGTGCATAGAAGTGGAGGCAGCCTTTTAATTTGGGTTGGAAATTGGGTGGAGGTAGTGGGGATAAAGGGTCCGTACTCAGATCAGCAGGATGTGACAAGTGGTGCTACTCAGGGATAAAATTTTTATCATATTTATTAATGAATTGAAGAGAGTAATAGAAAGTTGTATATCCAGGATGGCACTAAATTAGAAAGGACAATAAGTATTGCAGATTAAATGAGTGGACAAGACTATCGCTAAACAGGTTCAATGTGGACAAATGTGAGGTTATTCACTGGAAACCAAGAATGATGCACTGGAATATTTTCTAAATTATGAGAAGCTAGGAACTATTAAGCAAAGGGGTTTGAGAGTCTCAGTTTACTAATAATTTAAAATTAGTAGACAGGTATAAAAGCAATTAAAAAGGCAAATGGAATTTTGGTTTTTATCTCAAGGGAGTGCATTATGAAGGGAAGAAGTTATGCTTTAGTGTACAGAGCCTTGGTCAGGCCGAATATCATGTTCAGTTTTGGTCACCATACCTCAGGTTGGATAAATTGGCCTTAGAGTGGGCACAGCACAGATTCACCAGATTTTTTTTTTTTTTTTAGAGTTTAGAGGATTAAATTAGGAGGACAAGTTGCATGACTTGGCCTGTATCCTTTGAGTATCGAAGATGGGACATTTTACTATATTAAAGGTGCTATGTAAATGAAAGTTGTTGTTGATCTGATTGAGGTGTTTAAAATGTTAAAAGATTCAATAGGATAGATACAAGAAAACTATTTCCTTTGGTGGGGAAAATCAAGACTGGAGCTTTATGATTTTAAAATTAGATCTAAACCATGTGGGAGACAAAACAGACTCATTGATTTTTTTTTAAAATTAGTCAAAGATATCATTTGAGCAAATGTGGGTAAATGGAATTGAGGTACAAATCATGATTCGCATCCTTATTTTCAAATTTCTCTATGACTCCACCCATCCTTATCACTGTACTCCTCTCCAGGCCTAGAAGCCTTTGAGATCATTGTGCAATCTCAATTTTAATTGCTCTACTATTGGAGGCCATGCCTTCAGCTGGCTAGATATTTTCTAGTCTCTGAAATTCTCTTCCTAAACCACAACGCCTCTCCACTACTTCAAGAGGATCCTTAAAACCTATTCCTCTGAACAAGATTTTGTGCATCTGTCCTGATATTTCCTTCTGCGGCTCGATACCAAATTTTGATTATTAACACTTGTGAAATAATTTGGGGTGTTTCACTGCATTAAACGTGCTCCCCTAAAGGCACTTTAGAAATGCAAGTTTTTGCTGGTGTGATCCAATTGAATGGCGAAGCAGCCTCAAGTGGTTCACTAGCCAATCTGATTCCTATGTTGCTCGCTGTTCTTTGAAATAGTGCTGTGGGATCTTATATGTCCACCCAATAGGGAAGACGGAGCCTCAGTTTAGTAGTTCATCCAAGACGGTAGTACCAACTGTGCAGCACTTCTTTAGTACTGCATCGAATTGACAGCATAAGTTATGTGCTCAAGTCTCTGAAATGGAGTTTGGGCCATGACGTTGTTACCCATAGCCCATGGCAGCACAGAGACTTCTGAGCCAGAAGATGTAGTTTCAAGTCCCACTTTAGAACACAAATCCAGGAGCTCCCCCGTATCCTGGCCAATATTTATTCCTCAACGAACATCACTAAAACCAGATTTTCTGGTCATTTTTGCTGATTATGGGGCAACATAGTAAAGTGTTTAAAAAGTTAGGAATAATTGGGATGCAGTAGATAGCAGCAAACTCTTTCCACTATTTGAAGGATCTAGAAGAACAGGTCACAGATACAAGGTTAAAGCTTAGGAAGAGATCAAGAAAAGCTTCTTCACACAGAGCATTGTGAGAGTGTGGGGTTCCAAGGTTAGTGGTTGAGGCAGAAACTGTGTACTCATGTAAGATTAGATTGGATATGTAAATGAGGAAAACATGGATAAAGGGATATGGGAATAGGGCAGATAAATTTGAAGGTAAAAACAAGAGGTTGGACTGAATGCACTTCCAAGTTGTAACTTCTATGTAGCACGTTTGTCTACAGGGCCATTCAGGGGAACACCTTGGAAGTCTTCTGGTTTCTAAGGATCAGTGCCACACCGGATGCACCAAACTTGCAAGTCATTCAAGGAAGATGGAACAGGGAGTTAAGAGCCTAACTGATTGAAAACCTATAAGCCCACTCCCTCCGATTTTTATTTTTGTCTTATACATAGTTTCCAAGATAATTTTCCTAGACCATGGGCAGAAATTAAACATCTGAACCTTACCTCATCCAACCACTATGAAAGTATTTTTTTTTGTTTATTCATTTATGCAATGCAGGCATCACTGGCTAAACCAACATTTATTGCCCATCCCAAATTGCCCTTGAGAAGGTGGTTGTGAGCCACCTTCTTGAACCGCTGCAGTCCATGTGTTGTAGGAACACCCAAAGTGCTGTTAGGAAGGGAGTTCCAATAATTAAATAATAATTAGAAGAAACATATTGTAAATTACACAGACTAGCTGTGTGCTTATCGTATTAAAATAAAGTAATACTCATCTAAATAGTACTCATCTTAAAACCAAAATGAGCGATTGCCACTCTTTACCAGTGACACTTGTCAGATGTGCTCTTGCCTCTGGCTGCAAAGTGGCACACCACAAATGACCACTGCTTTCCCTCCCTTCCTGTGGTTCAGTAATGCTCAGTTCATGTTCTGACTGCATGACCAGGCTAGTAGCTTGCAGATTTCAACCTTCAAGCATCATTTCTTGGCAACTTACTGCATCACCAACCATCATTTCTTGGCAACTTACTGCATCACAAGCATATGGCCTCTTCCACTAATCTTCTTATTATTCCCTTGAGAGGTTGAGTCCTACTGAGGATCATTCCACACGCAGGCAGCCTTTTTTAGTACTTTGCCCACATTGCCATAATTAGTCTGTCTAGTCACCAGTATTTGATAGGCTTTGTGACTGCAGAAGTCATCACAGCCAGGATTCATATGTACTCACCAGACATCCTACATCTGCACTTACTAGCAAGGGTCAGTCACTGTATAGCAATGAGGTGGATGAGCCCGATTTCTTTCTCCCTCCAAAAAGGTAAGGCCTTATTGGCCCTACCATAGTCCATGCTGAAGTTAACAATCTCGTTGCATAGGGGATCATCCCAGTGTGTATGGCTTACTACTGGACCTTAAGGTGCATTTGCCAACTAAACTCACTCTATATATCCTACGTGCCATGACCCTCGCTATTTGTTGACTACAAGGCAGCATTAAAGATGAAGTCAGGTCAACCAGTTCTGCTACAGATTTGTTTAAAGGTTGCTTTTAAAAGAAGCCTAATTTAACTCAGACTGAACTAAACAGAAACAGGAACAATGAATGCTTTGACAAGAAGTGAGTTTACATTAAAGTCACCCCATTGTTTAGCTCAATGACAAGGCTTGTTGGAAGCCAAGTAGGCGTTCCACAATGGAAAACTACAACCCTTCTAACAACAGTTTGCTTTTGCATCTGTATTTCTTGTTAAAGTGTATTCAAAATGTCAGATGACTTCAACTAGTCTGTTTTCCCGATAGTGAAATCCTTGCCACCCTTTTCTCTAAACACTGCTTCCCCATCCCAGTTTCAAACAAAAATGAGAAACCTCTCCCTAACCACTCTCTTATGTAGTGCAAACAAAATTTTTTATTGTTGCCATATACAGGAACATTGGGCCCAGCAAGCCCAGGGTTTAGTAGAAATGGTTTCTCTCCCCTTGATCGGATCCCATCAGAATGCAGAGCTGCTTTCCTCTGCATACATGAGCAGTGATCATAAATCATCATTCATTTAAAAGTGACAGTGTGCCTCATGCTGCACTTGCCCTCAGCAAGGATTCTAAAGTTGCAACATACAAGGCTTGCAACATGAAATCAATTATTGTACAGAGCATCACATTGCGTTATCAGAGAGTGACGAGGGAAGTAAAAGAGAGGACAATAAAGGAGGCTGAATGGACATTAAAATTTACAAGATCAAAATTCCAGCAGGTTTATAAATATCACCTCTATCCTCAGAAGCACTGTTTACTGCCTTATAACAGAACTCAGTGTATGCTATTTTGTGTAACGAAAGGAAACTTAAGTGTTCAGGAAGTACCAGGCAGACCGTCAGCAGCCCCCCGACCTTCTATACCAAAGCTTATATATCGCAATTAGTCCATAAGTGTGATATTAGAATTATTTTATTGAGACACGGAGCTTCTACATTTATTTTGTTCTCATGGTATGAGTGATGCTGGTAAGGTCACATTTATTGCCCTAAGATGGTGCTGGGGAGGGCCCAGAGAGCCAACCACCTTGTGTGCCAAAAGTCACATGCAGGTCAGACTGGTTTCCTGCAGGTTTCCTGCCTTTCAGGACACTATCGAAGAAGTGATTGTCACAATAATCTGGCAGTTTTTTATCATCAATTTTCTGACGTCAAGTTACAAACAACTAG
Source organism: Carcharodon carcharias (assembly GCF_017639515.1). NCBI lineage: Eukaryota > Metazoa > Chordata > Chondrichthyes > Lamniformes > Lamnidae > Carcharodon > Carcharodon carcharias. The sequence goes on from NC_054472.1 coordinate 144,456,122, forward strand.
ATTTAAAATTGACTGTAATCCCACAACTGCCATGGTGGGATTTGGACTCATAGGCAGAGTCTTCGGCTTGGTGAGCGGGAGGGTGGGCCCCACTTGCTGACGCGTAAAATGGCATGCGATGACATCAGGTGTGCATCCTGACATCACCATGCGTCATTCAGATTTTCAGTTCGGCGGGCACGCAGCAGAGTCGGCTGCGTGCCTGCCGAACTGTCAAAGGCCTATTAAGGCCATTTAAAAACTAATTAAACTAATTAACTAAGCTGCCCATCCAACCTTAAGGTTGGTGGGCAGGCGAAGAGCCTAGGTGGCCTTCGCATTTATCATGAAACCTCATCCACGGGTAGGATGAGGTTTCATGAAGGTTTTTAAAGTCTTGTAAAAATTTTAAATAAAATTAATAGACATGTCCCAGCTCATATGACAGTTTCACATGAGGGGACACGTCTCAAACAATTTTTTTTCCTTTATTAAATTTTTTGGAACTTAAACTAAACTAACGTGAAAGAGCGCAGGCCCCGACTCAGGCAACGCCCCCTGCCCGCACAGGGAGTGCTCAGCACTTCCGAACACACGTCACACTGGATGGGCCTTAATTGGCCCAACCACATAAAATGGCGGCACCCACGCCTGCGCCTGCTCCTGCCCGACCTCCCCCGAAGGGGGGAAAATTCTCCCCATGACTGCTGGATTCCTGGTTCAGTATCATAACAGCCAAGTGTATGAGTACGGTGGTCATGTTACTGGACCAGTAGCCCAGAGGCCTGGAATAATGATCTGGAGAAAGAAATTCAAATTCCACCATGGTAGTCAAGGAATGTAAATTCAACTAAGTACATAAATCTGCAATGGAAAGCTAGCAATAGTAAAGGTGATCATGGAACGAGTATATTGTTGTAAAAACCTATCTGGTTCACTAATGCCCTTTATGAAAGAAAATCTGCCATTTTATCCATTTTGGCCTACATGTGATTGTAGACCCAACCTGCAATGTAGTTGGCTTTTAATTGTGCTCTGAAAGGCCTAGCAAGCAACACTTTCAAGGAGCGCAATAATTGTTTGCCTTGCCAGTGACACCCATTTCCCATGAATTAATTTTAAAAAGCGCTAAACTACCTTACCTTTCAGTAACAGCATGTTTTCTAGCTATGTTAGAAAAAAAATAGAATATACGCAGTGTTGAACACGCTGTTTCAACCCAGGCCTGTTGCAACTCCACATTCTTTACTCCCTGCACAGCGTTTCTACATAAACCATGGAACTATTGTGATATTATCTCAGCCAGAATCTTGGGTTCTCTTATTTCCTTCAAATGTGTCCCGCTCTTCTCCAGAAGGCAAGCACTCCTTGCTAGGGTACAGCTCTCAGGATATTGGTTGCACTGAGTTGTTACCCTAGTGACCATGCTTCATGCGTGAGCCCAGGCAGCTAGTTTTTAAGGCAAAATCAACTGTGGGAATATTGCAGCCAAGTCCTGATCACTTGCCAACATTTTAGCAGAAACCACTGAATAATCATCAGAGCAGGAACTTTGATTGACAATTCCTTTCCTAATACAGCTGCAACTGTAACTGCTGTTCTGACAAGGAATAGTTAACTCAGCACAAACATGGGATTGAACCAAGGTCCTTCTGATACGTATGACTCAGCATCAAACAGACCAGTGCACTTGCCCACAAAGCTACTGGTGAGCTCTAAGTAATGCAGCATATTAAATTTCACTGCTCACCTGTTACGTCCTGTGCAGACTCTATGTGCTCCTGTGCTGGGATCAATGGTAAATCAGGCCCCGCCGCCTCTTTTTCCCATAGCTTTACTTCAGCCATTAGGTTTCCTGCAGGTTCTGTAACTGAACAGGTTGGTAGATTTAAAAAAAACAAATCTTTTCAAACCCTTTCTGTTTACATATAAAAAGAAAAGTCAATTAGTGATGTTGTTACCAACTTTGCATTGAAAAAATAGAAGTTTAGAGCACTGGAGGCCATTCAGCCCATTGTGTTTATGCCAACTTCCTGTTGGAGCAATTCAAAACTAATCCAATACTCTGTTCAATTTCAGGCAATGAACCCTGTCCCTCATTTTGATTCTCTTTTTTTGCCATGTGCCAGTTTGAATTTTGTTTTCCATGTTTTACTTTTGGACACAGCTGTTCATTATTCTAGTATTTACACTCACTTGGGCAAATGCTTTGCCTCTTTCCTACAACCATTACCACTGCCTTTGCCTTTTGTTCCATGACCTATTTGTCATTTAATCTCTCCTGTCCTCTGGCCTATCCCAGACCTTCCCTTTCAGTTTTCCTTCCCCAACTTCCACTTTCCATGGCATATAACCCACCACATTTGTGCTCTTCAGTAATGAAGAATAGACATATTCTAAACATTAATGGTTTATCTCTCCACAGATACTGCCAGGCCTGCTGAGTATTTCCAGCACTTTCTGTTTTTATTTCAGATTTCTAGTATCTACAGTATTTTGCTTTTACTCCACTATTCTGTTCGCCTCTTTTAGCTCAGTATCCACTGCTACTTCAAATATTTATGCTCTATACCCATAAAAATATACAATGACCTTGCATATTGTGGAAAACAAGACATTTTGTTGAAGTTTTTCATCTTACACTCATCAGGACAATTGCAAGAATATCAATGCCAGGGAAAGCAACAACTTTATGCTGTATGAGAAGATAGTGCTGATTGGTTGGCAAGTGGACTCTGATTAGTAGGGGCATTGCCATGGAGAATGCACCAGTTGACGGTGACAGTTAGCTGCCAAGCATTGTTTGAAATTTAAACCATGCAGCTTGACTCTTGATTGGTCAAGGCATTGTCCTGAAGAGTGCACCAGCAAATGGTTATCGCTTATTTTGTTTAGCTGAAACAGGTGCAATGTATCTACTTGTTCTTTCTGTCTGCAAAGAACAGGGCCCTGTACATTAATATATGTAGTATCCAGTAAATGCAAATATGCCACATTGCGAGACTGACTGGCAATCTTAAATTGCTTGTCAGCGTAAATTTTAACACACCAAGAATTACTTAGCAAATGCTGTCCAATCGCGGAATTACATCAAATGTTGGACACTGTGCTTTGAATTTTGCAAGCACAGGCTGGTTGGGTATGGTCTGTACCTTGCCCATTGCGAACAGTGGCTGGGACATGCTGTTTGATACAAACTGCCAATCTTTGGGATGTACGGCCTACATACCTAGCATCACACTGGCATTGAAATTCATATTCTACATTACTCATTTGTGAGATAGGCAGAACGTCTCTTTGGCTTTACGACAACATCTTACTGGTGGCGAATGCCACTTGTGTTGCTACTGCATAGTAGCAGCATGAAACAGCAAGCTTCACCTGTTGCTCAAATTTTTGAGGTACCTTGCCCTTCTAAGGTAATCTGAGGTAGACTAGGCACATTTCAGGGCTGAAAGTGATGGCCTTAGGTTCCCTCGTGAGTTTACACACTATACAACACAAAATGGTCTGATTAGAGTAGCCATTATCCCGCAGGATGCTTTCAATGTGCCCTATTTCAGCATCAACCTTGCATGATGAACAAATGGCTTGAGCCCTATTTACAAGGTTGCCAATAAGGCCAATCTTATACTGCGCAGAACTGTAAGAATCCCAACGCGTGTATCAATCAATGAAGATAGGCTTGCGGTAGACAGTGGTAGAAAACCTCTGCCATTTGTGGCAAAGCATTTGGTGGTTCAACTATCCTTTACATAAATAAATTTCTCCCAACCTCTCTCCTCACTCTTGTATTGATAATATAAAATTAACTGCCCAATTCGTCAACCAATTCAATTGGTGTTTGCTTAACATTAACAGCAATTCGATTGTTTAAAAAAGTGTATACAGGCTATTAGAAAGTGAAGAAAAATCACAGCAACATTCAATTTCATCCTAACCCAATGTCCACAAACATCCTTTTGCCACTTGATGAGCCCAAGGAGATCTAATCCCATCTTTCCTTAGCAGACAAATGCCAAATCCAACTGCAGCACCTTTGCTGTTACCGCAGCCGAAATCAGGAACACAAAGATCAGTGATTTTCATGATCTTTACATGTCAGTTCCACAAATCATTGAAACTCTACCTACATCACCATGGAATTCACAAAATTTAGTCTTCAATTATTTGGAAATTTGAACCATTCAAAGCCTCCAGAGGTCTTCACCTCAAAACAAGTACTGATTCAGAAAAGATGTCAGCAATATGTGCACAGTTGATGCAATTTCATTCTACCTACTCGATTCTTGTTCTGCCGGCGAAAGTGTGGTGCTGCTAATTGTTACTTCCTCCTGATTAACCCACAGGTCTTCTTCAAATGCTAAGGGTGCTGTGACTGCAGCCATGGAATCTGCACAAGTACAATAAAGGTTTGTAAGTCAAAAGGAAAGTAAAACACAACCATATAAGAGCTGTCTTTTGAATGTCATTGAGAGGTACTAAGCAGTGCAGATTAGGTATGCCAAGTTCAATTCTTGCTGTGTGTTATATGGATGTAATCTGGCAGCAGTTGGGCATTACAACTGCCCTCTGCATCCTCAAGCTTCAAAGGGGATTTTTTTGTATAAGTCAATATCCTTGCTTGCAACCACCATCCAACAACCATGCTGGAAAACGTGTGCACATACATATGTAGAGATCAAAGAAAGATTGGGCTTCCTACAATATCAAGCATGATCAGATAACGTGACATTCTCAATCTAGGCTCATTTATGAAGAATGACCACTTGGGTAAAGTGCTGGTGGGATGCTTGTGGTTCTGGATTCATACCCCAGCCAGAGGCACCATCTTTAAGAAGACAGAGTGAAAAATAGGAGAATAGCTCTCCAATCTATCTAATAATCTCACCATCCAATTTGTAAGGTACCCCGCATAAGACAGCAACAATTTCAGAACAGTTCACTAGGGTTTAGGGCTCAAGAGACATTAGAAGCAAACAGAAAGAGTACTTTCACCCAAAAGGGTAACAGAGTTGTGGAATAGGTTAGATAATAGAAGACAGATAATAGAAATGCGTTCAATGCCTTTTTCCTGATTTCACAACGATTAAGGTGCCTTAAGTTTTTGGAGCCTGAGCTCCAACTTTGGTCTTTCATTGAGGACCCAGCACTTTAAGCTGCTGTCAAGGGCAACGCAAATGGCTGAATGGTTTTTTTTTAAAGTTAATTTTGAAGTAACTTATTTTAAGTATAAGCCCTTTGGGGATGTGGAATTATTTCTAAGAAAGCCAGCTTAGCAGCTTAAGCCTATAATTCATACGCCAAATATGAAAGGGAAGTTGAGGTAAATCACAGAGTAGTGATGATGCCAAGCTTGGTTTTTAGGAGCCTGAAAAGAAGAGGAAAGCCACGGAAAGGAGCACTGACAATAGAATATGTACAAAACAGGCAGAACAAGCAAGGTTGCAATAGGAGCCAGGGATGGTTTGGAGGCTAGAAGTGAAAGGGATCACCTTATAGACAAGGATTTCCCCTGTGTGTTATCCAGATGTGCAAGACAGTTGCTAGAAGGAACTCCAAGATATGGCAGCAACATTAAAGTTATGACAGAATTGGGTTTAAAGAGTACTAAAAGTTCTCAATGAGAAAACAAACTTCTGACATGAAAGAGAGGATAGAATTTTTTGTAGACAGCTTCAAAAATGAAGGAGATGTGGGAGCTCCGTTTGAGGCAAGGCAAGATGGTGAGTCTAAAAATAATAATGAAGGAAGAAGCAACAAGGGAAAACCTTCAAAGTTAAGAAATGGTAGCTGTTTGTTCAACTATGTTGGGTAATGAAGAAACGGAGTTTTTCAAGAACTGAAAAAAAAACAAGGCACTCTGATGGTACCCAGCTTACCTGGATATGCATCAAATTGTGTTTTAGCAAGTCAGATACACAAAGATCACTCTAATTTTTGCCGCTTTATACCTGTGGCTTGACATGTGGAATCAAGCATTTGTTCTTGTGGTGGAGCCATTTCTTCAGAAGGAAGTGGGGCCAATTCAGAGCTTCCCTTTTCTTTAAATGACAGCTCTTCTGTAGGTTGTCAAAGAGGGGAATTTTGCCTAATTAAAATCTGGACAACTCAATATGATTATCATACAAAAAGGTACAACAGATATGAGGATTTCACTGTGCAATGGACCTTCACCTTAAATTAAGTTCTTAGAGGAAGGTCCGTGTGGGGTGGGAGGGTTAGTTTTTTCTACATTAAACAGTGAATACATTTCAAAAGTATTTCATTGGTTGTAACGGTGATTTGATGTCCTGAAGTTATGAAGGCACTTGACAATTTTAAGTTATTTTTTCTTCTTTACTGCATGTGTGGTACTGAACAATATAGATCAGAAAATTCAATATCCAATCTACACTCATTCTGCTGGCTTCAGCTGGGAGCAACAGAAGAACAAGGACATGAATTGGAAAAGACTCTACAGTCGATCCAGCCAGGCCCAAATACTAATAGCTAGCCGCTCATTCAAATATTTATTCTCCCTTAGCCACTACTACCACAATAAATAAGGACCATTACAACTTGATTCAACATCTCTGCAGGGAGAGGAAAATAACAAATTAGCTGGAGTTCCCACTCCTGATTGGTAATTGTTTTGCACCCTAATTTGCCCCACCCCATTTCTTACTACCTTTTTACTATTTATATGCCTATGGATGACTTTTTGATTTCCCTTTGTTAGTTGCCAATCTCTTCTCATACTCTTTGCCTCTCTCATTTTCATTGCCTCTCTGAACCTTCTATAGTCAGCCTGGTTCTCACTTGTACTATCACCGGACATCTGTCATACATCCTATTATTCTGCTTCATCTTACTCTCTATCTCTTTTATCATCCAGGGGGCTCAGGCTTCAATTGTTCTAACATTCCCCCTTGTGGAAATGTACCTTCTGTTACAGCTTTGCCTGCCAATCTTTCATTTGAATTTACATAGGATGAAAATAGAAACAAAAATTGCTGGAATACTCAACAGGTCAGGCAGCATCTGTGCAGAAAAACAGAGTTAATGTTTCAAGTCAAGATGAACTTTCATCAGAACACATTTTTTTCTCTGCACAGATGCTGCCTGACCTGCTGAGTACATCCCGCAGTTTTTGTTTTTATTTTAGGTTTCCAGTAACCTCAATATTTTTCTTTTGCATACGTAGAACAGATCCATTCTCACCCCACTGAAATTGGCCCCACTCCAATTATAGTCATTGAGTCATAGAGGTCTACAGCACAGAAAAAGGCCCTTCGGCCCATCAAGTCCGCACAAGTCAAACAAGTACTTAACTATTCTAATCCCAATTTCCAGCACTAGGCCCATAGCCTTGTATGCCATGGCATCGCAAGTGCTAAGTATTGTTACTCCAGATTGCTTGTCTTTTTTCATAGTTAACCTAAAAATTTACTATGATCACTGTTCCCTAAATGTTCCCCCACTGACTCTTGATCCATTTGGCCCACCTTACTCCTCAGAACCATATCCAGCAATGCCTTCCTCCTCGTTGGATGAGAAGCATACTGTTCAAAAAAACATGTTTCTGAACACACTTCAGAAACTCTTCTCCCTTTCTTATTGGACACTATTGTTATCCCAGTTTGGATCAAGTCCCCCATCACTACTCTATAATACTTGTAACTCTCTAAGTTCCATGCAAATTTGCTCCTATATCTTTCACATTAGTTGGGGGCCTAGAGAATACAATGAGCAGTGTGATGGTACTCCTATTGTTTCTTAACAATAACCAAATAGATAATGGCCATGGCCACTTCAGGACATCCTCTGTTGAAACACTGCAATATTCTCCTTAATCAATGCTGCCATCCCTCCTTCTCTTTCCTGAACAACTTGTATCGAGGGATATTTGAGCCATGCCTTATATATTACCATGTGACTAATTGTGCCTGCAGCTCACCAATCTTAATTATTACACACGGCATTTCTGCACATGCATGATCAATCTGACTTAGACCTTACTGTATTTCCTCCTTCCTTTGACCTAACTACTATCTTACTCTTGTACTATCTATCTCTCCCAATCCTTTACGTACCTTGTTTCCCCTTTCTAATGTTGCATCCTGGTTCCCATCCCTCTGTCAAGCTAGTTCAACAGCATTAACAAACTGCCCTGCAAGTATATTGGTTTCAGCCCTGCTGAGGTGCAACCTGTCTAGTCTGTGCAGGTCAAACCTTCCCAAAGCTGGTCCCAATATCTAGGAATCTAAAGCCCTACCTCCGGTAGCATCTCTCCAGCCACAAATTCATCAGCCCTATCCTCCTTTTTCTATACTCACTAGGACTTAGCTCCAGGATAATCCAGAGGTTATTATTACCTTTGATGACCAGCTTGCTAGACCCATTCCTAGCTCCCTAAAATAAGGCTGCAGGATCTCATCCCTCTTTCTACCCACGTTATTGGATCACAACCTCTGGCTATTCACCTTCCTCCCTCAGAGTGCTCTGCAGCTGCTTAGTGACATATTTTTGATCCTGGCACTAGGGAGCCAACATACCATTCTGGATTTACATCTGTGACCCCAGAAACACCTTTCTGTTCCACTAACCACAGAATTCCCTATCACTATTGATTTCTCAATATTCCTTCCCACTCCCTGACCTCAGTACACTGAATCCCCCACTGGCCCTGGCTACATCCCTCAGAGGAACCATCATGCTCACCAATAAAAAAAATTGAATACTGCTTAGAGAATGAGATGCACTCAGGAGGCGCCTGCACTAGCTTCCTAATCCTTCTCAGCTACCTGGCAATCACCCATGCCTTCTCTGTCTGTAACACTTAAGCTGGAAGGGGACACCTCCAGAAATGGAGCTATCCACAAAACACTCAGCCTTACGGATAAACTGCAGTGACCCCAGCTGCTGTTTAAGCCCCAAAACCTGGAGGTCAAACTGCTCCGGCTGCATTCACTTCCTGCATGTGGTTGTTTAGAACACAAGTAGAGTCCTGGAACTCTACGTGGCAGCTCACAAAAATCCCTACTGTTCACAAATAAAGCTGATCAACAATTTCCAAAGGTTGTTTCCCCCACTGTGTAAGGTTTATTATTATTTATTATCCTCATACCCCTTCAGTAGGGGGAAAAATTACGAATAGATGATCAGGAGCATTAACACTTATCTCCCTAACCCCAGGACAATGAAGGTAGTTTCAGGATCTCTACAGTCACCCCAGCTGAGACCAGCACAGAAGGGGAACCGAAGGCAAGTCCTCCCTGGTCCGTTTAGATCAGTTGCACATTGAATGAGTAACTGACCCAGACAGCCATCAAGAAGTACAAGCTTTATTTTATCGATGTACACCAAAGGCCTCAAGTCGAAATTCTTCAAGTCCTCAATGCAATGTTTGGAAACATAATGGACCTCTTACAAAAAATCACGAATATTCCGCTGGTACATCACTTTTACATATCTTCTCCTGTACTCAAAAAGCATCTACAGTTGGTGTCACACAGTCATTTTCAACAATGATCTACTCATATTTTCAACTCAACGCTTGAAAAACAATTCAAGTTGTTTTCCTCATTATGATTGGCACAAGAGGAGTGTTACTTATAATGTAGCAAGACCTGGACAACATCTAGGCTTGGGATGACAAGTGGCAAATAACATTCGCACCACACAAGTGCCAGATAATGACCATCTCCAACAAGAGAGAATCTAACCATCACCCCTCGACATTCAATGGCATTACCATTGCTGAATCCCCCATTATCAACAACCTGGGGGTTACCATCGACCAGAAACTGAACTGGACTAGCCGTATAAATACTGTGGCCACATAAGCAGATCAGAGGCTAGGAATCCTGTAGCGACTAACTCATTTCCTGACTCTCCAAAGCCATCTACAAGGCACAAGTCAGGAGTGTGATGGAATACTCTCCACTTGCCTCAATGAGAGCAGCTCCAACAACACCATCCAGAACAAAGGAGCCTACTCTATTGGCACCCCATCCACGAACATTCACTCTCTCTACCACCAACACACAATAGCAGCAGTGTGTATCATCTACAAGATGCACTGCAGAAACTCAGCAAGACTCCTTAGGCAGCAGCTTCCAAACACTCGACCACTACCATCTAGAAGGACGAGGGCAGCAGACACATGGGAACACCACCACCTGCTGGAAGTTCCCCTCCCACCACTCACCATCCTGACTTGGAAATGTATCACCCTTCCTTCATTGTCTCTGGGTCAAAATCCTGGAACTCCCTCTCTGACAGCACTGTGGGTTTAACTACAACACATGGATGCAGAGGCTCAAGCAGGTAACTCACCACCACCTTCTCAAGGACAATTAGGGATGGGCAATAAATGCTGGCCTAGCCAGTGAAGCCCACATCCCTAAATAAATAAAGCAGCTCATAGAACCCTAGGAAAAGAGACAGCATAGAAACAAGCATTTGGCACATCAAGTCCATGCTAAAGCTATCCATCATTAGCTATTGGGTCTTATCCTATTTTTCTCATTCCCCACACTCTAATATCCAGTCTAATCCCACTCTCCTATGCGCTCCCCAGAACGTAAATATCCAACTGTAATGATACAGTGGATGGTAAATGCTGAGCTGCTCAAATCTTAGAGGGAAACTTGAATCAGCTGCCACAACTGTTACGTGATTTGTATTTTATTTCAAGATGCGTGCCCTCAATTCAGTAGTAATAAGTCCACTGACACTTAGAGCTCTATTGCAAAACTAAATTAAACATATTAATAGAAGAAAATAGAAAAAAGACGTTAAGCACATAAAAAGGTCTACAAATTACTACTATGATAACTCCTAATTTCTCTAATTAATCTAGTTCCTAGTTACACCTCTGTTAAGGCAACAGTAAAACAAAATAGATTTCAACAGACCCAGACAAAGCACATAATACCCTGGATAGTGATATTCAAAGGGCAGGAGTCCTCTCCCTGTTCAACGGATCCTTTTACCCACCTCCAATATTCTCCCTCCACCTGGACCGCTCCCTCTGAATTCTTACCTTCTCTTGATCTTTTCATTGAGAACTGTCGGAGTGACATTAGCCGTCTCAATTTCTCTGCTCCTCTCACCCATTCTAAAATGTATTTCCATCTATTGTTTTATCTCTACCTTTTAGCCTTTTTCGATTCCTTCACCCCACCCCACCCCCACAAGGGCTATCTGTACCTTGCTCATCCTGCTTTCCACCCTTAATTAGCACATTCCTTTTGATAATATCACCACCTTCAACACCTCTTTGTCCTTTTGTCTGTGACACCTTTTGGTTATCACCATCTATCACTGGCCCTCTATCCAGCTCTTCTTGTCCCACCCCTCACTTAAACCAGCTTATATTTCACCACTTTTCTATTTTTCCTTAGTTCTGTTGAAGAGTCATGCAGACTCGAAACGTTAACTGTGCTCCTCTCCACAGATGCTGCCAGACCTGCTGAGTTTTTCCAGTATTTTTGTTTTTGCTTTGGATTTCCAGCATCCGCAGTTTTTTGCTTTTATCTTAGTGTTTAATTGACTGCCACTTCTCTTCAAGGAATGCCTACCTTGAAGAAGTTTTGCTCTTCTCTCCGTCAGGATTTTTGTATTGCTCTTTTGCCTTGTTCACCTTCATTGCTTTCCAATTCTCTCCTGGTGTTTGACAAGGTGTTCACTAAAACCTGCTTTCACAGGCATATTTCCTTCCTCAGTGACTGTCTCCGTCTCCGACTTACCCCATGTGGATTTCAACTGAAGTTCCATCCCTCATGTTTCGAACCCACCCAGGATTACAGGGATATCCGGGACATACAACACTCCTCGGACTGCTGTTCTCGTCACATTCTGAGATCCACACTCAGTGCCATGTGCCGCCATATGAACACACTTGACCTCTCCCTCCAGCAGCACCGCCGCAACATTTTTCAAAGCTGCGCGTGCCCCCAGTTTCATTTTATTCTTCATTTATCTGACACCTCAACAAGAAACTTTTTCTCTTTCTTTCAGGTGCAAAGGAACGCAAGCTCCAACAACTCATCGACACCAACACCCATCCAGGACCCTCCACCTCTGCCTGTCCCTCTGTCCCCATCCCGTCTTCCAATCCCAGCCCCGGCCGTGTATTCACCATACCCCCTGACCTTCCCCTTTCCGACGCTGAACGTTCAGTGCTCAGCAAAGGACTTAGTTTCATACCCTTACGCCCTCATCTCAATGAATTTTGGGCTTGGCATGATGCTGAACTCTTCTTCCGCCGCCTTCGTCTCCGTGCTCACTTCTTTGGGCAGGTGTCCCTCTCCCCGTTCAACGGATCCTTTTAGCCACCTCCAGTATTCTCCCTCCACCTGGACCCCTCCCTCTGGATTCTTACCTTCTCTTGATCTTTTCATTGAGAAATGTTGGAGTGACATTAGTCGTCCCAATTTCTCTGCTCCTCTCACCCATTCTAAAATGTATTTCCATCCATTGTTTTATCTCTACCTTTTAGCCTTTTTCGATTCCTTCACCCCAGCCCACCCCCACAAGGGCTATCTGTACCTTGCTTGTCCTGCTTTCCACCCTTAATTAGCACATTCCTTTTGATAATATCACCACCTTCAACACCTCTTTGTCCTTTTATCTGTGACACCTTTTGGTTATCTCCACCTATCACTGGCCCTCTATCCAGCTCTTCTTATCCCACCCCCCGCTTAAACCAGCTTATATTTCACCCCTTTTCTATTTTTCCTTAGTTCTGTTGAAGAGTCATGCGGACTCAAAACGTTAACTGTGCTCCTCTCCACAAATGCTGCCAGACCTGCTGAGTTTTTCCAGGTATTTTTGTTTTTGTTTTGAATTTTCTTAGCTTCGGTTCCTGTGGACAGCAACTTGATGCACAGAGGCTGGAGACTTTTCGCACATGTGTTAGAATGCCTTCTCCTCTGTACATAGCCTCATCTTCTTTATACATGTTTCTCCCTTTTTAATGTAAATTCCATTGTTCCCATATGTCTTTGCAACTTTACTTTTCTCACAATATAGGGAAGAATATCCCCCCGTAAGGGGGGAGTGCAGGAGTAGGGAGGGGCAGGCGTGCCTCCAATTGGCGCCCCCAATTGGGGGAGCGCCACCATTTTACATGGGCGGGCCAATTAAGGTCCGCATAGCATGACATCCGCCAGAAGCGCTGAGTGCTCCCTGTACGGGCGGGGTGGGGGTGAGATTCCCTCAGCTGAGAGTGCGCTCTTTTCATGCAGGCACGTGAAAGAGCGCACTCATCTCCCTGGGGCTAAGTACTGCCTCAGGGAGATTAGCTCCACATTTAAAAATGGTAAAGATACAAAAATAAAATTTCCCTGACGTGTCCCCTCATGTGACACTATCACATGAGTTGGGACGTGTCCATCACTTTAACTCTAACCTTTATTATATTTATTAAAACCCTCATGAAACCTCATTCTGCCCGTGGATGAGGTTTCAGGCTTTTTATGAAACCCGCCAGGGCTCCCAGCCTGCCCGCCAACCTTAAGTTTGGACGGGTAGGTCCATTAATCACATCAATTACTTTTTAAATGGCCTCAATAGGCCGTTGACAGGTCGGTGGGCGCACAGCTGATTCAACTACGCACCCGCCGACCTGAAAATTGGAATGACGTGGTGTGACGTCGGGCGGAACTCCCGATGTCATCCTGCGTCAGCGAGGGGGCCCTGCCCTAAAAATCCTGGCCATAAATCTTTTCATCGTACTAATTTTATTAGTAACCTTTGGGAAAAATTAACACACTATTTGGCTTTAGCTTCTCTTTGAAATTCAAACTAACCTAATTTATCTAAAAATGCAAATGTTCCTTACACCTCACATTCTAAACCTTCAGCCATGTTTATGTATTTATCATTTCAAACCCAGCTTCCTTTTTGATAACTCAAAAGCTCCAGACTGGCTGTCTCCAATTCAATTAAAGCCCGCCCTTACACACCCACATCCACACAGAGAAACTAATCCAAACCCCACTATTAACCTACCTTTACACTAAGTCACAATATTATGAAAATTATTATATTTTCATGATATAATCTAGACTAATCCCACTTATCTCAATCACCACATCCTTTAATATTTTACATTCCTTTTTCAAGCAATAATCAAGTTCCTTCTTAAAAAAATTATAGTCTGTTTCAACAGCTATTTGTTGATAATTAAATGTCTATCTGAAGTATTTTTTCTAGCTTCCCCTTTAATTCTTTGTGTTTAGTTTAAAATTATGTTCTCTTACTAATCAATGGAAACAATCTATATCACAACTTTATCATAAGGTTTTAAAATGTTGAAGATCAATATGAAGGTCAGCCTTATCCTCTACAGCTGTAGTTTTTCAACACTGTCTCTTTATAAACGTAACCCCTCATGCCTGGTAACATCCCAGTCACTGTACACTTTCATATCCCTCCTGGCTGACAGACCTGTCAATTAGTGCTGGCGCACTCACATTCAAGTCAGTAGGTTTATCATTCACAACCACTCCAGAGACTTGAGCATATAATCTCAGTTGACACTCCAGCGCAGTACTGAGGGAGTGCTGCACTGTCAAAGGAGCCAACTTTTAACATATGAACTTTGAGCAGGAGTAGGTCACTTAGCCCCTTGAGCCCAGCTCCGCCATTCAACAAGATCATGGTTTATTTGATTGCAACCTCAACCCCACATTCCCGCCTAACCTTTAACCCTTTGCTTATCAAGAATCTACCTACCTCTGCCTTAAAAATATTTAAAGACTCTGCTTCCATTGCCTTTTAAGGAAGAGCGTTCTAAAAGAAAAAATTTCTCCTAATCTCTGATCTAAATGGGTGACCCTTTATTTTTAAATAGTGACCCTTAGTTCTAGATTCTCCCTCAAGGGGAAACATCCTTTCCACATCCACACTTTCGAGGCCCCTCAGAATCTTATGTTTCAATCAAGCCATCTCTTACTCATCTAAACTCCAGCGGATACAAGCCTTGCTTGTCCAACCTTTCCTCATAAGGCAACCCACCCATTCCGGGTATTAGTCTAGTAAAACTTCTTTGAACTGCTTCCAACACTTACATCCTTCCTTAAAGGAGACCAATACGGTACACAGTACCCCAGATGTGGTCTCACCTATGCCCTGTACAACTGAAGCATAACCCCCTTACTTTTAAATTCAATTCCCCTCGCGGTATGATAACATTCTATTTGCTTTCCTAATTACTTGCTGTACCTGCATATTAACCTTTTGCAATTCATGCACTAGGACATTAGGAATGATGTGTTAAATGAGATACTGTCTGTATAAAGATCTCAGCCAACATCACTAAAACAGGCTATTGACCGTTTCACGTTGCTCTTCGTAGGGCCTGGCTGCATGCAAATTGGCTGCCATATTTCATACATGAGGACACAGACTACACTTCAAAAGATGCTTAATTGACTGGAAAGTGCTTTGTGATGTTGTGAAAGGTGCTGTGTAAATGCAAATTCTCTCTTTATAATGGGGTATCCAAAACTCAATACTGTGGCCCAATTAAAATTCAACATTACTTCTTTGCTTTTCTATTCCGTGCCTCTAGATAGAACTATAGAAAAGTTATGGCACAGAAAAAGGCCATTCAGCCTTCTTGTCTGAGCAACCTAAAAATTTTTTTTTTAACTAGCCGCCCATTCTACTCCCATCTTCCGGCACCTGGTCTATAGCCTTGTGGGTTACAACACTTCAGATACTGATCCAGGCACCTTTTAAAAGAGCTGAGGGTTTCTACTTCCACCATCAAACCAGGAAGTGAATTCCAGACACACACCAGCCTTATGTCCCCTCTAACCCTCCTACCAATCATCTTAAATCTGTGTCCCCGGTAATTGACCTCTCCACTTTTCTCTGTCTATTCTATCTAGGCCCCTCTTAATCTTGTACACCTCAATTAAGTCACCCCTCAGCCTCCTCTGTTCTAAGGAAACCTCAGCCTGTCCAATCTTTCTTCATAGTTGCAATTTCTGAGCCCTGGCAACATTCTTGTAAATCTCCTCTGCATTCTCTCCAGAGCAATTATGTCCTTCCTGTAATGTGATGACCAGAAATGTACACAAAGTTCCAGCTGTGGCCTAACCAGCATTTTATACAGTTCTAGTATTACATCCCTGCTCTTGTATTCATATTTTCATTACCTCGTCCAATAAAAGAAAGCATTCCATATGCTTTCTTCACCACCTTATCCACCTGTCCTGCCACCTTCAGGGGTCTGTGGACATGCACTCCAAGGTCTCTCACTTCCTCTACTGCTTTCAATAGCCTCCCGTTTATTGTGTATTCCCTCGCTTTGTTTGCCCTCCCCAAATGCATTACCTCACACTTCTCTGAATTGAATTCCATCTGCTACTTTGCCACCCACTCAACCAAACCATTGATATCATTCTGGAGACAAAGGATAGAAAAACAAAGACTTGATTTGCTTCTATGGTCTTATATCTGCTTCACTGCAAGCTTTAATGACTTGCTCCAATACTGTAAAGTTTTATTGTGCAATTTTCAGCAGTACAGGATACTATCCCTGAAACCATCTGGTTAGAACCTAACAAATAATGCTGATTTTATAATTGGAGAACAATTTGGGGTTTGGTGCTGGAAACTAAAACTTAAAACCAAGGCAGTGTAAGATAGTTTTCACTCATATCATACCTGCAACTTTGGCTGAAGAGTTTAGATGCTGCAGTGTTGGACAAGATGTCGTTGCACCCTTCATTTCATGGACAGGAGATAGCATAGATTCAAAGTTCAAAAGCTCTTCGGCATCAGGTCCTTCTAAAGTGCCTGCAGGAAACAGCAAGAATTGTTACAAGCTTCAACATTGCTCAGTGATAACTCTCTCTGCTCAGAGGCAGATGTTTGTGATTTGACCACAATCTAGATCATCACTTCAGTACAGCACTGAGGGAGTGCTGTCCTTAGATGAAATGTTACCCATCCGCCTGTTCTGGATGGATATGCCTCTGGCATTAACATGAACTTCTGAGGTCCTGCCACACATTTCTCCCTCGACCACTGAAGATAAAAATCAGATTAACATGGTCAATCATCTCACTCTGTTGGTGGTATCTTGCTGTATTCAGTTTATAACCACAGAATGGTGAAGCCTTTTTGGATATTTGAGATTGTATAAATGGAATTTATTTTTAAACAAACTCTCTAGCATGATGTCATGGTTTCGTCTATTTAAAAAAGGGTGGAAAATGTCATGGTATGGTGACAAGCTTGACCCTACATTCCACTGAGATCTACAGCTCAGCCATGATGGGGAAGGAGAGAGAACAAAAGACAGAGGGAGAGAGAATTTTAAAGCACTTTTCATGATCTTAGGGCATCCTAAAGTGCTATATGCCCAATTAATTATATGATTAGATACAATCTTAGTCACTAAACTTGAGACCATCCATTCAGCTGCTGCAACCCTCCCTTACACTTGCCCACCAAGTCATGTTGCATCAAGGCTAGCCTTGAACTTGCATCTTTCTCTAGTTACTCTCCTATCCATCTCAGAGTTCATCTTGTCCATGGGACTCATTTCATGCCCTCGCGACCCTTTTTCCACTAAACTGCTGGTTATCTAACTTTCCTTCCTGGTCCCTATGCTAGTTGATATTGTAAACAGTTCCTTCTGTTCAGGCACTGTCCCCCTCACTTGCAAATCTGCCAACATCTAGCCCTCGGGGGACCTGAGTTCAAATCCCACCACTGCAGGTGGTGGAATTTGAATTTAATGAAAATTTGGAAACTATTGTCGATTGTTGTAAAAGCCCAGCTGGTTCACTAATGTCCTTTAGGAGGAAATCTGCTTTCCTTACCTGGTCTGGCCTACATGTGACTCCAGACCCACAGCAATGTGGCTGACTCTTAACTGCCCTCTAAACAAGGGCAATTAGGGATGGGCAATAAATACTGGCCTAGTCAGTGATGCCCACAAAAAAGTCAGGATGGTATGTGGAGAATTTGCTGGTGACGTTCTCATGCTTCTGCTGCCCTTGTCTTTCAGCCCAAGCCTGTTGTCCAGGTCTTGCTGCATATGGATATGGGCTGCTTCACTATCTGAGTAATCGTGAATGGTACCAAACATTGCACATCCATCAGTAAACATCCCCACATCTGACCTCAACCTGAGAATAGTTGGGCCTAGGACACTAGGGCACTGCCCTGAGCAACTCGTATAGCAATGCTATTTTTAATGCTCATTCATGAGATGTGGGCATCGCTGGCCAGGCCAGCATTTATTGCCCAATTGCCCTTGAGAAGGTGGTGGTGAACACTTCTTTAACCACTGCAGTCCATGTGTTGTAGGTACACCCACAGTGCTGTTAGGGAGTGAGTTCTTGGAAGGGAAATTATAGGTGGTGGTGTTCCCATGCATGTTCTGCCCTTGTCCTTCTAGGTGGTAGAGGTCACGGGTTTGGAAGGTGCAGTTGAAGGGGCCTTGTGAGTTGCTTCAATGCATCTTGTAGATGGCACACACTGCTGCCACTGCATGTTCTTAGTGGGGGGAGTGGATGTTGGAAGTGGTGGATGGGGTGCCAATCAAGTGGGCTGCTTTGTCCTGGGTGGTGTCAAGAGTCTTGAGTGTTGTTTGAGCTGCACTCATCCAAGTGGAAAGTATTCCATCATACTCCTGACTTGTGCCTTGGAGATGGTGGGCAGGCTTTGGGGAGTCAGAAGGTGAGTTACTCACCGTAAGATTCCTAGCCTCAGACATGCTTTTGTAGCCACAGTATTTATGTGGCTGGTCCAGTTCAGTTTCTGTTCATGATAGATCAAAGACATGTTGATGAAAGTGCTCCAGTAGTTGCATTTGCTTTCTGTACAAAACCATGATTCTGACCCATACAAAGGGGCGGTGATGACAACCACTTTGTATACTAGAATTTTGGTAAAGATGCATAGTGAATGGTTTCGCCAGACACACTTTGAAAGACGACTGAAGGAGTTATTGGCCTTGGACAGTCGATTGTCTATGTTCTTATCAACAATGGTGTCATTTGAAATAATGCTAGTTGGATAGGTAAATTATACTACTACATTGAGGTTGCTGCTTTCAATGCTGATCTGCGGTGAATTGTAATTTCCTCCAGAGGTAATGTTGTTAAAGCACTTCTGTTTTCTTTAGGCTATTGGTAAGGCTAAATGCATTTGCTGCGTCAGAGGAACAGATTACAATGAGCTGCACTGCTTCCTCCGTGTGTGTCAGAAGGGCGCAATAATTATATCAATGCAAATAGTTGTTGCTGTGCAAATAGTTGCCTCATCTGCTTAAATAATGGCTTTCACAATTTATAGCACTGTAGTTCGTGACGTATAAGTCAAGCCAATGTATAAGATAACTCCATTCTTTTGATGCATTTTTACACACCTTATAAGTCGGGGCATGAAATCAAGTAGGCGATGCCCGTTGCCAAGATGATTTATGGAAGTTTAAGACACACCCACAAACCATGAACAGAAATGGGTCCTCCAGCAAAAAGAATTAAGTATGAAGTTGGTTGCCAACTAAAAGTTGTAACATTGTTAATATGTGAAATAACAGTGTTGCAGCAAGGGAATTCTGTGTTGGTGAAAAACTGGTGTGAGAATGGAAGGAAGAGGAAACCACCCTGAAAGAGATGCCCAAGACCAAATGCACCATGAGAACAAAGACCAGCCACTGAACTGACCTTGAGAAGCATGTATCAGAATGGGTCCTCGAGAATAGTCAGAATGTCTACATTATCAGAATGGAAACACGTATTCTGTTTTGTGTGGTTTCATCATCAAATTGTGGGATGCACAAAATGTCATCAGATCGTTCAAAATATGCAGAATATCCAATTCAATAGATGGGGAGAAAGATTATTTATTGTGCAGCGATGATTCTGAAACAAAAGCTCCAAATCAGATCCAGAGTGGGATCCTTACGATGATGCCATAGTCAAAGTGACTCAGAATGAATTTGATGAACTCTTTGTGTTAGATATCGAAGACAATGAATTTGACTGTTTTTAAAATGTTCGATTGTGGCTGAAGATATGTTTATAGAATTAATTAATTCAATAAAACATGTCACATGAGTTAAGTTCAATTACAGGTTTATTTTGCCCCTCACATTTCAAAATGGTGACACTGGCAGGTCACATTTTATACTTGGCGTTTTTGGAAGGATTTTTTGAGGTTTCAAAGGTCGACTTATGCTGCAATCTACAATACTACATGGTAAGCAAAGTGCTTTGAGATGCTGAGAGACATTAGGAAAAAAATCTATTCATATATGAAACAGCATTAGCGTGCAATTTGTGCAACAAAGGAGTTCAGACAATGCACTTGGTCAGGCTCCCATCTTTCACCCTTCATAAACGTAACCTCTGCTGCCCATATCCAAACTCGCATCTCTTCCCGTTCACTCTTCCCTGTGTTTGTTGACCTAAATTGGCTGTCAGTCTGTTAACACCTCGATTTCAAAATTCTCACCCTTGTTTTCAATTCCCTCCATGGTTTCATCCTTCACTGTTTCGTTAACTCCTGCGGCCATACAACCCTCTGAGATATCACGCTCCTCCAATTCTGACCTCTTGAGCACGCTTGACTTTTAATTATTTCACCACAGATGGCTGTCCCTTCAGCTGCCATGGCCCTAAACTCTGGAATTCCCTCCCTAAATCTCTCCACCTCTCTCCCTCACTTTCCTCCTTTAAGATTTTAAGTACAATCTTAAACGTTTTGACTAGTTTTTGGCCATCTGCCATATCTTATGTGTCATATTTTATTTGATAATGCTCCTCTATAGTACTTTAAATGCAAGTGATGTAAAAAATATTATAAACAATATGCAAGTTTAAAAGTTTCTCCCTTCCTTCCATCTCTTAAACACAACAAATAAACCCAACCTCTAAGTCACAATGCTCACAGGAGAGCTTGCAGCTAAGGATACAGGGGAAGAGCAACAAGAGCACCACACTCACAATTCACTCAGTTACATCCTAACAACTTATTTCCAATCTCCTGCCAATCGTCATTTGAGCAATATAAGGGTATGAGACATCGGGAAAGTAATGGTCAAAAAACACTACAATTTTCTCCTTTTCCCCCCCAAATGAAAATATTGAGTTTGTGCCCTAATGTTTGAGACTTTAGGATCCTTACCAAGAAGGCTGAAGGGAGGCTCTGTGCTCATCTGTGCTGACATGGTCTCCATTATTGTCCCTTCTATGTAATGATTACCACCAAAAGACAGCAGCTCCACACCCAATGGTGTTTTGTGTATTTCTGTAAAAAAAAGCACACACAAGAGCTCAAGATTTACCACTCTGTCCCATTATTTAAAGTATTGTTGGTAAAACAGTCATTTATTATAAACTTAATTTTGCTTCCTATATTTTCTTCACTCCTCTCCTGAAGACTCTGCTGGGGTGCAATTATACAGCATTCATGGCCTAATCAGGTTTTGCTGGCTCAACTTCCAAAGTTGAATAGTTTATTGACTAATAAGCTCATGTATGAGAAATGGTGAGGCACCAAAAAGGACACTTAGTGACCAAGTCAGCCCTGAGACAGAAGGGTATCAAAATATTGGGTAGGAAATGAGAAGCTGTTACAGTGGATCAAGAATTGGCTGCAGGTCCTTACGCAGTAAATTGCTATCAATGGCTGTGATCTGCTAGGAGACAATAGGGCCTTTTTACGATTGACATTAATGACTTGGATGAAAGGGTTTGGGCAAGTTTGAAGAAAAATCATACACCTGTGATGTGAAAGCGTTAGGGTTGAGGAGATGGCTAAACAACTCATTCAACTGTTCTGTGTCAGCCGTTACCCATTTGGTAGTACTGTTGCTTCTGAGTAAGCAGGTTGTGGGTTCATGTTCCGCTCCAGGACTTGTGCACAAAAATCTAGGTGGAAACTCCAGTGCAGTATTAAAGGAGCACTGCACTGTCAGAGATGATGTCTTTCAGGTGAGACATTAAACTGAGGCCTTGTCTGCTCTTCCAGGTAATGTAAGAGATACCAAGACTGTATCTTGAAGAAGAGCAGAGGAGTTATCTCCCTGTGTTGTTTATCCCTTAATCAAATCTCAAAAACAGATTATATGATCATCATCACATTGCTATTTGTGGGAACTGCTGTGTGCAAATTTGCTGCCACGTTTTCTACATTACAACAGTGACTACACTTCAAAAGTACCTCACTGACAGTAAAGCACTTTGAGATGTCTGTGTGAAAGGAGCTATCTAAATGCAAATCTTTCTTTCTTTTGATGTGTTTGGTCAATGGGCCCAAGTGTAGCATTTAACTTAGACTAGTGCATTATTATGCATGGGGGCAGGACCAATGCTAAGCACCCTTGCACCTTATAAGGAACAGAAATGAAGCTTGTGATGGAAAAAAAGCTGATAGTTCACAATGCACAAAGCTCTCGATCGATGACAAAACTATAGCTAAAACAAAAGGAGTACTAGGTTGTATTTACAGGGCTATCCATTACAAAACGCACAGTTTTATCCTAATATAAGACCTTGATTAGGCTTCATTTAGTATACTGTGTTCAATTTTTCCCCCTGTTAGGAATCCATATTTTCAAGAATTATATGTGTTTTAAACATGGGAATCAGGACACTTTCTTATGAATTGACCTGGAGTTTTTTTAAAAAATATAGTTATAAAGTTCACCTTGGACTGTGAGCAGCCGGCTATTTCCAAGAAATCACATGACCTCAGCTAAATGTCCAGCAAGGCCCTCGACGAAATGAGAGCTATTTTCTTATTTGAATTTTAATTACTGCAGGAAAAAAGTTTATTTTTAAAGGCAGAGGTCCTAGAGTTTCTGGAAATCACCTGACTGAAATGAGTTTTATGTTCTGAACTTGTTTTTTTGCACTTGGTTTTGGGGAATAAGTCAAGAAAGAAGGCTGCCCTAACTCGCTCCCTGCCCACCTTGCCATTTCAGTAATGTAGTTACATACTGCATCAGACAGCACACTGGAAAATGGACCCCATCGCACATACAACTGAGTGCAAAACACCCACCAGTTTTCTGGCAACATCTTCATAGTAGTGAGTGGGTTGTAAGAAAAAATTGTCTACAGAAAGAAAAATGCAAGTTTTTTGATCGGTTTTAGTAAATGTAGTTCAGCGATCCACCAGCTGTTTTATTAATTTTGTTGAAAGGATGCAGGGATGAAGTTACTCTGTCTTTGCAAATGATATAATAGTCTCCGCTTTCCTACACGTGCATCTATGCATAAACATGGTGTAGATGAGAAGCTTCCATACATGGCCAAGTTACATCCGCTGGTGGCCATTATTCGCCAAAAATAAACTCACCATCTCAGCCCTAATTGAAAGTTGGTGCCCTATCCTAATATGACCATGCTATTAATTCTAATATAGGAAAGGCTGCATTACCATGTATAACTAGGGCTTTTGTCTCCCAACGCTTCCTGGCTGCAGCAGAAGTTATAACATAATGCTTTCAAGATAGAGAAGGTACAGTGCAAGGAGCAGGTCAGTCAGCTAGAGAAAGGCAGATTAATGAACAGGCTAGCTAGAATATTGGCTTAAAAGTTCAGATACAGGCAGCCTCTGCCCATGTTAGTCACTCACAGCAGTTGCTCTTTTTTCCCCCAACTTGATTCGGTAAGAAACAGCATTTGGGTATGAATGTTCATTGGCTTGGTACACAAATTTCATGTACTTCAAATATTTTTCAAACAATGGAAAGTTGGTGACAACTCCTTTGCTCCATCTTCCAGCTGATCTCTATCCCACGAAATCTTCTCACTGACCCACGTTAGAAAATCCCTGATCTAATGCAAAATGCATTACAGTTAAATGGGACGAGCTGGATGGAGCGCTTGTTTTTCCTAGCTAACATTTCTGGATGTTTATAAGAGGGTGGGGCAGTAAAAAAATAATGATCTATAGAAAGAAAAGTGCAATTTTGATCAGTTTTAATAAAGGCAGTTAAGTGATCTTATTCAGTATCTTATGGATAACAAAGTCACATTTCACAGCCCTGCTATATGAGTGCATAATGCAGGATGACATCTAGACCACTTGCTTCACTGATCGTTAGATCCAGCTGATACAAAAGTTGTATCTGCAAAACACTCTAGTTCTACTTCCATTTTTGATCCCTTCGGTGATTTTTTATTGTTGTATTTGTTCAATTAGCTGGATGCCGATTTTATTTTTCATTTCCAGAGATATATGCTGGTGTAAGGTCTTTAGATGAGAAAAATACATTGCAGCCAGATTTTGACGTGATAGAGAAAGTGCCTGCATCAATATATGGATAAATTTTGACATTGTACACTTAAGTTGGGATAACATCAAGTATGTAATGAACTGCTGAATAGAAGAACCAGAGAGCTATAGTGTACAAATCATTGAAGGTCCTTGACCAGAGGGGTGCAGCTATTCCAAAATGGGAATTGAGGCTGAGGTCTGGATAACTAAATACAAAAGAAGAGTTGCTACTAAAAAAAAGGCACTGGAAAAGGCATTTTTACTAGAGAGTCTAATGGCTCCCAGGGAGCCCAAAGTTGTTGGAGTTGGGTTGTCATCTTGGAAATTCCCTACCTAGTACCATCTTGGAAGCAACATCACCAGAAGGACTGCAGCGGTTCAAGCCAACACCAACACCTTCTTAAGGCAACTATGGATGGGCAATAAGCACAACTTTGCTAGCATCACCTACATTCCAAGAACAAATAAAACCAGGAGTTGAGAGGTGTAAGCATAATATAGATATATATAGGCATTCTGCCTTATTTGTGATTGCTGTTACAAACTTAATGTAATTTTTATGTTATTTTAGTGGAGTCAATTGGGAACGCATTTGAGAATACTTGCATCACTAGAATGGTTAAGCAGAGAGTTGCAATGACGATTCCTCAAAGATTAAGAATCTGAAAATGTTTTATTTACTAAAGGTTATTGTATATGGCTCATACATATAGTTTGAGAGAATAAGGAGCACTGAAGGTTCAGCCATGAATAAGCAGTATGAAATGGCAATTTCCCAGAAAAGAGGGGATAGTATGGATTTATAAAGAATGACAAGGAACAGGGTCAAGGCATTGAGTAGTCTATTCCTGTACAACTACATGCCAATCCCATTCAAATATACCAGCCATTCACCATCCACATCATTAAAATGATGTTTCAGCAACCCTGAATCAATGCATCACATATTCCATTTCAACTTGCAGCCATAAATATTTCCTGTATTAATTCTAATTTCCTATTAATTAACCACATCCTTACTGTACAGAGTGCTTAAAACATTTCCAGCTCTCAAACACTTTGCATTCCCCCTACAAAAAGTACTGACATTTGCAGGGTTGCAAATAAGTTGCAGTGATAACCTGGTACCTCAAAATAAGCACTGTGTGTCAGAATACTCTTCAACTACAGTACTTGGAAAGCAGAGTGGAGTCTTCACAGTTCCAGTTCCTTCCTCAACCAGTCACCAAGCATGTGCACTTGTCACCTCAACTTCACAATTCAAGGATGTAGGCCGGGACCTTCTGTCTGAATCTGATACAGTGTGACATGGGATGTGATTTGCCCACTGAGTCAATAGGGGAACTGGAGTGGGGTAGAGCCAGCAAAATTTTACCTGGATTATTTGGCAGCTCAGCAAGCAAGGTTTCTAGTGTCTGTAGGTATTTTAATCTTTCTTTCATTAATAAATAAGACGGCAATGATTTTTATTTGCAAGGCTAGCAATTAGGTGCAGACACTTTCAAATGACATCCTCTCAAACCATGGTAGAGTGTACTTTTCAACCTCTTTCAAAACACTGACATAGCCAATTTTGTCCAAAGACTTTCCTCTGTTTTTCAGTTCAGTGGGACTTCGCTCACTTGGTTTCAACACTTAATCATCTGAATCTCCAGCAATTAAAACAAAAAGTGCTGGAAATGCTCAGCAAGTCTGGCAGCATCTGTAGAGAAACGGATCTAACATTTCAGAATTACCTGGAAAAACTCAGCAGGTCTGGCAGCATCGGCGGAGAAGAAAAGAGTTGACGCTTCGAGTCCTCATGACCCTTCAGACCTGCTGAGTTTTTCCAGGTAATTCTGTTTTTGTTTTGGATTTCCAGCATCTGCAGTTTTTTGTTTTTATCTAACATTTCAGGTCCATTCTGACGAAAGGTCACAGACCTGAAACAGTAACTCTGTTTCTGTCCCTACAGCATTTTCTGTTTTTATGTCAGGCTTCCAGTATCCGCAGTATTTTGCTTTTGCATTTCCAACTGTTGAGTATATGGACAGCAGTATTCTTTAGTGTGTGTCTGTGAGAGGTCTTTATTGAACTGATCTTAAAATGTCTGCCCCCAGAGGCAGAGTGCATCATGGCAGAGTCACATGACTATGGCAAGCCAGTTACTCAGTACAGCATTGCATTTCCAAAACCCGAACATCCCCCTTTTCATAGTAATAAAGATACAGACATCCCTTTTCTTTCCCAGTGAACAAAAGACACATTTGCATGCACGATCCTGCGTGACTACGAGTTGCCCAAGTTACCCACTATATACCCACTGTTCTCATGCATTGACAACTGTTTGGTCTGCTATCAGTCTCTACACATGCATTGTACACAGTCTTTAAACTGCACAGGTCTCTTAATGAAATGCATGTGCGTTGACATCGGCTATTTGTCTGGGTGTTGCGGCACTTGTTGCCTTGGTGGCTCTTGTTGTTGCATTGTTGTTATGGGGGACTCGTAGATCCCTGAGATTGATGGTAGCTCTGTGCTCAGTACAGCTGGTGAGGTCCCTTCTTCCTGATCACTCAATTGCTGTGAAGGAACAGCTTCGCTGGTTATTCAGATATGCCTGCAGTTGTGTCAGTATATTTGGTCGTTCACTTCCACTGCCTACGATCAAGGTGACAACTTCTCTACGCATATGCCAAGTTTCCATGTGGGCTGACTCCTGTTGAGAGTGCTGAAGGTCTGAAACCTGACTGGCTCTCCAGCTCTGGCAATGGTTTGGCAATCTTGTCAAACTGAAATATGGCTGTCATTTCACCTTGATTTTTTCACTCATGCCTGTTACTACTTCTGATTTCAGTAGCTTTTTTGGTATTGGAAGAGTAGTTTGCGTGCGGTGTGACATCTGTCTCTGGACAGGACTACTTTCCATGCCTTCAGTTGGTGTGTTCCTCCACTCTAGGATCGCCTTGTGTGCACCTGTGCTACATTTCCTCGACTTCTTGACAAGTCCTTTGACGATTTTTACTGCCGCCTCAGCCATTCCATTTGACTGGGGATAGTGTAGAGATGATTTATGGTGCTGAATTTCCCAATCCTTTACGAATCAGCTGAATTCTTCATTTGTGAACCGAGGACCATTGGCACTCATGACAATGTCTGGAACGCCATACTGACTGAAGTGTGCTTAAGTGTCATTTAAGTCAACTGGTCTAACTCCCAGTGGTCAGAACAGTAGTCTACTGTGACAAGGTAATCAGTTCCTGCCAAAGTGAAAAGGCCTACTTCCAGCTTCATCATGGTCTGCCTGGGATGTCATGCATCATTAAAGGCTCTCGAGCTTGTTTAGCTTGGACTTGTTACATGCACCACACTGGCTAATGTGGTCTTTAATTTCACTGCTCACGTTTAGCCAGTGGAACATTTCTGTTGCCTTTCTCAGAGTTGATTCAATTCCTTGAATGCTTGCATGGATGCACTTCAGCATCTCTCCTCTTATCTCCTGAGAGGTGATGACTATTTCCTTTGCACAAGATGCCATCTTGGGCTGTCAATTCATCTCTATATGCCCAATATGCTCTTGTGACCATAGGTGTGCCCTTGATATTCTCAGGCCATCCTTTCATCACCAGTTCCTGTAGTGCTTGTAGAGTTGCATCTTGTTGGGTACTTCGCTTGATTTGAGCAAGGAGCTTGTCTGTCAGATTCAATGTCTCTGCTGGCTGATGGATTCCAGATCTAGCTGTTGCTTAATGTTGAATCTGGAAGATGTTGTGTTCTGTTGTAGCATCCTCAACTTTCGTCATGGGGAGCGATGCTCTTGACAGCAAGTTTGCAATGTACAACTGTTTTCCTTGTTTGTATGTCACCTGCAGATGATATCTTTGTAAGCGAATGAACATTTCTTGCAGTTGCTTTGGAGCAGATAGTAGCAGTTTGCGAAAAATGCTCTAGTGGGGCTTGTGGTCAGGCTCCACTATTACTTTGTCGCTTCCAAGCAGGTACTGATGAAAATACTGCCAGGCAAAAACAATAGCCAGACACTCTCTCAACCTGAGCACAGAGTCATTCCGTTTGCATCCGTGCCCTGGATGCAAATGCGACCGGTTGTCCTTGCTGCTTCAGAGTTGCTCCCAGACCTGTCTCACTGGCACCACACAAGGTGACTTCCTCATTGACATCATAGTACTTCATCACTGACACTGTCATCACTAGTTGCTTGATTTTAGTGAACGCTGCTTCTTGTTCTGTACCCCTCTACCACAGCACTTCCTTGGCCGTGAGTTTGCGTAATGGCTCACACTCTGCAACCAATTACACAGAAACTTTGCTAGATAGTTCATGAATCCAACAAATCGCTGCACTGCTTTCATCTCAGTCAGTTGCTGCTACAGCCCTATCTTGTCAGAATCTGGACGAAGACCTTTTGCCATCAATATGTGACTTATGTACTTGACTTCAGGCATCTTCAGTTGCAATTTTTTCTTGTTTTGCTTAGATTCATCTGGCAAGCTCTCTCCAGAAGTCGTATTAAATTCTGATCATGGTCAGCTATGGTTTCTTCAATTGTATCTCCAGATCCACACACTAGCAGATCATCCACAACCATCCTTCACATCTAGGGTAGGAAAGATCTTTACCTTGGCAATTTGTGGCAAAATTCCTTCAATGGTTTGCATGGGTTAGTGAGATCTCTTAAGTGCTTTATTTAGATCCTTTGGGTCTAAGCATACTCACAGCTTTCCAGGTTGCTTCACTGCTACCATGCTGCTAATCCAGTCTGTAGGAGTTGTCACTTCTTTGATTACTCCCCTCTTTTCCAGCTCAATCTTGTCTTTTAAGCTTAATATGAGGGCAGCTGGAACTCTTCTCGGCATTTGCTGAATAGGTCTTATACTCTTGTCTACTTTTAGGTGATACTTGCCTTGTAGATATTCCTACCCTATAAACGCATCTTCGTAGTCCTCTAGGACCTGTTCTGCCATCAATGGTTTTGTGTGTTGTGACATGTTTTGAATCTCTGTCGGCACATTTCAGGTTACCAGTCCAAGCTTTAGACTTGCTTCAGCTGAAATGAGTAGCCGTTGCCTCTCATCTCTATGATCCAGATCTTCCTTCTTGCCATTGCATTGGGTTGTCAGACTCATTTGTCATCTCGGTATGAGTGTACATATAGCCTCAATGTTACTTTTGAGGGCTTAATTTTCGGATCGCCATGTTGAGCTACTTCCCAGAGGTCTGTGAAGGTCATGATGTTGCATGAAGCATGCGTGTCCACCTGATATTTCTTATTCATTGATACAACGATGACTCCAGAAGGAGAGCATGATTTTGCTTCTTGCAGTTAAAACACTACTTTCCCCATGCTGGGTAATTCTTCTTGGCCTGTGCATGCGGTCTTCTGCAGCATTTGCATCCAGCCCTTTGTCTGAGTGCTTCTGGACTGTCTCTTAGCGTAATGTATCTCCTGATCTGCTCTGCTATACATATGCTCTAGCTGACGTTTCTCGGCTTCCGCATTTCAACACGTCTATCGTTTTCTTCAGCGTCAGTTTCCCACCTTTCAGTAGATTTGCTCTCACTGGGGGTCTCTCACATCTAGGATCACTCTATCTTTAATCAGATCTTCTTTTAGCTGTCCAAATTCACATGATTCTGCTAGCTATGATACTGCCGTCACAAATCCTTCATATGCATCATTCATTCAGGGTTCAAAATGTGCATTCAAGGCTTTCAAAATCTGTCATCTTTTTTCTTTGCTCATCTGTTAGATTTAGAGTGGCATACACTTTGTAGCAGTCCTTCCCCAGCAGTTTTAACAGTGTGGCTACTCTTATTGGTTCAGGTTTGTTCATTAAGTCTGTTGCAATCTCATAACTTTGCTAAAGTGAGTGGAAAAACTGCCTGTTTTGCCATGCATCATTTCCCAATGCTTCTGGAGATAGGATTGGAAAATTTACTGCAGCCACTTTTCACTCAGCCTCTGTCTGCGTTTCCTTTGTCCTTTTTCTTTGCAGCCAGTCATTTCACTTACAGCTTCTGTGTGCTTTTCTTCTGTTCTTTTTGAGCTCTCTCACTTGCAGCCTTTTCATGTTCTTGGGTTCTCAGTGTCTTCTCTGCTCCTTTTGCAGAGTTTAAAAATCTATTTTTTTCTTCACTTCTGTACACCATGTTTCTAGTATAAGGACAGCAGTCACCTTTAATGTGTGTCTGTGTGAGATCTGTATTGAACTGATCTTAAGATGTCTGACTCCAGAGGCAGAGTGCCTCATGGTAGAGTCACATGACTATGGCAAGCTAATTAGTCAGTACAGCATTGCATTTCCAAAACCCAAACACCACCAATGGCTGTTTTTCCTGTCTTGGCACCATAACCAGCAGAATGCCACAAGGATCAGTCCTTGGAATCCATCTTCTTTCTCATCTACATGCTTGGTGAAACCAACCACATACTAAATCACCTTCCACAAATATATGTTTATGACACCCAACTTCACCACTCAACTACTTTGCTTAACCTCTGTGTCAATAAACTACTTGTCCAATATCCAGTCTTGAATATGTTGAAATTTAAAATTCTCAACAAGTGTATTTAAATCACTGCGCGCCTTGTCTCCTTCCTATTACTTTAGCAATCTTCAAGCGTACAAACCCCATCCCACCAGTCAACCACCAATTCTGCTTGATCCATCTCTTTTAATGCTCTCCTTCAAACCCTTTGACCACGCTTTCCATTACCCCTCCTAAAATCTCCTTGTCTTTTTGCTTCGATTTACCTGAGGCACTTCATAGAAACATATTTGGATAAGTTCTTTATTCACAGACTTGGTAATTGAGAGAGCATATAAATTTTAAATGAAAGCAAAATATTGTGGATGCTGGAAACATGAAGTTTTAAAAATTACTATCAAAACTCAGCAGCTCTGGCAGCATCAGTGGAGAGAGAAACAGAGTTAACATTTCGAGTCTGTATGACTCTTCTTCAGCTCTGAAGAAGTCATATGGACTCAAAACCTTAACTCTATTTCTCTCTCCACAGATGCTGCCAGACCTGAGTTTTTACAGCATTTTTTGTATTTAATATATAAATTTTAAAGCTCCTTTTCAATCATGTCTAAAGTTTGCATTTGATGTAGCAGATCCACTGTGCAAATATCATGTCAGGAAGTTTACAGAAGTCTGTATACTCAAAGTCTTGAAGATTATCAAGTAGTGTTAGAAATATGTTGGAGATTTATAATCATGTGGATTGATTCAATCTTTATTATATTTGTACTATCAGTGTCTGGCTGCTTGCATGTACTTACTTTACCTATAAATATATCTATTAGTTTAGCCTAAATGTCATCATGTGCATTTGTTACCATCTTTGAGTGGGCGGGAAAACTTGTTGGTCAGCCTGTGTTATCTCTAATACATGGTAAAAGGGTTAGTCCTATATTACACTATCCCATTCACATTACACAATGGTGCGAGTTTCAGGACACCGTTCCTTTTCACAGGACACTTGCCTGTTTATGGTAGATAAGCTATGTTCAAGCAGTGGGAATAAATCTAAAATTTTAACAGAAAATATTGTCCATCACTACTGCCAGATATGCCACTATTCTAAGAACAGAGCCATCTCAGGCATTTTTTTTATTCTTTCATGGGATGTGTGTGTCACCGGCTAGGCCAACATTTATTGCCCATCCCTAATTGCCCTTCATTAAGAGTCAACCATATTGCTGTGGGTCTAGAGTCACATGTAGGTAAGGACAGCAAATTTCCTTCCTTAAAGGGCATTAGTGAACCAGATGGGTTTTTAGGACAGTCGGCAATGG
Organism: Carcharodon carcharias; assembly: GCF_017639515.1. Taxonomy (NCBI): domain Eukaryota; kingdom Metazoa; phylum Chordata; class Chondrichthyes; order Lamniformes; family Lamnidae; genus Carcharodon; species Carcharodon carcharias. The sequence goes on from NC_054472.1 coordinate 144,488,149, forward strand.
TCTCATGGTCATCATCAGACTTTTAAATCCAGATTTTTTTTATTAAATTCAAATTCCACCAATTGCCATGGTGGGATTTGAACCCAGGTCCCCAGAGCATTACCAGTCCATTGACAATACCACCATGCCACCACCTCCCGTGGTGGAACAAAAGGTGCCATGAGTGCACACACCACATTTCAGGAGTACTTAATACAGTGGTGTAAAATGCTTTGAAGTGTTATATTTATAAGGATTAAAACTTGTTTCTAACTTTCGTCCTACAAAGAACACTAACGGCTGGGCTCATGTGGTGTCCAAAATGCACAAAGATATTTCCTGATATCAAATTATTCTGCATATTGCACACATCTAGTCTCTGCTAATCACTGTTTAAGACAAGCACTGCACCTTCATATGGTCATTTAGTTTATTTAACATACTGGTACCAACATTAAGCAAACAACACTTAAACTAATGCACTTTTAAGTTGTACAATGTGTTAGGAACTAGAGACCATTTTAATTAATTTATATTTGTATTTATGGGTGTTAGGAATAAGATATAGCTTTAAGTTTAAGCTATTATTTTATTTGTCTGTTGAGAAAGATGAATCCTGGGTTTGGTTTCATTTTTGAGATTATGTGCAATGGAGCCGAGAAGTCAAAGCTTTGTTTGTATACCTACATTTTAATGAGGTTTTATGACCCTTGAAGTGGTTTAGGGAAGCTTAAACAAAATGGGAAGAACTATGCAGCTGCCTAGCAACAGAGGAGCCCACAGAGACAGAGAAACAGAAAGCGGTTTGAGTTCTGTTGTCTATGGATACCCCAGGGTGAGGAAGCGGGAATTGAGAGACAACTACAGAGGGCGGATTTCCCAAAAAAACAGAAGTCCCAGAAACCAGGGAGTGGGGTCAAAAGAAATTCCCAGGAAGACAGTTAGTTCAAGGAACAAGAACAGGAATCAGGAACAAGTCCTGTTCAATTGAAATGAAAACAAGGAGCAGAGGGAAAGTCTCCAAATTAAAGTGAGAAAGCTGCAGGCAGCAGTCTTAAAGCAAAATAGGCTTGTGAGAAAAGCCAGAAGGTCCGAACAGACAGCCAAAGATTGGTGACTCCTTACTAAAGGTCTGTGAAGCAGTGGTGTCCTGTTGGCACGGCTGAGTATCTGAGAGAACCCTTGCGAGAAAGACGGAGTTTCACTTGGCTCATGGTGTGACTTGGGTGGGGGGGCGGGGGGTGTGGTTTGGTTGATGAGGGATCCATAGCATCTGCTTTGGGTGGTTCTGCCACTTTATCTTGGAGTGTGGTGTGTCTGACCACAGGTTGCCTATTGGTTTACATGGACTGTATACTTATTGTGAACATTAGAGTATAAGATGGATTTTGTAAGTTGTTGTTCTTACGAATCTGTAAAGGTATGGTTGTGGGTGAAGGAGTAGTGTAATATAGTTCATCTTTTTCTTGTTTTATAAATGTTTTATTCTTTCGTTAAAAGTTCATCGGCAGACTCTGTGACTCTGTTCAGTAGCCGCCCTCCACATTTCTAAACGAAAAATAGAAGTTAGGATCTATCAAGCCAGGTTCCGCCCAGGGATCTGACTTGTCCAGCAGTAACATTAGCTGGGATCATAACAAATGTACATCTTCCCAACACTCTTACTTATTACTTTATCTGCTCCCAATATTAAAGAGAGACATAAAGCCAACAGTGGTCAGGTTTCTTATTCTACAACTCAAAGTGCTCCCTCCAGACAATTTGGAGAAGTAAAATCTATAATTATGTCATTTTTTCCAAACCGGTGGGCATGATATGAAATTTTAGCATCAACCTTAATGTCAGTTAATAATTCTGAAATACACACCAATTGCAGTCAAAACAATGCTGTGAACTGAATGACCAGATCTGATCAATATAATTTCTGACTGGCTGACTTTGTTAAGGACAAGCAATCTGCTCATCTATAAAAGCAATATTGGTAGAGCACAGAAGGGCTTTTCCTGCAGGCTGTCCCATGTCTCCCTTGTTTTCCTCATGTATCTTGAGCATAATTAAATGGAGGCAATAAGCTCCCTCCAATGGCTCAGTGGGTACATCATTACCAAATGACTTATCTGATTCAAGAGTTGAGGGAACTCTGTTTTATTTTATTTAAAAGGAAATTTCTCGACTACTGAGCTCAATAGTTACATGTGTACATAAATCCTGAAGATTAAATTTAGAGACACAGACATGAGCCAAGATAATTGCTGCTAACTTAATGCTCCGAATTTGACAGGGTCTGTATCTGTTGCATGTCAGTACTCCTTCTCTCTTTATAAGATGCTCGACTCACAGTTTTAGTAGATATCAAACTAATGAGACATTAAAGTCAAACGTAGACACCCAGAAGTTATAAGTCCACGCTTGTACCTTTTGGTTGTACCTTTTTGTACCTTCCTATCCTTTTTTCCGGCCCACCGTCACCTCTTACAGGGCCATCTTGTCTTTCACACAATGCTGTCCTTGTTCTGCTATTATCACATTGTGCTTTCTTACCTTTATGCCACTATCAGCACCATTTTTAGCACTAACCACTACCATTAACACTCCCTTTATCCTTTAGTTCATGACAACTTTGTCAATCCCTCCTTTGTCCCCATCTATCACTGGCCTTCTATCCAGCTCCACCTGCCCCACCCCCCTTAAACAGTATAAATTTCATCACATTTCCACTTCTTTTCAGCTCTGAAGAAGGGTCATAAAGATTAACGCTGTTTCTCTCTCCACAGATGCTGCTAGACCTGCTGAGTTTTTCCAGTATTTTCTGTTTTTGTACCTTTTGGATCTGGGTTTGAATCTAGCCAATTTCTTTCCAATTTACAAAGGGATTTCTTCGCCCCATCACATTTCAGAGGTATTTCTTTGTCCCAGTCATATTTCACAAGGATTCTTCTTCTCTCCTACCAATTCACTCCTTTCAATTCACAAAGGCAATCTTTTCCCCCCTTCTACAGAGACTAATTCCTTTCTCCTCCCTCATAGAAGCTCGGCGGAAAGACAGAGACGCAATGGCCCAAGGCCAGATGGGCTACCAATTTTAGATACCAAGACATTGCCTTGAAAGATACTGATGCATCTGAGAAGAGTGGACTTGGACTGAAAACAGGAGGTAGCCCAGAGCTGAAGGCTTCCCAAACCAAAGCAGGTACACATGTTAATTCACAGCAATCTTGAGCAGAACGCTGAGCTGGTCCCTGGCAACCACAATCCTGGAATGAAGAATGAGAGGTGATCTTATTGAAACATAGATTCTGAGGGGGTGGGACAGGGTAGATGCTGAGAGGATGTGTCCACTTGTCGGGGAATCCAGAAATAGGGGGCACAGTTTTAAAATAAGTGGTCTTCCATTTAAGGCGCAGATGAAGAGGAATTTCTTCTCGCAATGGGTTGTTAGTGTTTGGAATGCTCTCTCCCAGCAGCAACGGAGGCTGTGTCATTGAATATATTCAAGACTGAGTAAGCCAGATTTTTGATTGATAAGGGAGGCAGGGGTTATGAGGGACAGGCAGGAAAGTGGAGTTAAGACCACATCAGATCAGCCATGATCTTACTGACTAGTAGAGCAGACTCAAAGGACAAAATAGCCTACTCCTACCCCTATTTCTTATGCTTTATGATCAGGGGTGCAATCACAAATGAGTTTTAGCAGCTTCCTGGACTAATCGGATATCTGCAAGCTAGATGAACAGCAGATTTAGACAATTTCCATTCACTCCCACTTATATACATTGATCCTCTAGTGGCCCTCAGAAGCTGCTGCACTAGATAATAATAAAAGAAAAATACTGCAGATGCTGGAAATCTGAAATAAAAGCAGAAAATGCTGGAAAAACTCAGCAGATTTGGCAGCAACTGTGGAGAGAGAAACAGAGTTAATGTTTCGAGTCCATATGACTTCTTCAGAGCTGAAGGGAAGTAAAAATGTGATGGATTTTATACTGTTTGGGTGGGGGGGGGGGGGGGGGGGGGGGGGGGTGGCGTACACAGATGGAGCAAAATATAAGGTATGGGATAGGTGGGAGCTAATTTGACAAAGATGTCATGGACACAGGACAAAGGGAGTATTAAATGGTAGCGTTAAGGGCTAAAGAAGGTGCTGATAATGGCGTAAAGGTAAAACAAGGGTCAGTGCTCTGTGAAAGCAAAACATAAGAAGTTGTGATAGATGGCCCTGTGGAGGAGGGGGCTGGGGGGAAAAATTGATTAAAAAAGGGGTCAAGATGGAGGAGTCAGTTCATAGTCGGAAGTTGTTGAACCCAATGTTAAGTCCAAAAGTCTGTAAAGTGCCTAACTGGAAGATGAGGTGCTGTTCATCTAGTTTGCGTTGGGCTTCACTGAACATTGCAGCAGGCCAAGGATAGACGCGTGGGCATGAGAGCAAGACGATGTGTTGAAATGGCAAGTGACAGGAAGGTCTATGTCATGCTTGCAGACTAAGTGAAGGTGTTCTGCAAAGCAGACACCCAGCCTGCATTTAGTCTCCCCAGTGTAAACGACATCGCATTGGGAGCAGTGAATACAATAGACCAAATTGAAGGAGATGCAAGTGAACTGCTGCTTCAACTGAAAGGATTGTTCGCCTTGGATGGCGAGGGGGGAGAAGGTAAAGGAGCAGGTATTGCACCTTCTGCGATTGCATGGGAAAGTGCTGTGGGAAGCAGATAAGGAGTTGGGGGTGATGGAGGAATGGACCAGGGTGTCCCGGAGGGGACGGTCCCTACGGAATGCTAACAAGGGGGCGGTGAGGGGAAGATGTGTTTGATGATGGCATCATGCTGGATTTGACAGAAACAGCGGAGGATGATCCTTTGAATGTGGATGCTGGTGGGGTGAAATGTGAAGGACATAGGGGAGCCTATCATGGTTCTGGGAGGGAAGGGAAGGGGTAAGGGCAAAGGTGCGGGAGATGGGTCGGTTGAGGGCCCTGTCAACCACAGTGGGGGCGGAACCCTCGATTCAGGAAAAGGAAGACATGTCAGAAGCAACGTTTTAGAAGGTAGCATCATCGGAACAGATGTGACAGCGGTGGAGGAACTGAGAGTATGAGATGGAGTCCTTACAGGAAGCAGGATGTGAGGAGCTGTAGTTGAGGTAGCTGTGTGAGTGGGTGGGCTTGTAATGAATAGTGGTAGACAGTTTATCACCAGAAATGGAGACAGAGAGGTCAAGGGAAGGGCAATGTCAGAGATGGGCCATGTAAAGGTAAGAGAGGAATGCAAATTGGAAGCAAAATTGATGTTTTTTGGGTCTCCATTCACAATCCTGCGCTGCTATATTGTAATTCAGCATTTCCTGTATAACTTTAACAGGAAAAAAGTTTGAATTTACCTAGCATCTTCATAAACTCAGGATGTCCCAAAGCAATTAACAATTAATGAAGTACTTTACAGCCAATGAAGCACCATTTGTTCTACAAGATCTGCTTTGTCCCATCTTCCCAGTGGGCAAATTGTAAGTATAACATGATGTTCTATCGCACACTGGTGCAGCAAGTGGGCCTCAAGAATGACTTTTTGCAGAAAGTTGGCAGGTATTCCTTCCATTGGGGTCGTATCAAAAGAATGTGTCTGAGAAAAGTGCTTTACAGAAAGCAACCTATGCACATCCACTCTGTTTTACAAATTATCAAGATTACTACAATCTATGCACACATCCAAGATTACTACAATCTATGCACACTGTCCGTCCTTCATAGTACGGTTAATCATGGATGATTACATTAGTTCAGCTGTTGCGTAAACTTCAGAACCACTTTCAGCTTCTCCCCATAGCTCAATTTGATAACGCTTTTTGGTTCTTTCAGTTATTCCAAAAGTTAAAAAAAGTTCCAGCTGGATGCAATGGTAATGTTTACCCTATGAAATTTTGGTATTTGCATTTCCTACTATGAGTCAGTATTTGCTATTGAGATATGAGCTAAAGCTCAAACACACATAGAAACTATATCTATCTATATCTATATTTACCCATACAAAGGGTATAAACCATAGGATTTGTACCAACTTAAAAGGACAGGCAGCCACAATACGCTTACAGCTGCAAGTTTGCTGGCACACTTGCTAATAGATGGGAAGAAAGAGTTGGTAGCATCACAACCAAACACAGGCACACCATCCAGCAGAAATCACTCAATGCCAATTGACAACAACTGAGTTTCTTTTCTACATGACATGTAAACAATGTGAAATTTGTCAATTAAAATCAACTGTGCTACTTGCACCACGCCCCTGATTTTCAGTGTCCTAAAACAACGAGCTCCATAAAGTTCATCTTCTAAAGCACAGCTTCCTTTCCTCTGTCTCCCTGTGAGTGGTTTATAGTTTTGGTCTATCAGGCATTTAAAGCAACCAGTCCAGGTGCTACAATAAAAGTCATTCAAAATTGGCATATTTTGTTTAAGATAATTAACAAGAAAAAACTATTTCTATTTAAAACAACTTCAAGTTAATTGGGGAAAATGGGATTTTCTTAAGCACAGCAAGTTGCTATGATCTTGCCTGAAAAGGTGCTGGAAGCAGATACAACACACCAACTTTCGAAAGGAACTGGATATTGTATACTTGAAAAGCAGAAATTTGCGGAGTTTGGGAAAAGAGCCACCATGAGCTTGAGAATCAAATGGCCTCTTTAGGTGCTGTATCATTCTATTGGTCAGAGAATTAGTCGCTAAAGGCCATAAATTTAACATCACCAGCAAAATAACAAAGGGAGCAATTAGGAGGGTTGTTAAGAACTTGAATAGCCTACCAGTGACGGAAGCAGGGTCTATAATGTATTTTAAAGCAGAAATTGATTTTTTTTTCATTTAAAGGGACATGTAATGAGGACCAAGAGAGTCTGGCATGATGGGATGAATGGCCATTTTCAGTGCTGCAATTGCTTGAAAATAGCTTTTGCACAGTTTGCACACTGGGAATTAACTATATTGAAAACTTTAGGGTATTCATATTTTCCCATGCCATTGTCATTTCCAAACCTGAACCTTGCTTTTTGGGCTATGAGGCTATGACTGGAGTAGAGACAATCAACTTTTAAGGATAGGATAGATATGAAGTTAAAAAGGGATATGAAAATAGATGGGGCATACAAGATTTGAATTGCTGGAGGATGAGCAATACAGACAGGATGGACCCAATGGCTGTTTCTGTGTTGTAATTTCTATGCAAAGCTAAGAATATACAAACATATGAATTAGAAGCAGGAGTCAGCCACTCAGCCCCTTGAGCTTGCTCTGCCATTCAACATAATCATGGCTGATCTGATTGCAACCTCAACTCCTTATTCCCATCTAACCCTGATAACTTTACACCTCCTTGCTTATCAAGAATCTATCTACCTCTGCCTTAAAAATATTCAGACTCTGCTTCCACCACCTTTTGAGGAAGAGTTTTCCAAAGACTCAATCCTCAGAAAAAAAAATTCTCCTCTGCTCTGTCCCAAATGGGCAATCCCTTATTTTTAAATTGTGACCTCTAGTACTAGATTATCCCACAAGAGGAAACATCCTTTCCACATTGATCCTGTCAAGGCCCCTCAGGATTTTACATGCTTCAATAGAATCACCTCTTAGTCTTCTAAACTTCAGCAGATACAAGTCTAGTCTGACCAACTCTTCCTCATAAGACAACCTTCCAATTCAGGTATTAAGTATACTTGTTGTTATAGAGTTGATCTTCAGACAACTTTCCTTAGTGGAAACATTTAACTTTATTTACCAGACAGCAGCAGCAACTACAGGTGTGCATCAAGCTCCATAACTAAAGAAGCACTCTCCCATAGAGGTTCCCGTGCTGCTAACACATTGGTTTACACAGATCATCTGATCTTAAAGCACATTCTTAAAGTTACAGTCCTACATTTCCCAAAACTATAATTACTACATTCTTCCCCCTTTAACTTTTCTGTACATTTTGTATTTACAAGGATATTTATCTTATGACATTAGAATATTTACACAGGTCATGAAATTACAAGTTCAGTCTTTCATGGGTTTCCTGGTCCATGTGGAACGTCGCAGCTCCACGTCTTCAGATTCTTTTGTAGGAAACACTTTCTCTGGAACTGCATTAACACCATTATGCACATGCAGTTCAATGTCTTCCACTCCAATAGAGACATCAGGCATGTCTGTCCTTGGTCGAGTAACTTCAATAAGAGCCACTGGTTCAGCAGTGGTTACAAGTGGAGCATCATGTTGTTGGGGTCTCTCTCTTTTTCTTAAATCAGCCACATGCTTATGGGTGATCTGGCCCTCCACATCCACGTGGTATGACAACAGTCCAGTCACAGAACTTACTTTACCAGGCAACCACTTTGGTCCTCCACTGAAATTCTTTACATATATTGCTTCTCCAATAGTAAATTGTCGCTCACAACTGTAGTCCACCTGCTCGCAACTGGAAAATTTCGGATAAGTTTAATTTAATCTCCTTTAACCAATCACGCCCTAGAAGGCTTGGCCCTTCACTTCTACCACCATCACTAGTAACTGTGCTGAATGGTGCCTATCATCAAAGTTGTTCTGGTGATACATTTTACATGGATTTCTTCGCCTGTGTACGTTTTCAACTTGGCAGATGTTTGTTCCAATCTTAATTGTTGATCACCTTTATTTAAATGTCTGAAAGTGTGTTCTCCTATTACAGCATTAGAAGCACCCATGTCTACTTTTATCTTTAATGGTTTACCATTCACTTACACTGTAACAAATATTGGCTCTGTCTTCCCAACTTTTATGTTGAATAATGAATAAATGTCAGAATTGGTTGTTTCTGGCTTTTCTGCACTATATAATTCATTGGACTTCATTTGCTGTTTGGAGGCCTGTTTAAATCTCACTTTGCACTCTCTCATTAGGCGTCCACTTCTGTGACAAAAATAACATTCTACTTTTTTAAATTGCCAATTGCTAGAAGATTGATTGCTTCCACTTTGACGAAAATTAGTTTTCGGTTTAGTTGTTAAGCTGTTTCATCTCATTTTTTGGTTAGCAGGGGCTTGAGTTGAAAATGCCCCTTAACGAGGTCTACTAATTCATCGGTCTTTGAATCTGGGACAGAGTCAAGCTTCGAATTAAACTGTAGGTCCTGCTCCCACAAATATTCAGGAGGATCGATCTCCTCTTTTCCTCCCCAGTGATTTTGTTTACTTGAAAAATGAAGGCAAGACACTCTATTTATTGAGATCAATCATCTTTTTCTGGCTTAAAGCGATCGATTCTGCCAAACTGTGGCATTTCGGATATCTTCTTTGATTTTTAATGAACTCACAATCGCTGGGCGAGGTACAGCACCAAGCCTGATTTATCCTCATCGCCAGTTTGTTATAGAATTGATCTTCAGACAACTTTTCTTAGTGGAAACATTTAACTTTATTTACAAGACAGAAGCAGCAACCACATGTGTGCATCAAACTCCATAACTAAAGAAGAACTCTCCTGTAGAGGTTCCCCATGCTGCTAACACATTGGTTTACACAGATCTTCCAGAACTGGATTATTTTTAAAGCTACAGTCAAACATTCCCCAAAACTATAATTACTACACTTGTCTTTACCTGCTAATAATAGGAAAGGTTTTTATTTACTTTTTTTTATATAATTCAAAATGTCAAACAGAAGGAAAGTGGATTGGATGCAAGTCCTGCATCCATGTGGAGTTGATGAGGTTTTGTGCATTACTTACTATTACAGTGTTCACCAAAATCCTGGTCACAACGTCCAATTTACTTTGGATTAAAAAATTTAATTGATGGCTATATTCAGAATCAAAGAAACATTAAAGTCCCTTTAGCAGACCAAAAAAAGAGTTAGTGGTCTGCTGATAGTAATTACAATTGTTTTGAACTTGTTAGGATCGTACAGAAATATTTTTCCTCCAATTCCAAAAGTGCAAATTTTTTGATAACTCTGCGGCTGTCAATCTCCCTTACAAAGATAATTATCAGAGTCATTGGTTACATGAATAAAGGCAACTGAATCACTAGAGGCTATCACCAGGAAAATAATAAAACACCAATACCATATTCTTCAATGGAGACTCAGGAGTGTTTTTCGCAGTGAGTCAGAAGAAGCTGAATAGAGGAATCAGGGCAAATTAAAATACTACAAATTACTGGAACATATTTTAGATTCAACAATCTGAGCAGTTACAGCACAGATTCAACACAAAGGAAAGATGCCACTCCACTGATAAGATAGAGCAAAGTTCCCTCTACACTGTCCCATTAAACACTCCTAGGACAAGTAAAACATGCATTAGATACAGAATAAAAGTCTCTCTATGTCCAATCACAGGACAACGCCAACTTAACTAAAAATTTTGCGATTTTGCAGTTTGTGCTGTGCCATGCCGACACACATATTAATACGGGGAGCTAAAGTCTCACCAGAAACTCCCTCCTGCCCTCATCACATTTTGTTCAAAATCCTCTAAATTATCTAAAAGAAGCCTGCTGCAGTCTGTGGCTAAAAGTATGTTCAACAGAGCTGCAAAGAAATACAAAAGGTCACACAATTAAGGTCTACAAATAATAAATAAGACTAAGAACCTACGAAAATGATGGATATGAAAAGGCCAACTGGCTCAATCTGGCCTATTACACATAGACATGGTTTTTTAAACACAGGATGTGGACATTGCATGCAAGATCAGAATTTATTGCTTTTACCTTTTTCTTTTTTGTTTTTTTTTTTGCCTTTTTTAATGCATGATGATACAGGCATTCCTTACCAAATCGAGCCATGTGAAATCATCTCTCTATTGTCCAAACACCAAAAATACACATTATTTGATACAAGTGGACTTCTTTACAGGCATATCAAGTGTCTGCAGAAAGTATCACGAGCCCAGCACCAGTTGGCTGTGTGAATCAAAATGGATTTAAATTTCTAAATTGATACATCATTAAAATAATTTACCAGAAATGCTGGTGCACTTAAAGTCCATGACCCACCCTGCTGCTGCCAATGCCTGTCTATCTGTCTCTCTCCTCTGCGTTTGTCTTGTGTCTGGCTCTTTCTCTCTCCCTCCCTCGGTGTTTTTTTTTTCTTTATCAGTCTGTCTTTCTGTCTCTCTCTAATCCCTCCAAAAAACTACGGAAGTTACAACTTCAGTGAGTGCCTGTGGCAAGGGAAATACAATTTTTGTTCCTGCTCCAAATCACTATCAATGATTCCTGCTGGAGAGTGCATTTGTTTGTGAATGTCAAGTCAATATTTTAGCTAGAGCTCAGCTGTGATGCTGCAACCTCAGCCAAACTGTCTGTTGACACATATCTTCAAGGTTCACACATAACAACTAGTATCCATAGAATTATAGACTAGGAAGGAGTAGTCAACCTTCAAAGGAAAAAGATGGGAGGGTAAAAGAGAAAGTTAAGAAATCGGGCAGAAATAAAACTAGGAAAAAATATAGATATGACCCAGCAAGCAGTGGTTATGTGATGCTAAGTTTGTAAAACTTGTCAACTATACTATGAAGGGAAAACTGAGAAAGATAGTTTGTGGTTTTTAACTGAAAGAAGTTAAAGTAGAAAAGCACACATTACTGGGTTTTTCAGCGTAGCCAGCACTAGACATCACTTGTGGCTCAGTGGTAGCACTCTCATCTCTATGTCAAAAGGTCATGAGGTCATGTCCCATATGAGCACATAATCTAGGCTGACAGACCAAGGGTCACACTGTCAGAGATGCCATCTTACAGATGAGACATTAAAATGAGGCCCTGTTTACCCTATCAAGTAGGTGTAAAAGATCTCATGGTATTATTTCAAAAAAGATCAGAAGAGTTCTCCCATGTGTTCTGGCCAACATTTATCCTGCAACCAATACTAGTAAAAAGCAGAGTAGCTGCTCATGATCATACTGTTTGTGGATCCTTGATGTGTGCAAATTACCAGCCATGTTCCCACATTACAACAGTGACTACGCTTCAAAAGCTATCAGCGACACTTGGGAAATTGAGATTGTGATAGGTCCTATATAAATGTAAGTCTTTCTTTCCTTTTTTCTCAGAGGGAAAGGAGTATAGTACAGTCTATCCATAATTCAGCTGGAGCAAGAGTAACGTTTAGGATTTGTCCAAAACAATTACAGTAAGTTTCCCCTCCTCTTTGCTCCAATCCAATCCCCTTCTCAGTCCTCCCTCCAATTATTTCTCAATCCTCTATTGCACAGCAGAAATTATAGCCCTACCACCGCTTTGCTTCATTATGGAAACAAGCCACATAAATTTTGCCTTTGAGACAAGCAGATACTGCCAGCAAGTCAACATATCTACAGTGCAGGACACAAATAAACTGAGAAATGAATTTAAGGAGGTTAAAAGACTAAACCACAAAAAACGTTTTTGGGAGGAAAGATGAAAGCGGACACACCGATTATAGTTACACCATGTAAAAAAATCTCATTTAATTATGAACTCACTTACCAAACCACATGTTTTACAGTCTCTACCCATCCTCTCCAGGATGATACCAGATATATGAGGGACTTAAGTGGAGAGATTGGAGAAGCTGGAATTATTCTCCTTCGAGCAGGGAAGGCTAAGGAGAGACCTATTAAGGATATTCTATTTGAGAAGTTTGTAGGGAGAAATTATTTCCACTGGCAAGTGAGTCAATAACCAGAGGTCATGGATTTCAACTAACTGTCAACAGAACTAGGGGAGAATTTTTTCACACAGACGGACGTTAGGATGTGGACTCCACTATCTGAAAGGGCGGTGCAATCACATCCATATAAAAGTTCAAAAGGCAATTGGACATGTATTGAAGATGTCTAATTTGCAGGGTTATGAGGAAAAAGTTGGGGTTGGGCTGGGGTTGGGGTTGCACCTCATCATCCGACTAGGCACTTTACAGTCTTCCAGACTGAATATTGAGTTCAACAATTTTAGATCATGAACTCTCTCCTCTATCCCCACCCCCTTTCCGATTCCCCCCCTTTTTTTCCCAATAATTAATACAGATTTTTCTTTTCCCACCTACTTCCATTATTTTAAATGTATTTCCATCCATTGTTTTATCTCTACCTTTTAGCCTTTTTTGATTCCTTCACGCCACCCCACCAGGGCTATCTGTACCTTGTTTGTCCTGCTTTCTATCCTTAGCACATTCCTCAGATAACATCACCACCTTCAACACCTCTTTGTCCTTTTGCCTGTGACATCTTTTGGTTATCTCCACCTATCACTGGCCCTCTATCCAGCTCTACTTGTCTCCCCGTCTCTCTCTCTCCTCACACACACACACACACCCCCCCCCCCCGGCAATCAGACAGGACATAAATATATCATTGACATGTTGGTCTCTGTACATCTTCTATGCTGTTAAGATTCCAGACAAGACATAAGTTACTCTGCACTATTGTACTTGCATGAGACAGATACAGAACTACTTCCACTGGTAGCAATGTCATAACATAAAAGAGGGTATTTTTTTAAAAAAACAGAGTTCATCCTGTACAAAGCAATACATAAAAACAATCTGAGCTCCCCAAGAGGATTAAAATGGTGCAAGTTACTCATTCATCGATGAGTAGCTCTGCTCATAATTGTAAACTAAATATCTTAGCTACATCTGGTATGGGGGAAAAGTGAGGGGGTAACTTTCTAAAGGAGATAACTTTGAAGCTTAACACAGATCATAGATCCACGACCACAATATTCTCCAATTAGAGGTACTAACTGACAAATTAGTTCTCTTCTACAAACTTTTGTTTAAAATTTGCTGGGAAAATGACAGGCTGTGAAAGAGCACATATGATAATGCATAAATCAACCCAAAACTTGTGGCAAGAAAGAGTCCCCCAAGTATCACAAGTTGCTGGATGATTTGCACTGTTGTGTCATAACTTCAGAAAAATGGCACCTTGCCCATAACACCTTAAAAGGCATTTTGCCCATTAAATTTACTACTGAAAGTCTAGTAATTAATAGCGCAAATACCCTTTTAATGAGACAATAATTATTAATGACTGTCAATAAATCTCTGTGGCCCAGAAAGAGAACAATTAAAAGTATGGCGTCTCATTCTTTGATGTAGTAAATTGTGTTGGGGATTTTAAAAATTACATTTTAAACATTTATGTGTCTTCTTTTTTGTTTTTTTAATTGGGGGAGATTGTGACATAATGGTAATGTCACTCGGCTAGTAATCCAGGGGCCCAGGTTCTAACAGGGACATGAGTTCAAATCCAACCGCGGCAGCTGATGGAATTTAAATTCAATTAATAAATCTGGAATATAAAGCTAATCTCAATACTGATACCATCATCGACTGTTGCAAAAGGGAAGGAAATCTGCCATCCTTACCTGGTCTGGCCTAGATGTGACTCGAGACCCACAGTAATGTGGTTGACTCTTAACTGTCCTCTGAAATGGCCTAGCAAGCCACTCAGTTATAGAGACAGTGAACAAATGCTGGCCTTGCCAGCAGTGCCCACATTCCATGCAATAATAAAGGAAAAAAATTCTCTTGCCTAATCTGCTCCTTCATTCACTCTCTATTTCTCTTTCTGTACCTGATTCGACACTGAACTTATTCACTCTACTTTAGTCTCTGTTACTTCTCAATCCTTTAATCTCATGTTTTTTTCATTCATTCATGGGGTGTGGGTGTCTCTGGCTAGGTCAGCTTTCATTGCCCATCCCTAATTGCCCATGAGAAGATGGTGGTGAGCTAACTTCTTGAACTGCTGCAAGTCCATGTAGTGCAGGTATACCCACAATGCTGTAAGGGAGGGAGTTCCATGATTTTGACCAAGCGGCAATGAAGGAACAGTGATATATTTCCAAGTCAGGGTGGTGAGTGGCTTGGAGGCAAATTTGCAGGTGGTGGGGTTCCCATGTGTCAGCTGTACTTGTCCTTCTAGATGGTAGCAGTTGTGGGTTTGGAAGGTGCTGTCTAAGGAGTAATTGGTTAAGGAGATACACTGTCATTCACCAAGGTCCTACATAGGCCCTCAGTGAGCAGTTGTCAACTCACAATTATAAGTGAAAAAGTTGCGAGCTGAAGCAGGGGCAAAATCCAACTAACCAGGACATGCTCCAGCAAATTCTGGTCTGATATTTTATACAAGCTTTCTTGATTTAAAAAAATGTTTAGAGACAACTCAAGCAGGATTTTTTTGGGGAAAAATATACTTTATTTATAAAATATCTGAAAGAACATTACATAACATTTCTAAATGGCCATCACAAAAAGTGGATTCATATTCAACTTTTCCACATAGATCATGAGATGCTTCCATACAATCAATGAACATTGCAGACATTTGTCATATCATTACAGGCAGACAGCGCAATGGTATTCAAGTTATTCTGAGATGCTTCAATAGAATTATGATACATTTGGTTTTCACTACATACATTCCCTGTGAGTCATACAGCCCGAGGGGTCTATACAATTCCCAGCCCCTCGATGCACTATGGATGAAAGAGACCTTTCCCCATTGCACCTTAGAGGTGGCTGCCACAAGCTTTAGTGCATCCCTCAGCATGTAGTCCTGGACCCTGGAATGTGCCAGGCTGCAACACTCGATTGAGGACAACTCTTTGCACTGGAAGACCAACAGGTTTCGGGCAGACCAAAGAGCATCTTTCACCGAGTTGATGATCTTCCAGCTGCAGTTGGTGTGTGTCCCTGGGAACAGCTCGTGGAGCAGAGAGTCCTGTGTCACGGAACTGCTCGGGATGAGCCTCGACAAAAACCGCTGCATCTCTCTCCAGACCTTCTTTGCAAAGGCATATTCCACAAGGAGGCGAACAATGGTCTCTTCCCCACCACAGCCACCTCAAGGGCAATGTGCGTAGGGGGTGAGACCCCTGACGTGTAGGAAGGATCTTACGGGGAGGGCCTTTCTCACCACAAGCCAAGCTACATCTTGGTGACATTTTTTCGTTATCTCCACCTATCACTGGCCCTCTATCCAGCTCTTCTTGTCACCAACCCCCCCCAACCAAATTATATTTCACCTCTCTTCTATTTTTATTTTGTTCTGTTGAAGGGTCATTCGGACTCGAAACGTTAACTGTGCTCCTATCCGCAGATGCTGCCAGACCTGCTGAGTTTTTCGAGGCATTTTAGTTTTGGTTTTGGATTTCCAGCATCCACAGTTTTTTGCTTTTAGCTTACACCTTGGTGCTTATTGCAAAGTTCTGGCGATGAGGCATTCTGCCAAGTAACTGCTCGAGGAACCATCCAATAGGATCTTTTTCCCTCAGGGCCTTTGGGACGTTACGTGCCGAACACTGCCTGATGGGACTTGTGATCAAAGGTGTTTCTCTGCATAAATTTTCCCACGAGGGACAGGTGGCATGGCATGGTCCAACTACTTGGAGCGTTCCGCAGCAGCATGGCCAGACCCATCTTTTGCAACACCAGGTGGAACCTCAGCACGTAATGACACTTGGTGTTTGCGTACCGAGGGTCTACACAGAGCTTGATACAGCCACACACAAAGGTGGCCGTCAGGATGAGGGCGATGTTGGGCATGTTTTTCTTCCCCCTTTATGTAGAGGCTTGTACATCGTGTCCCTATGAACACAATCCATTTTCAACCTCCAGATAAAGCGAAAGAGGGCTTGGGTGACTGCCACCGCACAGGAGTGATGAATGGGCCAGACCTGCAACACTGAAAGTGCCGCACGCCTGATGACCAGGTTCTTACCCGCAATGGAGAGGGAGCATCACTCCCAGTTTTCCCACATGCCCAGTTTTCTTTCCACCATAGACACTCACTCCTTCCAGTTTCTAACTCATGCCCTGGTTTCTCCGAACCATATGCCCAGCACCTTCAGGCAGTCTGACCTGATGATAAAGGGGACAAAGGATCGGTCAGCCCAGTTCCCAAGAACATAGCCTCGCTCTTGCCACAACTTACCTTGGCTCCTGAGGCCAGTTCAAACTGGTCACAGATGTTGATCAGTCTGCGCACTGACAGTGGATCTGAGCAGAAGACTGTAACATTGTCCATGTACAGGGAGGCTTTGACCTGAGTGCCTCCACTGCCTGAGATCGTCACTCCTCTTATGCCCGGATCCTTCCTGATGGACTCAGCAAAGGGTTCTATGCAACACACAAACAGGGCAGGGGAGAGATAGCAGCTCTGCCTGACTCCAGATTTAATTGGAAAGCTTTCTGATTCCGACCCATTGATTGAAATTGCACTATAGATGTTTGTGTAGACTAGTTGGATCCAGTTGCGGATTCCCTCTCCAAACCCCACTTTGGAAAGCACATCCACCATGTAGGTGTGCAATACGCTGTCAAAGGTCTTCTCTTGGTCCAGGCTGATGAGGCAGGTGTCCACACCCCTGTCCCATACATGGACATTCGTATCCCTGAGTGGCACAAGGCTGTCAGAGATCTTCCTGCAGGGTACAACGCAGGTCTGGTCAGGGTGGATCACCAACTCCAGAGTAGACCTGACCCAACTGGCAATTACCTCGGACAGAATCTTATAGTCCACATTCAACAGTGAAATGGGTCACCAACTTCTAACGTCCTCCCTTTCCCCCTTCCACATGAGGGTGATGGTGCCTTTCCTCATGGATTCTGACATGCTGCTGGCCAGAAGCATATTCTCGTACACTTCTAGCAGGTCTGGGCCGATCCAGTCCCACAGAGCCGAATGCAACTCCGCCGGCAAGCCGTCGATTCCGGGAGTCTTACTCTTCTCGAAGGACTCAAGGGCCTTAGTCAGTTCGTCAGGAGTTAGCAGTTTGTCCAGACTCTACCGAGTACTGTTGTCTAAGACCTTCGTAATAGAGGACAGGAAAGACTGGAGCTGACGCTGTCTGTGGGCTTCAACGTCATACAATCCGGCATAAAAGGATTTGCTGATCCTCAAAATGTCGGACTGTGATGACTTTACTGAGCCATCTTCTTCCTTCAGGCTGCTGATCACAAAGCTCTCTCAGTGTACCTTTTGGAAAAAGAAACATGAGCAAGTCTCATCCTGTTCCATGGAGCGGACTCTGGACCGGAAGATGATCTTGGAGGCCCCTGAGACAAATAGCGAGGCGTGCTGGCTCTTCACCTCTTGGAGGTCCTCCTTGACATTGGCCCCCATTAACTGCAAGAGGAGTAGGTTCTGCATGTTTTCTGAAGTCGGGACATTTCCCTCTGTTCCTTTCTAGCTTTCTGGACGCCCTTGAGGATGAAAAACTTCTTGATGTTCTCCTTGATTGCTTCCCACCAGTGTGTCAGGGACTCAAAGAGGGTTTCATGGTTCTGCAACCTTCGTAATCCCTCTTGAGTTCCTCAATGTTGTCTGGAATCAGCAGTTGCATGTTCAGCTTCCATGTCCCCCTGCCAATCCTCTGGTCTTCCTGTAAATGACAGTCAGCCAGTAGGAGGCAATGGTCAGAGAAGAACACTAGTTTGATGTCAGTGGATCTGACTGCGAATGCACAGCACACAAACAGGAAGTCTTTCCTGGAACAGCCGGACCCTTCTGGCCATGACCAGGTGTATCTACACTCCACTCCATCTGCAGGGTTGCTCAAGACGTTGTGCAGCTTGGCATCCTTTACTATTTCCATCAGGAGTCTGGACATGGCACCCAGTCTGCTGTCAGCCCTGCCATATTGTCCTGCCACATCAATGATGCAGTTGAAGTCACTGCCCAGAATGACCGGCCTGGAAGTTGCCAGCAGCAGTGGGAGCTGCTGAAGGACCGCCAGCTGCTCGCTGTTTTGGGCCGGGGCATACACGTTAATTAACCGGAGCGGAGCATTCTTGTATAATTCGTCTGCTTTGTGGAGGTGCCCGCCCACCACCTCCTTAACCTCAGAGATGGTGAAGTTGCCTTCACACAGCAGAATACCTTCACGCAGCAGAATACCTAGGCCCGAGGAACGTGAGTCATTTCCTCCCAACCACATCGACGGCCCATGGGACCATCATCGTAGGTGCTGAAGTGCAGTATCGTACACTCCTGTAGAAACAGCAGGTTAGCTTTGACCTTGGCAAGGTAATTCAAGGTCGCAACACACCACGTAGTAGATTTAACGCTACACGTTAATGGATTCAATCTTTATCCCCATTTTTAAAGAATTTTGTCGCTTACCAAACCTGTTGTCTTTTAGAGTTCCAGACCTTTGGTCTGCTCCTGCATGCTCATAGTGTTCACAAATTGCCTCACTTTGGATGGACTGAGGAAACCAGCCTGTACAGCCCCATTGGAGATGTTCCACTCAGGTGGCATTGGGGGGTTCGTGCAAGGAGCGAGGTTTAAATTGTTCTCTGTTGGAGAAGCCTCTCCGATCCATTCCCCGGCTGCTCCCGGCTTCCCAAAGCTGGGATGCACTAAGAGCTTCACTGTCCCAGCTTCCTGGGGTTGGGGTGCGCTGGCCTCTTCATTGTCTCCAATGTTCTGGAGCTCAGGTGGCTCCCGAGAGCTGTGATGCTTCTTCTGTTGGTGCCGCCCTTGCCCTTCTTCATCTGAAGAGCAGCAGCCCTGGTCATCCGTGTCAGATGGGAGACGCATCTTGCCACTCATTTGGCAAGTGGCTTGGTCCCTTCTTAGCCTCTTCTTTTTGGTCCTGTTCACCAGCTGCCACTCTTCTGGTTGATTTTCTGCTGGTTGCTCCTCCATTGATTCACTCTGCTGAGGAGTGGGAGGTTCAGGGGGCAGTGCAGTTGTATGGCCGTCTGCTGCTGCAATGTTTCCCTTTGTCTTGTCTCTCTCTGTCTCCTCCTTTGTCCCATTGTGCTCACTGGAAGCCTTGGAGGGTGGAGGTTTGCAAGTCTGCTTGGTAGTAGTGACAAATATTCGAATGAATGAACAAACCTGCACTCATATAGGTGTAGGGCTTAGAAGGTGCTTGAGATGTGCAAAAAGGCAATTGCATGCATTGGGGATTCAAATTATGAAGGAAATTTAATAAAATTAGGCTGAAAGAAGACTCGGAGGCATGCTAATTGAAGGTTTTACCACTATAAAGGTGAGTAACAAAATCAATCCAGGCAAATTATTCACTGTGGCAAAGGGCTTAAATGTGCATGCACACATCACATGATAAAAGTTCTGCTGAAGAATCACAAAGAATCAGAAGGATCATCAACCACCTGAAACATTGGGCAGGATTTTCGGGTCGTCAGGTGGGCCCGTGAGCAGCTGGGAAACGGTCCGCCACCTGTGATTGGCCCCCGACTGCAATTTCACACTGGCTGGCTGGGGTACGGGGGGGGGGAGGAGGAGTGCAAGCACAAAAGTCTGCGCATGCACAGGGGGAGCATGCACTGAAAGCGCCCTGAGGGCAGGGAGCTGAACATTTTTAAAATAAAGACTTCTAAAATCTGGAAAAAATGTCCCGACATGGGACTCTCAGACGAATTTTGGGAAATTAACACTAACGCATCTACTACTTCATTAGCCACTTCTTTAAGACCCCAGGATGAAATCACCTGGACCCAGAGACTTGTCAGCTTGCAGCTCCATCAGCTGGCTCAGTACCGCTTCCCTAAGGATTGTAATTTCACTAAGTTCCTATCTCCCTTCCACATTTTGATTTACATCTATTACTGGAATGTTCTTTATATCTTCATTTGTTCATTTCACCCGCCATTTCCTTATTAACGCTCCATTCCCACTTTTTTCCTTTTTAAATACCTGTAGAAACTCTTACTAATTGTTTTTACCTTTCTATCGAGCTTCCTCTCATACTCTAACTTCTTTCTCCTGATTAACCTGACTGTAATGCACTCCCCTTTGAGAAAAAAGGAAAGAAAGACTTACATTTATACAGTACCTATCACAATCTCAATTTCCCAAGTATAGCTGATAGCTACTGAAAAAACAATTTTCCAGTTTATATATTAATTAAAATCACCAATGATTATTGCTGTTCCTCTATCACAAGCACCCAATATTTCTTCTTGTACACTTTGCATACTTTACTATTGCTATACATGATACTGTGTGTGGTGATCGGTGATGGAGGGAGCAAATGTTTGTGGATGGGGTGCCAATCAAGCAGGCTGCTTTGTCCTGGAAGGTGTCCAGCTTCTTGAGTGTTGTGAGAGCTGCACTCATCCAGGCAAGTGGAGAGTATTCCATCACACTTCTGACTTGTAGATGGTGGACAGGCTTTGGGGAGTCAGGAGGGGGTTACTCGTCGCAGGATTCCTAGCCTCTCAGCTGCTCTTGCAGTCGCAGTATTTACATGACTAGTCCAGTTCAGTTTCTGGTCAATGGGAACCCCCAGGATGCTGATAGTGGGGGATTCAGTGATGGTAATGCCATGGAATGTCAAGGATTCTCTCTTGTTAGAGATGATCATTACCTGGCACTTGTATGGCGTGAATGTTACTTGCCACTTGTCAGCCCAAGCTTGGATATTGTCCAGGTCTTGCTGCATTTGGACATGGACTGCTTCAGTATCTGAGGGTCATGAATGGTGCTGAATATTGTGCAATCATCAGCATACATCCCCACTTCTGACCTTATGGTGGAAGGAAGGTCATTGATGAAGCAGCTGAAGATGTTGGGCTGAGGACACTAACCTGAGGAACTCTTGCAGTGATGACCTGGAGCTGAGATGACTGACCTCCAACAACCACAGCCATCTTCCTTTGTGCTAGGTATGACTCCAACCAGTGGAGTTTTCCCCCTGATTCCCATTGACTCCAGTTTTACTAGGGCTCCTTGATGCCACACTCGGTCAAATGCAGCCTTGATGTCAAGGGCAGTCACTCTCACCTCACTTCAGTAGTTCAGCTCTTTTGTCCATGTTTGAACCAAGGTTGTAATGAGATCGGGAGCTGAGTGGTGCTGGCGGAACCCAAACTGGACATCAGTGACCAAGTTATTGCCAAGCAAGTGCTGCTTGATAACACTGTTGATAACCCCTTCCATTACTGATGAATGAGAGTAGACTGAAGGGGCGGTAATTGGCTGGGTTGGATTTGTCCTGCTTTTTGTGTACAGGACATAGTTGGGCAATTTTCCACATAGCCGGATCAATGCCAGTGTTGTGGCTGTACTGGAACAGCTTGGCTAGGGGCGCAGCAAGTTTTGGAGCCCAAGTTTTCAGTACTACTTCCAGAATATTGTCAGGGACCATAGCCTTTGCACTATCCAGTGCCTTCCGCCATTTCTTGATATCATGTGGAGTGAATTGAATTGGCTGAAGACTCGCATCTGTGGTGTTGGGGAGAGATGGATCATCCACTTGGTACTTCTGGCTGAAGAATGTTGCAAATGCTTCAGCCTTATTCTTTGCACTGATGTGCTGGCCTCCTCCGGCATTGAGGATGGCGATATTTGTGGACCTTCATTCTCCAGTGTGTTGTTTAATTGCCCACCACCATTCCCAATTGCATGTGGCAGGACTGCAGAGCTTAGATCTGATCTGTTGGTTGTGGGATCGCTTAGCTCTGTCTATCACTTGCTGCTTATGCTGTTTGGCACACAAGCAGTTCTGTCTTATAGCTTCACCAGGTTGACATCTCATTTTTAGGTATGCCTGCTGCTGCTCCCAGCATGCCCTCCTGCACTCTTCATTGAACCAGGGATGATCCCCTGGCTTGATGGTAATGGTAGAGCAAGGGATATGCCAGGCCATGAGGTTACAGATTGTGCTTGAGTATAATTCTGCTGATGGTCCACAATGCCTCATGGATGCCCAGTCTTGAGTCGCTAGATCAGTTCGAAATCTATCCCATTTAGCATAGTGGTAGTGCCACACAACACGATGGAGGATATCATCAATGTGAAGACGGGACTTTCGTCTCCACAACAACTGTGCAGTGGTCACTCCTACCGGTACCGTCATGGACAGATGCATCTGCGGCAGGCAGATCGGTGAGGTTGAGGTCAAGTATGTTTTTCCCTCTTGTTGGTTCCCTCACCACCTGCTGCAGACCCAGTCTAGCAGCTATGTCATTTAGGACTCAGCCAGCTCGGTCAGTAGTGGTGCTACCTAGCCACTCTTGGTGATGGACATTGAAATCCATCACCCAGAGCACATTCTGCACCCTTGCCACCCTCAGTGCTTCCTCCAAGTGGTGTTCAACATGGAGGAATGCTGATTCATCAGCTGAGAGAGGACAATACGTGGTCATCAGCAGGAGGTTTCCTTGGCCATGTTTGACCTGATGCCATGACACTTCATGGGATCCGGAGTCGATGTTGAGAACTCCCAGGGTAACTCCCTCCCAACTGTACACCACTGTGCCACCACCCCTGCTGGCACTGCCTTGACGGTGGGACAGAACATACCCAGGGATGGTGATGGTGGTGTCTGGGATATTATCTGTAAGATATGATTCTGTGAGGATGACTATGTCAGGCTGCTGCTTGACTAGCCTGTGAGACAGCTCTCCCAATTTTTGGCACTAGCCTCAAGAGGACTTTGCAGGGTCAACAGGGCTGAGTTTGCCGTTGTCATTTCCAGTGCCTAGGTCAATGCTGGGTGGTCCGTCTGGTTTCATTCCTTTTTAGAGATTATGTTGTGGTTTGATATAACTGAGTGGCTTGCTAGGCCATTTCAGAGGGCATTTAAGAGTCATCCACATTGCTGAGGGTCTGGAGTCACATGAAGATCAGACCAGGTAAGGACAGCAGATTTCTTTCCCTAAAGGACATTAGTGAACCAGGTGGGTTTTTACAACAAGCGAAGAAAACCTTACAGTTACCAATAAATTGTACCAGTATTTAAAAGATAAATAAGCAAAACAATTAAAATACTCACCAATCAATTGCTTACCTATTTCCCTAAGACATCATGCTTGATTTCCTCCAAACCTGGTCAGTCTAGTGAGACCCACCACCAGCAGCAGCAGCTAGCTCTTTTAGCTCCCTGCTCCTCTTTTGCTCCTTCTCGTGCTCTATCATCTCCTGGCTCCTCTCTCCCTCCTTCTCACACTCTTTTCTCTCCCGGCTTCCAAGCTAATTGAGCATGGAATGAGCAGCAATACAGGAACAGAAGGTGAAGGAAAACAAAAGGTTCCAAAATAGGAAAAATATGAATAACCAGTTAATCAGATTTTGGTTATGTTGTTTGAAGGAACAAAATTAGCCAGGAGAACTCCAAGATCTTCTTCCAACTTATCTATCCACACAGATATGATGTCTTTTACTAAGGTGATGGCTTCCCTGGAATCAGAATGTGGTTGAAAATTATAATCCATGTGCATCTGAATAAGCGGCAGGCAGGACTCAGTTTCTCACCTGACCTGAACAACTACACCTCCAAACATGTAGCATTTGTTCAATACTGCACTGTGATGTCAGCCTAGGTTGCACCAAGTGCAAGATTGTGAAATGGGTTATTCTGAAGAATTTGAAAGCAGGGAGCAGAGTAGTTAGGCTAAGTGGCTTTCAATGAGAGCTACAGACTGTAAGGGTTTAATTGTTGATATATCAGTCTCTGCCAATTGGGCATGGAATGAGCAGCAATACAGGAACAGAAGGTGAAGCAAAGTACAGCGGGTGATTTCCGAAGTAGGGTGGACGAGGGATGAAAGCCAAGCAAGGGGTCTTGAGGCTGATTCATCATTGCACAAGAAGCCAGTGAGATAGACAACAGCAGGAGTGATGAGTATACAGAACTTAATACGAAGGGGAGGGGAGTCATGGATTCTGGATTCTGTGTGTTTGTGAAGTCTGAAAGCAAAGAGCTTGGTAAGGAGAAAATAAACATGAAAGGCAAATTAGTGTTCAGCAGAAGTGGGTGAACTGGAGGTTGAAGCCCATAATATTCCAGAGATGGAAGCCAGTCTTGAATGAGAGCTAAAGAGTTCAGGTTGTCGTCAAAAGAAGGCTAAAGTTGTACATTCAGCTTGAGTGAGTAGGCCTCAGAGGCATATGGCCATCCTCAAACAGGTGGTTTCAGTTTAACAAGAACTCAGCTAGTAGGAAGTCATCCTGGGCTTGCTTAATGGGTAGGTGGAGTTATAACATTGGCCTACTATTGAGGTGGCTATTAGAAGACTAGTTAAACAATTAGGTAAAAGCAAAAAACTGCAGATGCTGGAAATCCAAAATAAGGTATGTTCCTGCCGAGATAAAGGGTTGAAGGTTATGATACAAAACCAAGAAGGCGGAGTTTGATCTGGAAAAACATATAGGGTTGAAAAGTCTATTGATTTGTTTCCATTTCAAACCTATCTTCTGGGCTCATGGTATTTTGGTTTATAAATTCACAACATTCAACAACTTTATTCAGAATAACTGTTAGTAAATTCTGCTCCCAAGAATGCACAATCAGATGAGATGGCAGAGGTATATAATTATTTCAGTTTCACAGAGGACGCTGGAATCTTTCTCACCAAAGGTGGATATGGAATTGTTAGTAAAGATTATTATTCAAGGATTATTATGATAAAGGAAGTTCTGTCTGTGATTTTCCAAAATTGTGTTGAAAGGAAAATTAAACAATTGGGCCAAACATGGAAATTTTAAGCCAGCAGTTGGTAAATGACTCAGATGGGTTTAAAAACAATGTGAAAAGTGAAGCATAGATTTACTAAGATGTTATTATGGATAAGGACTTTACGAAGGGAAAGTTGAGAAGTTGGAGCTACTTTCACAGGAACTGAGAAGACTATGGGTGATCAAATAAAAGGTATTCAAGATCAGGAAGAGTTACAATAGGATAATGATAAATTGCTTCCATTGTTTCGCAACATGGTAAACAGGTCGCAATAAATATTAACATGAGCATATCAAAAAACTTCTTTATGCAGGGTTGTTAAAATGAAACATTTTCTGCCACAACCCACTGATGAAACAAAGGAACTGGATTAGGCCATTCAGTTCAAGTCTGTTCTGTCATTCAATGAGACCATGGTTAATTTGTATTCCTAGCTCAATTTACCTACCCAGGATTCATATCCCTGCTACACTTGACTACCAAAAATCTACCAATGTCAAATTTAATATTAATTGTGAACACTGACATTCTCTCTAAGCTGTCTAAGAGGTGGTGCCCAGCACTGCACACTGTATTCCAGGTGTGGTCTAATCAGGCCTTGTATAGCTATAGCAAAACTTTCACCTCTTTATATTC
Source organism: Carcharodon carcharias (assembly GCF_017639515.1). Classification (NCBI taxonomy): domain Eukaryota; kingdom Metazoa; phylum Chordata; class Chondrichthyes; order Lamniformes; family Lamnidae; genus Carcharodon; species Carcharodon carcharias. Next base: position 144,514,190 of record NC_054472.1, read on the forward strand.
TACCTTTCTATATATAACAGCTAACATTTCATTAGCCTTTTTAATTACTTTTTATGCCTGACGACTACATTTTGGCGAACCCTAAATCTCTTTGACCCTTCACTATTCCTAGCTTTTCACCATTTAGAAAATACTCAGATCTAATTCCTTTTGCTCTAAAGTGGATGACCGCACTTTTACTTGCATTGAAATCCATCTGTCACTGTTTCACCCACTCACTTACTCTAACAATATCTTTATAATGTTATGCTTAGGTCTACACAAGTTACTGTGTCACCAATCTTTGTGTCATTGGCACACTTGGATGTATGGCTCTCTACTGTGTTATCTAAGTCATTAATAAATGTAGTGAATCGTTGATGTCTCAGCATAGACGTGACTCCCATCTCTCCATTATGGCTTTGACAAAGGGTATATATTTCTTTGCTGGGGTCCTGAGATTATTCATGTTCCAACAATTAAGAATTTGAAAGGAAGATTACAGGGTCCTTTGTCCTAGCAGACTAGTAGACTCAGGTGGCCAGGCCTGGCTTATGAAATGTAGATGGCCTTTATATAATTCCTTTTGAAATTGGTCTCTGCAGCCCACAGAGGTCATTAATGTCGCTTCAGAGATAATGGGGTGCACATTTTTTCAATTCTACTCCTATTATTTGAACATCATTGCCAGATATGGCTTCAGTCATTTTAAAAGATCAATGTCCAATTTTTAAAAATTTAAAATTTTAGGAATTAGCCAGGGTGATATATTATTAAAAATATATTGTGAGGTATTAGCTCCGTTACAAATCCCAGATCTTTCTCATTTTCTAAGCATATTATTTTCTTCCTGGATTTTTGATCTCTACACTGAATTTCACCACGTCTTGTTGCTTCACTGGGTACCATTAAGTGTGGAATAAGCAGCATCAAATATCAAATAGTTAAGAATGAAGTCTCAGGCTTTACAACAGCCTGGAAAGCTACGGAGTATATTTAATTTCCATTACTGCTACCCAGCCTGACCTTCATTCAACTCCTATCCCACACAACACAACTGCTTCTTAATTTCCTCTGAAATGGCAAAAACAAGCCACTTGGCTTCAACATCACCTTCTAAGGGCATAGAAGTATGTGAATAACTTACTCTTCTTTCTATCATTCAATACTAAATCAACGCTGATCTGAACCTCAACTCTCCTCAACTAATAATTAAAAAAGGAATGGGCAATGAATGCAGCCATGCCTGTACTGCCTGAGACACAAATATATAAAAAATAAAGACAGCTGGAGTTAACATATTGGGAAGGAGGGAGAAAATGTACCTTTTTAAAAAAAATTACTCTGGGTATGAGTGTTAAAAAAAATGCAAAAGATTGTGGATACTTCTTGTTCTTATTCCTGCCCGATATACTAGACAGAAAGACACTGCATCACATTTATTTAATACATGATAATAAGACTCAAATATGTCACAAGTTGTTAATTAAAGGAAATTTAGAGCAATTGCCAAAATTGATAAGCCGGGAAGTAGAGTCAGTATTTTTTAAATTGACGATCTGCTGCCCACAGTCTCCAGTACTGTTCGTACATATCAAAGCAGCTGAACTTCCTTCAGCTTATCAAAGCCAATGTTAATACTTTAATTACTAATTGCATTTCCTTTACACCATTGTGTGTATAAATAGTGAAGCAGTGTGTCATCATGCCATAGCTATTTATATTTCACCTAAACAATTAGCTTGCAGCAGACACCAGTGAGCTCATCTATATCTATAAATATTCCCTCTATAGACCTTGGCATTTTAAGTAACAAGAAGCATTTTAAAATAGATAGTTCACTTTTTTGTAGTCTATTTTCTCTCCTCAGGTACCAACTCAAGCTGGTCCCCTCAGGTACCAATTTAAACATGGTCAGTCTCCAGTATTTTGCCCAAGGTCTGCCTTTCACCCATTATAAGGTTTGTTGACAAGCTATTTAATTAATCATGGGGAGCATCATAAGTGAGCCTAATAATACTACCATGATCGCTGTCCACACATCATCCAAGTGCTGCCCTAAATATGTGAACTTAGACAGTTAGCATTAACAGTTTATTATGATGGGCAGTAGATCTGTAAAACTTCTGTTTTCTTCCCTCCCCAAACCATACACACATTGCAAGGATCACCAGATAGCACTAAGCTGTAAGAACTCTTGGTGATCTTCCTTGTCCTAGTCCAGGTGTTCTACTGCCACCTTGACTGAAATCAGGAAACTCAGTTGAATTCAGAAACTGAATGTGGACCTTGCAATCTGTGTGAATCAGGTGTGTAGTGCCTTTACAAACAAACATTGGGGAGCTTAAAATGGAGCATTTAAAGTACACAAATAGAAAACTGGCAGATGTCGTTTCAAATCTGGCAATTTAGAAACCTTGCAAACAACACCAGCAGGATATCACACTAGTGATTATAAGAGGAGTTCTTTATACTTTTGGAAGAGGTGTTACAGGAATGCTTGATTTCAGTCTCTGGCACCGGTATGGGAGTTCTTTTCCAATGAACTTAGTAACACACACAATGCAGCCATTGCGATGATGAGGGTGATATATATGGTACTTCCATATTGTTAACTGAACAATAGATAGGGCTCTAAATGAGGTCAACACATTTTGGCAATGCACTCCAATGTTTTCTTCTGTACAAGTTTGTTAATTTTTGATGGAATATTTTAAAGGGTCTTGGGAAGTAAAGGCAGTTAAATTATTACCAAGCCAATTTACGTTTATTTGGACACAACATCGGGAAGGATAGTCACCACCCCTCCCAACCATCAAATCCTGGTAGACTGATGTTTCATCACTATTTCCTCTTCTCCTCCTCCTCTTCCCCTGCCCAACCTTAAACCAGCTTACATTTCACCCCTCTCCTAATATTCACTCAGTTCTGTTGAAGGGTCATGAGAACTTGAAACGTCAACTCTCTTCTTCTCCACCGATGCTGCCAGACCTGAGTTTTTCCAGGTAATTCTGTTTTTGTTTTGGATTTCCAGCATCCGCAGTTTTTTGTTTTTATCTCTTTTTTGAACTCAATATTAAGACTGGAAGGCTGTAAAGGGCCTAATTGAAAGATGAGGTGTTGTTCCTCCAGTTTGTGTTGGGCTTTATTTTTTTTTAACTCGTTCATGGGATGTTAGCATCGCTGGCTAGGCCAGCACTTATTGCCCATCCCTAACTTCCCTTGTTCAGAGGGCATTTTTTTAAAGAGTTAACCACATTACTGTGGGTCTAAAGTCATATCTAGGCCAGACCAGAAGTGGTAACAGAAGTGGACCCAGCACTGAACTAGGGTGCACGATTGCCGTCACGTGGTGTAGATTCTTCCACAATGCCATTAGGGCGAGTTCCAGGTTCTTCACCCAGCGTAATTGAAGAAATGGTGACATAGTTCTAAGTCAGGGTGGTGTGTGGCTTGGAGTAGATCTTCCAGGTGAGGTGCTCCCCTGTGTCTGCTGGCTTTGACCTTCTAGGTTACAGAGAAGGTTTGGAAGGTGCAGTCAAACTTCTTTGAAGAGTCGCTGCAGTGCCTGTCTTGCTGCATATGGACAGTGGACTGTTTCAGTATCTGAGGAGTTGCGATTGGTACTGAACACTGTGCAATCATCAGCGAACATTCCCATTTCTGACCTTAAGATGGAGGGAAGTTCATTGATGAAGAAGCTGAAGGGCCTAGGACACTACCCCGAGGAACTCCTGCAGTGATGTTCTCAGGCTGAGATGATTGGCCTCCAAAAATGACAACCATCTTTCATTGTGCTGGTTTCACTCCAACCAGCTTTGCAGACCTGATGCTGCATCCCCTTTTTTACAATGCACTTCAATTTTTCTAACAAACGTCTTATAAGGCACCTTATAAAAAATTGTGTTCATTCAGTTCTAGGCCGTGTACATTATATTATAAATCAATGTTTTTGAATGCTATTTATTTAATATGGTTCCCTTGAACACTGTATAGACTGTCCTAATTGTAAGTAGAACTGCCTCAGAAGTGGATCTCTTTAGTAATGGGTTCTGACCTACACAGTGGACATTTGAGTATCTTGTGCTTTACCCCTGCAATTTCCTCCTCACCTGTGAAGATATTCTGTTACTTGAGTTACTTGTATAGTTATTTGAGTGGTCTCAGCCCTTGATTGTCTCACCCAAGAAATCACTCTTAGCTGCTTTTTATATTTATATAATGCCATCAGTCTCAGGCATGGGCGTCTATCTTAATTGGCAACACCCATCAAAGTCAAGCATCTAGACTTGGGCAGGCTGGTGGGCCAGGAGGGACAGGTGTACTCAAAGCCTTAACAAATCTGACAAGTTTATTTTGAAAGCCATGGGCCCAATTTTGACTCTTGCAAATGGTGAGTTAAAATCTTGCCCCCTGTTTCTGAAACATATGACATTACTGTGGTACTAAATAAATATATCTATGCACTTAGACTGTTAGTTACATTTATGTTGCACTTCTCATGTTGAACATGTGAAATAGGAGTAGAAGCAGGCCATTTAGCCTCTCAAGCCTGCAGGTCTCTGAAATTTTCATGAGGCCAAGAGTTAGGGTGAATGGCAGCCAGGATACAAGGGAATTTGGTGGAAAGGAGGAGATCAGTGAGAGATTTTTAGGAGGCTTTTGGTGGCATGGAGTGGTCAAGTGGGTTTGAATGTACTGTGCAGGGGTAGGTGTGCAGTGATTCAAATGATCAGCTACATATTAAGGATTGGAAGGAGAAATTGGAAGCTGAACAGAAATCTAGGGTTTTGCACCAGAACTTGGCTTGCAGGAGCAGCCAGGGAGATTGTACACAGTTGTTGTTGTCAACTCAGCAGGATAGTTTCAGTTTTGTACATATTGAGCAGTCGAAAGTTATGCTTCTACTAACACTGATGTTGAGCATGCAGTCAAAAGTAGTGCAGCACCAGTGGAACCAGGGTGAGTTGGCATCATTGGCACAAATGTCAAAAATAATCCAGTATTTAAGAATGATACTGATGAGGCATGTGGATAATGTTCAAGGGTAGACCAGGGGTGACGGTTAACCTCAAAGGAGGTGAAACTAATTCTGATCCAATAATACCTGTTCCAATGAATTGTAACTACAGGACTACTGGAGTTATGGAGATGGAATGTGGACAAGAACCAAGTGGTTTACAAAGTTAAAAGCAGTGGAGGGCAAGAATGAACTGAAAAGGCATGATTGCAGTTACACAGCACGTAATTTGTTAATGTGACCAGCACCTGAAGAGAGGAAGAGGTTGAATATGTCAGATCAGGAGAACAATTTGAATGATGAGCTGAGTTGCAAAGTAATGAAGGGACTTTATGAAATATATGTATTTGAGGATTGGTTAGAGGAAATAGTGATGAAACATCAGTCTACCAGGATTTGATGGTTGGGAGGGGTGGTGACTATCCTTCCCGATGTTGTGTCCAAATAAACGTAAATTGGCTTGGTAATAATTTAACTGTCTTTACTTCCCAAGACCCTTTAAAATATCCCATCAAAAATTAACAAACTTATACAGAAGAAAACATTGGAGTGCATTGCCAAAATGTGTTGACCTCATTTAGAGCCCTATCTATTGTTCAGTTAACAATATGGAAGTACCATATATATCACCCTCATCATCGCAATGGCTGCATTGTGTGTGTTACTAAGTTCATTGGAAAAGAACTCCCATACCGGTGCCAGAGACTGAAATCAAGCATTCCTGTAACACCTCTTCCAAAAGTATAAAGAACTCCTCTTATAATCACTAGTGTGATATCCTGCTGGTGTTGTTTGTTTCCCCCAACCACTGCCCCCTCCCCCCACCCCACCTCAAAAGGGCCATCTGTTACTTATTCCATGTTGTTCATTCACAGAGTGCTTACCCTTGTTCTGCTGTTAACACATTCTGCTTTCTTGCCTTTATGCCACTATCAGCACCTCCTTTAGCCCTTACCACTACCATTAACACTCCCTTTGTCTTTTTGTCCATGACATCTTCTTAGCCCCCACATATCACTGGCCTTCTATCCAGCTTCACCTTCTCCACACCCCCTTAAACAGTATACTACTACTCTTTAGCTCTGAAGAAGGTTCATACAGACTCGAAACGTTAAGTCTGTTTCTCTCTCCACAGAGGCTGTCAGACCTGCTAAGTTTTTCCAGCATTTTCTGTTTTTATTTCAGATTTCCAGCATCCGCAGTATTATCTTTTTATTAAAGACTAAAGGAATGGGCAGACAGTTGATCAATTGATAAAAACAGGAATGACAAACTTAAGTTACAAGGAGAGAAAGGCAAAGAGAGAAATAATAGAATTTCTTAAAAATGAGGAATTTTGAGAAGGGGAAATAGGGAAAGATTATTTTCTCTGATCCAAGAATCAGTGATGAGGAATCATTAGTTTAACATTACCACAAACGTAACCTATAAAAATGATCAGATGAGCTGATCATTCATTCATTTGTTCTATCTAGGACAGTGCTTTATGTAATATAGTTGTGCCACTTCCTAAACATCAACAGAGGATGCACTTTAAAAGTAATTCATTGTTTAAGTTCTCTGGGACATCCTGAGGATGCAAATTCATTATTTTATTTCCCCACCCCCCACTACTCCCACACAGCATGTCCATCAGCACCTACAAATAGAAAAATGGTATTTTGAATGCAGATATGCTATCACAGTTCCAATGAAGGGCCTCCACCTGATCCCTTAATATGTCATTTCTCTTTTTGTATACTGATAGATTTGTTGTGCATTTAACATTCCCATGCTATTTATGGGTCTGTGCTGTGCTCAAACTGGCTGCTGTATTTGCCTATGTAGTAGTGATTGCACTTCAAAAGTAAATATTTGGCTGTGAAGCAGTGTAGTCTGACCTGAGCACATGAAAGGCGATGTATAAATGCAAGCTATTTCCTTCTTTGTGTATTTCCAATTTCTAGTGCTGTGAGTATCTAGGTCATAATTCATATGTTTTAAAACATGACTTTTAGTTATAGGAATTAATGTTTTAATTGTAGATCAATGGGAACATATGGTTAAGAAACTGGTAAACACAGCTCTGATGTAAATGCAACTCAAAAAAGTTAATTACAGTTGAAAGCTAACTTATATTTATCTCCTCAGAACTAAAAGTGTAAACATCGAACAAGGGGACATTTCTGGACCTCTTGGGTAGAGCCATAGTGTCTATCGTTATCTCCATAGAAGCTAAATGCTAGCAATTCTGGGAAAGAGGGTCATAAAACTCCATTAGAGATCAAAATTATTCACATGGGTTATAGAATCAATGAATTGCACTGAAGTTAAAATAAATTTTACATTTCTGTTTTAGGATATCCCAAAGCATGCCACTTTGTCAGAGATAGGTTGTGCGGGTAGAAAGTTTTTATTTAAATTATCTGGGTATTTGCTCAGAAAGCAGGGAGTTGCAGTTTTAGACTGCACCTCACTTGACTGAGAGAGCCAAAAGGAGATGACTGTTCATCAGGCCTGCACTTTAAACAGAGAAAATATTAATTTTATGGTTCACTGCACTGAATGTGGCTGGGCTCAAGCTCTGTTCGGATTACCTAATGAAAAAGAAACTAGAAGATTTGTCTAGTTTGCAGCTAGGGAAGGAACCTACAGTAAACGGATTACCTAATGAAAAAGTAACTAGAAGATTTGTCTAGTTTGCAGCTAGGGAAGGAACCTACAGTAATCCTCACAAGGATTTGTCTAGTTTGCAGCTAGAGGAAGAAATCTATAGTGGTCCTCACAGAGGCGGAAAACAGTTAGCAGAGTTAGATTAGAAAGCTGCGAGAAGGTAGTTGGGCATCTGCCAGCAACCAGAACAAGAAGCTGAGGCATCCACAGTCACGAGGTATTAAATAAAAGTTGGAGGGTTGCTTAGCTAAAAAGCTAATAGAAGGATCCCCATAAAATCTTACCTTGGAGAACAGCTGGAACACAGCAGAATTAAAGTGAATACTGGAGGGCTGTGGCATACCCACAGAAGTGAAGGAACTTTCATGATTCTTGTAATATATAAGGCAATTCTTGCCGCGGGGGGGGGGATGAGTAGTAAAAACTAGAACTGAGTTCAAAGCTTAAGTAATTATAAATCATAGTACTAAGTTAATAGTACTTGCTTTAATATACAATAAATTTTGTTTTTTGTTTAAAAACGTGAGATGTCATGGTATAGTTCTGTCAGTTAGTCACAGGGTGTTTGGATTTCTCTTTCAACATTAATGCTCCCTAATAGGATCATAACACTAACATTTTTCCCTCCTTTTAAAACCAACAACTTTGGTGCCATTTCTTGTGATTCCCTCTGCTGATGTCACAGCAATGTAAGAGGTTAAATCTGTGAATCTCACAGGCACAGGACACAAATATTGCACTGGCTTTGCAACAAATCCAGTCAGGGTCTGCAGCAAGCTGCAAATTTAACAGACTAATGCTCCTTGGTCACAGATTTTGCTTTAGAACCAGTCTCCCTGCTCTCAATATCAATGTAAAAATCATCTTTATTCAGCATTAACTTGTCCTCCTCGATGCTTAAATACCTATGTTACCTCTGCTTTTCACTGCTCGCTACAAAGGATAAATTTAGGGGCTTGTAAACAAATTTGCAATTCAAATCATATCAGTGGATCAATGGCAGCATAAGGCACAGACTGAGAAAGCAGGAGAAAGGTAATTCAGTTATCCCTCATGCATAAAACAAATCAGATTCAAAAAGGGCATATTTGTAGACAACACATAAACAAAATACTACACGTAAAAGAGATACCAGGAAGTCCAGGTCATGTACAACACAGCCCCTACAGCATAACACCTCTCCAAACTACAAGCCATTGTTTGCATTTTGCAAGAGATGAAAATGACCTAGTTTCAGTTTAGAGGGAAAAAAAACAAAAGGGTCTTGCAAGAGAGAAATCTTCACTACCATATACGTACACTTAATCATCCCATTTTATCCTTCCTGAGCTATCAGCGGAGTATCCAAAACACATCAACAAGGGTCAGGGGCAACAAAGAAAATGACCTAGCAGAGCCAACTATATTGATTCATACATTGATCAACCACATTGATTGGAAATTCACACCAGAATGAATATGTTAATAAAAGAGAAACTAAGGACAAGCCCTAGAACAAAGAAGGGAGAGAGAGCCAAAAGATTCTAGGTAAGAGAAGCACACAGAGCAGACCTCAGGGCAGCTACGTCATGTCTTGCTAGACCAGCTTTCAGTTGGCAGCTGTAGTTGGGGAAACAAAATCTGCCATATTTAATCACCTAACAGTGACTACATTCCATTGTATCTCATTTTATGCAAAGTATGGTGAGATTTTTTTATACCACCATAAGTTTTTGAAGATTTTTTCATCATATTATATCTTTTTAAACATGACCAGTAAATAATACTGCAAATGCATATCTCTAAAAAGGCAAACTAATTCCAGTAATTTAAAAAAACAGCAAGGTCGGAACTTTGAGGCAGTCTTAATATTGCAGGAAGCAATCAAAAATTTCTTCATTTATAGATTCATCAATGCCTAGAATTTATTGAAGCAAAAACAATCAATTGTATAGTGATAAAATCACAAAATATTGAAGTACTCAGCAGATCTGGCAGCATCTGTAGAGAGAGAGAGACAGAATTTAATTTTTCAGGTCTATGACCTTTCATCAGATGAAGAAAAGCCATTCACCTGAAACATTAACTCTGTTTATCTCTCCACATGTTTCTCTACAAATGGTGTCATGCTGTCATTTTGGCATAAAATATTCCAAGCACATTATATCACTTAATTTGAGTTTCATAAACCCCCATACTCTGTTCCATGGCCGCTGCCCAAACCAACTGCTCAAAAAAAAAAATTCTTGTATGCAGAACATAGGTTCTGAAAGTTGAATATTGAAGGAAAAAAAGAAAACACTTGCATTTGTTTCTTGTGCCTTATACGTTTTGAAAAGCATATCATAACATAGAAATAGGAGTATGCCATCCACCGCTCGAGTCTGTTCTGCTATTCAATTATATCATGGCTGATCTATGACCTAGCAATTAGCCTGCCTTAGCTCCATATCCCTTAATACCCTTGGCTAGCAAAAATCTATTGATCTCAGATTTTAAATTATTAATTCAGCTAGTATCTACTTTTTGTTGCCAGGGAATTGTTTCCTAAGCTCTCTCCTGAATGACCTTGTTCTGATTTAAAGATCCCTCGTCCTAGAACCTCCACCAACAGAAATAAAGGTTTCTCTCTATCCCAAAAACCTCAACCAAATCATCTGTTTAACCTTCTATATTGAAGGAATACACACCTAGTTTATGTAATCTCTTCTCATAATTTAATGTGTGGAGCCTGGTAACATTCTGGTTAATCTGCACTGCACTCTTTCCAGGGTCAAGATATCCATTCGAAGGTACGGTACCCAGAACTGCACAAGTATCCAGATGTGGTCTGACCAGAGCTTGGTAAAGCTGTAACAAAACTTCCCTTTACATTCCAGACCCCCAGATACAAAGATTAACATCTCATTACCCTTTTCAATTTTTTTTTGTACCTGACCTTCATTTTTATGATTCTTTTTGGACCTCCACTGTACCTAGCTCTTCACCATTTACAAAGTACTCAGATCTATCCCTTTTTGTCCAAAATTGATGACCTCACTGAAATCCACCATCTGCCACAGTTTTGTCCACTCACTTAATCTGCCAATGTTTCTTTGTAATTTTATGCTCCAGTCTACACTATTGGCTATGTCACCAAATTGTGTCATTGGCAAACTTGGACATATGGTTCTCTATTGCATTATCCAATCCATTAATAAATATACTAAATAGTTTAAGGCCCAGCACAGGTCCTTGTGGGAGACCACTAATCATTTTCTTCCAATTCAGATGTACACTTAGTCCCTCTATTCTCTTGGTAGAAATTCTTCTCGGGTGGTTCTGCAACCATTGTGCACAGCACTTGATATTCAGTTCCACTGCAGTCAATGGTCTTGGGCAAATCAGGAAACTGATCTGATGCTGCCAAATTTGCGCCACTGACTGGGATGAATTTCTACCCATCTTTTATCACCTAACTAATGTCCTAACCAGGAGTGCAGTGACCATTACTTAAGCAAATGTAGGCGCCATTTTACACTCAGTCAGATGGTACAAACAAAAATATGATGAGTGTTCAGTTTATTTGTTTTGGGTGGTGGAGTTTGTAGGAGGAATGTTGGCCAGAGCACTGCGAGAACAATCTGCTCTTCTTTGAATGGTTCCATGGAACCTTTAACGTTCACTAAAACAAAACAGTTAAATGCCTCATCCAAAGAACAGCAATCTGACAATGCACTAGAGTGTCAGATTAGGCTATGTATCAGGAGACACTGCAGGAATGGCAGAATACCTAGCCTCCTTGTGAAATCTCTTGTAATGTTAAAATGACACTTAGTTAAATTACTACAAGCAGAAAAATAAATCCTGAGCACTGAAATTTAGTTAATCAAGAATATTAATTTAAATATTATTCTGCTAAATGTAAACATAAATTGGAAGTCCACTGTGTTGACATTTAGCATGATACTGTAGTTGATATATTTTTGGGTATAATCCAATGCAGAACTAGCACAAGATGTTATTCATTACCAGCCCCTTGGACAAATCATCTTTAACTCCTATAATTTCCCTTGTTTACAGGAAAGGAAGATTTTTTAAAATTAGAAGATAGATTTGTCCTTATTACTTTGCTTAGAACAGAACATTGCAAACTTTGATACTAATATTTATCTAGACCATTATAATTACAAGCCCAACCATTACAGGATTATGGATGTCACCAAAACAGAAGCCAGCTATCCAATGGGGCTGTTTACGCACATTTTACTTTCTTGCCCTTTTCCATATTCTTTTATTTTCTTTCCTTTCAAATAATTAACCAATTCTATTTTAGATATTATAGTCTCAAACTCAATTACTTGTGGGAAAGTATTTCATATTTTAATAATCCCAAGTGGATTTATTTTTTTCTCTAGCTTCCTCCTTTGTTCTTCTGTTGATAATCCTTGCCTTGTGTGTCCTTATTACTGAATCACCAACCAATGGGAACAATCTTTCACTGCCTACCCTCATAATCATTCATAACTTTGAAAGCCTGTGTTAGATCCCTTCTAATCTTCTTTGTTCCTGTTAAGGAAAACACAATTTTCAATTTTTCTTCATAGGTACAGCCCAAGGTGTCAGCCATGGTTCAGAGATAACAACCTCGCATCAATCAGGAAGTCATGGGTTCAGACCCTACTTCAGAGACTGAAATATATAATTCAGACTGGCAATTCACTCCAGCATGAAGAGAGTGCTGCAATGTCACAAGCGCTGTCTTTTGATGAGACATTAAACAAAGGCCCCTCTGTTCCCTTAGGTTCAAGTAAAAGACCCCACTGCATAATTTAAAGAACAGGGGAGTCCCCTCATTGCCCTGGCCAATATAACTTATCTCTGAAATTAGCTGCCACGATTCCCTACATTCATATAGTGGCTAAACTTTAAAGGTACTTAATTAGCTATTAAGCAGTTTGCACTGCCCTGAGATCTTAAAAGGTGTTAAAAATAATTAAGTTCTCTCTCACCCCTCTCATATTCCTGATATCCTTATATTCACTATAATTCTTGTATCTTTCCTGAGATGTCCAGAACGTCACATAATATTCTAAGGCTGTAGTTAGACCAACATACAAATTTAACACCACCTCTGTGCTTTTATATTCAACGCCCCAGTATAACACCCGAAGTTCCTTTTGCTTTTGTAGCCCTTTCGACCTGTGCTTCCTACCTTTGAAAGTTATCCCTTAATCTCACTCTATTTTGCCTAAAGTAGTCACCACCGCCAATTTAATAGTTTTTTGAATGTAACATGCTTCAGCATTGTATTTGGAAAGCACACGCAATCAACAGCCTGAACATTTGCACAATAAATACTGCTCTAATCCATTTAAATTTCACAAATCATATCTCAATTAATATCAGAATCCATACTGCTGATAATATTCTGCAGCTGGAACAAGAAAAAGCCTTTCAGCCTCTTGAACCTGTTCTGCCACTCAATTAGATCATTGTGGGTCCATATCTCAAATCCATTTCCCTAGATACACTGATCTACCAAACAGATCTATCAATTTGTCTTAAAGGTTGGAGGCGAAGCAGCATTCCTAGCCATTTGGGTGCAGTGTTCCAGATTTCAACAAGCATTTGAATGAAATTATGCTTCCCTTATGAGTCCCAAATGTTCTATATCTGATTTTCAATTGTGCCCTCTTGTTCTGGATTTCCCCACCAGAAGATATGGTTTCATTGTATTTACTCTATAAAATATTTTTATCATATTACCATACTCAGGAAGATTGGAGAAGTGTCGTAAATAGAGAGACCAACAGATTAGTTGATGTGTATGCAACTTTAAATTACAAGCTACATTCTTGAAAAATTAATAATGCTGGAATAATGGAGACTGTGCAGCTTATATATATTCTTCCAGTTCTACAGATTATTTGTAATGGCATTAATATTTCTAGCAATCTCTAATGAAGTCACCGATTCTTGCTGGAAGATAGTTCCAAACCCCAGGCAACCACAGACATCTGGTAACATGTTCAAATGGCCATTTTTCATACACAGGCCTAGATTGCTTTTGGAGTTATCACAACCAAGTCTGATCTCATTTAAGTTATTTCTTTGCTCTGCCTAAATTAGAGGCTGTCATGATCGTTAAACATAATTGGAGCAATTCAAAAGAAAAACATGTTCACTTTTCTACTCTACTCAGTGCATAGTCTCATCTCAGGTGTATTGTCTGGAAAATGACCATCTATTTCCAGAATGGGCAATCACTTGATATACTTGCATTGGAGGTGATACTGAGAAGGTTAACTAAATTGGTCACTGGGATGAGTGGGTTGTCCTACAATGAGAGGCTGAGCAAATTGGGTCTATTTTCTCTGGAGTTTAGAAGAATGAGAGGGAAACTCATTCAAACATATAAGATTCTGAAGGGGCTTGATAGGATAGATGCTGAAAGATTGTTTCCACTGGTCGAGGCGATCTAAAATGTGGCAACATGGTCTCACAATGAGGGGCCAATCATTTAGGACTGAGATGAGGAGAAATTACTTCACTCAAAGGGTTACGAATCTTTGGAATTCTCTGCTCCAGAAGGTTGTGGATGCTCTATCATTGAATACAATTGAGGTTGGGATAGTCAGATTTTTGGTCTCTCAAGGAATCAAGGGATATGGGGAGTGGGCAGGGAAATGGAGTTGAAGCCCATGATCAGCATGACCATTTTGAATGGCAGAACAAGCTTGATGGGCCATGAGGTCTACTCCTGCTCCTATTTCTTATGTTTTTGTTCTTGTGTTCACTGTCATGCACCTTCTAGTAGCTGAAAAACAGTGGCAAGAATGCGGAGAGACGAGTTTCCCTTTAACACACACACAGAAGCAGATTTTCATCTTTGAGGCAGAAATCGTGAGTCAGGCCATTTCCCAATGTTGCGATTCCGCCTGCTTTGATCGCCCATGCTATTTTCATGGCGGGATTGAGCTGGAGTTGGGGCTGCTGCATCTGGAAGCAGGCCCAAGACAGCCGAGGCAGTCAGGTTAGAAGGTCTGCCTCCGTTCACTGGGACATCGGCCCAGCTTTATACATGGATGTTAGGCACCCTAGCTCCATGGCTTCACCTCCTTGTCCCCCATCCACTTCCATGCCCCTTCATAGACTCTCATCGCATAACTCATGAGCCCTAAAAAATCGGGAAGTACTTATTTTTACAGTTTTATGTGCATCTCAAAAGCCTCTTTAAAAAAATCCTCTCAGCTCATAAAACCGTCAATAAAATCAAAACTCACAGCTCCATGACAGTTGTATCAACAACCTTTCTGGGCTGAATCTATGAGTGGGGTTTGGAGCTCAGCCAAGCAATAACAATTAACCATGTCGCCTACCAAAACAAGCCCAACTCCATGAAAATAGTGGTGTTTCTAAAATGCCCAACCCTGCAATGGTGCAGGCAAGAGCAGGATTGCTGCATGCGCACTCTCTACCTGCCCCTTATCTCACACCATTAAAATGCCACGATGTATGTGGGGGTGGGAATCCCAGAATCAGGTCCTGCCCGCTATTTTTAAATCCCATCCGCCTCCATTCCAACACGAACGGAAACATCAAAATGAGGTCCATATATACATAACCGATAGAAGACCAGTGATAGGGAAGCACAATAAAGAGCAAATAGCCTCTTTCACAGGGGGACAAGCTCGGAACAATTATGTACATATAGGCTATCACACTCTAAGGGGGAACATAAAGGGCAGTATTTTCAGCCAGTGTCAGCACAAAAACCTACGAAGTGATGGAAAGTGTCATCAATGGTGCAATCAAGCAGCATTTACTCAGCAATAACCTGCTCACTGAAACTCAGTTTGGGTCCTGCCAAAGCCACCCAGCTCCTGACCTCATTACAGCCTTGGTTCAAACAAGGACAAAAGGGCTGAATTTTAGAGGTGATAGTGACTGTCCTTGACATCAAGGCAGCATTTGACTGAGTGTGGCATCAAGGAGCTCTTGCAAAACTGAAGTCACTGGGAATTAGAAGGAAAATTTTCCACTGGTTGGTGTCATACCTAGCACAAAGGAAGATGGTTGTCGTTGTTGGAGGTCAATCATCTCAGTCCCAGGATATCGCTGCAGGAGTTCCTCAGGCTAGTGTCCTAAGCCCAACCATCTTCAGCTGTTTCATCAATGACCTTCCCTCTATCATTAGGCTAGAAGTGGGAATGTTTACTGATGGTTGCACAACGATCAGCACCAGTCATGACTCCTCAGATACTGAAGCAGTCAGTGTCCATATGCAACAAGACCTGGACAATATTCAGGCTTGGGCTTATAAGTGGCAAGTAACATTTGCGCCATACACAATCTAGGCAATGACCAAGTCCAATAGGAGAGAATCTAACCATCGCCCCTTGACATTCAATGACATTTCAATGGCTGAATCCCCCACTAACAACACCCTAGGGGTTACCATTGACCAGAAACTGAACTGGACCAGCTATATAAATACTGCGACTACAAAAGCAGGTCAAAGGCTGGGAATTCTGCAGAGAGTAAACTCACTTCCTGACTCCCCAAAGACTGACCACCATCTACAAGGCACAAATCAGGAATGTGATGGAATACTCTTGCTTGCCTGGATGAGTGTAGCTCAAATTCAAGAAGCTTGACACCATCCAGGACAAAGCAACCCACTTGAATGACATTCCACCCACTACAACAAACACTCACTCCCTCCACCTCTGACGCATAGTGGCAGCAGTTTATACGATCTACAAGATGCACTACAGCAACTCACCAGGGCCCCTTCAACAGCACCTTCCAAACCCATGACCTCAACCACGCAGAAGGACAAGGGCAGCAGGTGCATGGGAACACCACCACCTCCAAGTTCCCCTCCAAGTCATGCACATCCTGATTAGAAACTATATCGCCATTCCTTCACTGTCACTGGTTCCAAATCCTGGAATTCCTTTCCCAACTGCACTGTGGGTGCACCCACAATGCATGGACTGCAGCGGTTCAAGGCGGCAGCACACCACACCTTCTCAAGGGCAATTAGGCATAGGCAATAAGTGCTGGCTTAGTCAGCTACATCCACATCCCACGAACAAATATTTTAAAAAGCCAACCACAGTAAGAGCAAAGGCTTTTGAGTACAGCGTAAATGACAACACTGCTCCAACTTCAGAGCATCACAAATGAGACACTTATGTATCTCACACAACTCATTTGATCAATCAGTAGGTTGTGGATAGTGTCCACAGCTAACCAGGTTGGGAATGCAAACTCATTTCACTTTTCAGGGCAGCATGGTATCCATCATGATAACATCTTCACCTCTGGACCTGCGCTCTCTGAGGTGTTGTTAAACTGAGATTCCAGGATACCTTCTCAGGTGTGTTAAACAATCCTATGAAATCATTTCAACAATGGAATTATTATTGAAACATAGAACATAAAATGGCAATTTGGCTTGTGTCCATGCAGGGTCTCTGCAAGAGCAACTTAGCTTCCCACTCCCTCACCCTTTTCCCAAAGACCTGTAAATTTTCTCTTTTTGGTAGCTATCTGATCCTTTTTTGAAAACCCTCACCATACTCTCAGGTAGTGCATTCCAGATTCTAACCATTCGCTGCGTAAAATACTATTTCCTCATGTCGCCTTTGGTTCTTTTGACAATTATTTTGCCATTAAATCAGTATCTCCTGATTCTCAACTCTTCCATCAAAAGGAACAGTTTCTCTTTATCTACTCTATCACCTTCATAATTTTGAACTCTTCTATCAAATCTCCTCTTTAGAGGAGGAAAAGGTTAAGAGAACAAATTCAGCTTCTCAGAAGTCGCTCATCCCTGGAACCATTCTTATAAATGTACCCTTTCTTAAAATCTCACATCCTTCCTAAAGTGCAATGCCCAGAACTGAAACAATATTCCACTTGAGGCCAAAACAGAGATTTCTAAAAGTTCATAGCTTCCTTGCTTTTGTACTCTATGCCTCTATTTATAAAGCACAAGATCTCGTATGCCTTTTTATCCCTTTCTCACCCGCCACCTTCAACAATTTTTCCACATATAAACTCAGGTTACTCTGTTCCTGCACCCACTTTAGAGTTGTACTCTATTTTATATTGCTTCTCATCCTTCGTACCAAAATGCATCTACACTTCTCTGCATTAAATTTCATCTGGCATGTGCCTGCCCATTCCACCAGTCTGTCTATTCCCTTTTGATGTCTATCAATAGCTGCCCTTCAACCTTCTCCTTTCACAAGGCCCCAAACATTCCTCCCAGGTGAAACAGAAATTTACACACATTTCTTTCAAGTTTGACCAAGTCAGGAAGTGAATTACTCTCTTCAGAATTCTCAGCCTCTGACCTGCTCTTGTAGCCACAGTATTTCTATGGCTGGCCAATTCAGTTTCTGGTCAGGATGTTTTTAGTGGGGGATTCAGCGATGGAAATGCCATTTAATGTCAAGGGGCGATGGTTAGATTCTCTCTTGTTGGAGATGGTCATTGCCTGGCATGTGTATGGTGCAAATGTTACTTGCCACTTATCAGCCCAGGCCTGAATACTGTCCAGGTTTTGCTGCATATGGACACCGACTGCTTTAGTATCTGAGGAGTCATGAATGGTGCTGAACATATGCAATCATCAGTAAACATCCCCACTTCTGACCTTATGATGAAGGGAAGGTCATTGATGAAACAGCTGAAGATGGTTGGGATTAGGAAAGTAGCCTGAGGAACTCCTGCAGCGATATCCTAGGACTGAGATCATAGACCGCCAACAGCCACAACCACCTTCCTTTGTGCTAGGTATGACTCCAACCAGTGGAGCGTTTTCCCCGATTCCTCCTGATTCCCGTTGATTTCAGTTTTGCAAGAGCTCCTTGCTGCCACACTCGGTCAAATGCTGCATTCACTGCTTACAATCTGGCCTGTTCTACATTGTTCAACACAAATTTAAGTTGACCACTTTGCTGACCACCTCCACTCAATCCACAAGAGTGACCCCCCAAGCTTCCAGTTACCTCTCATTTTAATTTTCCATCTTGTTCCCACACTGCTCTTGGCCTCCTTCAGAGTTTCAATGAAGCTCAATGCAAGCTCCAGGAACAGCATCTCATCTTTCAAGGACTAAGGAAAACTGCAGAGAAAACTCAGAATGGAAACTTTTTTCAGACAGCAAGCTGCATGTATTTAACAGTACTCTTGACCTACTTTCATAAAAGAGCAGGCTGTAACTCTGCCAGAGAGCAGCAATAAGTCAATGTCATCTTTACAAACTCAAACTGACTCTCGTGTTTTTCATAGTTCCAAACCACAGAGAGGGAACAACTAAAAGGGGACAAAACTTCCAGTGCTTTTACAGAGTGAATACACAGCAATATTGCAGAGATTTGTTGGAGAATAGAATTCAGCCCTAGATCTGTCATTGCACAGCTTTAGGCTCTGCACTGAGTTCATGATATTCCCTTATATTTTACCTTAACACAAATTAGACAATCAGTTTGAACTTCTAATTCCATACAGAACAATAAATTTGGTGACTGTAAAGCCATGGAGGTTTTCAGCATAAGACCACCATTTGGCCTGTTAGAGTCAGCCACTATTTAGCCCATTTTATTTATATTTAATTTTTGCTAGCGCAATCTAAAATCAATTGCACTGCCCTACTCTTTCCTTCAGCCTTGTATTTTTCGCTGTTTCAAATATTTATCTAATTTCACCTTTAAAAATACAGCAACGTTTGCCTCAACCACTCTGTGATAAAGTATTCTATGCTCCAACTACTCACTGCATAAAAAAATTGTCCAACTCTTCCTACTCTTAGTGATAAATTTCAAATTGATGACTCTTCATTACTGACATTCCAAGGAAGTTGAGATATCTAGAATCTTTATGTACTAGTACTGAAAAGCAGGAAATTCAGGAGAACTAACCCCATTGAAATATTCATGGTCACACAGACTGTGCACTAGCTTTGCAATCCTCAAACTTCAATGGGTCTAAAATTAACTTTTCAAAAATTTCCTGTTCCTTCACTAAACTATCTCCTCCAATTGACATGACAATTTAGCACTGTCCAAATGAAAACTAGTCAAGAAAATTTTGAAATTAAGGGGGTAATTTTAAAATAATACTTTTTTAATAGCTTACAGTTTTACTTTTTTTTTGATTCAGCAACTCCAGTGCCTCTTAGCTCTTAAGTAAGCAACTTACTCCCAAGCTAATCCTAGCATTATTCTATGACATGTCATCAGGAAATTATAAGTGCGGCCAAGGGTAACAATTACAATTTTTGTCTCTAATGAAAAAAGCCGACTTACACAGATGGCAAGATCTACCCCCATCTCCCTGAAAGAAATAACAATCTGATGAGAAAACATCCAATATATAGAGAAATCCCTGCCATACTATCCCATTTATGGAAATGAGTACTGAAAACCCAACAATCTTATTTTTCTTGTAAAGCAGAATACTGTGAATGCTGGAAATCTGATATAAAAACAGAAAATGCTGGACAAAAACTCAGTCGGTTAGGCAGCATTTGCGAAGAAAGAAATAGAGTTATTGTTTCAATTGTTTCAAGTTTGTGACCTTTCATCAGAGCTAGGGAAAAGTTAAAAATGTATTAGGTTTTGAAAAAGGAGTGGGTGGGACAAAGAGAATAATAAGGTCAATGTATAGCATAAAAGACAGGAGAGAATGAGTGATAGAAGTTAGTCCCACAAGTCTCAGAGGGTCAAAAGAAATTAAGCTCATTTTAGCCTAGAGCAGGAGTTGAACAGGAGCTCTTAAGACTTAGGAAAAACAAAGTGCTTTGTACTTTTATAAACGTTGAATATTGCAGAAATTAATTTCCTCAAATTCTCTTAACAGAAGAAAATGTGTATATTTACCTGAGCTCTCACTGAACTGTAACAAATTAACTAGCAACGAATACACACTACTTCTTCACAAAGACCCTTATAAATTGTGCCAGCAAGTTTGGGACCAAGTCTCAGATAACTTCCTCCCCCCACAGTGGTTTTCATCAAATTACATGGAAGGGAGAGTGCAAGGGTATGTTGCTTAACAAGGAGCCAACGTAGGTCAGCAAGCACTGGGGTGAACCGAGCTTGGTGCAGTTAGGGACACAAGCGGTAAGAGATTTGGATGACCTCAAGATTTACTGATAATAGAATGTGGGAGGTCAGCGAGGAGTGCAGTGGAATAGTCAAGTCTATAGGTACCAGAGGCATGGATCAGGGTTTCAACAGTAAATGAGGTGATGCAGGGGCAGAGTCACAGAGGTGGAAATAGGTGGTCTTAGTAGTGGCATGGATATGTGTCAGAAGTTCATCTTGGGGTCAAATATGACACTAAAATTGCGAACTGTCCAGTTCAAACTTAGGCAGTCACCAGGGAGTGACAGTAGCTAGAGAACTGATCTTGTAATGGGGACCCAGTCAGCGGCTTTGGTCTTCTCAATATTTATTGTAAGAAATTTCTGCTTCTCCAGTATTGGATGCTGCACAAGCAATAGATAATTTAGCAACAGTGAAGGAGTCAAGAGAGGTGGCGGTGAGGTAGAGTTGGATGTCATAAATGAAAACTAACACTGTACTTTCAGATAATGTCCCCTAGGAACAGTACGTAGATGAGAAGTAGGAGGGGGTTAAGGATACATTCTTAGGGGACATCAGAGGTAAGTGTGGGATGGGAAGAGAAATAGATGATACTGTAGTTTTGATTAAATTGATAAGAATAGAAACAGGTGAGTCCAGTCCCAGCCAGTTGGACAACAATGGGGAGCTTTGGAAGAAGATGCAGAAGGGTTAAAAAGGACGGGAAAAGGATAGTTCACCTTTGTCACAGTTACATAGAATGTCATTTGTGGCTTTGATATGAGCTATTTTGATACTGTGGCAAGGACAGAACCTAATTGGAGGGATTAGAACATGGAGTTCCAGAAAAGATGGGCATGGATTTGGGAAGTGCCAACATGTTCAAAGCCGTTGGAAAGAAAAGGGAGGTCGGAGATGGGGTGTAAGTTGAAAGGATGGTGCGCAAGAGGTTTTTTTAAAAGAGAGGTGATGATATGAGTTTGAAGGAAAGAGGTACAGTATTTGAAAAGGGAAAACCATCAACAATAACAGCTCACATGAAGACCAACAAAGAAAGGTGGCTGGTCCAGAGTTTAGAGGGAATAGGTGCGAGGAGACAGCAGGCGGGTCCCTTGGACAAAGTGGGCTTGGAGAGCATGAGGGGAGATAGGAGCGAAATAAGAGAAAGATGCAAGTTGAGGACAAGGGTGGGGGGGAGCAGAGGGGGATCTTTAGAGAATGTTTGATTCAGCGGGCTAGAGAAAGGGAAGAAAGCAGCAGAGGCAGCTGACTGGATAGTCTCAATCTAAGTGACAAAGAGATCCTTGCATTTATTGTTGGAGGTGGGGTGGAGGAGAGAGGGGAGGACAGTATGACAATTTACAATGGCGAAAAGAAGCCAGGGGTTGTTTTTTTCATTTCACGATGATCTTGGAATTGTGAACAGTTTTAGCAGCCGAGAGCAGGAACCATATGGCTTGATATGATCCAGCCAGATCTGGCACTGACTGGCTAAATTGTTGTCTGCCATATCATTTCAAGGTTTCATGCCTTGGACTTAAGGGACCAGATATGAGGGCTATTCCAGGGAGAATGGCCAGGGTGACAGTGTGTAATGGTTTTAATGGGCACTGTGGCAAAGATGAAGATGAGAGTGCAGTCAAGCAAAAGATTAGCTGCAGAAATATCATGGATGAACAGGGGACCAAAGGCTAGACAGTTGGGATTTTGGAAGTGCTGTTGTAAGTGAATTAGGGAATAGCTTTTTCCAGTGGGGGACAAAGAAGAAAGTAGATCATGGAAAGCCATTGTGGGGTGGAGGGTGTTACAAGGAAGTGATCAGAGATGGCCTTATTTGTGATTGATACAATTGGAGTTGCAAGGCCATGTGAACTTCTGGAAAGGCTAAGAGGGTGGCTATGAATATGGATTGGGGAGCTTACATGGAGAGAGAGATTATTGTCATGAAAATATAATAATTTTCATAATACTATTGTAATTTATTGTAAAGGTAGGTTAATAGTGGGGTTTGAATTAGTTTCTCTGCGTGTAGGGGTGTGTGTGGGTTTTAATTGAATTACAGACAGGTGGTCTGGGTGCTTTGATTTATCAGAAAGGAAACTAGGTTTGAAATGCTAAATACATAAACATAACTGAAGTTTTAGAATATGGGGTGTGAAAAACATTTGCATTTTTAGATAAACCAGAGTCGTGAAATTCAAAGAAATGGTAAGGTGTTACATCTAGCCAACAGACGCTAAGCCAAACAGTGTGTTTATTTTTCCAAAAGCTTACTTATAATATTAGTACTATGAAAGATTTATATTATGGAAAAAGTAAAGTTGCAAAGGCATATTGGAACAATGGGATTTACATTAAAAATGGAGAAACATGTATAAAGAGATGAGTTTATGTGTAAGGAAGAAGGCATTCTAAGATCCAACAAGTGTGAAAAGCCTCCAGCCTCTATGTACCAAGTTGCTGTCTCCAGGAACCGAAGCTAAGAGAATTAATTTTAAAAATCACTGTCCAGGGTATTGTGTGCTTTGCCTGGGTCAACTGAAATCTATTTTGTTTTACTATTGCCTTAACAGAGGTGTAACTGGGAGCTAGATTAACTAGGGGAGCTAGGAGTTAACCTGTAACCTATGTAGTGCTTAAAATAATTTTTTATTAATAAACGTTTCATTTAGTTTTAAAAAAACCTCTAAGACTCGGTGGTCTTATTACTACTGAATTCAAGGCACGCATCTCAAAGTAAAAATACAGATTGCAAAACAGTTGTGGCAGCTGTTTCAAGTTTCCCTCTGGGATTTCAGCAACTCAGCATTTACCATCTGCTGTGCCATAACAATAAGACAGCAGTGAACTCAGCAAAGAGCATGATGATTGAGATGGAAGTTGAAATCTCAAAAGGATGAGAAGTCACTGGTTTAGATACTGAGTGAGGAAAACTGTGAAGATATCTTGGTGAAAATAATTTAATGGTACTTGGGTGAATGGTAGAGAACAGGATTTTAAGCGAAGGTGAATGGAACAAGGCGAGATACTCAAATGAGGAATAAGTAAGAGAGGAGTAAAGGGTCAAGCCAAGGTGTGATAAGAACTACACCACCACCACCCCCACAGTCTTGGCGGGACAAGTGGGAGAAGGTACAGTGAGGTGGAGAGGCTTCATTAAGGAGAAGATATCATCACCCCTCAGCCAGGTTTCCAACAAGGACATGAGTCATAAAGTCAAAGTTATACAGCACAGAAGCAGGTCCTTCAGCTCATCGTGTCCGTGCCGGCCATCAAGCACCTACCTATTCTAATCCCATTTCCCAACACTTGGCCCGCAGCCCTGTATGCTATGACGTTTCAAGTGCTCCTCGAGGTTGATGCAATCTTTCACAATAAGTTCATGGATGGCAAGGGCCTTGTTCACCAGTGAATATACATTCTGGAGGGAGATGCAGTGAAAGCTAATCGCCTGGCAGAGTCCACAGTGTTCACAGTGGGAGGGGCGAGTTGGACAGGAAGGCAATTGGCAAGAGTAGCCCCCAGCAGGCACGCAGCTCGGGAAGTTCAGCAACGGAGTAGGGTGGAGCAGTTGGGGTTTGTATTGAGGCAGCAGTAAGTGCCTCAATGGGCCCTTCAGAGGGAAACTGTACATTCCCTCTAAGGTGGAAACAAGCCTGGGATGGCATGCATGAGAATAGGAAGGTCAAAGAGTATTGAAGTGTTTGGCTGGGGATTTAGGAGGGCAGATTACCCAAAGGAGGAAAAATGAAAGAAAGCATGACAAAAGA
The DNA here is from genome assembly GCF_017639515.1 of Carcharodon carcharias. Taxonomy (NCBI): domain Eukaryota; kingdom Metazoa; phylum Chordata; class Chondrichthyes; order Lamniformes; family Lamnidae; genus Carcharodon; species Carcharodon carcharias. The sequence goes on from NC_054472.1 coordinate 144,538,675, forward strand.
AGAGGAATTTAGGAGGGATAGAGAAAAGAATTAAGGAAGAGGGAGAATCCAGAGTGGCAGCCAGAATGTGCACATGAATTGGATACTGAACAAACTCAAGCTATGGTGCCTGTTTTTGTAGTAATTATGATAAATAAAAACCTGATAGTAAGCAGGAAATAAATTTGTGACATAGGAGAGAAGCCAGAGCAAAGGTCCTTCTTGCATCCCTTTGCTACGAGCAGCCTTTTTCTTGCAGTGCATGGCTGCTTAAATATAGTCACAAGGCCACACATACACATTTTAAAGGGATCACTACTTCTGCATGGCCTGTTTATTCCCTGCATAACACATTTCCAATTCCTACTCATCCATGCTCCCACACAGCTTAGAGGAAACATTTGTCCAGAGTTGAAGTTAAACTGCAATCATTGGGAATCAGGGGGAAAACTCTCCACTGGTTGGAGTCATACCTAGCACAAAGGAAGATAGTTGTTGTTGGAGGTCAATCATCTCAGTTCCAGGACATCACTGCAGAAGTTCCTCAGGGTAGTCTCCTAGGCCCAACCGTCTTCAGCTGCTTCATCAATGACCTTCCTTCTATCATAAGGTCAGAAGTGGGGATGTTCGCTGATGATTGCACAATGTTCAGCACCATTCGCGACTCCTCAGACACTGAAGCAACCATGTCCAAATTCAGCAAGACCTGGATAACATCGAGGTTCGGGCTGACAAGTGGCAAGTAACATTCGCACCACACAAATGCCAGGCAATGACCATCGCCAGCAAGAGAGAATCTAGCCATTGTCCCTCAACATTCAATGGCAATGGCATTACCATCACTGAATCCCCCACTATTGACATCCTAGGGGGTTACCACTGACCAGGAACTGAACTGGACTAGCCATATAAATACTGTGGCTACAAGAGCAGGTCAGAGACTAGGAATCCTACTATGAGTAACTCATCTTCTGACTCCCCAAAGCCTGTCTGCTATCTACAATGTACAGGTCAGGAGTGTGATGGGATACTCCCCAATTGCCTGGATGAGTGCAGCTCCAACAACACTCAAGATGCTTGACATCAAGGACAAAGCAGCCCACTTGATTGACACCCCATTCACAAACAGTCACTCCCTCCACCACAGACGCACAGTAGCAGCAGTGTGTGCCATCTACAAGATGCACTGCAGAAACTCACCATGGCTCCTTAGACAGCACCTTCCAAACCCACAACTGCTACCATCTAGAAGGGCAACAACAGTAGAAACATGGGAACACCTCCTGGCAGTTCCCCTCCAAGACTCTCACCATCTTGACTTAGAAATATACTGCCATTCCTTCACTGTCGCTGGGTCAAAATCTTATCAGCACTTTGTGTGTACTTACACCATATGGACTGCAACAGTTCAAGAAGGCAACTCACCACCACCTTCTCAAGGGCAATTAGGGATGGGCCAGTGACGCCCACATCTCATGAACAAATTTTTAAAAAGTCAGAAGCTGCTCAAAATACATCTAAAAATCAGCACCATTTTGGACATTGCAGAGAGCTCCTTATATTGCTATGTAGGAACAGAAAGAGATTGTGGTTGTTTTCCAAGAATAACTTGCTGGGCCACTGAAGAGTCATATGTAGGCCAGGTCAAGGCAGGTACCCTTCCTTGAAGGGTATTGGTGAGGCAGTTAGGCTTTCACAGGAATCTGACAGCATTCATGATAATTTTTTTGGTACCATGTACTGAATTCAATTTCATACTTGCCATGGTAGGCTCTGAGCTCAAAATTTAGATTCATTATCGCTATCCCAATCTATCAGATGGAAACATCAGGATTGAACACTTTCAAAGATCAGCTTAAAAAATGACTTCTCACTGGAGATAATATAGCTATCGAATGTGTGAACAATGCACAAGAGTGTATCACCAACTGGATGCAATGAGTTTGATGGCCTTATGTTATTTTCTCATCCTACTCTTTGTAAGTTTGTATAGTAATTAATTAGCTTTGAAGACTTTTACAACATGCTAAAGTAATGATAATGTGCTACATAATATTAATTATTTTTAGTATATTAATTCAATTGGTTGTGTTACAGTGTATTATGAACTACTGGTCCTTGAAGTGTTGAACAGAATTTACAGCAGGGGAACAGGCTATTCAGCCCAACAGATCCATGCCTGTGTTTATGTTCTATACAAGCCTCCTCTCATCCCTTTTCATATAACCTTATGAGCATGTCCTTATAGTCTTTTTTTCTCTCATGTACTTATCTAGCTTCCTATTAAATGCAACTATGTTATCTGGCTTACCTGCTCCCCGTGGTAGCCCATTCCACATTCTTAATAATGTTTAGGTAATTAAATTTCTCCTGAATTTCCTATTTAGTTTATCGGTGATTTTCTTATATTTATGCCCCCAAGTTTTGGCCTTTCCCACAATTGGTGGGAAGTCATCCCTATGCCAACCTACCAAACCCATTCATAATCTTAAAGGCCCCTATTAGGTCAGCCCTCAGCCTTCTCCTTTCTAAAGAAAGAGAACCCCGCCTGTTCAGCCTAAGTATAATCTCTCAGCTTTGATTTCATATTTGTAAATGTTTCTTGCACTTTCTCCTGTGCCACTATATCCCTTTATAAATGGAGACCAGAACTGTACAGAGTAGACCCAAGTGTGGTCATTTCATCCCTCTAGAAATGAACTCCAGTATTTTACTTTCTTTCATTATGGTATTATTAACCTGTGTCACAGCAGCTTATCAAGCATAAGAAAGATTTACATATATAAAGGGCCTTTCATGACCTCAGAATGTCCCAAAGCACTTTACAGCAACTGAAGTACATCTGAAGTGTAATCAGTTTTAGTGTAGGAAATGCAGCAGCCAATTTGCACATAACAAACTCCCACAAACATCAATGTGATAGTAACAAGATAATCAGTATAGTGACTGATAGTTGATCATTAGCACAAAGTTTTCAATAAGAATTATAAATATTGAAGTAACATACGACAGGTTTATGAAGCATACAGTACATGCATAGTACTTGAATACATTTGAATGGTAGCACTTACAGCCAAACTGATAGTTGATTAGAAATTCAATGTGTTGCAGTTCAGTTCAGTATCTTATGTCTTTACAAATCTAAATACTTGTTACAAACTACCAATTTCTATACATTTCTCTCACTTCCTCCATGTAGTTCCGTCTACCTGACAATTCTGCATTACAGAACTATATAAATATTAAAATGCAACTCTAAGAAAATTTAATTAACTTGTCATTTATCAAGTTTTACTCAATGAGTTCCTTCTCCGTTAAGTTCCATAACGGTGTTATCTTATCAATAGTTTCACTCTTATTCTGCATAATTGTTATTTCGCCAAGTAAAACTTCTAATTACATGGCTCTCTTTGCTTCTGTAGCATTTGTACCAATTAAAAAGAACGATGCAAGCCCAGGGGTTTTCCTTTGCTGAACTGTTTTTCCATCCAGTTATCTAATTATTAAAGTTGCCTGAAACATATAAATGAGTATTCAGTTAGGCCTCTCTTTACTTCATCCTAAAACTGACCATGCTGTATGGTCAGTCCTGATCTAAGCCCAGTGGTACTTTAAATTGATCCTTCCTTGCTTAACAGGCAAAGGTTAAATGGCAACATTACTATTACAGTATCATACAAAATCACTGAAGTGAAACTAGATTTCGACATTATTTAGGTAACATCAACAATCATCAGTAAGGTGAGACTGAATTCTGCAGCCCTGCTGAAATCTAACAGAGAGCAGAAGACTCCAGGCAGAATCAAACACTCTGGAGAAAACTACCACACAGGACTGAATGTCAAAATAAGGACAAAGCAGCTCATCTGCAGTGTTACACAGGCACCCAAAATATAAAACAAAAACAGAATTACCTGGAAAAACTCAGCAGGTCTGGCAGCATCGGCGGAGAAGAAAAGAGTTGACATTTCGAGTCCTCATGACCCTACCAGTTCTGTCGAAGGGTCATGAGGACTCGAAACGTCAACTCTTTTCTTCTCCGCCGATGCTGCCAGACCTGCTGAGTTTTTCCAGGTAATTCTGTTTTTGTTTTGGATTTCCAGCATCCGCAGTTTTTTTGTTTTTAACCCAAAATGTAAGTTATGTAAATCAAAACACTGTCACTAGCCTCAAATAGCAGACTGGCACCAATACCGTGAATTTTTTTTTACATGTAAACCACATGCTTAAACGTTGCACCAATATATTTCCTATGCAATAATCTTTATTAGCTCAAATTCCTTCAATCACAACTACCAGTGACAGATCTGTAATCATCAGCATTCCATCCCTAGTATTATAAAGTTCAAAATATCTTCCAGGTGCAATCCAGGTTGGGAAAGACAAAAATCTACAACTGCAAATATAAATGTTTTATTTTGAGTGGATATATGACAAATTAAGACAATTCCAATTTATGGAATCCTTAACAATACTGCACTGCATAAGGCAGTAAAAAAAAAACATTTTGAAAGCCATTACAGAGTTTCAGTACTCAACCAGTTAAAGCAAGCTCAGCCACTGCAGAGAAGCTTTGCTGTATTACACAAAGCACTCAGTGGGGAAAAAAGAGACAGGCAGAGAGAAAATTGCATTCTAAAAATAGCAATGGTAGTGCAAAGATGACCTGAAAACTTCCACTGTAAATGACTGCAAAGGGAAGATGGATGTTGGTCTCCAGAATACTTTAACCATTGAAATGCTGAATTCTTTTTTCCCAGTTTCTAAATGTTTTTATAATTTCCTTTTGAACCCCTCTGGGAATTCAAAATGGAAAAATACAAACCAAATACTTTAGAAAAAGATTTATTTAAAAACATTTGTTTATTCATTCTCGGAATGGAGACATCATTGCCAAAGCCAACATTTATTGTTTATCCTTAGTTGCCCTGGCGAAGGTAATGGTGAGCACCTTCTTGAACTGTTACAGCCCAAGTGAAGGAACCTCCCTAACACTGATAGGTAGAGTATTCCAGAATTTTGACCCAACTATGGTACTGATATATGTCCATTTCAGCTGCTACAAAACTTGTAGAGGAACCTGGAGGTGATAATGCTCCCACATATTTGCAGCCTTTGTCTTTCTAGGTGGTGAAGGTTGCTGGTTTAGGAACAGCTGAAGAATCCTTGGAGAGTTGATGAAGTGCATCCTATAGGTATTACACTCAGCAGCCACCGTGTGCCAGTGGTCATTGAGCTCCCAATCAAATGGACTGTTTCGTCCTGGATAGTGTCTAGCTTCTTGGGTGGTGTTGCACCCATCCAGGCATATGGAGCCATTCCAGCAAACCCTTGAATTATGCCGTGTAGGTTTTGGAGAGACTTCAGTAAAGTCTCCAACAGCCATTCGCAATAGAATACCCAGTCTCTGACCTGCTCTAGTAGTCACAGGATTTACGTGACTGGTGCAGTTGAGCATTTAGTCAATAGGATGTTGGAGGCCTCGACAATGATAACGGCATCGAATATCATGAGGTGGTTAGTCTCTTTCTTGTTGGGGATGCTCTTTGCCTGGCACTTGTATGGCACAAGCCACGTTTCAGCACAAGCTTATCCAGATCTAGATATTAGCTGCTCCCTTATCTGATAAGTCGCAAATGGAAGTGAACACTCCGCAATAGTCAGCAACCAAACCGCTTATGCTGGAGGAATGTTCATTGACGAAGCAGGTAAAGATAGCTGGCACTAGGATGTTGCTTCAAGGAACTTCTGTCTGAGATGATTGGCTCCACATTTCATTTATGCTAGGTATTACTGCAGCTCTACCTTACCACCTCCTATTTCCAGCCCTCCACTTCTTTTAATTTGTCATGCTGTTTGTCTGACATCCATTATTGGATGAAGAAATTTCCTCTAAATAAATATCGGTAAGACCAAAGTCATTACCTTTGTTCCCTGTTATAAACTCCATTTCCTATCTACCAACTCCGCCATTCTCTCACCTACGGTCAGAGTACAATGAGCTTCAGACACCACAATCTCTCCATCACCAAGACCACCCACTCCACCTCTGTAACATTATGTCTCTCCACCTAATCTGTTGCTGAAACCTTCATCCATGCCTTGGTTACCTGCAAACTCGACTATCCGAAGTTTCCTTGTCCAGTATTCCATCTTTCACCCTCCGTAAACTTGAGCACATCCAAAACTCTGGTGCCCATATCCTAACTCCCACCAAGTCCCATTCACCCATCACCCCTGTGCTTGCCAGCCTACGCTGGCTCCTGGCTCAGCAACAGCTTGATTTTAAAGTTCTCAACCTTGTTTTCAAATCCTTCTATTGCCTCATCACTCTCTATCTCTAACTTCCTCCACTCCTACAACCATCTTAGATCCATCTGACCTCCTGCACGTTCCCAATTTTCTTCACTCGCCACTATCCAAAACTCTTAAATTCCCTTCTTAAACCTCTCTGCCTCTAATCCTGTCTCTCTTCCTCTAATTTGCTGCTTAAAGCTTACGGGTCCCAATATTTCCTTATATGAATGATGTCAAATTTTGTTTTATAATGCTCCTATCAACCAATTGATACTTTTTATTAAATTAAAGGCACCATAAAAATGCAAGTTATTGTTGTTTTAATACCTATTGCTCATACAAAGATTTATTTTGATGGTTTTGAAAGGAATGTTTCCCAGGGTACCTGGAATGTTTTCACCACCCTATCAGACAGTGCATTCCAAATACAAATTACATGTAAAAGAAAATTTCTCCTCAGGTATCCCTATGACTCAGCAGCACATTGTGTTGATCTGGCGAAGATGGTGCTGGACTTCATTCTTCAATCACTACAGTTCATGTGGTCAAAGATGTTCCCACAGTGTTGAACAGGAAAGCTCCAGAATTTTGACTCAGCAATGGTGAAGAAACAGCGGCACAAGTCCAAATCAAGACGTCATGGTGAAGGTTGAGAGATTAAGAGGCCCTACTGATGAAACGTTGGCAAGTTGCTGCGGTGCATCCTCTGCTTGCTGCAGCAATGATATGCTGGTGGTGGAAAGGGTGGATGTTTTGGCTAATACGTGAGATGCCAATCAAACAACTGCTTTGTCCTAGATGATGTTGAGTTCCTGTTTGCAGCTGCATCCATCCACACATTTGGAGAGTTTTCCATCAATCTCCTGATGTGTTTTGTTGGAGAGGCTTTTGGGGAGTTAGGAACTGAGCAATTCACCACAACTTATCCAGCCTCTGACTTGCTGTAGTGGCTTCAGTATTAATGTAGCTGGTCCAGCTGAACTTCTGGTCATTGATGAGCCCTCAGGAAGTTAGAAGCCTCGACAATGACGGTGCCATTGTATGCCATGCCTAAGTGGTTAAGATCACTGTAGTTGTAGACATTCATTATCTGGGACTTGCATGACACAAAAGTGTTACTTGCCATAGCAGGCCAAGCTTAGATGTGGCCCTGGTCTTACCACATGCAGGCATAGAGTGTTTCCTTAACTGAGGAATTGCAAATAGAGCTGAACACTGCAATCAGTGCACAACCCTACTTCTGACCTTATGGTGGAAGGGAGGTCATTAAGGAAGCAACTAAGATAGCTTGGCCCCTTGAACACTGCCCTCAGGAACTCCTGTTGTGATTTCTTGGGTCTCCAGGATAATTAGCCTCCATCAGACACGATTTTGTGCCAGGCATGTCACAACCACTGGAGTGTTTTTGTTCTGATTCCCCATAAATTTAGTTTTACCCTTGTTTTATCGACAGTGCTCCATTGTGCTTAACAATATGTTCCAACAACAGGGACAGTAGCTTGATTCAATTGGTAACACTTTTGCTCAATTCAAAGCTCTGATCACTCCTGTGCTCATATTGGCTTCCGGTCCAATTTGTCTCAAATTTAAAATGACCATCCTTGTGTTTAAATTCATGCATGGCCTCAATCCTCCCTATCACTGTCACCTCATTTACTTCTAAAACTCTCCAAGACTGCAGTGTTCCTCAAATTTTAGCTTCATGAATCACAATGTCCTTAACCCAACTATTGAAGGAAGTGCCTTCAATTGTCTAGACCCTATGCGCTGGAATTCCCACTAAACATTTCCACTTCTTTCTTTTCCTCTTTGAACAAGCTTTTGGTCACTTGACCTAAAAGTGGCTTGGTGTCAAATTTTATCTGATAATGTTCCCATGAAGCGCCTTGGGCCATTTTACTAAACTTGAGGTGATATTACAGATGAAAATTGTTGCCAGAGTAGTGGCAGGTTTCAAGTCCACTCTTGAGCACATAATCTAGACTAACACGTAGTCATCTATTGAGTGTGTACCTTGAAATGAAACATTTATCCAAGACCCCATCTGTTTGTTCAGGTAAATCTGAAGGATCTAATGACATGCAAGATATCAGAGATCAACCAGTTTCCTGATCAACACAACTCCCCGTCTCACAACTCTTTCTCCGGTATATCGATGATTACTTCGGTGCTGCTTCATGCTCTTGTCTGGACCTGAAAAAATTTATTAACTTTGCTTGCAATTTCCACCCCTCCATCATTTTCACATGGTCCATCTCTGACACTTCCCTTCCCTTCCTTGACCTCTCTGTCTCAATTTCTGGTAATAGACTCCACCAATATCCATTACAAGCCTACCGACTCCCACAACTACCTCAACTACAGCTCCTCACATCCCGCTTCCTGTAAGGACTCCAACCCATTCTCTCAGTTCCTTCACCTCCGTCGCTTCCGCTCTGATGATGCCACTTTCCAAAACAGTTCCTCTGACATGTCTTCCTTCTTCCTTAACCGAGGTTTTCCACCTACGGTGGTTGACAGGGTCCTCAACCGTGTCCGGCTCATCTTCCGCGCATCTGCCCTCACACCTTCCTCTCTCTCCCAGAAACATGATAGGGTCCCCCTTGTCCTCACTTATCACCCCATCAGCCTCCGCATTCAAAGGATCATCCTCCGCAATTTCCGCCAACTCCAGCATGATGCCACCACCAAACACATCTTCCCTTCACTCCCCCTGGCGGCATTCCACAGGGGTCGTTCCCTCCGGGACACCCTGGTCCACTCCTCCATCACCCCCTACATCTCATCCCCATCCCATGGCACCTTCCCATGCAACTGCAGAAGGTGCAACACCTGCCCCTTTACTTTCCCTCTCCTCACCGTCCAAGGGCCCAAACATTCCTTTCAAGTGAAGCAGCATTTCACTTGCACTTCCCTCAATTTAGTCTACTGCATTCGTTGCTCCCGATGCAGTTTCCTCTACATTGGAGAGACCAAACACAGATTGGGTGACCGCTTTGCAGAACACCTTCGGTCTGTCCGCAAGCATTACCCAGACCTCCGTCGCTTGCCATTTCAACACTTCACCCTGCTTTCATGCCCACATGTCCGTCCTTGGCCTGCTGCAATGTTCCAGTGAAGCTCAACGCAAACTGGAAGAACAGCACCTCATCTTCCGACTAGGCACTTTACAGCCTTCCAGACTGAATTTTGAGTTCAACAATTTTAGATCATGAACTCTCTCCTCCATCCCCACCCCCTTTCTGATCCCTCCCTTTTTTTCCCAATAATTTATATAGATTTTTCTTTTCCCACCTATTTCCATAATTTTAAAATGTATTTCCATCCATTGTTTCATCTCTATCTTTTAGCCTTTTTCGATTCCTTCACCCCACCCCACCCCACTAGGGCTATCTGTACCTTGCTTGTCCTGCTTTCTACCCTTAATTAGCACATTCCTTAGATAATATCACCACCTTCAACACCTCTGTGTCCTTTTGTCTATGACATCTTTTGGTTATCTCCACCTATCACTGGCCCTCTATCCAGCTCTACCCACCCCCTTAAACCAGCTTATATTTCACTTCTCTTCTATTTTTATTTAGTTCTGTTGAAGGGTCATTCTGACTCGAAACGTTAACTGTGTTCCTCTCCGCAGATGCTGCCAGATATATTGTCAATATAATCTGGCTCATGGATGCTGTTGATCCAAATGTTTCCCATTATAAACCAGATGAAGGAGAACAGCGATATCACACTTTTCCAAGCTCGGCCAATTTTTGGAAAGCCATATTGTTTAGTTTTTCCAGGTACTTTTGTTTTTGTTTTTGTTTTGGATTTCCACCATCCGCAGTTTTTTGCTTTTCTCCTGATCAACATTGCTCCTTCAATCAATACCACACAGTTTAAATGGTTATTAATCTCATTGCTATTAACATGGGCTGAATGGCCTTCTATTGTGTTGTATCATTCTATGATATATTAATACTCTGGATGTGAAACATTTTGGGTTTTGCTTGTTCTTTGGAAGCAGAAAAATTTAGCATCAATGATCACCCAAATGAATGAATTTGTATGTACCTTAAGTTTACTTGATTTGGATGCCTGTATTCGAATGCCAAATCACAAAACAATGAAGCTCAACAACACTCAAATTAAGGTGCAGAAAAGAAACATAGCATCTAGAAAATTCAAATGGACCAGATTTATGTTCCTGAGTAGGAGGCATGGTCTCAGGATGAGGGATCACACATTTCGGGCTGAATTTAGGATATGTTCTTATGACAAAATTAAGACCTCCAGCAGGTGTTAAAGATTAATGTGCTTAATTTCCCCCATCATCTTTTGTGATCCTGGATATCTTTGGAAGACTGTCAACTGATTTTCCTTATCAGAGAACTGTGGACTGTAATGAATTCCATGTTAATCATGTGAGGTGAAAAACCCCAAGATGGTAAATACAACAGATAAGCGAGCACAGGCGAATGCTCTGTACACACTCTACGTTAATTCTTTCATCACTTAATCCAATTATATTTTGAATAACTCCATAACCTCGTCCAATACAGTCCAATCATTTATTACCTTGAATATATGTAGAATGAGTAGTTCCCCTATGTATACTGGAAACATAGTTTTCAACAATTTCCATTTTTCTCTCTGGCTGTCCATTTTAAACGTAATTTGAAATAATCTGTGTTTTCTTAATTTGTACCATTTAATATTGTATATACACCTCAGTGAAGTCCCCCTTGAACCACCTTCTCTCTAAACTATAACATTTAAGCTTCTCCAAACTTTCTACATCATTCATGCCATTGTAGTTTTAATGGTTTGTCCTGTATCTTCATTCACTTTTCTCCCTTTGGAGAATAGTGGGGAAGTGTTGGAAGGATTAGCAGGTTTATTATCAATCTGCTGAACTGCATCATGAATACTCCTTCCATCGCCAACATGTCCTGAAGTAGGGCTTGAACCTGGACCTTCTGGCTCAGACCTAGAGATGCTACCTGAACCACCAGACCTCCTGTGAGGATTCATGAGTTCAAATTCCATCAGGACATATTATGAAATTTATTCAATAAATATGGCAATTTGTGGGCTGGCACTAAAAGAAAAATAGCCAATTAAGTTCACTAATCTCCTGGAGAGAGGGGACTACTTGGGCTGGCCCAGGTGCGATTCCAGTCCAATACTATACAGTTGGCAGCATGCCATTCAGTTATAAACAATCACCAAACTAAAGCTAATTTCCCTTTATCATTTGTGAAGTATGACTAAAAATGAACAGGGAACATAAGTAAAGTGTGGCCAGTGCACTGTAATGCCTTTCCAACCTCCACCCTCTGTGGACTTCAGCTCAAGAAAACTGCTGCCTGTAACCTAGCCCGCACAAGGTCCCCATTCACTCATTGATCACTCCCCTTATTGATTTACATTGGTGATATGGAGGGACTAGGAGCCAATTTAAACTTCATGTGTATAAATTTCCTTGTAACCTCCTCCAGCTCTATAATTCTGCCTGAACTCTCTTCCTCTGCCTTTTGTACATTTCCTCTTCCTTTATCCCACACTGACAGCCATATCTTCATCAGGCCATCCACATACTATGTTTTGTAATTTGCTCCCCTCCAACTGTCTACTTCCCTCTTCCCTTTTAGCAGGCTCTTAAAAACCCACCTTTTTGGCCAAATTATCTGCCCCTTTCCAAGTCTGACCATGCAAATGTAATGCTATTCACTGTACATGACACCTTTCCCCCTAAATTCGTAAGATTGCCCAGCAAAGCAAAGACCAGGAATGGAATCTTGATCTCCTTAAACTATGTGACTCAAGTGCTCACTGGACTCAAGAAAGAGCAAGGAAACAGTTTGTGGTTGATACAAAAATTGTAATACAATAGTGTAGTAATTAGTGAGCAGCAGATTTCAGGAGGACTTAAATAGTTTGGTAAAAATGGGCACACAAATGGCAGAACCTAAATTTTGCAAGATCTGGGATACATATTCATAAATCTTTGAAGTTTTTTAAAAATTCATTCATGGGGTCTGGGCATCGCTGGCTAGGCCAACATTTATTGCCCATATGCAGGCCAGACCAGGTAAGGATGACAGATTTCCCTCCCTAAAGGGGATTAGTGAACCAGGTGGGTTTTTATGACAATCGTGGTAATCATCACCAGACTTTTAATTCCAGATTTTCTATTGATCTGTCGCGGTGGGATTTGCACCCAGGTCTCCCGAGTGGGTCCCAGAGCACTACCTCTGGAATAGTCTCTGGGGTACTAGTCCAGTCCAGTGACAATACCACTATGCCACTGCTTCCCCTTAGGTTACAGGGTAAATTGATAATGTGGTTCAGAAAGGGTATAGGAGCATTAATCATAAAAATAAGAAATATTGTGTACCACTCCAGCAGAGAGAGGGTATGGAGAGATTTAATAGATGTATTCAAAATTAGGAGAGGTTTTGATAATTTCTCCCTTGCTCCATTTCCTCTGACAAATGGGTCAGAGGGCATTGATTTAAATTAATTGACAAAAGAATAGGAGGGGAAATGAGGAAAAAATTTTCGCACAGCTACCTGAAAAAGTTAAAAGCAAAAAACTGTAAATGCTGAAAATCCAAAACAAAAACATATAATTAAAATACCTGGAAAAACTCAGCAGGTCTGACAGCATCTGTGGAGAGGAACATAAATGTTCTGTTGAAGAGTCATACGGACTCGAGACGTTAACTGTGCTCCTCTCCGTAGATGCTGTCAGACCTGCTGAGTTTTTCCAGGTATTTTTATTTTTGTTTTTGTACCTGAAAGAGTTGGTGGAAGTAGAGTTAATAATGGAAGTTTCAAAAGACTAATTTGCAGAGGTACAGAGAAAAAGTCTGTGGTGTGGAACTAAATTGGACAGCTCTATCAAAGGTTCAACAAGGGCAAAATGGGCTGAACGGCCTCCTTAGTGCTGTAAAATTATATAATTCTAAGGTGGTTCTTAACGAAGGCTACCAACTGACTTTTCTCCAGTTACATTTTGAAACCAAATGCCTTGCAATTTGTGTTTGAATATTAAAGCACAAACACAACCCACTCAAATGAAACTTAACTGCCCGCTATTTTAACAAAGGCAGTTACCCATTTAACACCTCTTAAGATACAGAAGGACTTTCATATAACAACACTAAGCTCCTTTAACTGAATACCATGATTTCAAGTCATACAACTCCAAACAGCTAGGCTAATACCAACACTTTTCCAATACAGTACTGCACCAAATTATAAATATAGCAATTCTAAAAACAAATCTACTGTGAAATGGCATGGGGTGAGTATTCTAAAGGCTGAATGTTTAAAAACATTAGTTTGACCACATTTATGCTATTTCTCCTTCAAAATCACTGTGCTTTACTGTATTCAGTCAACTGTAATTAACTTTGATCCTCCCAATGATTTGGTGTTAAATGCACCCATGCCAGATCGTAAGACCATAAGACGTAGGAGCAGAAGTAGGCAATTCGGCCCATCAAGTCTGCTCTGCCAATCAATGAGATCATGGCTGATCTGCTAATCCTCCACTTCACTTTCCTGCCTTTTCCCCATACCCCTTGACTCCCTTACTGATTAAAAATCTGTCTATCTCAGCCTTGAATACACATAACAACCCAGCCTCTACAGCTCTCTGTGGTAAAGAATTCCACAGGTTGACTACCCTCTGAGAGAAGAAATTCTTCATCATCTGTCTTAAATGGGCGACCTCTTTCTCTGAGATTATGCCCTCTTCCACAAGGGGAAACAACCTCTCAGCATCTACCCTGTCAAGCCTCTTCAGAATCATATATGTTTCAATAAGGTCACTTCTCAATCTTCTAAACTCCAATGAGTACAGGCCCAAGCTACTCAACCTCTCCTCATAAGAAAATCCCTCCATACCCGGGATCAACCTAGTGAACCTTCTCTGGACTGCCTTCGATGCCAGTATATCTTTCCTTAGATAAGGGAACCAAAACTGTTCACAGTATTCTAGGTGTGGTCTAACTAGTGCGTTGTATTGTTTTAGCAAGACTTCCCTATTCTAACACTCCATTCCCTTTGAAATAAAAGCTAACATTCCATTTGCCTTACCTATTACCTGCTGAACTTGTATGTTAGCTTTTTATGATTCATGCACGAGGACCCCCAAATCCCTCTGTGCTGCAACTTTCTCAGTCTTTCTCCAGTTAAATAATATTCAGCTCCTCTATTCTTCCTGCCAAAGTGCATAACCTCACATTTTCCCACACTATATTCTATCTGCCAAGTTTTTGCCAATTCACTTAACCTATCTCTATCCCTCTGTAGAGTCTTTGTGTCAACCTCACCATTTGCCTTCCCACCTATTTTTGTGTCATCTGCAAACTTGGCGATAGTACATTCATTTCCCTCATCCAAGTCATTAATATATATTGTAAATAATTGTGGCTCCATCACTGACCCCTGTGGCACTCCACTAGTTACACCCACCTCCCCAATCTATATCCCAACTTTGTCTTCTATTAGTTAGCCAGTCCTCTATCCATGCTAATGTACTACCCCGAACACCATGGGCTCTTATCTTAATAGCCTTATGTGTGGTACCTTATCGAATGCCTTTTGGAAATCCAAATATACCCAGATGATGCACAATTTGACTCATGTCCATCAGGCAACAGATGTTGGGCAAGAGCAGAATGACTCCTTCCCGATCAAATATTCTGATCATGCCCTCATGTTCTGGTGTCACACATAAGCAAACTGACATAGCGGAAGCATGCTGGACCAGTAAACCATTTTCTAAGGAATGCAAAAGTTTTCTACAGACATATAAATAGTAAAAAACTAGCAAGAGGAGAGGTGAGACCGAAAATGGGACTAAAAAGGCATTGTATGTTTGCTGGTGGCGGGCATGGCTGAGGTACTGTGTACTTATGTGTACATCTATTTTTAACCAAGGAAGAAGATACTCCCAAAGTCTTAAACAACAGTCATGAAAAAGGAGGATACCGGATAAAAATTGATAAAGAGAAGGTATTAGAAAGGCTGACCATACTACAAGGGCTAGATCAGAGGCATTTTTTGTTATACGTTCATGGGATGTGGGTTTTGCTGGCTAGGCCAGCATTTATTGACCATTCCTAATTTTCAGAGGGCATTTTTAAGAGTCAGCCACATTGCTGTGGGTCTGCAGTCACATGCAGGTCAGACCAGGTAAGGATAGATTAGTGAAGCAGACGGGTTACAACAATCAACAGTGCTCCAGGACTAGGGGGCACTGTTTTAAAATTAGGGGTTGCCCTTTTAGGACGGAGATGAGGAGAATATTTTTCTCTCACAAAGTTGTGTGACTTTGGAACTCTCTGCCTCAGAAAGTGGCAGAAGCAGAGTCATTGAATATTTTTAAGGAAGGGATAGGTAGGTACTTGTTAGTCAAGGGAGGCAAAGGTTATTGGGGTTAGATGGCAACGTGGAAATCAAAACACAAGGGCCAAGATTTCCCAGTCGGCAAGCGGGGGCGGGGCCCACTCACCGATGCGTAAAATGACGTGGGATGACATCGGTCGGAATTCCCGACATCACCCCACTCCATTTAAATTTTCAGGTAGGCAGGGGCCTAGCAGAATCAGCTGAGTGCCCACCCACCTGTCAATGGCCAACTGAGGCCATTGACAGAGTCATTAAAGTAATTAATGGACCTGCTCGTCCAACCTTAAAGTTAGTGGGCAGGCCAGGAGCCCTGGCGGGCAATAGAAAAAGCATGAAGCCTCATCCACGGGCGGGATTAGGTTTCATGTAGGTTTTTAAAAATGTAATTAAACTGTATTTAAAAGTGATGGACATGTCCCAATTCATGTGATAGTGTTGCATGAGGAGACATCAGGGAAATTTTTTTTCTTCTTTTTTTCACATTTTTTACTGTAGAGCCAATCTCCCTGAGGCAGCACTTAGCCTCAGGGAGATGGGTACGCTCTTTCATGCGCATGCACAAAAGAGCACACTCTCAGTTTAGGGAATCCCCCCGCCCGCACAGGGAGCACATAGTGCTTCTGTGTGGACTCACGTTGGGTGGGCTTTAATTGGCCCGCCCACATAAAATGGCAGTGCGCCCCCGATTGTGGACACCTCCATGTGCCCGCTCTTAAACCTCCCCCCCAACGGGGGGAAAATTTTGCCCAAGAAGATCAGCCATGATCTTATTGAATGGCGGAGCAGGCTTGAGGGGCCGAATGGTCTGCTCCTGTTCCTATTTCTTATGTTCTTATGTACTGTACTTAGATTTCCAGAAAGCATTTGATAAAGTGCCACATCAAAGATTATTGCTGAAAATAAAATCTTATGAGGAAAGGCTGGACGTGTTAGACTTGTATCCACTGGAATTTAGAAGAGTAAGAGGCGACTTAATTGAAACCTTGAAGATCCTGAGAGGCCTTGACAGGGTGGCTGTGGAGAGGATGGTTCCTCTTGTGGGAGAATCTAGAACTAGGGATCACTGATTAAAAATAAGGGGTCACTCATTTAAGACAGATGAGGCGAAATGTTTTCTCTTGGAAGGTTGAAGGTCTTTGGAACTTTTCCTCAAAAGGCGGCAGAAGCGGAGCCTTTGAATATTTTTAAGGCAAAGCTAGATAGATTCTTGATTAACAAGGGATGAAAGGTTATCAGGGTAGGCAGAAATGTGGGGTTGAGGTTAGGATTCAGATCAGCCATAATGTTACTGAATGGCGGAGCAGACTCGAGGGGCTGAGTGGCCTACTCCTGCTCCTAATTCGTATGTTTGTAGGCCTACACGTGATTCTTAACTGCCCTCTGAAATAGTGTAGTAAGCCACTCAATTGTATCAAACCACTATAGAAACCATTGTGGGTGTACCTGCATCACATGGATTGCAGCAGTTCAAGAAGGTGGCTCATCTCCACCTTCAAGACCAATTAGGGATGGGTAATAAATGCTAGATTTGCCAGCAACACACACACATCAAGGACAAATTAAAAGAAAATCACTGCAGCTGGTAGGGCAGATTGAGAAAGCAGTTAAAAAAAGCATTCAATATCCTGTCTTTTGGCATAGAGTACATAAGCAAGTAAGTTATACATTAATTCGGCCTCAACAGGAATAGTGTGCCCAATTCTGGGCACCACACTTTAGAGAGAGTACAAAAAAGATTTACAAGAGCCGTTCCAGGGTTTCAGTTACATGGACAGGGAGGGCTGCTAGCATTTGTACTTTTACTCCAGCATAAATCATCGTTCCTCAGAGAAGAGAAAACTAAGAAGAAAACAATCCTATCAGGACATCACTTTCAATGTGGATGAGTGAAGCAAACCAGGTTGGTGCTCCTTTGCCCTTCCATCTGCTGCTCTCACATCAATCAGTAGAACTAACCTGGAATCAGTACAGTTATAGGTACAATAGAATGGCCTCAAAATTAATATTAAATTTCAAGAATCACCTTCATGAGTTTTGCATATCCAGATCAACTTAGCTACAAATGAATTAGCAGGTATGGAAACACAGGTTAATCTCCAAACATTCTCCTATTTCAGTCCTTGTCCTATTATAGCATTTCCTGTGTAACTTAATTCTCCTTAATAATGATCAGTGTAAAATTATAATTTTATAGGGCCATGGAATTAAGAAAAAAAATAATTAAATTGACCTCCTAGTAGTCAAAGTTCTTTAGGAATAGACTTTGAAACTAACAAATGCCTAGCCATAAACAGCAAAAAAGGAGACATTAGCCTTAACTTTCTACGGCTCATGGTGTAGCTGGTATCACCAAAGCTACAAAGCAAGGGCTGTTGTGAAATGAACAGGCTAAATTCCCTCTCCAGAGCTGTCTAGCTCTGAAGAAGTCATATAGACTCGAAATGTCAACTCTGGGGTTTCTCTCTCCACAGATGCTGTCAGACCTGCTGAGTTTTTCTAGCATTTTCTGTTTTTGTCTAAGTTCCTGCAACTTGGCCTACCAAGCCACTCAGTTACATCGCTACCTTCTCAAAGCAACTAAGGCTGCATAATAAATGCTGTCCTTGCCAGAGACACCCACTTTCCGAGAAGCATTAAAAAATGTCTACTTTCCATTCCTGATTTTTATGATGCTCTTATAAATGAAAGCTAAGATCTTCTTTCCAAAACTAAAGGGATCATTGGAACACTTAACCCTCAGCAATTTCCACTTTCAAGGATGGCTTCTTAAACAAAATGTTTTGCCAATCCAACTGGCAGGTGGGATACTCAAAGTCACCGTTCCAAATTGACAGCACTGGAGTTGGCAGACAGTGAAATGGCCAAATAGTTAAAAAAAAATGTATAGCTGTCCTGACAGCTCAGTTGAAGGTTCAGTCCCTTTTGTGGGATGAACCAAACAGATCAGTTTAATGGCAAGTGTAATTCTAAACTATATTATTAGTCCTTTGGGCTGAGAGAGGGTAAAGAAGAAGAAAAAAAAAGATTGCAATCATTTTGCAGTACTGACCCCAATATCAGTGAAGAATTAAACGTAGCTCAGACCTCCCACACTCCAACCTCTCACTGATCCTATCCACTATCGACCCTTTGGCATACAGGATGATCAGTGATAAAGTACCTGGACAGCACCCAGTGCACATGAACCTAAAGCCTCTACCTTCAAAGTCTTAAAAAAAATCAAATGTTCAAGGTCTGAGTATCAAGTTATTATAAAATAATTATTTGACAGTGCCTTATTCAGTTTTTCTAAAAAGAAATTCTGAATCCTATTACACAGTATTCTGAAGGCACAGTAAATGTTTATTAATAGTCTCCCATTGCACAGCATTTTTCTAGATTTCCACTCATTTGCCCTGAAGCTCTATAAGCAGCCTACATAATGGAGAGAAGAAGAGACATTGACTTCTGGCTGAACCTGCTGCTCAGACATCTGAATAATTCTAAAACAAGCCTTTTCTTGCAGAGAATTACAGTCTGTTTTTCTTCTCTGTCTCTAATGACTCCTCTCTAAGCTAAACCAGCAAAACATATGAAAACAGATTTATTAAGAGATTCTATAGGTTATGTAAAAAGGAAGAGATTAGCAAACATAAATATTGCATCTGTTTTCACTGCAGAAGACAAAAAACATACCGGAAATAGTGGGAAACCAAAGATCTCTGGAGGACGAGCAACTTAAAATTATAATATTAGTATAAAGAAAAATTATTGGAGAAATTAATGGGACTAAAGGCTGAAAAATCCCCTGGACATGATGGCTTACATCCTTTTAAAAGAGGTAGCTGCAGAGATAGTCGATGCATTGCATTGATTTATATTCAAGGCTGAGTTAGACAGATTTTGATTGACAAGGGAGTCAAGGGTTATGGGAGACAGGCAGGAAAGTGGAGCTGAATGGCGGAGCAGGTTCAATGGGCCAAATGGCCTACTCCTGCTCCTTGTTCTCATGATCTCATTCCAGAATTCACTAAATTCTAGAATGGTCCCCATGGATTGGAAGGTAGCAAATGTAACAACTTATGTTTAGGTAGCACCTTTAATTTAATAAAATGTCCCAAAGCACTTCATAGGAGCATTATAAAACTAAAAGTATGGCACCAAGCCACATAAGGAGATGTTAGATCAGGTAACCAAAAGCTTGGTCAAAAAGATACATTTTAAGGAGTGTGGGAAAGTGGAATTGAAGTAGATCAGCCAGAAGAGAAGCATGAGAGGAGCCGGGAGGCGAAGAGGAGCGCGTGGGGGAGCCGGGAGGCGAAAAGGAGCGCGTGGGGGAGAAGGGAGGCGAAAAGGAGCGCGTGGGGGAGAAGGGAGGCAAAAAGGAGTGCGAGACGAGAAAAGGAGCATGAGAGGAGTCAGAGGTGAAGAGAAGCTGGGAGAGCAGGGGTGACTGAGGGAGTTCGGTGAGGAGGGAACAAGATAATCCTTTGAGTACCGGGACTACAGCCGGGTAAGCACTGATTACTTTTATTGCTTATAGTTTTTAAGGTCATTTTTGTGGTTCATTGTTTGTAAGGGCTATATTCTGTAACAACGAGGGGCAGGGAGGAAGGGCCTAAGAGTAACTGATGTTATTTGATATTAAGTATCTTCCAAAAGGTTTAATTTAATTTAATTTAAAGGGATAAGTCATGGCAGGAGAGCTCAAAGCCGTGGCGTGCTCCACCTGCTTTATGTGGGAAGCCGGGAACATTTCCAGTGCCCAGGGCCAGCATGTGTGCAGGAAGTGTCTCCAGCTGCAGCACCTGGAAGCCTGGGTTTCGGAGCTGAAGCTGCTCCTGGGGACTCTGTGGAGCATCTGCAAGGCGGAGAGTATCTTGGATAGCATGTATAGAGAGGGAGTCACACAGCATGCTAAGAGTCTACAGGCAGGAAGGGAATGGATGACCACCAGGCAGAGCAAGAGGATTAGACAGGCAGTGCAGGAATCTCCTGTGGCTATTCCTCTGCAAAACAGATATACCACTCTGGATACTGTTGGGGGAATGGCCTCTCAGGGGAAAGCAGCAACAGCCAAATGTGTTGCACCGCTGTTGGCTCTGTTGCACAGGGGAGGAGTAAAAAGTGTGGGAATGCAATAGTTATAGCAGATTCAATTGTAAGGGGAATAGATAGGCGTTTCTGTGGCCGCAAACGAGACTCCAGGATGGTATTTTGACTCCCTGGTGCTAGGGTCAAGGATGTCTCAGAGTGGCTATAGGACATTCTGAAGGGGGAGGGTGAACAGCCAGTGGTTGTGGTGCACATAGGTACAAACGACACAGGTAAAAAAAGGGATGAGGTCCTAAAAGCAGAATATAGGGAGTTAGGAAGTAAGTTGAAAAGTAGGACCTCAAAGGTAGTGACTCAGGATTACTACCAGTGCCACGTGCTAGTCAGAGTAGAAATAGCGGACATATCGGCTGAATACGTGGCTGAAGAGATGGTGTGAAGAGGAGGGTTTCAGATACCTGAGACATTGGGACCGGTTCTGGGGGAGATGGGACCAGTACAAACTGGACAGGTTACACCTCGGCAAGACTGGGACTGATGTCCTAGGGAGAACATTTGCTAGAGTGGTTGGGCAGGATTTAAACTAAAATGGCAAAGGGATGGAAACCTATGCAATAAGTCAGAGGAAAGGGAATCAAGGACAAGAACAAAAGACAGAAGGTGAATAAGAAAAGTGATAGGTAGAGAAATCAAGGGCAAGAATCAAACAGGGCCTCAGTGAAAAATAGTGGGAACGGGGCAAGTAATGTTAAAAAGACAAGCCTTCCGGATTTGTGCCTTAATATTAGGTGCATTCGCAATAAAGCGGATGAATTAACTGCGCAAATAGATGTAAACAGGTATGATATAGGTGGGATTACAGAGACATGGCTACAGGGTGACTGAATGGGATGGGAACTGAACATCCAGGGGTATTCAGTATTTAGGAAGGATAGACAAAAAGGAAAAGGCGATTGAGTTGCATTGCTGGTTAAAAAGGAAATTAAAGCAATAGTGAGGAAAGATATTAGCTCCGACGATGTGGAATTTGTATGCATAGAGCTCAGAAACACTAAGGGGCAAAAAACATTAGTGGGGATTGTATATAGACCCCCAAACTGTAGTGGTGATGTTGGGAATGGCATTAAACAGGAAATTAGAGACGCATGCAATAAAGGAACATCAGTAATTATGGGTGGCTTTAATCTGCATATAGATTGGGCAAATCAAATTAGTAACAATACAGTAGAGGAGGAATTCCTGGAGTGTATACGGGATGTTTTTCTGGACCAATACGTTCAGGAACCAACTAGAGATCAGGCCATCCTAGACTAGGTATTGTGTAATGATAAAAGAATAATTGGCAGTCTAGTTGTGCAAGGCCCCTTGGGGATGAGCAACCATAATATGATAGAATTCTTCATTAAGATGGAGAGTGACATAGTTGATCCTGAGACTAGGGTCCTGAACCTTAACAAAGGAAGCTGCGATGGTATGAGGTGTGAGTTAGCTATGATGAATTGAGAAACGTTACTTAAGGGGATGATGGTGGATAGGCAATGGCAAACATTCAAAAAGGGCATGGGTGAATTGCAACAATTGTTTATTCCTGTCTGGTGCAAAAATAAAACAGGAAAGGTGACCAAACCATGGCTCACCAGGGAAATTAGAAATGGTATTAGATCTGAGGAAGAGGCAAACAAATTGGCCAGAAAAAGTAAAGACCTGAGGATTGGGAGCAGTTTAGAATTCAGCAAAGGAGGACCAAGGGATTGGTTAAGGGGAAAATTGAGTACAAGAGTAAGCTTGCGGGGAACATAAAAACTCACTGTAAAAGTTTCTATAGGTACGTGAGGAGAAGATTGGTGAAGGTAAACGTAAGTCCCTTACAGTCGGAAACAGGGGAATTTATAATGGGGAACAAAGAAATGGCTGACCAGCTAAATACATATTTTGGTTCTGTCTTCACAAAGGAGGACGCAAATAACATACCAGAAATGTTGGGGAACACAGGGTTTAGTGAGAGGGAGGAACTGAAAGAAATCAGTATTAGTAGGGAAATGGTGTTGGGGAAATTGATGGGATTGAAGGCCGATAAATCCCCAGGGCCTGACAATCTACATCCCAGAGCACTTAAGGAAGTGGCCCTAGAAATAGTGGATGCATTGGTGGTCATCTTCCGAGATTCTATAGACTCTGGAACAGTTCCTACAGATTGGAGGATAGCTAATGTAACCCCACTATTTAAAAAGGGAAGTAGAGAGAAAACAGGGAACTATAGACCAGTCAGCCTGACGTTGGTAGTGGGGAAAATTCTAGAGTCCATTGTAAAAGATTTAATAGCAGAGCACTTGGAAAACAGTGGACAGAGACAGCAAGGATTTATGAAAGGGAAATCATGCTTGATAAATCTACTGGAATTTTTCAAGAATGTCACTAGTAGAGTTGATGAGGGGGAGCCAGTGGATGTGGTTTATTTGAACTTTCAGAAGGCTTTCGACAAAGTCCCACATAAGAGATTAGCGTGTAAAATTAAAGCGCATGGGATTGGGGGTAGTGTATTGAGATGGTTGGCAGACAGGAAACAAAGAGTAGGAATAAACAGGTCTTTTTCCGAATGGCAGACAGTGACTAGTGGGGCATCGCAGGGATCGGTGCTGGGACCCCAGTTATTCACAATATATATTAATGATTTAGATGAGGGAACTAAATGTAATATCTCCAAATTTGCAGATGACACAAGGCTGGGTGGGAGAGTGAGCTGTGAGGAGGATGCTGAGATGCTTCAGTGTGATTTGGACAAGCTGAGTGAGTGGGCAAATGCATGGCAGATGCAGTATAATGTGGATAAATGTGAGGTCATCCAATTTGGTAGCAAAAACAGGAAGGTAGATTATTATCTGAATGGCTATAAATTGAGGGAGGGGAATGTGCTACGAGACCTGGGTACAATCGTACACCAGTCGCTTAAGGTAAGCATGCAGGTGCAGCAGGCGGTAAAGAAGGCAAATGGTATGTTGACCTTTATTGCTAGAGGATTTGAGTACAGTAGCAGAGATGTCTTGCTGTAATTGTACAGGGCCTTGGTGAGACCACACCTGGAATATTGTGTGCAGTTTTGGTCTCCTTATCTGAGGAAAGATGTACTTGCCATAGAGGGAGTGCAGCAAAGGTTTACCTGACTGATTCCTGGGATGGCGGGACTGACATATGAGGAGAGGTTGAGTCGGTTAGGATTATATTCACTGGAGTTCAGAAGAATGAGGGGGAATCTCATAGAAACCTATAAAATTCTAAAAGGACTAGACAAGGTAGATGCTGGAAGGATGTTCCCGATGGTGGGGGAGTCCAGAACCAGGGGTCACAGTCTGAGGATAAGGGGTAGACCATTTTGGACTGAGATGAGGAGAAATTTCTTCACCCAGAGAGTGATGAGCCTGTGGAATTCGTTACCACAGAAAGTAGTTGAGGTCAAAACATTGTATGTTTTCAAGAAGGAGTTAGATACAGCTCTTGGGATGAAAGGGATCAAAGGATATAGGGAGAAAGTGGGAGCAGGCTATTGAGTTGGATGATTAGCCATGATCATAATGAATGTTGGTGCAGACTGGAAGGGCCGAATGGCCTACTCCTGCTCTGGGTTCCTATGATCTTTTTGAATGGCAGAACAGGATTAGGCACTGCTGCCCTTTAAGCCGGCTCCTGTTTCTTATGTTCTATCTTAAGCACTGACTCGTACTTGAAATACAGTTCTACATGTGCTAGCAGCTTTCTGCTACTTGGCTAAGTAGCCTTTCATCTCAAATAGATGGATTAGCTGATAGTTCCAAGTCTTAATTGTCATCCAGGTGACCCCCCCCGACCCTCCTTTCCCTGTTAGAAGGGATCTGTGGAGGGGCAGGATGGGAGAGGTGGATGTAGGATGAGGACAGGTTCAGGGTTAGTTGCGATACCTATCACAGTTAGTTGTATATTCAAACCAGCTTGCTAACACTTATTTAAGTCGTAAGTTCAAAGTGACCACATGAGCAAGATAAACTGACAGCAGTCAAGCACCCATGTAGCTGTAACCCAGCAACAGCAATTGCCTTGAGGGAGGGGCAGAATATAGTAAAAGGCAATGGTTGGTATTCAAAAGTAAAATGACTAAACTTGAACCATGGTAAAGACACAATATTGTCCCAGCTCTTAAGGATTAGCTCATCTAACTATTTCAATCACATAGCGCTGGTAAACAAGCTATTCAACTCCATTGCGCTATTGAATATGATAGCTAAATATAATCTTGAGTCCTGATACTCGATCTAAATAATTACTGGCTGAATCATGCCGATGTTTTTTCTGACTCAGATGACGGAAAGTCCCTAAAACAAGTTGTGCAGAAAAAGCAACCTAATAGGAGAGAGAGCAATTAATGGTCCTTAATGCGTTGGGAGAAGAGTAAATGGTGGCTGTAAACTGGCAGACAATGAAAATGTCAAAGCCCTGCAGCACAGATCTAGCCTTTCCTTTGCAACTTCCTAAGTTAAACCCACATTATGAGCTGGATTTTACATGGCGCCTTGGTCGCCCACCTACCCCGGCTGCGATCCCAACTGCTCTCCCAGTAATTTCATACTTTAACTGCCCCTTTCTCAGGATAGGCCCAGCCAGAAGGACCCCAAAGGAGGTTCCCACCCCTCCCTTGCCCAACACCATCTCATGCACCTAAAGCTGTCAGTCTTCCCACATGGTGTGGGTCACTCCCCACCATAGGTAAAACACCAGCAGCGGCGGGTGCGATCCTAAAGTGACCAATAATTAGCCGCTTAATGGCCTCAATGGGCCCAAGAACGGGCGCGCCACCCAACACCTCCCGTAAAATTTCAGACAGGTCGGGGCAGGTCGACAGGCCACCCCGCCAGATTTTATGTGCCCACTAGCCTTCAAACCCACCAGTGGGAGAATGTAAAATCCAACCCTTTAATACAAGCATTTGCTTTGCTTCAGAACGACAAGGACATGTGATTTTTTTTTTTAAGAACAGCAAAAGGATTCCTCAGTGACTGTTTTGTGATCTGGCCAATATTTCTCATATAACCAATGCCAGCAGGAAAAATATAAATGGTTAATTCATTTTATGTTTTTTTTTAATTTTAAATATGGAACGCTTCACGAATTTGCGCGTCATCCTTGCGCAGGGACAATGCTAATCCTCTCTGTATCGTTCCAATTTTTATAGCTCTGTGGAACATTGGAACCTAAGTAGACAATTCAGCCCTTCAGGACTGTTCCAGTTCAATTAGACCACAGCTGATCTGTACCTCAACTCCATTAATTAAGTAAACAGAAACCTTACTAAGGTGGAGATTTGAGTGATTAAGTGTGGATTCATGCTTGGTGTGTTCAAGCGTGCACTACAACAAAAGCAACATGTAGTCATATAGCACAGTTAACATAATAAAACATCAAGGTGCTTCACAGGTGCATTATAAAACAAAATATAACACCAAGCCACATAAGGAGATACTAGAGAGATGACCAAAACCTGAGTCAAAGAGGTAGGTTTTAAGAAGTGTCTTAAAGCAGGGAAGGAATGGAGGGAGCCGGAAAGGCTTAGGGAAGGAATCCCAGGCCTAAGGGTCCATGCAACTGAAGGCGTGGCCTTCAATGGTGGAACGATTAAAATCGAGAATGCTCATGAAGCCAGAATTATAAGAGTGCAGATATCTCGGAAGGCTGTGGCGCTGGAGGAAATTAAAGAAATAGGGAGGGCGAAAAGCCATGGAGGGATTTAAAAACAAGAATGAAAACTTTAAAATCGAGGCATTGTAAGTCAGCACACATAGGTGGTTGGTGAAAGTGACCAAAAAGGGACTCTATTCAGACAAAAAAGAAAACCTCTGAATATAAATGTGTTACAGGTTACTGTGCTACCGCCTGAGCCAATCCAAGTTGGGTGGTGTAGAGTTGAGTTCCAGTACCTAAACACAACCTAGGTTGACAAACAATACAAAACTAAGGGAGCACTATAATTCAGATGAGATGCTTAAGATCTCATAGCAAATATCTCATGGCATTCCTCCTCCAACCAACACTAGAAAGAACAGATTAATTCGTAATTTACCTCACTCCTATTTTTGAGATCCTGTTGCACGTAAAATGACAGACAGATCTATGTAATTATAGGAGCAGGAGATGGCCAGTCAGTCCATCATAACTGTGCTACCTCTCTGTTAGAGAGCTAAATATCAATCATGGCTCAGTTGGTAGCACTCTCACCTCCAAGGCACAAGGTTCCAGGTCCCACTCCTGGACTTGAGCACAAAAACCAAGGCTGACACTCCACTGCAGTACTGAGTCAGAGGTGCCATCTTTCAGATTTTAAGCCTAGCCCCTGTCTGCCCTCTCAAGTGGATGTAGAAGATCCAATGGCACTACTCCAAAGAAGAGCAAAGAAGAGTTATTTCCAATGTTCTGAACAATAGCTCTCAATCAACATAACAGAAGAAAACAGATTACCTGGTCAGTATCACACTGCTGCTTATAGGAGCTTGCTGTGTGCAAATTGGCTGCTGCATTTAGTGCCTACACTTGAAAAATACTTCACTGACTGTGGTCATGAAAATGTTATTTATTATAGTAGTAATTTTGTAGATGTATGTATGTGTTCACAATTTTTCTTGTATTAGTAAATGTTTAATTTAGTTTGTCATGAAGCTATGAAAATATTTTTCTTTTAAAATAGAGGTTTAGTCTGTGGGTGTGCCTTAACTGGATTAAAGCCAGCTAGTCTGGATGTTTTGATGTGTACTAGTTTTGAGATGTAAGAGAGGTAGAGTGCATTTGCATTTTTTGAATAGAGCATTCAAGAAGTGGGGTGAAATCTGGCACCTAGTGAGCAGAGACCAAGCAATATGTTTACATTACTAATAAAATTGGTACTATGAAAGGGGTTTTATTATTAGAAAAGGCAGAGATCAAAGAGGCTGGTGATACAATGAGAATTTACATTCAATTAGCTGTACTCGGTATAACTTCAATAGTTTTGTATGTGCAGAGCGGAGAGGCAATGTAAGATAAAAGTAGCTGTAAACCTGCAACTGCCTCCACAGATACCAAAGTAAAAGGAACCTTGTTTTCCATTTGCAAGTTGAAAATGCTTTGCTTGGTGTCTGGTTAAGTCTATAGGTTTCTTAATGGAGATTAGTTTAGGAATTTGTTAGAAGTTATGATTGTTGTAATTTATAGCCATGTATATGTGTTTAATGTGTTGTAACATAATAAAATGTTTTATTTAGTTTAATATAAAACCTCTCGAGAACTGGTGGTCTGATTCCTGAAGTTAGAGTAGCATCTAAACAACTCTTAATAATATAGGTTATGACAGTTGTTTAAGGTTTCCCTCTGGGATTTGGCAATTGCTAAGACTTGTCTGGGAGTAGAAGAGATAACTCTGATTGGGTTGGAGGAAATAACTAGAAGTAACCTAACAGAGTTGGTAGATAAGTTAAAATTGGGGTTACCTGGGGGTGCTAGGAAATCAGATATAGTTAAAAGTATAGCGCAGTATCTACAATTGGAAGTGAAACCTGACACTAGTGAGTTGTAGCTGGATGTAGTGAGACTTCAGTTACAAATGAAGGCACTTGAATTTGAACAAACAAAAGCACTGAAAATGCTTGAATTAGAAGCAAAGGGCAGATAAATGGCTTTTAAAAGGGAATTAGAAATTGTGAAGATAGAAAAGGAGTAAATATAAAAGAGAGATGGAATTCAAACTGCAAATGTTGGCAGTTAAAAAAGAGATGCCAGTAGGTGAGGAAGGATTGATCTCCAGAGTGGAATCTAGTGGGCAGATGTTTAAATTCATACACACCCTGCCGAAGTTTGAGGAAAAGGATATTGAAGCATTCTTAATTTCATTTGCTAAACATTTCATTTGCTAGTTATTATTAGTCTAAGTTGTTAAGTAGGGCGCTTGTGTTCCATGCTTCACTACCAGAAGAAATGTTGGTGAATTATGATGTGGTGAGAAAGGCTATTTTGAGTGACTATGCATTGGTTCCTGAAGCATACAGGCAGAAATTTAGGGATATGAGAAAGCAGGCTGAGCAAACTTATATTGAGTTTGAAAGAATAAAACAAAGTAATTTTAGATACGAGCGTTAGACACAACCTATTCAGCTCTTAGGGAAGTAATTCTTTTGGAAGAAATTAAAGGTTCAATCCCTTCAGTAGTGAGAACTCATGTGGAGGATCAGAGGGCTGATTCTGTAAGACAAGCAGCAGAGATAGCTGATGATTATTAGTTTGTTCATAGAGCTAAACCTTTTTTCATCACCCTTTCAAATTGGAAAAGGATAAAACATGGGAAGGTGAACGGAAGGCAGATAGTCAGGGAAGAGAAGATGTAGCTGGAAGTTCCCAGGAATTTTTTTTTTTCAGAATAAAATGGAAGTTGCTGAAGGTAGAAATGACATTTGAAAATTGAGGTACTTTCATTGTAATGAAGTGGGGCACACGAAGTCAGTGTGCTGGAGATTGCAGGAAAAATCTGTTGGAATTGTTTGGGTACAGAAAAGCTCTGGAAGTAAAAGTACTGTGGGTTCTGAGATTCAGGCACAGGAGAAACCAATGGTTTGTGTACAGGTGAAACAGGGAGAATCAATGAAAGGTAAAGAAGTGGGAATGTGTTCACAGTTTACTCAAGAGAATTCTGAGGAGCAGATTGCAGAAATGTTTCAAGATTTTGTATGTGAAGGGAAAATCTTGCCATATATACAGGATGGAATAGGTAAAGATGTTAAAATTTTAAGAGACACAGGGGCTAGTCAATCCTTAATCCTGTGGGATAGTGATATTTGTTATTCAAAGGGAGTATTGCAGGAGAAGGTAATAATAAGTGCGGTTCATGGAGGTGCTAAATCTATTCTGTTGTGAAAGGTAAATTTGAAGAGCAAATGGAAGACAGGTGAAGTTACAGCTGGAGTGGTGGAAAAATTGCCCATTGCAGGGGTTCAATCTATTCTGGGTAATGATACAGTTGGATCACAAATATGGTAATTGAGCAGCCTGTAGAAGTGTTTTCAACAGAGGTGTTACAGAAGGAACATCTTGGATTGTTTCCCGATTGCGTTGTAACAACATCAAAGGGCTCATCAGGAAGAATAAGATAAGCAGGCAGTTCAAAGGCAAGAAGAAGGTGTTGAAATCCAATTAGCTGGCACTGTATTTGATAGCACTGTTCAAGAGGAAGGAATGCAGGACAATTCAGCTGAAATGTTTAACTCAAAGGGGTGAGTGGAATTATAGAAAAATGATTTGCAATTAAAACAGTTATATCAGAAAGCTTATTCAGAAACAGAAGCAAAATGTATTCCAGTATGTTATCTTTGGGATGGTATTTCGATGAGAAAATGGCAGTCAGATCGTGTCTTAGCAAATGAAAGCTGGAGGGAGGTGCATCAGATTGTTATCCCATTAGGGTATAGAAATGAGATTCTGAGGACTGCTCATGAAATTCCAATGGGGGGACATTTAGGAAATAGGAAAACACAGGAAAAGATAGAGTTTTTTTGGCCAGGAATGCATAGGGATGTAGTCAAATTTTGTAGCGCCTGTTGTACATGTCAAATAATGGGAAAACCACAAGCAGTGATTAAGTCGGCGCCTTTAATCCCAATACCAGCATTTGAAGAACCTTTTACCAGGGTCATGATCGATTGTGTAGGACCCCTCCGTAAGACTAAAAGTGGAAATCAGTATTTATTGACAATAATGGATGTGTCTACCAGGTTTCCTGAAGCGAAACCTTTAAAAAATATTACAACTCGGAAGATTTTGGAGGAGTTAATTAAATTTTTTACAAGATATGGTTTACCTAAGGAAATACAATCAGATCAGGGGTCAAATTTCATGTCACAGCTGTTTAAGGAAGCAATGAACAGTTTGGGGATAAAACAGTTTTAAGTCAACAGCTTATGATCTGGAGTCACAAGGAGCTTTGGAAAGATGGCATCAAACTTCAAAAGTTATGATAGGAGCATACTGTCGGATTATGCACAGGATTGGGATACAGGAATTCCATTTTTGTTATTTGCTATTAGAGACACTCCTAATGCATCGACTGGTTTTACAGCTTTGGAACTAGTTTATGGTCATGAGGTAAGGGCACCACTGAAATTGATTCATGAGAAATTTGTGGGTCAAAATTCAGAAACTGTTCTCCTGGATGACCTATCAAATTTCAGGGAAAGATTGAACAGAGCATGTGGGTTGGCTAGGAAGCATTTAAAGATATCATAGCAAGTGATGAAAGTGAAAGTAGACAAGAAAACTAAAATCCACACTTATGTTTCTGTGGAGAAAGTACTCATTTTGTTACCAGTACTAGGTGATTCATTAAATACAAGATTTAGTGGGCCTTACAGCATTGAAATGAAACTGAGTGAAGTAAATTATTTAATAAATATTAAATATAAATAATAAATAAATAAATACTCCAGATAGAAGAGAGAAGCAGAGGGTGTGTCATGTAAATATGCTTAAAAACCGCTTTGACAGGGAAGAGGAACAAAAAGAAGTACTAGAGATGGTAGATGATGAGATAGAGGTAGAAGTGCAGGACTCTGAAATTGATTCTCCTCTTATCAAATTGGATAAGGAGGTGCTTCAAAATTTAAATGTAATATTGAGTCACCTTCCAAGCAAATGTCAAAGTGGTTTGTGAAAGCTATTGCAGTCACACAAACCTATTTGTGGAAATAAATTAGAAAGGACACATTTAGCTTTACATGATGTATGTATAGAAATATCATCTTCAATAAGGCAACAACCTTATAGATTAAATCCAGCAAAGTTATCACAAGTACAAAAAGAAATTGATTTCATGCTTCAAAATGATACCATTGAGTCTAGTTGCAGTAACTATTGTACTGGTATCGAAACCAGATGGAACACGAAGACTATTGTGGACTATTGAAGGTGAATGCAGTGACAAAAGCAGATTCATATCCCATGCCACTGTTGGAAGATTGCATTGAGAAAGCGGTAGAATTGAAATTTATCACAAAGATTGACTTGCTAAAAGGATATTGGCAGGTACCATTGCCGGAGAGAGCAAAGGAGATATCAGCTTTTGTAATGCCAAGTGGACTATATCAGTTTAAAGTCATGCCATTTGGTATGAAGAAAGCACCTGCAATATTTCAAAGACTGATAAACAAAGTAATTGCAGGTCTAAGCAATTGTGCCGTTTATATTGATGATCTAATAATTTTCAATCAAACATGGGAGGAGCACTTACAGCATCTGGAAGAATTATTTACTCAACTACAAGAAGCTAATTTGGGGATGAACTTAGTTAAAAGTGAATTTGCAAAAGCGCAAGTCACGTATCTAGACCACACCATTGGACATGGTAAAGTGGCTCCGAGAGATGTGAAAGTCAAGGCTATTGTGGATTTCCCAGTGCCTACAACAAAACAAGTTTTGAGATTTCTGGGCATGAGTGGGTTTTACTGGAAATTTGTACCAAATTTTAGCCGAGTGGTTGTTCCACCGACTGAACTATTAAAAAAGAACAAGAAGTTTCAATGGACACTGGAAAGCCAGAAGTCAGTTGATAGTTTGAAAACTGTATTAACTACGACACCAGTTTTGGCAGCGCCCAATCATGCCAAGCAACTCAAGTTGGCCGTTAACACAAGTGATAACACAAGCTATATCTTTACAAGAAGATGGCACTGGAATTGAAAAACCGATACGGTATTTTTCACAGAAGCTGAATGTACAACAGAGAAGATATTCAACGATCACAAAAGAGACTCTGAGTTTGGGGTTAGCATTGCAGCATTTTGAAATTTATGTTGCAAACAATTCATCAGAAACAATTGTTTATAAAGACCATAATCCTTTGAAGTTTTTGTACAAACTGAGACAAAAGTGCAAGGCTTTTTAGATGGAATCTATTATTACAACCATTTAATCTACAGATTATACATATTGTTGGAAGAGAAAAATCTGTTCACAGATGTGTTGTCAAGAGTTTGAAGCTTAAAGGAAAATGGGACTTTTAAAAAAAAAATCTAGACTGAACTGGAGTGATTTCTGTTGATACCAAGGATTTGTGTGCATATATATTGTATGCATCTGATAATGTACTATTGTAATAAATATAGGAGATAATGTGAGATTGGTTACTAAAATGAAGCCATCTTTTAGAATTATGTTTCATTTTTCGATAGGGAGGGGGATGTCAAGAAGTTATGAATGTATATATTACTGGAAAATATTTTCTTTTAAAATAGAGGTTTAGTCTGTGGGTGTGTCTTAATTGGATTAAAGCCAGCAAGTCTCAGTGCTTTGATGTGTACTAGTTTTGAGATGTAAGAGGTAGAATGCATTTGCATTTTTTGAATAGAGCATTCAAGAAGTGGGGTGAAATCTGGCACCTGGTGAGCAGAGACCAGGCAATATGTTTATATTATTAATAAAATTGGTACAATGAAAGGGATTTTATTGTTGAATAAGGTGGACTTCAAAGAGGCTAGTGATACAATGAGAATTTACATTCAATGAGCTGTCCTCGGTATAACTTCAGCAGTTTTATGTGTGCAGAGTGGAGAGGCAATGTAAGATCAAAGCAGCTATAAGCCTACAAATGAGCTAACTGTCTCCACAGGAACCAAAGTAAAAAGAACCTCATTTTGAATTTGTAAGGTGAAAATGCTTTGCCTGGTGTCTGGTTAGGTCAATGGATTCCTCTTACATTAATGGAGATTAGTTTAGAAATTTGTTAGAAGTTATGATTGTAGTAATTTATAGCCATGTATATGTGTTTAATGTGCTGTAACTTAATAAAATGTTTCATTTAGTTTAATATAAAACCTTCTGAGAACTGGTGGTCTGATTCCTGAATTTAGAGTTGCATCTCAAGCATTTTTAACGTTTCCCTCTAGGATTTTTAAATAACTCAGCTTTACCGAAAGGCTGTCCCAAAACAAGTTTTATAATAAAAACCTCGACTGTCGGTGGTCTTATTACTACTGAATTCAAAAGCCTGCACCTCGAAACATACAAATTGCAAAAATGGGTTATGACAGTTGTTTCAAGTTTCCCTCTGGGATTTGAACTCAGCCTTTACCATCAGCTGCGTCATAATACATCCCAAAAATAGACACAATATTCTAGTCATTCTAATATAAGTTTTGCATCACTTTTGTTTTGGTTCTCAATGCCCTATTAGCTTTACCATGTAAGAGTTATTATATTTCAAAGTAATCCATTGTACAGTGCTACAAACTCCTTCCAGGCGAGCTAACGTACCCATGCTCACATTCACAAATGGCTAAGATATTGGCAAAGTTTTAATCTATTTCTCATCAGCTGCAGATCTACTGTACATTTCCTATATTTTCTATTTTTATCTAATTTTGTATCTTTGAAATCATCACTGCTTCTTTCCAATTTGTAAGAATGTGACAGTTTACTGCAAATTAGCCCATCACTCTCCATTTAGGAACATACTATACAGGACAGCAATTTACATGGACCTTCTATACGGTCTTCACATCATATTGTGCACCATCCATTACAGTGGGGTATCTCAACTGTAATGGATACTGCACCATGTGCTGTGAAGATTGGGTGATTAGTTTGCTGAGCATTTCTGTTTTGTCCAGAAGCAAGATCCTAACCTCCCTCTCGCTCATCATTTCCTCCCACCCTCACTCTGACCTTTTAGTTTTTGGTTTCCTATATTGCTTCAAATTTCAGGAGCAGTTATTTTTCTTGATTGGGTGCACAGCAGCCTTCCATTCTGAATGTAGATTTCAGCAGAGTTAATGGTCTCCGTGTTCTTTTTCTCTAAACGACTTTCTCATATTCACACTATTTTACAGCACCTTTGCTCACAGGTGACTTTTTGAAAATACATGTATATTTCATCCACTGCATTACTCTTGCTACTTTCTGGTGCTACACTTCAATGAATTCAATAAGGAAGGTGAATAGTCGTTTGGTAGTACAGAACTTGAGTGTTCCTGAAAAAAGAGACATGAATAAGCTTTTTGTCTTGTACTCATCAGGGCACTCGCAAGAATACCAATATAAGGGGGAAAACAACAATTTATACTGTATGTGAAATGAGTGCTGGTTGGTTGACAAGGGGCATTGCCATGGAGAATGCACTGCCAAGCATTGTTTGAAATTGGCAGCTTGGCAGTTAGTTGTCAGTCACCATCAGTGGTGCTTTCACCATGGCAACACCACTTGCTAATCAATCAGCACTCTCTTCACATACAGTATAATTGTTTTTTTGTCTTATGTTGGTATTCTTACGAGTGTCCTGATGAGTACAAGACGAAAAGCTTAGACGTATCACTTTTTTCAGCATATTAAGGTTGATGAAGCTTGGCTTTCCATCGAGAAATCTGTGCTGGCTGTTCTGTTCTTTTTTTATTCTTTCATGGAGTGAGGGCACTGCTGGCTAGGCCAGCATTTATTGCCCATTCCTAATCGCCTTTGAGAAGGTGGTGGTAAGCCACCGCCTTGAACCGCTGCAGTCCATGTGGTGTAGGTGCAGCCAGATTAGTGTAAGGAACGGAGTTCCAGGTTTTGACCCAGTGACAGTGAAGGAACGGTGATATAGTTCCAAGTCAGAATGGCCTGTGGCTTGGAGGGAAATTTGCAGGTGGTGATGTTCCCATACATCTGCTGCCCTTGCCCTTTTAAGTGGCAGAGATCACGGGTTTCGAAGGTGCTTTTGAAGGAGCCTTAGTGAGTTGCTACAGTGCGTCTTGCAGATGGCACACACTGCTACCACATTGCATTGGTGCTGGAGGGAGTGAATGTTTATTGTGGTGAATAGAATGCCAATGAAGTAGGTTGATTTGTCATCGATGGTGTCAAGCTTTGAGCATTGTTGGAGATGTACTCACCCAGGGAAATGGAGAGTATTCCATCACACTCCTGACTTGTGCCTTGTAGATGGTGGGCAGGCTTTAGAAAACCCTGAGGCGAGTTACTCACTGCAGAATTTCCAGCCTCTTGGGCTGCTCTTGTAGCCACAATATTTATATGGCTGGTCCAGTTCAGTTTTTGGTCAGTGGTCACCCCCAGCATGTTGACAGTGGGGGATTCAGCAATGATATTGCCATTGAATATCAAGGGGAGATGGCTGGATTATCTCTAGTTGGAAATGGTCATTGCCTGGCAATTGTGTGACAAGGATTGTGTTACTTACCACTACTCAGCCGAAGCCTGATTGTTGGTCTTTATTCTATTTTTGGTTTTAAAACATTTTTCTATTATATCTTTTGAGTTGTTAGAATCATCTCTCTCAAGGCTAAAGTTTTCTTTTACTAAATGGAAGGATTTGGCTTGATCTGGACATGTGGATGCTAACCTTTATTTTTTTTTAAAAAGGTCATAAGTTCACATTGGATCTGTCAATAAGCAGGCCTTTTCCAAGAAATCACCTGACCTATATGACACTTGAAAAGGAGTTGTTTGTGTTGAACTGCAAAGAATTTTAATTAATGAAAAGCTGGGAGACAAAAGGCAATCACATGATAGAGAACAAAAAAACAAGTTGTGAACCTACTTGTTTTGAAGGCAGTTTTGTTGGAAAACAAGCTGGGGAAAACAAGCTGCTACTTTGACTAGCTCCCTCCCTCTACCTTGCCTAAAATTGTGTGTGGCTATCAACCTGCAGCCAGAGAACCCTCATCTGAGTGTAACCAGTCTGCATTTGGACCTGCAAAGCTGAGACCAATGGTGAGAACTTCCAGGAATCTACCAAGTCCAGCAACCCGTCTGCACGAGAGAGCTCCAGATCAACAGTGTCGAGACCCTGCAGACTTTATCATTTATTTTATAATGCCCATCCTCCAAAGCCCATCTCTGCAGAGAGATAATATCCGCTTGTCCTTTGTGTGTGTGTGTGTGTGCTGGGGGAGTTCTTTAGGAAGAGATACAATTGTGTGTTAACCAGCCAGTACTTGCAACTTGTTAAAAGAAGTTTTGTTTTAAAATAATCATTGAGTTTTTTTTCTGGGTACTAGAGGTATAGACACACCATTGGCCATTTTGGTAAGAAAACTAAACATTTAAATTAATGGTACAGCCTGCGGAGTAATGGGGCTTGATAATTCCCGCACCCCTCCCATCTCGGTCATAACACAGTAAAGATTACAATTGTTTCCTATAAGCCATGTTAGGCTAACTGGTTTATAGTTCACTAGATTTATTCTATCTTACTTTTTGAATATAGAAATAATGTTAGTTATCCTCCAGTCCTCTGGACCTGGCTGGGGACTAAATGTCAATGAGGATATTTTTATACAGATACTATCTACTTTTTTAAGAATGACTAGTTTTCTGATTATCTGGTTAACATATCTGTAGCTGCTGGTACAGTTCTGCCAGCCTCAAATACAGGAAATGTTTTTCTAGTCCGGATCTTCAAGTGTTCACTGACTCCTTCAAAATTACATTCCATTGGATTTTGTGGGATAGTTCACCCATGTTATAGAATTTATTGATTTTTTTTTCAGTCTCTTCAGCTTGGCTAGAATCTCTACTTCACTAATGATTAAAGTCTCAGGGAACACATGACATATTTGATGTTGGAAGTTGTGTGTATTGACCGGCCCTGTGCAAAACCCACAGAAGCTCCAAACTCCCTTGCTCTGTACAATAAACTGAAAACATGCAGGTGTTTTCTCCAATATGCTATCTTAACACCACATCAAGTTTGCCAAGATTTAATGACTTCTCCAACCTCATGTCCATCCACTTTCCCTATTCCAGATGCTTTTGGAAGGTCTCCAGCTTGTTGTACACTCCAGGTACCCTCCAGAATATTCATTCCCTTGAAAGTAGACAACCCCCGATCCACAACCTCACTTTTGGTGATTGATAAGTTGTAACTAAATGTCTGACAGTGACTCCTTCATTTTCTTTAACTAAAACTGCTTCACATGTTCCACCATGTATCCCACCTAATCACCATAGCTTTTAATCACCAGCTCCTATCCCACCCTCATCTCCTATCCTCCATTGCCTTTTCCTCATTCAAGGCCCTAATTCTCTTCCAGCCCTTTTTCAAAAGCCTGGCTGTCTACATTGATTTGTTCACTGTTCGCATTTAGTGGTCCCTCATTCTCAACAACTTCCCTGATCACTTCATATACCTTACTGCTCACACCTACCAAATTAACCTTACCCTACACTCTGGCAGTGAGAGGGGGGCATGGAATTGCTCTGTTTTCCCTACCCCCCAGATCCGTCATGTGTACAGATTAACAACCGATTCCTAAAAACATATGCATATGATCTGGGATAAGGGGGAATTCACAGACGACACAAAATAGAGAAGATGAGCCAGTGAAATGGACTGTAAGCAAATTCTGGAGGACACAAACTAGTCGGTAGCATGGGCAGCAGAATTATAGGCAATATATTTGGATAAGGGTAATACACAAATTTGTAAAAGCAGAAGGACAATTATATACAAAATGCATGCAAGTCCCAGGTTTCCTAATTAGCAGTACACAGTACGAAGGCAAATAAGTTATGCTCAAGTAATTACAAATTGGTAATGCCAAAATTAGAATAGCTTCTAGTTTTGGGCATTTTCCTTTAAGCTATCAAAGCCAAGGAGAAGATGCAAAAGCAATTTGTTTAGAGAATACCAGGATTGTGATGCTTGCTTTGCAGGAGATGATAAAAGAAACCGAGATTATTCATGAGTTAGGGCTAAATCAGGATAAGATATTCGCAGAACTACCTGGAAAAACTCAGCAGGTCTGGCAGCATTGGCGGAGAAGAAAAGAGTTGACGTTGAGTCCTCATGACCCTTCGACAGTTCTGTCGAAGGGTCATGAGGACTCGAAACGTCAACTCTTTTCTTCTCCGCCAATGCTGCCAGACCTGCTGAGTTTTTCCAGGTAATTCTGTTTTTGTTTTGGATTTCCAGCATCCGCAGTTTTTTTGTTTTTATCTAAGATATTCGCAGTTGAAGGTAACTAGAAGGCATATCAGGGAGGTTGCAGAGGAATCCAGTGAGAAAAAACAAACAGGCAGGGGAGGACAGGAGAGATTTCTAAATGCAGGAGGGCTGGACAGGAAGTGTTCTTCTAGAAACGAGATGTAAGTTTCCATGTCCGTTCTGCCCCTCAATCTATTTACCCACTGTTGATCCATATCGCATGATACTCTTACCCAAGGAAAACCTGTCCATCTCAATCCTTAAATTGTATGTTGACCCAGCATCCACAAACTTTTAGTTCTAGACTAAAGAGTTCTACATTTCCACCACTGAATAAAAAAATGCTTCCTGATTTTAACTCTGATTGACATTGCTCTACTTTTAAGAATGCACTAACTTGTCCTGAATTCCCTCAACTAGTGAAAGTAACTTCTCCACATCTGCCTACCCTTACTGAATCTCTTTATTCATTCACGGGACATGGGTGTCACAAGCAAGTCCATCATTTATTGCCCATCTACCTTCTTAAATTGGTGCACTCCATGTGGAGGACACCTGTAGTCAGGCAAAGAAATTTTGACCCAGCGACAATGAAGGAATGATGATATATTTGCAAGTTAGAATGAGTGTCTCACGTGAAGGGGAACCTGCAGGTGGTGGTGCTTCTATGCGCCTGCCACCTTTATTCTTCAAGGGAGTAGGGGTCGCAGATGCTATTAAAGAATGTTCAGCAGATTGCTGCAGTGTATCTGTAGGTGTTACATACTGCAGTCACAGTGCAGGACTGGTGCAGGGAGTGAATGTTTAAGGTGCCAATCAGGGAGGCTGCTTTGTGTTGAGCTCCAGTGTTGCTGAAGCTGCACTTATCCAGGCAAGTGGGAGAATATTACATCTCCTAAGGTAGAGAGGCTTAGGGGAGTCAGGAGATGATTTACTCACTGCAGAATTCCAAGACTTGGCCTGCTCTTGTAGCCAGCGCTTATATGGCTGGTCCAGTTAAGTTTCTGATCAATAGTGGTCCCCAGGATGTTGATCGTGGGGGATTCAGCAATGGTCATTTTGTTGAATGTCAAGGGGAGGTAGTTGGACACTTAGTTAGTTGGTAGTACAGAACTTGAGTATTCCTGAAAAAAGAGACACGTCGAAGCTTTTCGTCAAGCATTCATATTGGTATTCTTGTGAAGTGTCCTAATAAGCGGAAAACAACAATTTATACTATATGTGAAGGGAGTGCTGATTGGTTGGCAAGTGGACTCTGATAGAGGCATTGCCATGGAGAATGTACCACTGATGGTAACTGACAGTTAACTGCCAGGCATTGTTTGAAATTTAAATCAGACAACTTGACCCTGATTAGTCAAGGCATTGCCCTGAGGAATGAGTCAATGAATGGCTGTCACTCATTTTGGTTAGCTAAAACAGGTGCAGTGTGTGTAATTGTTCTGTCTGCAAAGAACAGGCCCCTGTGTATTAATATATGTAGCTGTCAGTACACGCAAATGCACCACACTGCGAGGCCGAATGACGATCTTAAATTGGCTGTCAGCATAATTCTTAGCAAAACTGATGATTATTTAGCAAAAGTTGTCCTATCGCGGAATCACATCTAATGTTTGACATCGTTTGAGTTTTGCAAGCGCAGGCTGGCTGGGTACCGTCTGTACCTTGCCCGTTGCGTACAGCAGCTGGGACATGCTGTTTAATACAATCCACCAGTCTTTGGGACATACGACTTAAATACCTAGCATCACACTAGCACTGAAATTCATATACCACATTACTCATTTGTGTGATAGACAGAACTTCTTTTTGGCTTGAGAGCAGTATTCTGTTAGTGGCGAATACCACTCTCGTTGCTACTGCATAGTAGCAGCTTGACACAGCTGTTGCTCAAATTTTTGAGCTACCTTCCCCTTCCAGGGTAACCTGAGGTAGGCTGGGCATTTTCAGGGCTGAACGTGATAGCCTCAAGCCCGTTCATGAGTTTGTGAGATTATACAACACAAAATGATCTGATCAGGATTGGATTTCTTTGATGTGCCCTATTTCAGGATCAAGCCTGCATGGTGAGCAAATGGCTTGGGCCCTATTTACAAGGTTGCCGATAAAGCCAATCTTATAGCATGTGGAACTGTAAGAATCCCAATGCGTATATTGACCAGTGAAGGTACGCTTAAGGTAGACCTTAGAGAACCCCATGGCAGACTTCTCAATTTGTATACCAAGAAATGAGTTTGAACTCAGAAAATACCTCTTCCTATTTGATTTGAGATGAAGGCACAACAAAATTGAAACCATGCACAAGAACAAACTCCTTACTTTCTGACAGTACAAGGTCAGAGAGATTTGTTGCATCTTTAGTGGCATAATTGTGTTGCCAAACTGCTTCCGCTTGAGTGAGTTTATGGTGCAGATGTGTTTCAAATGGGTACTGTTTATGGTGCGGTTATCTAGTGAAGCAACATAGCAGCATAAATGGATCAAACAGATTCTTATAGCTCCACACGCTATAAGATTGGTCTTACTGGCACTCTTGTAAATAGGGCGTGAGTAAATGGCCACCATGCCCTTCTGGATGAAGATGGCTGTAAAAATATTTCACACCTTGTCTTTTGCACAGACATGCTGAGTTCTGCCATCTTGGAGGATGGGGTATTCTTGGAATCTATTCCTCCTGTTAATTATTTAATTGTTCACCAGCATTCATGACATATGTAGCAGGACTGCAGAGCTTTGATTTGATCCATTGGCTTTGGGATTGCTCATCTCTATCTACTGCATGCATATAGTCTCATTTTCAAATGTGCCTCTGTGGCTCATAAAGGAGTAGATACATTCAGCCTCTAAGGGCTGCACTGCCATTCAATAAGATAATTGCTGACCCATTTGTGCACCCCCCCCACCCCCCACCACCCCCCCACCCCACTTTTCTGCATACCACCCCACAACCCTAAACTCCCATGTAGATAGAAAAAAATCATGTCTAACTCACCCTTGACTATATTCAAATGGCCCAGCCTCCACTGGTCTCTGGGGAAGAGAATTCCCAAAATTGATATCCCTCAGAAGAAATTCCTCCTCACCTCCAGCTTGAATGGGAGTCCCCTTATTTTTAAGTTGCTACCCCGCACCCCCCACCCCCCACCAAACGCACACACACCACCACCGCCCCCCCACACCCCCCTCCCAG
The DNA here is from genome assembly GCF_017639515.1 of Carcharodon carcharias. Classification (NCBI taxonomy): domain Eukaryota; kingdom Metazoa; phylum Chordata; class Chondrichthyes; order Lamniformes; family Lamnidae; genus Carcharodon; species Carcharodon carcharias. Next base: position 144,580,539 of record NC_054472.1, read on the forward strand.
TTCTAGATTTCCCAACAAGGGGGAACATCCTCTCAGTATCAACCCTGTCAAGGCCTCTCATTCTTGCGTTTCAGTAAGGTCATAAATCATGTGTCTTAACTCCAATGCATATAGGCCCAAACTACTCAATCTTTCCTCATAAGACTCATCACAGGAATCACCCAAATAATCCTTCACTGAACTGCTTTCAATACAAGTTTACCCCTCCTTAAGTAAGCAGACCACTGTGCACAATACTCCAATGCAGTGGCCTATACAGCGCTGCAGCGAGACTTCCCTTAAGAACTTCATCGCCCTTGTAATAAAGCCAACATTCAATTTGCCTTCCTAATTGGCTGTTTGTCCTTCAATCACAAAAAGTTAGCTTGTGAAATGGCACCCAGGTCCCTCTGCACCACAGCATTGTGCAGTCTCTCTCTATTTAAATAATATGCTCTTTTCTATTATTCCTGCCAAAGTGGGCAACCTCACATTTTCCCCACATCATACTCCATCTGCCAAATATTTCTCACTTACTCAACTTATCTATATCCCTTCACAGACTCTTTGCATCCTCCTCACAACTTACTTTCCTAACTTTGTATCAGCAGCAAATTTGGCTACAATACAGTTGGTCCATTCATCCAAATCATTGATTTCAACCCGAATTATCACGAAGGTGGAGAGGCTCTGCCACTTAGCCAAAATGACACCAGAGCCCCAATTTCAGAAATCCCACTCCCAAAAATCACCCACCATTTTCACCGGGGCAGGGAATAACGGAGCGAGTCGTACTTTACACATCCATAGTTCACGCTGGCAGCTGTGCACATAAAACATGTCGAAGTGCAGCTGCCTTCAAACAGATCCAATTTTTGTTATTAGGATTGCCAGAACACAGTTTGTGGGCTTTAGACATCTGAGGAAAAGATCTAAAGCTGCCAAAGTTATTTGGAGAGGTCAGGTACCCCTTTAGGATTATTAAGAGTAGACATGAATGTGCATAAAAATTGGATTAGTCCTGTGGAACTACCAAGCTGTCAAGTCATTTAAATCCCCAAGCCCTTTCAATTTTTGAAAAACACCATCCATCCTGCAGTTGAAAAGAAAAAAAAAGTTTATTATTTTGCTGACTTATGGATTAGTGCTGCTTAATTGCTTCCACAATCCATCATCACTATGGGAGGCCTGCAAGTTCAGTCTGATTGACAGCTCCAAGTGGCTATAAAGAGATCAGCTGTCTTTGCTGTCGAGCTATGAACACAGATATATGCTTTCATCAGGGATTAAGTAATTGATGGTATTTGTTATCAATGAGAGTGTGTTTTTCAATATAGTGAAGTCTGTAATAGACACCCAGAACTTTATTTTATCTCACCATGGCTCCTGAGGTTTGTTCATGGTGGATACTGGGTGAGTTAGCATGGAGGGTATAAGGGGAAAATGGTGGTGGGTCAGGGGCATAGATTAGCATGAGTTGGCACTAAGTTAGCAGAGAAGCTATAAAGGACTATGGGGGTGCATGGGGACATTGGTTAGTATGGAGGGTATGAGGGACCATGGGGGTGGATAGAGGGGCATAGGCTGGCATAGAGGGCATCAGTGGGCCTGACATGGCACAAGTTGCCTGAGGAGTGTGTGGAGGAGGGGTGACAGGACATGAGGGGTGCAGGCTAGAGGGCTGTTTTGCAACTGGATTGGAGTCCCAGAGCACCAAGACTGGCCTTGGTGCCTTAGCACCTGGCAGCCCTTGTGCTTGCCTCCAAACTCTTTCTGGGGTTGGTGGGCCAGACTCCTATTCACCCACCCCAGGATGAAAATTCAAAAATCCGGGGCACTTTCTTCTGAACCAGGAAGTGTCCGAAAATGGCACTTCCAACTCAGGAGCAAACATTCGGCCCATAGATCATAAATAGTTTGATATGGCACTTCACTAGTTCTTGTATTCTTTTCTATGGCCATCATTGAGCCAGGGTTGATTTCTTGGATTTTGGGGGTGGTAGAGTGAGGGATATGCCAGGCTATGAATTTAAGATTGTGGTAGAATACAATTCTGCTGCTAATGGCCCACAGCACCTCATGAATTCCCAGTTTTGAGCTACTGGATCAATTCCAAATCTATCCCATTTAGCATGGTGGTAATGCCACACACACACACATGGAGAGTAGCCTCTGTAGAGACAAAGTCCCATCCCCAGACCCAAACTGTGCAGTCGTTACCCCTACCAATACTTTCATAGACAGACACAACATCTGCAATAAGTAGATTGGTGTGAAGAGATAGCATAGGTTTTTCTCCTCATGTTGGTGTTCTCACTATGCTGCATGCCCAGTTTGGTAGATATGCCCTTCAGAAGTTGACTGAGCCAGTAATGGTGTTACCAAGTCACTCTGTGATGAGCATTCAGGTCCTGCATGCCTAGTGCATTCTGCGCAGTTGGTACCCCAGTTCGTCTTTTCAGCGGTGTTCAGCATGGGGGACTACTAATTCAGTTTGTGGGTGGTGGTGGTGTGGTGGTGGGGGGGGTTGTGAGAGGTGAGATAGGTGGTCAGCAGGTTTCAAGATCCATGCTGATTTATACTATGAAATTTCTGGGGTCTGAAATAAGTTGAGGGCTTCCACAATCATTCCCTCTTGCCTGTGCTGCCACCTCTAGTGGATCTGTCCTGTGGTGAAAAAAGGACATACTCTGGGATGGTAAGAGAAGTGTGGGATGTTAACTAAAAGGTATAATTCCATGAATGACTATGCCAAGTTATTGCATAATCAATCTGTGGGATAGCTCTACCAATTTCGGTATATGTGCCCAGACCTTAGTGAGGACGAGTTTTCAGGGGTGACTGGATGTGTCTTTGTCATGGCTGGTGTCTAGATTAATGACGGGTGGTGTGTCCATTTATATTCTTTATCGCATTGCTGTGGTATAACTGGGGAATTTGCTAGGCTATTTCAGAGGTTAGTTAAGAGTCAACCACATTGCATAGGAGCTGATTCATATATAGGCTAGACCTGGTAAAGACACATATTAATGTCCTTTAGGGAAGGAAATCTATCAGATTTTTCTTTTAAAAACAAGTGCAACATGATCACTATTACTCATACTAGCTTTCTATTCCAGATTTAATTTATTGAAATTAAATTCCCCAGCTGCTGTAGTGGGATCTGAACAGCAGGTTTGGTATTCAAGACCCCTCAAGATAAAGGCTAACATTCCAGCAACCTTTTAGATCATTTTTTGTACCTTTACGCTAAGTTTTAGTGATATGTACCTGGACATCCAAATCTTTTTGCTACTCCACAGTTTAGTTCCTTACAATTAAGAAACACCTTTTCAGCACATTAGGCAGTGCCTCAGTCTCAATCTGAAGGTCCCGAGTTTAACTGGAAATTGCCGAGTTCAATCCTCAGAGGGAACGGTATCTTGTACACTCTTTCCAGTGCAGACATGACGGGCCAAGTGGCATCTTTCTGTGCCATAACAATTCTGGTGATTGTGAAAACTTTTGGCTTTAAGAAATGGCCTCTCGAGTTCTTCTGCAATAGTTTTGCACACTTATATACCAACATTCCTATCCTTCACTGGATACTTGACCTGTAACATGTTGCTTAAAAAATCCTCTCTCGCTTCTTCTCACCTTACTTTTACAACCTCCTTCTACCCCAACGTCCCAGCCAATGCTCCAACTCCATTCTTCTCTCTCTTGCCTTTCTTCCACTACTGATAGTGGAGCCTATCCTGTTCATTCCAGAACTCCATCCCGAAACCTCTCCACATTACTACTTCTCCCTCTGTACTCAAAAGTTTAAATCAAACACTACCTTTTCAACTTGGCCTGTAATCAGCTTACTCCCAAATTCTACTTAAGTTCAATTTCCATTTTCTCAGCTGCTTTCACTATCCAACATAGTAATGCTAATAATGCAGGAATGATGTTATGTTGCTGTACATTTAAGTCAGTGCTGCCCATATTGAGAGTTCTAAAATTATAACATGTAGCTCTATTCAGCAATTTTTACTGCACATTGATTCAACTATTATATACATATCATACATTAGATACAAACACTGGTACGTGAAATGAGAGACAGCTGACAAGTATTTGGCTTATTAGTGAAGCATGTTTATTAGTGTCATTAGTACACTGAAAATGAGAAACTACGCACATCACCAAGTGTTAAGAATTAGAGGTCTACAAGGCAAGATTAACTCAGGTTACAATGTAAAACAAGCACACAATTAAGCGGAATGTTACATCAGTTACACAAGTTAAAAGCAGGTTCATACTGATTTAAAAAAAAGTATTAAGATTAAAAAGTGCCAACTTTTTTTCCTCTTTTAAAAAGCATCAATCTTTAAGTCCAAGGAATCTGGCCAGGAAGCTTAGAACTAATTCTGAAACAAGCCAAGCTGTTAACTGATGAAGCAGGCTAGTATTTAAAAAAAAATCTGCATTTCTGGATGTGTGTATGGGGGCTGCGGGAGGGGGGTAGGGGGGTTGGGGGGGTCCCGGTGTAGCCAGGGGAAGGACATATTTTTCTTCGCCTGCTAGTCAATCTCCAAACATATCCCAATGCCACAAGGAGTGCAATTTAATGCCCTCTCTAGAGACAACTTTGATGGTGGTGGGGGGTGGGGGGGCATTTTTTCAGGCAGGGGGTGACATGTCGGGTCATCACAGTCTTCCCACCTTTACCCCAATTAAGTCCAGGCCACTTTGACCCGATTAAGTCCAGACCACTTAAGGGCCTCATCCCGCCACAGGGAACTTGCATCTAGGGAGCCTGAAAAACAAACCCTGTTGGGATTGCTTGTGGGCTTCTGGAGGTGTGGGGTGAGGGGGACAGTGCTTTCCTCATTCAAAAGGTATTCAGTGTCTGGTCAAGGGACCCAGCATTGGGAAGGTGAAGGGGCTGCCAAACCCCCTCTCTCCTCCCTACAATTCCCATCCCACCATCACTCGCCTGTGACCTAGGTCCCTTGGCGATCCTGAGCCTGAGTGGGTGCACTGCCAGCAGCAGCCATGCTCCCACTGGCACTGCCAAGCCACACACAGCTGTCAGCCTCTGCTTGGCCAGTGGCTCTCAGGCGGCAGGATTTCCACCATCAGGGTCCTTGATCCCAGGAAAGGTCCACCACTGCCCAGTTAAGCACGTGATTGCTACCTAATTTGGTGGGCCTTCCCGAAAAGGTGGCAACGCAGGGCTATCACTCTCTTCAGCCAACAGGCAAGACTACTGGCATTGCTTTTACTCAAGGAGTCAAGATCAAGTACAGTATTTAGGGAAGCAAATTCAGAGGGCTGAAGGTAAGTACTAAAATTTACAAACACAACAGTTTCCATTATTCTTTTTAAAAATAAATATTCTACTCTATTTTTATATTTCCTTTAGAAATGCAAACAATTTATAATAGAACTGCCTATCCAAGTTTGTCACACTAATTAGACCTTCCTGCTGGCAGCAGGGCAGAGTGACTAGACTTCAAGGGGAAAGGGGAGAAAATAATTTATCTAGATGAAACCAGTTGCTGTGGAGTCCAACATACACATCTAGAGCATCTAGTGCTGAATTTGGAGTCAGTGACCAGTGTCTTAGCATTCAGTGTCTCAACCAGTTACATCACACCACCATATGGTTTAATGAAAAATTGAAACTGCTTCCAACTGAGGACTATTAATTTATATTCCAATAGCGAATCCATCCCATTTGAAGTGTTCTAAATCATGAATATGCTTTGGCAATAGAAGTTCAAAATGCTGCTCCCATTGTCCCCAGTTATTCAACTAAATGATGTAATAGGAGTTAAACAATAGAAGCAAACAGCACAGCTAAAGTTTTAATTAAATCAGTGATGAATGCGGGAATGTGGTGTGGGGTGGGGAGGAGGGGGGTTAGAATGCAGAAAAGTGACACGAAGCAACGTAAATTAAACTTTAAACTACTGACTTAACATTGCTTCAACATTTGGTGTTCATATACTAGCACTGCTATGGAGATGAGGCTCCTCCCTCAACCACATATTGGAAAAGTTAAGTAGGACAAGAGACAAAGTTAAAAAAAGGGAAATGGACAGATCTAAACTGTCAAAAGTAAACTAATCAATTTCTTGACAAATTAGGACATTTGGAAAGCCATCTTTCCACTCATTCCTCTTTTGTTGTGCAGCCAATACACAAGGACAACTTACAGAATTGTGACTGGTGGTACTGGAAGAATTAAGCGAATTTTTAAAACAGGTAGCAGCAAATTGCTGTTGTGAATTTCTTTTATAGTTCACACATCTAGGCAAATTATAATAGAAGGAAAGCAATCTTAAGACTGGAAACCACACCCCCAGTGTGTAGAATCCAAATCAAAAAATAAGAAAAAGTAAAATTCACATGTATCACAAGAGCATGATACACTGACTCCAAAACCAGGACAACTTACTGGACTGGATGAAGTGTTGTCCGCAAAGTGGAAGTCAGTATGTTTGGCCCCAACAAAGGGTGCTGGTGAGAAGTGACTGAAGCATTCTGGGAGAAGTCACCGCAGCCACAGTGACTCAGGAAGTAATCGAGGAGAAGGACTCTTGCACTCAACAGAAGGAAGACCATCCAACAGAGGGCGCTGGTGAGAAGTGACTGAAGCATTCTGGGAGAAGTCACTACAACTCAGGAGGGAATTAAGGAGGACTCACTGTCAAAGAACGAAATAGCCCCAAACATTACATTGCTATAGTGTTTCCATCCCTCCCTCCTCCTCAAACCTAAAAAACAGAGGAAGAGGCAGTGCCTTCAGGAGTGCACCAGACCTGTGAGGGACACTCTTCTCAAAGTGATTTTAAAGAAAAAGCAGCTGATTGGTGAGTAAACTCTGGGAGCAGACTTGGAGGGAGGAGCACCAGAGTGGTGACCTCGGGGCACAGAGTAACTGAAGACAAAACTAAAAAAAATGACATCACAGGAAAGCTGTGACCCGATTGGTTGGTAGGAAATCTGCACAAAATTTGAAAATAAAACACTGCAAAGCTAATTAATATATTAATTATCTAAGTAGAGATGGCTGGGCAAATGATGTGCTGCAGCTGTATGATGTGGGAGCTGGCAGATCCCATTGCAAACCGCAGTGACCACATCTGCAGCAAGTGTTGGTTGCTGAAGGAACTCTGGCTCAGAATTGATGAGCTGGAGTCTGAGCTCCGGACGCTGCGGCACATCCGGGAGGGGGAGAGTTATCTGGACACTTTGTTTCAGGAGGCGGTCACACCCAGTAGATTAAGTACCTCAAGTTCGGTCAGTGGTCAGGGTCAGCAGGGTGTGACTGCAAGTGAGGCAGGTAGAGGGATCCTTTGTTCAGGAACAGAGGAGACTCAGCTCTTGACCTTGTCCAACAGGTACGAGGTTCTTGCCCCGTGTGGATGAGGAACAGGGCTGTAGGGAGGATGAGCCAGCTGACCACGGCACTGTGGCACAGGAGGCCATTCAAGAGGGGGGAGCAAAAAGACAAGTGGTAGTTGTAGGGGATTCTATAATTAAGGGAATTGATAGCATCCTTTGTAAGCAGGATCGAGAGTCCCGCATGGCATGTTGCCTGCCTGGTGCCAGGGTGACGGACCTCTCTGACCAGCTTGAAAGGATATTGGAGAGGGACGGAGAGGATCCAGTTGTTGTAGTCCACGTCAGAACAAATAACATAGGTAAGACTAGGAAAGAGGACCTGTTTGGGGATTATCTGGAACTAGGAACTAAATTAAAGAACAGGTCCTCAAGGGTTATAATCTCTGGATTACTACCCGAGCCACGTGCAAATTGGCATAGGGACGCGAGAATAAGGGAAGTAAACACGTGGCTAAAGGAGTGGTGCGGGAAAGAGGGGTTCCATTTTGTGGGGCACTGGCATCAGTATTGGTACAGGAGGGATCTGTACCGTTGGGGTGGTCTCCACCTGAACCGATCTGGGACCAATGTTCTAGCGAGAAAGGTAAATAGGATGGTCAACAGGACTTTAAACTAGAAAGTGGGGGGTGGGAGCGAAGGGTAAAACTCCAAGATGTATGAGTAATGGGAAACAAAACAGCAGGTTAGCATGTTGGGGGGGGGGGGTGGATTCAACTTCATGGAAAATTATGAAAAAACTGAAAAGAAAGGAGAGCCCAGGAGAGGCTATTAAAGTCCCCAGAACACAAAATAGGACAGAATCTTTGGAAAGGGCTAGGAATCTAAGGTCAAGCACATCAGATAAAGAGACAACAAAGAAAGGGGATGGGAAATACAGGACTGAAGGTGTTGTATCTGAATGCACGCAGTATACGAAATAAGGTAAATGAGCTTATGGCGCAGATCGAAATTGGCAGGTATGACGTGGTGGGCATCACAGAGACATGGCTACAAGGGGATCAGGACTGGGAGCTAAATATCCATGGATATACATCCTATCGAAAAGATAGGCAGGTTGGCAGAGGGGTTGGGGTTGCTTTGTTAGTAAGAAATGAAGTTAAATCGATAGCAAGAAATGACGTAGGGTCAGATGATGTAGAATCTGTGTGGGTAGAGTTGAGGAACCACAAAGGAACAAAAAGCCATAATGGGAGTAATGTATAGGCCTCCAAACAGTAGTCAGGATGTGGGGCACAAGATACACCAGGAGATAGAAAAGGCGTATAAGAAAGGCAAGGTTACAGTGATCATGGGGGATTTCAATATGCAGGTAGACTGGGAAAATCAGGTTGGTAGTGGATCCCAAGAAAAGGAATTTGTAGAATATCTACGAAATGGCTTTTTGGAGCAGCTTGTGGTGGAGCCCACTAGGGAACTGCAATTCTAGATTTAGTGATGTGTAATGAGGCAGATTTGATAAGGGAGCTTAAGGTGAAGGAACCCTTAGGAGGAAGTGACCATAATATGATAGAATTTACCCTGCAATTTGACAGGAAAAAACTGGAATCAGATGTAACGGTATTACAGTTGAACAAAGGCAACTACAGAGGCATGAGGGAGGAGCTGGCCAGAATTGACTCGGAGATGAGCCTAGCAGGAAAGACAGTGGAACAGCAATGGCAGGAGTTTTTGGGAGTAATTTGGGAGAGACAGCAAAAATTCATCCCTAGGAAGAAGCAGCATACTAACGTGAGGACATGGCTAACAAGGGAAGTCAGGGACAGCAGAAAAGCTAAAGAGGAAAGCATACAATGCGGCGAAGAGCAGTGGGAAACCAGGGGATTGGGAAGCCTACAAAGACCAACAGAGGACAACTAAAAAAGAAATAAGGAGGGAGAAGATTAAATATGAGGGTAAACTAGCCAGTAATATAAAAGAAGATTGCAAGATTTTTTTAGATATATAAAGGGTAAGAGAGGCAAAAGTGGACATTGGGCCGCTGGAAAATGACGCTGGAGGAGTAGTATTGGGGTACAAAGAAATGGTGGAGGAACTGAATAGGTACTTTGCGTCAGTCTTCATGGTGGAAGACACGAGTAACATCCCAAAGTTCAGAGAGTCGGGAGGCAGAGGTGAGTATGGTGGCCATTACCAAGGAGAAGGTGCTAGGAAAACTGAAAGGTCTGAAGGTGGATAAATCACCTGGACCAGATGGATTACACCCCAGACTTCTGAAGGAGATAGCTGAAGAGATAGTGGAGGCGTTAGTGGCGATCTTTCAGGAATCACTGGAGTCAGGAAGGGTCCCAGAGGACTGGAAAATCGCTAATGTAAGCCCCTGTTTAGGTAGGGAGTGAGGCAAAAGACGGGAAATTACAGGCCGATTAGCCTGACCTCGGTCATTGGTAAGATTTTAGAGTCCATTATTAAGGATGAGATTTCAAAATACTTAGAAGTGCATGATAAAATAGGGCAAAGTCAGCATGGTTTCATCAAGGGGAGGTCATGCCTGACAAATCTGTTAGAATTCTTTGAGGAGGTAACGAGTAGGTTAGACAAAGGAGAGCCAATGGATGTTATCTACTTGGACTGCCAGATGGCTTTGGACAAGGTGCCGCACAGGAGGCTGCTCAGTAAGATAAGAGCCCATGCTGTTAAAGGCAAGATACTAGCATGGATAGAAGATTGGCTGTCTGGCAGGAAGCAGAGAGTGGAGATAAGGGGGGTCCTTCTCAGGATGGCGGCCGGTGACCAGTGGAGTTTCGCAGGGGTCAGTGTTGGGACCACAACTTTTCACTTTATACATTAATGATCCAGATGAAGGAACTGAGGGCATTCTGGCTAAGTTTGCAGATAATACAAAGATAGGTGGAAGGACAGGTAGTATTGAGGAGGCAGAGAGGCTGCAGAAGGATTTGGACAGGTTAGGAGAATTGGCAAAGAAGTGGCAGATGGAATACAACGTGGGGAAGTGTGAGGTCATGCACTTTGGTAGGAAGAATAGAGACATAGACTATTTTCTAAATGGGGAGAGAATTCAGAAATCTGGAGTGCAAAGGGACTCGGGAGTCCTAGTCCTGGATTCTCTTAAGGTTAACTTGCAGGTTGACGCAGTAGTTAGGAAGGCAAATGCAATGTTGGCATTTATTTCAAGAGGACTAGAATATAAAATTAGGGATGTGCTGCTGAGGCTGTATAAGGCTCTGGTCAGACCACATTTAGAATATTGAGTGCAATTTTGGGTCCCGTATCTCAGGAAGAATGTTCTAGCCCTGGAGAGGGTCCAGAGGAGGTTCATGAGCATGATCCCAGGAATGAAAGGCTTAACAAATGAGGAACGTTTGAGGACTCTGGGTCTATACTTGATGGAGTTTAGGAGGATGAGGGGGGATCTGATTGAAACTTACAGAATACTGAAAGGCCTGGATAGAGTGGACGTGGGGAAGATGGTTCCATTAGTAGGAGAGACTAGGACCTGAGGGCACAGCCTCAGAGTAAAGGGAAGACCTTTTAGAACAGAGATGAGGAGAAACTTCTTTAGCCAGAGAGTGGTGAATCTATGGAATTCATTGCCACAGAAGGCTGTGGAGGCCAGGTCATCGAGTGCATTTAAGACCGAGATAGATAGGTTATTGATTGGTAAGAGGATCAAAGGTTACGGGGAGAAGGCGGGAGAATGGAGTTGAAAAACTTATCAGCCACGATTGAATGGCGGAGCAGACTCGATGGACTGAATGGCCTAATTTCTGCTCCTATGTCTTATGGTCATTTCAGGAAGCAATGTGCATTGCGTTAACTTAATCACAAAAATAAAATGAAACAGATAAGGTTTTATAAAGGGGTAGTTTCACGTGTGTTAACTTTAGAATGAAGCACAAGTGGCAGGCACCTACAGATTTTCAAAGCATTTGCTAAGTTTGTTTGTTTTGGCCAAACATCTTTCCTCTTCACCAGAAGACGTTGCACTTGGCAAGTCATGGTTTGACAAGGCCCAGAAGTTCTTTAGTAATTTACCTAAGCGGCCTAGACAAGTAAAACTATCCAAATTTGAACAAACTACAGCGACTCAATATGCTCTGACATAGACATAAATGCATGATCCAACAAGGGTGACCGCATAGCGATCAGAGGCTGAATCCATGATTGATTTTCCTCTCCATAGCCCAGGAGCAGGGAGGACAACTGCAGAACAAGTGCTGTATCAGCCAAGGTCAACTAGGCCCCTGGATAACAGTCACAAAACTTTGTACAGTCACAAGCAACTGTAGCTGAAATTAAAGTCCTTACAAAATAAGTTAAAATATAAAAGATGTAAAGAATGTGCATCTGGAAAGAAACGTCAACCAAATCATCAACAATTTATATATAGATGTGCATTAAAAACCTTTGAGCACTGAGTCCACCCCGCACCCCCCCCACCCCCCCACCTCAATAAGTGACATTAAAATTGAAAACTGACTGCATGGTTATATCAAGAGGGGAAAAGGCAGAGAAATGACACAAGCACGAGTGATAAGATTTGTGTATTTGGCATCCATGAGACCAGGAATCTTAAAAATGAACAGCTAGGAGTACCTTAGAAACTTTTAGTTTACAATGGAAGCTTCTTGAATAGCCATATCTTGGCTTGCAGCAATAGGTCTGCCCGTCACTAAGCATCCAAGCCCATGGCACAGGAATGAAATGTTAAATTAAGTTGCAACATCAAAACTTTTAGGCAGCCACAGGCAGGCCAGATTTTAACCACCTCCCACCACCACTCCACCGGAAATATTGAACCAATACTTCAATGCTCAGAGCATAAATACTCTTGTAGTGCATCGATAAATATTTTGTTTTTAAGAATTAACCACAAAGAACTGATTGCAAATTAAATGCAAGGCCTGCATTCACAAGCCTACACTAAACCACTAAGGTTATTTATATGACTGTGTTTTATTTATGTGATTGTGTTGTCAAGTCAGGGATGACCAAGGCCAGAAGATTGTTTTTAGGGCCACGATTCCATACAACCTGGGGAGTGAAGCAGTCAGAAGCCGAGTTGATGTCTCAACTTCTAAGCATTTCTACACGAAGGAGGAAAAGCAAGAAAGATAGGGTTCACAGACTAACTCCTCTCTTAAGCCACTGATTGAGACTACCCAAATCTTATGATTTCTATGCATAGGCATGAAATACACATAGGGCAACACTTTGAATATATTAACAGCATTCACAACTGCTGTGCTTTCCAATCACAATCTTTGCTAGGGTCAAAATCCTACTGTTCTGTGAATATTCTTAAAAAACAGGACATATAGATTAATTAGTGATAGCCAATTGTGTATTTTTTTGCTTTTTCCTCCCCTTCCAGTTCTTTTTTTAAACCAGCCATGGAATAAAAGGTTTAAATATGTAAATACAGTTGAAGTGCTGAAAAAAAGGTTTTTTTAGGCCACTGGCTGGCAGTGGTCTAAGAGTAAAGCTCAGCAAAAGAAATCGCAGGATGTTATTACCAAAGTACAATTTTTTTTTAAAAATTGAAATCCATATAAAAACTAACATTTGGACTACTTCAGTCATTGCAAATCAGCCATCGCAGTATTGATAGCCTTTTACATTAATGCTAAAGCAAAATAAACATTTGGCACTTTAGTGCTTTTGGATTAAATAAGATTTATTTAGAAGCTCCATTCTTCAACCCAACATTCCTTTTTCCAGCACTGTCAGTATTCCATCACAGTCCAAAAGATCAAAACTGTGGTATAAAATATAAGCAGATTCCATACCATCCCTCTCCAGGTACACAAATGAAGTTACAGCCCTAATAATAAAAGCTATATAGATTTTCAGTGGTTGGGCAAACTATTCAATGAGCTCTTTTTTAAAATAATTGTTACATAGGTAAAGTCTGATTAAATTTATACATGATTTTTATTTTTCTAATCATCACCAGCAAACTCTAGACCCATAATTCACTACACCAATCTGCCAGATTCCAAAGGATTATGAAAATAAAGCTGAACCAGCCAAAAATGTGAAGATGGTCTTTGTATCTTTGATGCTCGTCAAAACTGAAACTGGAAATAATTGACAAAAACCTTCTCAAGATGATACTTTGAGCTGTAGAGTCGAGTTGTGCAAATATTTAATCACTGGAGCTGCTCTTGTGTATGGTGCAAAGTGGCCCGAGTGATAAAAAGCTCCATTCTACGCTGCTAGATACAAATAGTTGGAGGTAAGGGAGGAGAAAGATAGGGAAAGGAGAAGGGAAGCAAAAAAAGCACAGGAAGTTAGTGTAAAGAAGTAGGAAGCAGATATTTTAAACAGACAAGTTGTCTAGAAAATGTTAGCTCACAAACCATCTAAACCACAATGTTCCCCAATTTTCTCCCTCCTCCCTGGAGCCTCAATTCTGTGGGCAGTAGTTCACCCAAATGCCCAATATTCATGTGCGCCCCCTCAACAGGCTCGCAACTGTAAAAATCACTGATCTTAATCCAGGATTCACACAATGCACTTCCAGCTAGCCAATGTCTTACTCCTCTCACACCAGTAGGACAAAAACCAAATGCCAGTCTTCTGCCTTTACCAACTCAACACATACTGGTAAATCGAGCTTTGTGGACTGTATGGCTCAGACAGTGTGACTTTACCCGTAAGGCAAATATTTTCTCTTCTATACAAACCCCAACTTTTACATTATACAATCATTGGATAGGATGCCTCGGAATATAAAATGAGCTGGAATATTTACCTTCTAGTGCCAAATTGCTTAATACATTACTATAGCCCATTTGGATTGAATTTAATTTTAATTTTGTTTGCTGTATTTTAAAAACCAGTTTTTCAACTCTACTTGATTCGTTCAGATGCCTGAATTACTGTTGTCTGCAAAGTCTGTTATATCATCCTCGAGTTATGGGCTATATAAATACTGGATATGACTCACCATTCACTGCTCGTTGAAGAAAACATGCACACATTTGTCATCCCCTGCTGAAGGGATGACTGCTGCTAGGGTACAGCAGCCCTCCATACTTTACAAATTACATTTAGATGTGCCAGGGTGGTGGGCACTAACCTATGTCACTGTGAGGAAGTGCCACAGCCAAACCCACTCAACCTTTGCACAAGGTCCACCTGAGGCAGACCATTCAGCCCAACTTAATTCACCTATCCAGAAAGACTTTTAAAGCCCCGCTATTCCAGCACCAATTGTTTCTAAACACAGTCACGGGGTTTTCATGTTCAGCACAGGTACTGCTTCTAAGTATGTTCCATTTCCATTCCATACCATGCATCAGAAAATTCTTTACACACACACAATGATCAAAGTCCTAAATTTAGCTTTTCCTAATTTGCACTAGTGTCACTTTGTCCCAAGGACACTAGTTGCTTTTACCATTCCCTACCACCCTCTAATACAGGCAGAGACTAAATGGTATATTCTTACTCCCAAATGCAAGTCAATTAACTTGGCACAGACTCTTAACACCATAACACACAATGCATTTATTTAACATATACTTTCTTAAAGGTGAGTCTAACACTGTCAGACTTGTAATAAAGGGCATAGTACTCTCAATTTTGCTCCATAATTAGAGGTTTGCTAGGATGTGTAATGGGGTTAGAGTTGCATTAGGGTATGGAAGGAGTTGGCGCAAACATACTTATGCACATCCATGTTTGACCTCAGGGTAAGTTCAGCATACCTGGAGTGCCATTCAAGCAGCAGAAAGGAAGTCACTCAGTTGCTTCTTGCACTGCTCAGCAGCCAATTCAAGAGTGGCAAGAGGTCTGGATACACAAACCCCATGGGAAAAAGGGTACATAGAATTAAATCAGCTGCCTAGGGGGCTGAGCTTAATATGAACAAGATATTTTACAAAATCACAACTTGCACTAATGCTGCCCCTCATCTCTCAATCATTGAAGCCCTTCATACAGCAAATTACTGTGCAGTTGTGATATGCAGTCATTTTGCATACAGAAACATCCCAGAAACAGCAATGAGATGACTGTTTTTGGTGATGTTGGCAAGTTCACCAGGGGAACTCCTGATTCCTGTTTGTTCAAGTGGATGTTAATCCCATGACAAACACTTCATCTGCAAGACGGCACCACTAACAATTCAGCACTCCCTCAGTTCTGCATTGACAAGCCAGCACTAAATTATATGTTCAAGGCTTGAAACCACAATAATGCAAAAGGCGAGTTGCAACCAACTGAGCCATGACAGTAAAGTCCATTCAGGTCATCAAGCCCATTCCTTCTGCCATGTGAATCTATACGAAAGTGAATTTATGCAAGCCAAAAAAATTCAAATACACTATACCACATTCTAAATGGGAAGGGGGACCAAAAAAACTGAGTATATTAGAATAAGTGGCAATAAGAATAAAACTAAATTGGATACACAAACGTCAGTTTGTTTATAAAGACAGAATAAGTCACAAAAATACAATACATGTATAAATTAAACTGTACAGAACTAGCGCTTCCAGGCTCAATAAATTTGTCCAGCATACACTATGTTATTTACTAGCCAGTTAGTAAATGGAAGACCTGAACACATTAACAACTGCCATGATTCAAGCAACCAGGTCAAAACAAACGTACAGTGATGAACCATCTCAGGCCAGCCAGCTCCAAATCATGAAAACAACTTTTTAAATCTAGTCCAAGTCTCTTAAATTTGATACTTTGACCTGGGTTCTCCTAGGGACAACTCCACCACTTAGTTTAGAAATAAATCATGTATGCCAGGACAATCTAAGGTTCAGCCCCTAAGTTTTGTTCAAACATAATGATCACAGCCAAAGAGTCAATTTACCTCAACACCCTGAACTTGGAGATGAAAGTGGGAGGTAGGATATAATAGAAAATTAGAAAAAAGGAGACAAGATTCCACCATCACCACCCAGCAACTTCTGCTGTCCAAGGCAATTCTCTCTCAAATAAAATATCCCAGCCATATGAGTCACATATAATGGCTACTAAGGCAAGATATTGGATGCCTGCCAGCACACACGCAACTGTACCTAGAGTCAATACCTTGAGAGAAGATGGGCAAGGGGAAGAGAAACTTTTGTTGCTGTCTTGGTCAAACACAGGGAACACTCGATAGCAAGGACAGAGAGCCAATTATTTGGTTATAGTATGTTTAAAAACAAGGAACCAGACATTAGACACCAAACTTCTAATACCAAATAATTAAGCAACCTTATTAGCCAATTCCCATTTAAGTTACAGAACAAAGATCAGTTTCTAATCACAAGCTCCTCGGTGGAAAGATTAGGCTTTAATGTTTAATATTTGCTTGGGTACTTCTGCAAAACAGTCTCTACTTATGACAACACTCTTCACTTGATAATCCAGCAAGTACCAAATTTTTGGTTTAAACTTCCAGCGTTTCAGATGCAAACAAAAAGTCTGCACAGCAACAGTTAATGCCAAGATAAACAACCACTACCTGATTTACACAAAATGGATTAAATTGAGAATCAAAGTATGTAGTTTAAAACTAAATTTTGATGCGAGGAGCAAATTGGTATAAGTATCCAATTAATCAGCATGCTGCACCAATTTACAGTGTCAACTGTATAATATCCCACAACTTTAGAGTCAAATTTCTCTTCATTCCCTTCACTAACAGTACTAATAGAAATATATTCAGAAAGGAAAGGAGAGGAAGGAAGATCATTTAATGAAGACTTTTCCTTTCAGCAATAATCTTCATTTCTCCTTTTTGATAATATTGGGGGAAAGGGATATTTCAATAAGTCTCATTTTGATTGTTACTACTCCAGTCTGACTGCCACCCAATCAACTGTCACATGGGGTGGGCCAGTCTCCTAAATTTCATTACCATCTGTCACCGTTCAACAGCTGGTGTTAGCAGCAAATTGAATCCCGACATGCACAGCAACTCCACAAAGAAAAATTAAAGCCTGCTTTAAAATAAAGAAAATTCCACAAGTTTCAGCGATATGATTTGGCTGTGGTCCATCTGCATTCACGTTACCAGCAGTAAGACACGTCATATTGCCATTTGATGGACTCGCAATCATTGATACAAAGAGGGTCAGCTCCTGCCTTGTACATCTCCTCCTCTTTGCAACTGTTCCTACAAATTTAAAAAGTTACAAAACTTTGCTAGCAACCAAGTTACATTTTTCTAAAGGGGGTCAAATTTAGGACTGATATCACAATGTTTAACATTCAAGGGAGTCATCAGAGTGGACTTCAGCTGGGGTAATAGAGGCTGTAAAACCGTAAAACCTGCAATAGAACTTGATGGGGGAGGGAGGAAAGAAGGTATGACGTGTAAGATTTTGTCCAGGAAGCCAAAATGGGGAATGTTTCTTATCGGTAGCCAACTTGCAACTATGAAGTGTCCTCAAAAGGTTAGCACAAAAATAGCAACTTTACAAAAATCTTAACAGGTGACTGTCATTACTAAACAATCGGGAAAGGAGAACCAATAAATCAGCGCTTATTTGCATTCGTATTGAACACGTTGTGGGAGGGTGGCATGCTTCAAATTTATATTACATTAATTATTAGGTAAGCCAAGTTTCCAAAAAGCTAAACTCAAGTAAAATCATTAGAATGTAAGCATCTATAACATCTATAAACAAAACAGATTACAAGTGCTAGTGGGCCAAATTGACACTTGGTTTCATTACCAAATTATAAACAGTGACTACCAAATGCTATTAGAGGCTGCATTGCTGTCCAGACTCTAACCATGGCACATTCTGAAGGATCGTAATTTAAAATTAATTTCTGTAAGTAGAATAGATTTATCATGCCATAGCCTCCGCAATGTGCAAACACCTTTGAAGGCACAGCCAAACAGTAACCTGCAGTAACCTGCCCCACCCACCCTAAATAACTATGGGCAGGGGGCGCCAGAGAAGACAACGAGGAGCAGGGCCAAAGAGAAGACGGCAGGGGGGCAGAGGGAAGATGAAAGCAAAGACAAAAACACATTGTATCGTGATCAGAGAACTTCACAATGCTGATGCTGCACTATCGCCCAGACAAAACTCTACTATGAAGACTAATGGGCTGTTTCGCCCATGGCTGTAACTTGTTCTCCCTGACCATATGTATCAAGGAAATGGTGGTCATGGTACAAGGTCTTGCATCTCCATTCCAATCACACTAAATAACACACCACTGGAAGTGGTTGGCAAATACTGCTACCTCAGGTCCACGGTGACTGGCAATCTGTTCCTTAATGCAGAATTTAATACATGCATAGGGAAAGCAGCAGCCTTATTTGGTCAACTCATAAAATGCACATGCAATAACATCAAGGTGACCCTTAGGACCAAGCTGATGTTTAAAAGGCCTTTGTTCTCAACAGCATGCTGTATGACTATGAAATGTGGATGACTTACAGCTATCAAGAATAGAAACTCAACAGTTTCCAACTTTGCTGTCTGCAGCACATTATGGGTATAGCCTGGCATAACAAAATTAGAAATGCAGAAGTCCTCTCAAAGTCAGAGCTCCTGGGTTTGTTAGGTGCTCAGAGGCGACTTATTTGCTCAGGCAAGTCTGCAGGACGGAAGACAGGTCATATACTTGAGGGCTTTCTACATAGTAAGGTAGCTGCAGCCAGATGACCAGCAGGACGCCCAAAGCTCCACTTCAAGGATGCTTGCAAGCCTAACATGAAAGCCCTAGACATCAATTATCATACCTGGGAGTTACTAGCTGATGACAGAGGAAAATGGTGACACCTCATGGACTGGCATGTACCACCACAATGACCAGGGCTAGGCAGCAGAAGTCAACACCAAAAACTACCCATGATGACACTTGGTAAATTGATGTGCTGCACTTGTGGCAGAACCTGCCTCTAAAGGACTGGTCCATTCAGTCATCAACGAAGGTGCACCATTTGTTTGCTTTGTGTCCATCATCTCTCATAGATAAGGGATGCAAGAGGGAGAGACAATTTTGATCTGCGTTACTCAGTACTTAGATGTACTTACCCACCAGGTCATAAACACCCAAACAGAACTATAAAGTATGATTTTTTTTGGTTAAAAAAGGAATTTAAGCTCTACTTTGTCACCAAATGCAAGTTTAAATATGAAAGGCAGAGGTCCAAATTAGTAACTTACCACCCTCCCCCAACCCCCTCCAAATCCTTTAAGGTTTGTTGCAGCAGAGTTCATTTGCTAAGCATACTAACTCAGTTGCCTTAACTATTGCATGAGCATGATATATTCTAGATAAAAGCAAAATAATGCAAATGCTGAAAATCTGAAATAAAAAACAGAAAATGCTGGAAAAACTCAGGTCTGACAGCATTTTTGGAGAGAGAAACAGAGTTAACGTTGAGTCTGTACAACCCCTCTTCAGAGCTGGGTCATACAGACTCAAAACTTTAACTTTATTTCTCTCTCCACAAATGCTGTCAGACCTAATGATATATTCTAGATTATAATAAATGTGAAATAGCTGCAAATAGTCAGCATTAGAACAGCTTGAGGGCATGCTGAAGGGGGAGGGTGATAAGGTAGAGGTCATGGTACATGTTGGTACCAATGATATAGAAAGAAAGAGGTATGAGGTGTTGCATCAAGAATTCAGGGAGTTAGGCAGTCGACTGAAAAGCAGGACCTCTCGGTTTGTAATCTCTGGGTTACTCCCAGTGTCACATGCTAGCGAGCACAGAAATGGGAGAATAGTGCAGATGAATACGTGGTTTAAGAGTTGGTACAGGAGGGAGGGTTTGAGAATCCTGTATCACTGGGACTGTTTCTGGGCAAGGTGGGACCTGTACAAGCAGGACGGTCTACATGTGAACCAGTGCGGAAGTAACATCCTTGCGGCTGGGTTTGCTAGTGCTGTTGGGGAGAATTTATACTAATTCGGCAGAGGGAGGGGACAAAGAATGTTAGCAGAATAGGGACACATCATAATACAGTAAAACAATCATTTCAGAAGAAGTACAGCTGCATTAAGTTTCAGGGGAGTAAAGCAAGGCTGGATGGCCTCTACTTTAATGCCAGAAGTATTACAGGTAAAACAGATGAGTTAAGGGTGAGGATTGACATGTGGAATTGTGATATAGTAGCCAGAGACGTGGTTGAGGGAGGGGCAGGATTGGCAGCTCAACATACTGGGAAATAGAATCTTGAGGCGAGACAGGGGAAGGGGTAAAAGAGGAGGAGGCATTGCATTATCAGTTAAGGAGTCAGTTACTGCAGTAAGGAGAGATGATATCTTGGACGGGGCATCAAATGAAGCTTTGTGGGTAGAGCTTAGGAATAGAAAAGGGACAGCCACATTGTTAGGTGTTTATTATAGACCCCCAGATAGTCAGCAGGAAATTGAGGAGCAAATATGTGCACAATTCACAGGAGGTGTGTAGAAACAATAACAATAGGGTAATTATATTAGGTGATTTCAGCTTCCCCAACATTAATTGGGATAGACATAGTGTTAAGGGCTTGGATGGAGTGGATTTCTTGAAATGTGTACAGGGGAACTTTTTAGGTCAATATATAGTGGGTCCAACAAGGGACGGTGCAGTGCTGGACCTAATTCTGGGGAATGAAGCCGGACAAGGTGGCTGAGGTGGTGGTGGGGGAGCATGTTAGTGATAGCGACCACAACATGGTAAATTTAAGCTTGTTGTGGACAAAGAAATAGACAAGCTGCAAGAAAATGTTTTGGATTGGGGGAGAGCAGAGTTTAGTAAAATAAGGTAGGATCTGGCCAAGGTAGACTGGGAACAGCTACTTGTGAAGAAATCTACAAAAGAGCAGTGGGGGGCATTCAAAAAGGAAATGGGGAGGGTACAGGCTCAACATGTTCCCTCTAGGGTGATAGGAAGGAGTAACAAGCCCAGAGAACCATGGATGACCAGAGATATTCAGGATACGATGAGAAGGAAAAGAGAGGCTTTTAGCAGGTACAAGGGGAGCAATTCAGCAGAGGCATTAGTGGAGTACAAGTGCAGAGTGGAGCTTAAGAAAGCAATTTGGAGAGTAAAGAGGTGATATGAGAAAGCTTTGGCTGGTAAAAGTAGGGAGAATCCCAAGATATTCTTGAAGTATATCAATGGGAAGAGGATAACCAGGGAAAGAGTAGGGCCCATTAGGGACCAAAGGGGCAATCTATTGGTGGAGCCAGAGGACATCGGTAGAGTGTTGAACGAATACTTCCACATCCGTCTTCACCCAAGAGAACGAGGATGAAGGTATGGAACTCGGAGAGAGGGACTACTAGGTTCTTGAGCAAATTGATATAGGGAGTGACAAGGTATTGGAGGCGTTGACAGGCTTAAGTGGACAAATCTCCAGTTCCGAATGATTTGTGTCCCAGACTGCTGAGGGAGGCAAGGGTGGAGATTGCAGGGGCTCTGACCCAAACCTTTAATCCCTCTCTGGCTACAGGGAGGTGCCAGAGGACTGGAGAACAGCTAATGTGGTTCCGCTATTTAAGAAGGGTTGTAGAGATAAGTCAGGGGACTACAGGCCAGTGAGTCTCACATCAATGGTAGGAAAACTATTGGAGAAAATTCTGAAGGAGAGAATCTATCTCCACTTGGAGAGGCAAGGTTTGATCAGGGATAGTCAGCATGGCTTTGTCAGAGGGAGGTCATGCCTAACAAATTTGGTTGAATTTTTTGAGGTGACCAGGTGTGTAGATGAGGGTAGTGCAGTTGATGTAGTTTATATGGATTTCAGCAAAGCCTTTGACAAGGTCCCACATGGGAAACTTATAAAGAAGGCAAAGGCACATGGGATACAGGGTAATTTGATAAGGTGGATTCAAAATTGGCTTAGTTGTAGGAGATCGAGGGTGGTGACAGAAGGCTGCTTTAGTGACTGGAAGCCAGTGTCCAGTGGCGTAACACAGAGATCTGTGCTCAGTCCCCTATTACTCGTCATTTATATAAACAACATAGTGGGGGGTAGGATTAATAAGTTTGCGGATGACACAAATATTGGCCAGGTGGTTAACAGTGAGGTTGAGTGTCTTGGGCTACAGGAAGATATAGATGGGATGGTCAAATGGGCATATAAGTGGCAGATGGAACTTAACCCTAAAAAAGCGTGAGGTGATACACTTTGGAAGGAGTAATTTGACAAGGAAGTATTCAATGAACGGCATGACACTAGGAAGTTCTGAGGAACAAAGGGACCTTGGCATGTGTCCATAGATCTCTAAAGGCAGAGGGGCATGTTAGTGGGGTGGTAAAAAAGGCATTTTGGGACACTTGCCTTTATCAATTGAGGCATAGATTACAAAAGTAGGGAGGTCATGTTGGACTTGTATAGTGAGGTGAGGTCACAGCTGGAGTATTGTGTACAGTTCTGGTCGCCACATTATAGGAAGGATGTGATTGCACTGGAGAGGGTGCAGAGCAGATTCACCAGTATGTTGCCTGGGATGAAACATTTAAGTTATGAAGAGAGGTTGGATAGACTTGGGTTGTTTTCATTGGAGCAGAGAAGACTGAGGGGCGGCCTGATCGAGGTGTACGAGATTATGAGGGGCATGGACAAGGTGGATAGGGAGCAGCTCTTCCCCTTAGTTGAAGGGTCAGTCACGAGGGGACATAAGTTCAAGGTGAGGGGCAGGAGGTTAAGGGGGGATGTGAGGAAAAACATTTTTACCCAGAGAGTGGTGACGGGCTGGAATGCGCTGCCTGGGAGGGTGGTGGAGGCAGGTTGCCTCACATCCTTTAAAAAGTACCTGGATGAGCACTTGGCACGTCGTAACATTCAAGGCTATGGGCTAAGTGCTAGTGAATGGGATTAGGTAGTTAGGTCGGGTGTTTCTCAAGTGTCAGTGCAGACTCAATGGGCCAAAGGGCCTTTTCTGCACTGTGATTCTGTAATTAGCATCAAGCATAGACAAAAAGTAATGGGATGCATGATCGATAATTTCCCTCACCTAAGCATACAAGATTCCATTATGAAGCTGAACTCCATTCTCCAGTCCCGCTTTGCATTCCAGAAAGCTGCTAAAATCATGATGCATGGAGCAGGCATCACTCACGAAAATAAACTACTGCAATGTAATTTACCAAAGCTCATAATGCAGCCATGCAGCAAATGCTTCCTGATCAATAAAGCTAAGTTTGTCTCCCATCTGGCCAATCTGTTTGTCACGGTTGAGTGTTCAGTAATTATTCCACTGTCTCATCATCCATTTTAAAAAAAGACTATCTGGGACTTGTGCAACCCTGGCATCACAACAGCGAGCAGAGAAAGGAGTTCCAGCCCCCTTCTCTCCAGCAGGGTGCCCACCTCACATAGTGGAGCAGGGTGGTAACCTCCCATTGTATCTAGGTGATCCTCTTGATAGAGGATCGACAGTCAAGTTAATGGTCTATTTTACAAAAATAAATCTGCTGAATGTAAAAGCAATGGAAAAAATGGGTTGCCTCAAGTGCTGCCAGGCACAAAAGAGAAAGAAAAAAAATTCTGGCAATCTGGCATTCATATCCCATTGCAAGGGTGAGGACAGAGCGAGACTGACTGCTATACTTGAGTATTAGAGTAGGTCTGGAGGCAGCAATTAAAATCAATAGTTTAACAAGATATTAACTGGATTTTAAAAGAGGAAAAATATTTTTTTGATCATGATGAGTCAGAGTCATCACAGCACAGCAGGCCATTTGGTCTAATGAATCCTTGCTGGCTCTCTGAAGAGCAATCCACTAGGAACCATTTCCCCACTTTATCCCTGTAGCCCTGCAAGTTTATTTCTCTCAAATGCCCTTCCAATTTCCTTTTGACATTGATCCTCCCTATTTTTATTCTTGTGTGCATGTGGCACAGGTAGTAATTCAGCGATTACTACCTTGGAAGTCTTACTTTTTAAATTTTCTCCCTCGCTCCTGAAATTCTAACGATAGGACCAATACCTGTCATCTCTACGTTATTGGTAGAAGTGTACCACAACTTCTGGCTCATTCCACCACCCCTGCAGATTATTCTGTGTCCTCTCCATGATATAGTTCACCCAAGCACCAGGAAAACAACATACCATGCGGGGATCGTGATGACAAAAATATCTCGTCTATCCTCTTGGCTATCAAATCACCTATATTGGCTGCAATTCTATTCTTTGCCCATCAGTATCATTGTCTAGATTGCACTCCTTCAAGATGTTGTCACTTCCAGCAGTCTCCAATGCTATTTTTTTATTCTTTATTGGCTGTGGGCATCATTGTCAAGGCCAATTTGAGCTGAATTGAGTGGCTTGCTAGGCCATTTCAGAAAGCAGTTAAGGATCAACCACACTGTAGTGGAACTGGAGTCACATGTAGGCCAGAGGTAAAGATGGCATATTTCCTTCCCTACAGGACATTAGTCAACCAGTTGGGTCTTTACAACAATCTATGATAGTTTCATGGTCACCATTACTGAGACTAGCTTTCAATTCCAGATTTTTAAAAAAATCAATGTGAATTTAAATTCCACCAGCTACCGTGGTGGAATTTGAACTCATGTCCCCAGAGAATTTTTCTAGGCCTGTGGATCACTAGTCCAGTGACATTACTACTATGCCACTGTCTCCCCATAAAATGCTGAGTACCGGTTTGAGTGGCACATACCCTGAAAACTCATGCAACGCCCTCTTGCCTCTTCTTACTCTTCTGGATGGCCATCCATCTACTATCCAGAACATACACTGCCTGTGTGGTGACCTCCACCTGGAATGTACAATTCAGGAACTCTCATCCTCCTTGAAGT
This sequence comes from Carcharodon carcharias, assembly GCF_017639515.1. NCBI lineage: Eukaryota > Metazoa > Chordata > Chondrichthyes > Lamniformes > Lamnidae > Carcharodon > Carcharodon carcharias. The sequence goes on from NC_054472.1 coordinate 144,605,597, forward strand.
TCCTGAATGACTCAGTTGCCCTCAATTTCAGGATTCCTAACTTCAAGCCACTGGAGATCCAAGAGAACACTTCTGTTCTCGAGTTCCCACAGGGTGCAAGAATTGCAACCAACATGTCTCACCTGCCCATCCCAGGGATGAGGAATTTTAGCTACAAACTTAGGTTGGAGAAGCTAGGGTTGTCCTCTTTGGAACGAAGGAAATTGAGAGCAGATTTGATAGAAGTATACAAGATTATGACAAGCTCAGATAAAGTAGATAAAGAAAAGCTGTTCCAATTAGCTGATTGAACAAGGGTGGGGCCATAGATTTAAAGGTTTAGACAAGATATGCAGGGGGTGCAAGGAAGATTTTTATTTTTAAATGCAGCAAGCACTATGACCTGAAAACTATCTGCCTATAAGATGGTGAAGGTAGATTAACAATTTCAAAAGGAATTGGCAGGGCACTTGAGGGAAATAAACTTCAGGGCTACTGGGAAAGAGCAGTGGAATTGGGCCAACTGGACTGCTCTAGAAAGCTGGCATGGACTCTGTGCCAAACGGCTGCCTCCTGTGTCATAATGAACCGAGACTGACTCTAAGGCAATGGTTGAAACATAAGGCAATTGATTTTACACCTAAGCAGTGAGCTAGGTTACTTCAGAAGGCATTGTGCATCAACCATATAGTGAGAGATTAGAGTCACAAAGACCAAGGGAGGGATAGCAAGCTCCCATCCTGAAGGACATTAGTAAACCAGTTTTCTCGAGACAATCCAACAGCTTTCACTGTCATTTTATGGTTCACTACAAAGCAAAGCATATATTATTTTGATATGTATAAGACGTCAGTTAGACCTCAGAATAAGGTGCCCAATTTCGGTCTCGTCATATGGTAAGGGTTACTGATGCATTCAAAAGGTTGTAGAGGAAGGGTACGAGGTGAATTCCAGGTTCAAAACATCTGAGACTTGAAGGATAGAGTCTCTATACTTTGGTAAAGCTTAGACTCAGTTTACAAATTGAAGAGAATAGATTGTGGTTCTTTGGACAAATTATTTCAACTGGATAAATTAGGAAGGACCAAGGATGATACGTGTATATGATGAAAGGGCAGAACCAGGTCAGATTTTAGAAGTTTGCCTTTTTCCCCCAAGACACGGTTCATCTGTGGAAAAGCTTGCCAGCTCGTGTGGTCAACATTAATCTGATGAATTGCTTCAAGAAAGAGATGGAGCTGTTTCTAGTGGAGGCAAAGGCACTTTCTATAAAAGCTAAATGCCCTGTAAAAAGATGGGCTTGTTTCAATCACCTGAAGGTGCTTGAGGGGCATTTTCAAGATTTCTCTCCCATGCACCCACTCACCTCACTATTGGTCAAAACCTTGCACAAGGCATCACGAACATATGGAACAAACGAGATGGGCCATTTGGTTTCTCGTGTCCATCATTTTTATATGTTCTTATTCAAGTTATCAGATGGAGGAACATCAACTCAATTTTTTTTTGCTCCTGTCATAACTGGTACACTGCCATACTATTGTATTCTCCATCCCCAATTAAATGTGGCAATCATTATGAAATTATTAGCACAGTGTGGTGGTGATCTATTTCAGTCTCAAGTTTCCCTTTTTATTTAAGACCAGAATTTGAAAATAAAGGGCTTGGGAAATGTACATATTAAAAATTTTACACAAATACATCATTCAGCATTGAAAAGTTTTAATTTGCTCTGCAAAGTCATCCTTTAGGTACACTTCCAAAGAATATCCTTGAGCATGTTCAAATGTTCTACTGATTAAAGCTTTGTAATCGAGATACACAGGTTAGGAAGTTACCAGATTTGATCATCAATCTATGCTGAATTGTAAGAATTCGCCATAGTAACAGTAGGACCACTGCAAACAGCCACAAAGCTCTTGGGTTAGAGGGAGCAAAAAAATGAAGGCTCGTGGGCCCAACCATTATCAAGAAACCTTAGCTGGAAGTGCACATGTAGAAACAGGTGATGTTTTTTTTTCCATCTGTTCCTATTCAGATGAAGTTACATTGTTTCATAGTTTGCCATTATAAGATTTGAACTCTTGATAATCTTTTAAATGAAAACCAAATCAACAAAATTGGGATAAATCAGGCACAGCCCCTAATTCAGGTCAGCTGTAAAACCAAGAACAAAGTTTAAAGGAAACTTATAACTCTTTCGAGTACAAACACATTTCCATCTGTTTCAGATGAAGTTACATTGTTTCATAGCTTGCCATTGTGAGATTTGAACTCTTGATACTCTTTTGAGTAAACCTGTTTCCATCTGTTTCAGATGAAGTTACATTGTTTCATAGTTTGCCATTGTGAGATTTGAACTCTTGATACTCTTTTTGAGTAAACCTGTTTCCATCTGTTTCAGATGAAGTTACATTGTTTTCATAGTTTTGCCATTGTGAGATTTGAACTCTTGATACTCTTTTGAGTAAATCCGTTTCCATCTGTTTCAGATGAAGTTACATTGTTCCATAGTTTGCCATTGTGAGATTTGAACTCTTGATCTTGGGGTTACAAACCCAGTACCATAACCACTTGGCTATTTAGGCCAAGCAAAATTGGTTTTGTAACTCTTTCGAGTACAAACCCGTTCCCATCTGTTTCAGATGAAGTCACATTGTTTCCCATTGTGAGATTTGAACTCTTGATCTGGGGGTTACAAACCCAGTACCATAACCACTTGGCTATTTAGGCCAAGCTTAGAAACAGGTGAGGACAGCAGCACATTCAACTGCAATAACCAGGAGGTGAAACAAACAATCTAGTCATTCGTTGCTTAATTACACATTAAGAATGACCAATTGGGAGAGGGTGTGGCACCTGTTAAATCTTATCCTGATGAGAATCAAAGCCCTCAGGGGAAAACGGGTAGAAGAATACATTTTTGTTTCATTAAAACAAAAGCTTATCTAGGCAAAGAAAATCACATCCAAATTCCAAAGCAAAGGAATCATAACTTTTACCAAGGATTCCCAACCGAATTCCTGCAGCTCCTGTTGCAACCTTACCTGTGCCATCAGCTTGTCCTACATTATGCTCCCCATTGGGCAGCTCCCCTGGTTCCTGCTTGCTTGCTCCAGAACCTGTAGAATTTCATACACAGAAGACAATCAGACACTACACAACATGAATTGCATGATTCACAATACTCGAAGCTCCAGAGCTCAAAATAATCACACAACCATCTGTTTGTCTAGGAGGAAGGAAGGAAAAACGACACACAATCATCAGTGCTTCTGGAAAAAGCTATACATTCAAGGTTAGGTTACCCTATGGAGCAGTTAACAATTGCGCACAGCTCCTCCAACAATTCTAAGGCTAGTATTCTTGAAGTTATGGGTCGGATCAATGTGTCACAACTAGCATGTGGATCCTGAATGATCAACTCTGAATCTTGAGGAATTATCACTGTCATTAATTTATGACAGCTAAGTAAGTCAAATTTATTTTTGTTAAAAGCGTTTCTGGAATTCTTTTTTTTAAAAAAGCTTTAAAAAAAACTTTTACAAGTTACCATTCTGTGATTGCCAGTTTTCACAAACAGCACTTGTATTACGATTAAAAACACATTCAACTTCTAAACTACTTATGTTCTTTGTAGTCAATGGTATGTGATAGGAAAAGTGGTCAAGACTTCAGGAAGCACAGCTTGCAAAGCGAATTTTAACCATCAGATCTCTTTAGAAATCAGAACATTTCTATGAAAAGGAAAATGAGATTACTAAAATGCTACATCTGGTCAACGTTACTGTATGGATGCAAAGGTTGTTACATATGCAAGAAAATGGAAAGTAAATTAAAGGCAATAGTTGTGGTTTCTGAGATGTAGGAGGAGGATTAATTGGACAATACACACAACTAATGAAGTTGAGGAAAGCAACAACTTTTATAAATGATCACCAAGAGACAATTACACTTCTTTGGACAGGTACTTAGGAGAGAGAAACTAGAACAGCTGATAGCGATTGGCAAAACTGAGGGTAGCAGAGCCTGAGGAAGACAAAGGAAGAAATACATTGACAGTTTAAGAAGCAGAACAGGCATAAGATTTGAGAACAGCAAGATGTTGGCTTCTATCAAGGACCATGAAAGCTGAAGAGCCATAATCACTGATGTTCTAAAATATGATCTAAAATAATCTGAAAATTATTTCAACTTCCTGCCTCTGCCTGTTCATCTTGGTCACCCCTGCTGGATTGCTGCATTATTTTCTTATTTGCACGTGTCCTCAATTTATATTTCCTTCCTTGCGATGGCTTCAGTTAACACCTGCACAAAAGGTACTATGGCTATGATGGCAAGTGTCAAACAATCAAAATACTTCCTTAATGTTAGGTTCTAGAGAATTTGTGCCATTGACCACCATCAACCCATGGTTTGCTGGAACTACCTGGTGTCGTATTCTGTCAAATCCTGCTTTGATGTCAGCTGCTCTCCCTTCTCTCCTTAACAGCTATATTGGTGTACCTTCCCTTGTCTGGGCCTGGTGATAGACACGAGCAGAAAAGTGCAAAGCATCAATATGATTTGGAGGCATACATCATGCCATTGTAGGTTTTTTCTGCTGCTGACATGTTTTTGTCTTCGTGGATGAGCCACAATTTCCACCAGTCAAACACCAAGATGGTCATCATCTTCAGCAATCACTGCTGGTTTCATAGCCCCATTGGGGCTACTCTCAAACTGAGCCAGACTGTTCACAGTCTGTGTCCTATTTGGCCAAATAGGTAAAAGGCTGTCTACCTCTGTGATATCACGCATCTGGGCCCACCTCTGCGCACCTGATACGCAAACCCTCATTCATGCCCACAGACCCAACAATTCCAATGCTCTCCTGGCATTTCCTCCCATCCTCCACTCTCCATAAATTTCAGCTCATTCAAACCTCTGCTACTTTCTATCCTGGTTCACATCAAGTGCTCTCTCTCTCTCTGTCTCCTCCAAGACCCTCCTCAAAACCTAGCTCTTTGACCAAGCTTTTGGTCACCCCTTCAACTGTATCCCTTGACTTTCTTCTGAATACATTTCTATGAAGTGCACTGGGATGTTTTTCTACCTTAAAAGTGCTTTATAAAAGCACATTATTATTACTTTCAAACTGCTCAGTAGGATGTTTGAAAACATGAGGCAGGTTGGATTCAGTCAGGTTGAGGTCTTCACACTTCTGCAGGATGTGACATACAGACCAACAGTACAGCAATTTCTGTTGTGGAACTACAGTTGGCTCTAGTGCTCCTGAGCTGGAGGGGGCAAAAAAAAAAAGCTGAGGCTCCTATTTACCATATTCAGTGACCCCTGCCAAACAAACGTACAGGTGTACAGAGGATCAAGCTGGAGTGAGACCCCAATCAGTGCCCAGTTAAAATTATGGCTATGCATATACACAATTATTTGTAGGATGATGGCATGGATGTAGTAACGTGCTACATAGTCGTGATCTTGAACTACTGCAGCGTCTGCAGTGATTAGTGTTAGGTTAAGAATTCCAGGATTTTTACCCAACAACATTGAAGGAATGGCCAAACATGCTGAACTCAGGATGGTGAGAGTTGGAGAGCTGGTACTCATGGTATACTGCTCGTCACATTTAGTGATAGAGGTTGAGCCTGGAAAGTGCTATTATAGGGCCTATAGGGCAAGCTGCTTGAGGGCATACTACATTCATGGAACCTTATCCCAATACAAAATAAAAGACATTCAAGAAATGGCAGGGGAAAAGAAGAAAACTCAGGCTTGTGCCCTTTATTGAAACAGAATCCATTTTGGAGTAACAGTTATAGATGTCTATATCCAAGTTATTCAATATAAAAAACAATGTAAAAAATGTGAAAGAGGAGCAAGTATACAGATGACTATGAAAATGTATAGCGGAGGCTGCCATAAAGGACACCGTCTTGGAACGTGGAAATCGAAACACAAGATGATCAGTCATGATCTTACTGAATGATAGAGCAGATGCAAAGGGCCAAATGGCCTACTCCTGTTCCTATTTCTTATACTCTTATGTTCCCACCTGCTTTCATTTCAATTCAGATTGAAGAGATTTGGGACATTTAGGAGTGAAATCAGGAAACACTTCTTCATACAAAGATAGTGAAAATTTGGAATACTTTCTCCCAAAAGCCTAGGACAAGTAATATTTAAGATGATTGACTTTTGATAGGTAAGGTTACCAAGGGCTATGAAACAAAGGTGGTTTTTTGAGGGTTACAAATCAGCCATGATTAACTGAATGGTAGAAAAAGGGTCAAGAAGTTGAATGGTCTAATTCCTGTCACTATGTTGAGCTCCTCTAACAGCTGAAATTACTCAAAATGAAATTAGTTTCAGTAGTCTGAACCCAGTACCTTGTGTTGGTATACGCTTGCTATATGGTTGGTAGGAGAAACAGTTACAGTGGACTGAATGGTCATTCCTCATTCCAAATCCTCATGAAGTTGTACTTGACAGGTACAAAGGAATGGTTTAAACAGACTGCCAAGTGCTACATTACACTAAACCGTTTATGAACACCCAAGCTTCAAAAGGCAAGTCCTACTGTCAATCCAGTCAGTGAGCTTTCCACTCGCTACCTTGATCTAAAGCTCATATTATGCACACACTCACGTTCTGCCAATTGTCCCCCGTCATTTTCTTGTTCAGGTACAGTCTCTCCATGCAAGTGCACCATAGCATTATCTTTAGCCTCTGAAAGAGGTGCTTTTGTTTCATCGTCATCCAGCAGTGGAACATAACTTTCTTTCGTCACACTTTCTCCAACAACATCATCGTATTTCTCTGCCTCTAGAGAAGCAATGAAATCCCTCTTGACTTCTGGTTCAACACTGGGAGTACTTTCGTGTAGTGCATCAATCAGACTGAAGTCAGCCATCCTAAGCACGACTGTGTCCTGAAAGAAAGCAAAATGAAAGGTTTAATTTTCTATGAAATGGTGCATTGTGGAAACTGCATGATTGTAAGAAAAGCTATGTAAACGTTTAGTTACACATCCATTTAGCAAACACAGAAGCTGGATGACAATCACTTAGTGTTTGATAAATCCAATGAGGGACACTGACATTCATTATGTTAAATAGTTTCTTTCTAGTTTGGTTTTCTCCATCAGTATTTTTACCCACTATTGCTTCAGGTAAAAATTGTACAGGAGGCAGAGTTTATCTTCAGCACTCAACAAAAGTAATAATTTAATTGTACTGACTTCTGACTGCATTCTTCTCCATTAAAGTCCCCAAAGAGGAGTTAAGGGTAGGGAACCCAATTTGCATTGAAAAGTCTTAAAAGATGGTAGGACACTTACAAATGTGCCTTGGGTTCGAAAAAAAAACATATAAGTGTTGTTCTAGTAGAAGGACGTAGATTGCAACTTACTTGTGGAGTATCAGTAGCCTGGACTGAGGGTGGGAGGAGAGAAAAAGAACAGTACTAATTGTAGGTCAGAAACAGTACACTGCGTCCCAATTTGAATCAAAACAAATTCACACAAGCTACATTGACTCTAACCCTAACCATTTGTACATCAGATGTACAGCAAATCCCCTTCCCTTCTCAGGACTGTGCCAGGCCAACATCTCGTCAGATTCACACAATATTCAGCATTAGATTGGTACAGGCATAAGACTTTATGCACACAGACAGCTGTAACATGTTCATTGAATTTTAGTTCTTTGCTCAAGGTGCCAAATACTTTTTTGCTTAAATCTTGCAGGCTTCAGCCACCCTCTTTTACCTCACCAAAACAGACAGACATTCTGTAGTAAATCGAATTCAATCTGGAGAAGAGCAAAGTAATGCATTTTGTGAGGACAAATAAGGCAAGGGAATACACAATAAATGATATGATTCTGTAGAGGAACAGAGTGACCTTGGATTGAATGGCCACAGATTCCCAAAGATGGCTAGATAGGTAGAAAAGGCAGTTAAGGGATACAGTAGCCTTTCCTTTATTGGCTGGGGCCTAGAGTGTAAGAGCAGGGATGTTATGCTGGAACTGTATAAAACATGTTAGAGTGCAGCTAGCGTACTACGCAGAGTTCTAGTCATTGTATTACAGGAAGGATGTGTAGAGATGGTACAGAAGAAATTGACAAGATATTGCCAGAAATTGAGAATTTTAGCTATGAGGAACAATTGAATGGGCAGGATTGTTTTCTTTGGAACAAAAGAGGATGTGGGAAGATTTAATTGTGATGTATATGATTGAGTGACCTAGAAAGAGTGAATAGGAAGGACCCATTTCTGTTAGCAGAGAGGTCAATAACAGAGGTCATAAATTTAAAATAATTGGTAGAAAGATTAGAGGGGAGTTCAGAGAGTGTTGGGGATCTGGAACTTACTGCATGAAAAGGATGGTAGAAACAGAAACAATCACTTAAAAAATTCTTGGATAAAACAGGACAAAGCAGCCTGCCCCTCCACCACCAATGCACAGTGATAGCGGTGTGTACCATCAATAAAACGCACTGCAGCAACTCACCAAGCTCCTTCAACAGCACCTTCCAAACCCATGACCTCGGCCAATTAGAAGGACAAGGGCAGCAGATGCATGGGAACACCTCCACCTGCAAGTCCCCCTCCAAGCCACACACCATCCTGATTTGGAACTATATCACCATTCCTTGGCCCCCCTGTAACACTAACAGCACCATGGGTGTATCTACACCACATGGACTGCAATGGTTCAAGGCAGCGGTTCATCACCACCTTCCCAAAGGCAATTAAGAATGAGCAATAAATGCTGGCCTAGCCAGCAACACACATCCCATGAACGAGTGATTTAAAAAAAGGCACTGGAAGTGCTGTAGCCTACTGGGCCATGCACGGACCAAGAGCTGGAAGGTGGGATTAGACTGGATAGCTCTTCTTTAGCTAACAAGGGCACAATAGGCCCAGTGGCCTCCTTCTGTACCATGAATTTTTGTGCGTGTGTTTTCTCACAATCCTTCAGTTTCTTTACAAAGATTCTACAACTAAAGCTCTGCCAACTTTACCAACAAAAAATTATTTAAAATAAAAACTTTCCATAATTTTCCATTCCAACACTCCTTCTGACAATATGTTTCACAGCTCTTTCAATTTCTGGTGTCAACCTTGGTTGAACTTTTGCTCAAATCAGAAAGTTGTGGGTTTCAAGTCCCACTCCAGAAACTAGAGTGCATAATCTAAGCTGACATTGCAGTGTTTCAGATAAAACATTCATGCAAGGCCCTTTCTTCCCTCAGGTGGATGTACAGAATCCCATGACGGTATTCAAAGAGCAGCAGGGGAGTTCTCCCTTGCCAATTTTTATCCCTCAACTTACACATAATGCAGATGTCCCAGGCATTTCATTGCTGTTTGCAGGAGTTTACTATGTGCAAATTGGGTGTCATGTTGCCTACGTTACAAAAATGTCAACAATTTGCAAGTATAACCAACAAGTTGTCCCGAGGGCATGAAAAATGCTATATAAAAGTTCCTATAACTCAAAAAACCCTCATCTTTAATATTTTAACACGCTTAATTTCAAAAGTTCCCCATCATGATCTTCAAAACAAATTTCAAGATTTTGACCCAGCTACTATGAAAAAATAGCAATATATGCCCAAAATGGACTGGTGTATGACTTAGAGGAGTATGTGGAGGTTATGATATTCACCTGCATCCGTCTAAGCTGATGTAGATTGTAGGTTTGGGAGATGCTGCCACAGAAGTCATGCCGAGTTTTTGCAGTGCTTCTGTGACTACACACTGCAACCACAGTATCTTGGTGATAGAGGGAGTGGATATCAGGATAATGGATTGGTACATTTCAAGCAAATACCTATAAGGTTCCCCTTCCCCCTTTTTCCAGAGGATAAAATCTGACAGTAATCAACTTTTTTTATAATATCAGTTCTTCACCTTGTAGGCCTCCTCCGAATTCCTTCCAGCATTTCCATATCTTCCCTGCAATACTGAGTATATGCAACACCAGCTGTCACCTAATCAAGTATGGTAAAAATTCATAATCACCTCCTTAAAATTCTAAGCCACATTTCCAGTTATGCACCCCAACCCCTACTTTACTTCACTGCCTGTGAACACCAAATATATGATTTTCAATAAACTCTCCATCTTTAGATTTATTTTCTGTTCAGAAAATGCAAGCAAATTTCCATTTAATGTGTAATTCATATTTGTGCTGCTTCTAATGTTGACATGATGGCAATTTTCTATGTTGAACTTCACCTTCCGCTTCCTGTGTGCCAACCAGCCTACCGCAATCCCTTTGGATTAGCACAGATCAAAATTAGAGACACACTGATCAGATCTACAGAAGTGAGAGACACTCAAGACAAAATTTAGAAAGATGACCAGAACAACCAGATATGATCAAGAAAGGTTACTGAGTCACCCAGAGGAGATATAGATCACTGAGTCACCCAGAGAGATTAATGAAGGTAATTTAAGTAGATCGCTACAGGTTACTAGAAATGGATGAACCCAATTTGGTGTTCATCTAGTAGTCACACCTTTCACCAGGGGTCACTAGATAACAACTAGAATCAATGACTCCAGCTAATTTCTGCCCTCCCTAGTACCAGTATTCTGAGGCAGATTTTAAATATCTCAGCTAATATCGCCGAATATGACAGAGATGACCTTAAGTCACTTGCAAAATTAAGGCAGCCACTCGCACTAGATTTAGAAAATTAAGAAAATGTCCAGGAGGATATTGGTTTTTTTTTTAAAAAAGTTAATTACACCATTATTTATTCAGTAATTCCATGTATTAAACCTGGATTGTGTGAAGCGGAAAAGACCACTCCCACTGGGTCTCAAGATACCCATTTTTCCCCACCAGATCAATTTCCCTTATCCACCTTCTCATCATACTTCCTAATCCCTTCTTACAGGAGAGCATTTACTGGTAATAGTCTCTTGAACCCACATACCATTTCAAACTTCCTACATTGATAAAGACTGCAATCTGTTAGTTGAGTGTTACATAGAACCATATTCAGAGTTGAGGTTTTATTTCTACAACTGTCTACCAGCGCACATCACCAATTATGTAGTAATTGGCAATTGTACCATGTCAACAATTTATTTGAAGCCATCACACTGACACTGCAACCACAAGCGATCTCCTAAAGTTAAGATTCATTAAAACTTAGTCCTAATCCCAACACAGCAGCTCTGTAGGGCGTTTAACTCAACCTACGTGTCCTTGAAGTAAACTGCACTCATGGCAAAATTTTCTTCTCTATTTAGACAGTCATTTTTTTCTTTGCTCACATCTACAGCTTTATGGTTAGGTTTGTGGGGGACTATAAGAACTGCCAATTTTCTCCTCTCATTTTGAAGAAGCTGACCATTTCTGGAGATACAAAAAAAAACACTACAGATGCTGGAGATAAGAAATAAAAATAGAGAATGATGTAAATGCTCAGCAGGCCAGGATACTTCCACGGAGACAGATTTAGAATTAATGATGCAGGTCAAATGATCTTTTGTCAAACCTAAAACCAGTTATATCACTAACTTTTTTTAGTTCTGCCCAATGATTTGTGGTGAGTGGAGGATGGGAAGCTATCCAGGAGAGTTTTGGAATAGTAGAACCTGGACAAAGTTTCAGCAGATGTGGGCAATATTATGAAAGTGGAAGTAGACAAGTCTGTGCGATGGGGTTAGAAAGCGGAATGAAGTTCGTAAGAAGTCACCAAAACCTTATGAGAGACTCGCTTTGATCTTCTGCAAAACTCATGAGCAACCCCAACCATATCTGAACAAGCCACGGCAAAGATGGATATTTAATGCACAAATGGAACATTTAAAACACTCTGGTGTGCAAATGTGGTTACCCAGAACAGGCCATGGAACATACAAGACAAAATTGAATGTCTGATTCACGAACTTGAAAGTGGCATCACACCAATACACTTCTCTACTCCTGACATAATTATCTGGCTTAACCTACCTAAATATAAAATGATAGTGTTCCTATACATCTACAGCAACCATAAGAAAGAAGAAGAAAGAAACCACAGCTCATTCAACATCAGGCAAACCAAAAATTCAAGCACAGTATGCAGTTGCATGGGCTTTTTAAAAAAAAAATCGGACAGGTTCCCAAGGTTTGCGCACTATATCAACCAGTTAGACATCTGCTTTAAAAGCCACAGTGGGAGTATTGGCAGTAACTGCCTAGAGTCACTTTGTGACACTTTTGGTTTTGATGTAGAAGGGTTTTCCTTTTGTTGTTCATTATCAATATTTCAGACTCCTGGAATTTCCTATATTGTGGGAGCACCATCAGCTCAAGAATTGCTCAGCTTCAAGGAGGCCCAATGTCACTCAGGGTAACTAAACATAGGATCTGGTTGATGCAGATCAGGCTAAGAGCATTTTTATTAAGTTGGTTAAAAGCTCCATCATTTCTATTATGTTGCTTGATTTTAATTGTAAAATGTTAAAAATTTACAAATCACTACTCTTATTTCCTAAGTGTTAAGTTTCCTAAGAAACTATTAGTATTTCTTGGAGCTTTTTTTTAAAATCTCAAATCATTTGACCGAACTTCAGCAAACAGCACCTGAAAGTCAAACCATTCAATAGCATCATATCCTAAAAAGATTCCAATAGACTTGCTGTGTTGGCTTGGAATCATATTTCCTCTTAACTTTGAATTACTTCCTGTATAAACAGACTCCACTGTTTTTCTTGCAATTGATGTTAATTTTGAAGATTATGCTTCTGACCGTTTTAAGAATTAAACACAAGATTTTTTTTTCCCAATTGTCCGGTACTGCTACTGTCTTTAGTGAGCTGAATAAAATTAAGTCACAACTTTCTCTCCTCTCATCCTGACTTCAAGCACGTGCTTTTTTAATTTTATTGGCTTTGTTTTAATTCAGATTCCAGAAGACTGATGTCTTGTGAACATGCTCTCAAAGTTTATGTTAATAAATTTAGTCCCTTTAGCCTAGTGAGATATCCGCAGAATTTGCCACCAGAACAGAGCAACCAGGTTCAATATAAACTCCAGAAGTAGTCAGTTTATAGGCATTGGTTTCTCAGATTAATTCATCCAGATTAAATTAAGGATAATAATCTACGGGTACATTTCATCTGGTCCTGCTGCCTCCTGTTGAAACAAATTGAAAATATTATTTTAAATCCCCTCAAATCCAATTGCATCTCCTGCCCATACAAGTAACAAAGGAATACCAGTGCTCATGAAAACATATTTCACATTTCTGCCATTTTTTTCTTCCCCCACGTCTGTTCTGTACTCCTGATACTTCATAACTTCATCTTCAAAGTCTGTTGCTTCTTTCCAATTTTCTCTACTAAGAATTAACTTTAAAAGCAGTTTTAAACATTGTTTATTTCCAAATTTCTCCCTCTCATTTAATTAAAAACACATGGCTGACTTTTCTTCAATCCTTCAAATATCACATAGGTGCACACATTTTTGTCCCAATATATACCCAAAATATTGTGTTTTTAATTTGTACTTAGGGTGTGGGTGGCATTAGTATTTATTGCTAATTCCTAGGCTCCTGGTGGAAGGCCTTTATTGAAGCAATTACTGAACTGTTTGTTAGGTCGCTCAAAATTGAGATCCAGTGTGAACTAGACATGTGTATAGGTTTCCTTCCCTGAACAACATTACAGGGCTAGTTGGGTTTTTAATGGCAACCTAGCAGCTTTTAGGGCCAATTTTTCACAAATGACAATTTTTATTGAATTCAATTTCACAATTTGCCATTGTGGAATTTCAATATCTTGTTCCTGGAGTAGTTATCCAAAGGCTTGGGCCAGTAATCTAATTATTAATGAGTTAGCATTATCACTATGACAGTTTGGGAATCTAAAATCTGGAAATAAAATGTTGGTATCTATAAAAATGATAATGAAGATGTCAAATTATTGTAAAATTTCTTATCCAGCCTGGACCATATGTGATTCCAGTCCCACACCAACGTAGCTGATTCTCAACTCCCCTCTGACATGGCCTAATAAGGCACTCTGTTGCTTCATCACCATCTCAGAGAAAGTAGGTGTGGACAATAAATTATAGTGTTGCCAGTGATGCCTAGAGCCCAAAAACAAATTTTTAAAAACTCATACATTTGTGCAATTGCTAAAGGAGGGGTGGTGAATGCCTCCAGCTAAGCAGATACAAGCTTAGTTCAAATGGTAGAATTCTCCTCCCCTGCAGTCCATGACTTTGACAACTTTTTGCAACATTTTTCCAATGAGTAGTTAAACGAAGGGCTTGTCTACTTGTCTAGGTGGTTGAAAATCCATGGCACCATTTAATTGGAAGTTTCTCAACATAGCTCTATTCTTTAGTGTACCATTTACGAATTCAGAACCATGCAGCTCAGAAAGCTCTTCCACCTACTGTTCCTTAGCTGACTCTGAATGAGTTATCCAATTAATTCCACTGCCCTAACTTTCCCTGTAGTGAAAGTACTTTTGAGAAGTGTGATAACATTTCCTCCCCTCTAAATTATTCTCCAAAAATGCCTGATGTGTATAACAGGAGGACCTGTACATAAAATAAACAAACCATAAATCAAACAGAATCTTTTTTCTAATTTTCCCTCCAACAGATATGTAGAATAGACTCCTAAAGGAAAAGTTATTTTTGTGTTAACAACCCATTCAAGAACTGCGTAAAGAAAAAGGTTGGGCAGCAGTTGGCAAAGACAGTGGGGTGAAAGGTGGGTTTTTGAGGCAGGCTGCCATGACAGAAAATCTTAAAAGGAGAAGCAATATTAGATGAGAGGAAACCAATTACAATGTCTCCTAGTTTGGGGTCCAGGAAGAAAGAGTTGGTTTGTCAACAGTTTAGTGGGAATGGGTGGAGAAAATAAATGGTGAGTGTGTCGGGCAAGATGATGTTAGAAAGGACATGCAAGGAGATAGAGAAAGATGCATGTTCAGGACTAAGATGTTTGTGGGAAGCGTGAGGAAGGGGCAGGGGAGCAGGGAGAGGGGCAGCATTACAGCCTCGATCTTAGGGAAGTTTAGCTTTGTGGCATGGGGAAGGGTGGGGTGAGAGAGACAGTGGAACATATGGTTTCAACCTTAGTGACACAGAAATCAACAGGCTCATGTCTTTAGGAGACAAGGGCAGAGAAGCACTTTATATTTACCTACCAGTACATATTGCATTAGATGGTGGAATATCAGCTTGCAAAGTAGATATAGGGCAGCTCTTAATGCATATCTAGATATGAACAGGATCTTGGGATTTTCAGTTGCTTCAAACATGGCAATATTATGCTACAGCAGATAAAATTTAACGCAGAGGCCTGTGAAGTGATACATTTTGACAGGAAAAATGAGAGATAATATAAAAAAGGATACAATTTTAAAGGGGTGCAGGAAGAGACACTTTAAATAAATGTGTAAAAATCAGTTAAGGTGACAGGGCTGGTTGAGAAAGTAGTTAGAGGCATAAGAGTTTCTGGGCTATATCAATAGAAGCATAGAATACAAAAGCAAGGAAATTAAAACACTGGTTCAGCCTCAACTGAATATTGTGTCCAAATTTTGGCATTGCACCTTAAGATTAAGACGACTTCAGAGAAGGCGCAGAAAAGATTGACAAGAATGGTTCCAGGGACTAGGGACTTCAATTACATAAGTAAATTTGAGAAGCTGGGTTTATTCTCCTTAGGAGGAGAGAAGGCAAAGAGGAGATTTGGTAGAGCTACTCAAAATCATGAGAGGTCTAGATAGAGTAGATAGAGAAAGATTGTCCCTACTGCCAAAATAGTTGAAACCAGAAGACTCTGACTTAAAAGGTGGCTGACAGAGGAAAAGCTTTTTTTTAAAATAACGCAGTGAGTGATCACGATCTGAAATGGGTCTTGGCTTTCAAATTGGAGCTGGGCAAGTACCTAAAGAGAAAAGATTTGCAGCACTACAAGGAAAGGGTGAGGGGTAGGACTAGTTAAATTGCTCTTGCAGACAGGCTCAAAGGGCCAAATGGCCTCCTTCAGGGATGTAACCATTCTATATACCTTTAAAAAGTGTTATAATAAACAAAGATGTGCTTATTGTTTTTGCCTCTACATCTGGTAAACCCGGTCCTACAATATTCATCCCAACTGCTGCCAGACAAAACTCTGTAATGTCCATGATACGACAGCTGCCACTGCACCTCACTGGCAGTATAAAGGGCTAATTTTTAAAATACCTTAAAGTAAAGACAATTGTATAGGGAAGGGAGCACAACCACTTTAAGGAAGGTGGATACATCTCAATTTTGTTCTGCCATAAACCTAAACTAAATCAGAAATCTAGCCAGCAGCATTTCAAAGTCAGTCAACCTGAAGGTACATAAATGTCAGAGTATCAGGACCCCTCACAAAGGCACAAGCCTGAATATAATTTGAATTAACTTTTACCTAAAGCAGCTCATTCTGCTGATTCACATATTTGTGGTATTATACTATAGAACAATGTAGCAAGACTTGTTCAAAATTTTTTTTTCTTTAAGAAAACAAGAACTGCCATTCCATTCCAAATTTCAACTAAGTCTGGCAAAATCAATGAGTTAGTGACTTTCCAAAGGGAAATGAGGAAAAGAACCAACTGATTTAATCATTCTGCATCCTAAAATAAGACAAACAGCAGTAATCTTTGAAATGATAAATGATAATTCCAATTCCCACAAGAGAAATATTGATCCGATTGTCAAAAAATTGTATTCCACTTCTCCAAAAACCGATTCTTGATGTATGGCTCAGGTATTGGGAAGATACATTGTACATTGCAAAAATTGCCCCTCCTTCCATATCTAAGCTACACAAGTAATAGTTTAAAGTCTTGCATGAAGAAAGGATAAATCAATAAATGTCAGTGTCATAAGATACGGGCTTCCAGAAAGCAATCAGGATTGCAACATTGGATTTAAAAGAGGAAAATCTGCGAGAGTCAGAAGCCAGACATAGCAACCATACTGCTTTCCTGGATGAGATCAATTAATACAGAACAGAATTCTTGTGTCATTAATCTCTCCTGTCGTCAACCCTATCACAGAACTTCCTTTTGTCCCTTTTCTCACCCCCTTGCTCAAAACCTATTACATTTCTAACTTTGAGCTCTGATTAAAGGTTGTCGGCATGAAACTGTTTCTTTCTCCACAAACACTGCCAGACTCAGTGCAAATTTCCAGCATTTTCTATTTTTATTTCAGATCTCCAGCATCCGCAGTATTCTGCTTTAAAAACTTTTGATCTGGACAGTTCAGTCACATGCAACAAAAACAGGAAATGCTGGAAAAACTCAGGTCTAACAGCATCTGTAGAGAGAAAAAGAGTTAACATTTCGAGGCATTATGACTCTTCAGAGCCCCTAAAAAGATTTCCAGCATCTGCAGTATTTTGCTTTCATATCAGTCACATGCAACCTTTACTGAATAAACCATTTTATATTAAAGATCTTATATCCACATTAAGTCCCTGCCAACCTTTGCACCTACATATAATGAAAACTACCAATGTAAACTTGTTACTCATAGTGCATCCTTGTCAGTTTTGGCACTATGGCGCTTAAGTTTTCTTTCCTCCAGTTGACATAATCACAATGGTCCCACCTTCTAACTCTTACATGTTGATATTTAACTATGAGAAAAAAAGAGACTGCATGATTTTAAAATAAATATTTGCAGCGAATCCCACATATAAATTTCAAAACTAAAGGGATTAAGTTCCTACGCGTTTGCAAGTCAGTCGAATAAGTGTGCGGTAAGCCCATCGTTAATCCGCTCTATTTATCATACCTTCAAAAGAGATTTTACTAGTGATGACAGCAGTGATGTTTCGTGCTGTCCTAAAGCCATACCTGCCATTCCTGACCTGTCAACAGAAGTAGGAGAATTGCTTAAGCAAATAGAAAAAATTAAAAGGAAATTACAACTGTCTGTTAAGCTGTCTGCACTTCACTTCTCTCACTCAACCTCAGTTTTTCTCCATTCTTCTTTGGAAGTTGCTGACTTCACATCCACAGATGTTATTCCTTTGGCACCTTAAATTGTATATTCACAGAAACAACAGCTAAAATTGACAGGCATCACAACCAAGCCTAATTTTATTCTCACCCAACAAACAAAAACAGACAACTGGAATCACTGGATGGCAATCAAGAGGACAGCTCCTATAGAGGTAGCTGTTAACTGTAGCACTAACTACATAAGGATGTGTCAAGCACAGGCAAGGCTACATTGGTTGTCCATCTCTGGTGCCAAAAGTATGGTGGGCTTCTCTCCAAATGCTACAGTCCTTGCACTGATTGTGTTCATGATGCTGTTTAGAAAGGAGTTGCTGGATTTGGCCCAGAGTCAATGAGGAACAGCAGTTAAAACCAAGGTTGAATTGGAGGCAATGTCATTCCCACAATACTGCTATTCTGTCTCTCTCAGTGGTCAAGATCCTAGGGAGAGAGGTAAGCTTAGTAAATTGCAGTAGTGCATCTTTTACAAGTAGTAAAGACTGCAGCCATAGTGTACAAAATATGGAGAAGGTGGATATTAAGTTCAGTAACAAGACTTTAGATCATTTGCATTCTAAAGTCAAGATTCTTCAAAAAGGTCTGGCAGCATCGGCGGAGAAGAAGAGTTGACGTTTCGAGTCCTCATGACCCTTCGACAGAACTTGAGTGAATCCAAGAAAGGGGTGAAATATAAGCTGTTTTAAGGTGTGTGTGTGTGTGTGTGTGTGTGTGTGTGTGTGTGTGTGTGTTTTGGGGGGGGGGAGAGAAGTGGAGGGGGTTGGTGTGGTTGTAGGGACAAATAAGCAGTAATAGAAGCAGATCATCAAAAGATGTCACAGACAACAGAACAAAAGAACACATAGGTGTTAAAGAACACTTTTGTTCTGTTGTCTGTGACATCTTTTGATGATCTGCTTCTATTACTGCTTTTGTCCCTACAACCACACTAACCACATCACCCCCCACACCTTAAACCAGCTTATATTTCACCCCTTTCTTGGATTCACTCAAGTTCTGTCGAAGAGTCATGAGGACTCGAAACATCAACTCTTTTCTTCTCCACCGATGCTGCCAGACCTGCTGAGTTTTCCAGGTAATTCCATTTTTGTTTTGGATTTCCAGCATCCGCAGTTTTTTTGTTTTTAATCAAGATTCTTCAGGTTGGGTGCAACTGCAGCAAAACAAGTGATGAGCATTCTAAAACAATCTTTACTTGAGTCTGGTTGATGGTAGAGCAGGTTTGAAAAATCAGATGATAAGCCACTACATTGATCTGACTGGTTCAATTAAGCTTCTAGTTAGTGGTGACTTTCAAGATGTTGATGGTGGGGCAGTGATGTAGTGCTGTTAAAATTCAGGGGATATGTTTTGTTTCTTTTGAATTTGGAGATGGTCGTTGCCAGATACACAAGTGGCATGAATCAGCCATAGCTTAGGTGATGTTCACTATACATGAGCTGTTTCCTTATTGGAGTCATGAATGGAACTGAACTACTGTAGAATTATCAGCAAACAGACCCACTCCTGATCTTAAAACCAATTATGATATCGTTGTCAATTTCTCCCATTTAAAACCTGTAACCTTGAACTCAAATTAGTTAACAATCTGTCCAGAAAGAAACTACGTGAAAGGCCAAGATTTTTTTCCATTTAGGAAGAAACAAACAATCATGCAGTCAACAATTTATTGTTGTTATCTTAACTGAATACTTTTCAAAATGTCCAACCAACATTTCAGTGTTGCGTTAGACCCAAGACAACTCTCAAGATGGTCCAAAACAAAAACAGAATTACCTGGAAAAACTCAGCAGGTCTGGCAGCATCAGCGGAGAAGAAAAGAGTTGACGTTTCGAGTCCTCATGACCCTTCGACAGAACTTGAGTTCGAGTCCAGGAAAGAGCTGAAATATAAGCTGGTTTAAGGTGTGTGTGTGGGGGGCAGAGAGATAGAGAGACAGAGAGGTGGAGGGGGTTGGTGTGGTTGTAGCGACAAACAAGCAGTGATAGAAGCAGATCATCAAAAGATGTCAACAACAATAGTACAATAGAACACATTGGTGTTAAAGTTATAGTTGGTGATATTATCTAAACGAATGTGCTAATTAAGAATGGATGGTAGGGCACTCAAGGTATAGCTCTAGTGGGTTTTTTTTTATTTTTTTTATATAATGGAAATAGGTGGGAAAAGGAAAATCTTTATAATTTATTGGAAAAAAAAGGGGGGAAACAGAAAAGGGCTGGGGATGGGGGAGGGAGCTCATGACCTAAAGTTGTTGAATTCAATATTCAGTCCGGAAGGCTGTAAAGTCCCTAGTCGGAAGATGAGGTGTTGTTCCTCCAGTTTGCGTTGGGCTTCACTGGAACAATGAAGCAAGCCAAGGACAGACATGTGGGCAAGAGAGCAGGGTGGAGTGTTAAAATGGCAAGCGACAGGGAGGTTTGGGTCATTCTTGCGGACAGACCGCAGGTGTTCTGCAAAGCGGTCGCCCAGTTTACGTTTGGTCTCTCCAATGTAGAGGAGACCACATTGGGAGCAACGAATGCAGTAGACTAAGTTGGGGGAAATGCAAGTGAAATGCTGCTTCACTTGAAAGGAGTGTTTGGGTCCTTGGACGGTGAGGAGAGAGGAAGTGAAGGGGCAGGTGTTGCATCTTTTGCGTGGGCATGGGGTTGTGCCATAGGAGGGGGTTGAGGAGTAGGGGGTGATGGAGGAGTGGACCAGGGTGTCCCGGAGGGAGCGATCCCTACGGAATGCCGATAGGGGGGGTGAAGGGAAGATGTGTTTGGTGGTGGCATCATGCTGGAGTTGGCGGAAATGGCGGAGGATGATCCTTTGAATGCGGAGGCTGGTGGGGTGATAAGTGAGGACAAGGGGGACCCTATCATGTTTCTGGGAGGGAGGAGAAGGAGTGAGGGCGGATGCGCGGGAGATGGGCCGGACACGGTTGAGGGCCCTGTCAACGACCGTGGGTGGAAAACCTCGGTTAAGGAAGAAGGAGGACATGTCAGAGGAACTGTTTTTGAATGTAGCATCATCGGAACAGATGCGACGGAGGCGAAGGAACTGAGAGAATGGGATGGAGTCCTTACAGGAAGTGGGGTGTGAGGAGCTGTAGTCGAGATAGCTGTGGGAGTCGGTGGGTTTGTAATGGATATTGGTGGACAGTCTATCACCAGAGATTGAGACAGAGAGGTCAAGGAAGGGAAGGGAAGTGTCAGAGATGGACCACGTGAAAATGATGGAGGGGTGGAGATTGGAAGCAAAATTAATAAATTTTTCCAAGTCCTGACGAGAGCATGAAGCGGCACCGAAATAATCATCGATGTACCGGAGAAAGAGTTGTGGAAGGGGGCCGGAGTAGGACTGCAACAAGGAATGTTCCACATACCCCATAAAGAGACAGGCATAGCTGGGGCCCATGCGGGTACCCATAGCCACACCTTTTATTTGGAGGAAGTGAGAGGAGTTGAAGGAGAAATTGTTCAGCGTGAGAACAAGTTCAGCCAGACGGAGGAGAGTAGTGGTGGATGGGGATTGTTCGGACCTCTGTTCGAGGAAGAAGCTAAGGGCCCTCAGACCATCCTGGTGGGGGATGGAGGTGTAGAGGGATTGGACGTCCATGGTGAAGAGGAAGCGGTAGGGGCCAGGGAACTGGAAATTGTTTTTATCTCAAGATGGTCCCGTGTGTTGTAAATCTCAACTTCCTGAAGTTATGAAAGGTGTTATATGAATCCAAGCTTATTTTCTTTTAAGAGTGAGATATGACCAGATAAATTAAGGTAAGATGGCAAATGAATTATTTACACAATAGCTGGATTGATGCCTGTAACTCTGGGTCAGGATTGAAAGCCTTTTTCGCATGAAATGGATGAAACAAATTAGCTTCCTTCTCCATACACATCTTGTAATGTGTGCAATGCAGAGTCTTCTGTGCATTGTTGTCTTACAATGGACAGATTACCTGGATTCACAACCTCTTTGCAAAATAGTTTTATTCGCAGATCTCCAGATTTTTTGTTCAGGGTGGGGGTATGTTTGAGGGAAGTGAGAAAGATAAAGAAGCACGTGGACTCAGAACCCATCCGTGACCTTGCAAAATGCAATCAGGCTGCATCTGGAGTTCTACAATAATTCTGGTTACAGCAACACAAGACATTGGATGAAGGCAGTAAACTGCGACATAAACATACTGAACCAAATAGCCTCGTTCCGTGCTGTAAGATTCTTTCATTCTATAAAACGGTGTCAGAATGAAGAGCTATGTGGAATATCTTGATAAGCTAAGCCCCTGCAGCTTCAAAAATCTTGACATCCTTCCTTAAGTACTTCTACAAGGCAATTCCTTAGAGAGAATGCAAGGGAGATCTAGTTGAGAAACCAGTTATGTCGAGAGACTAGAGAAACTAGGATTCTTCGCTTTACAGCAGAGCATGTTAAGGGAGATTTAACAGAAGTGTCCAAAATGAAGGAATTTTGATACAGTAAATACAGAGAACATTTCCTTCAGTGGGTTGATTGGTAACCAAAATAATTGACAAAAGAACCACAGGGAAGAGGAAAAGGTTGGTGGAAGCAGATTCAACAACGGGTTTCAAAAGGGATTTAGATAACTTGAAAACTTTGGGTATAGTGTTATAGGGGTAAAAAATGGGAGGAGTTGGATTGATTGGATAACTCTCAAAAGACACCACAGAGGCTGCAAGGCTCTAACTTTTGACTAAAGAGTGATCAACACCAAGAAAACACTGCCAGCAAGGGCAGTAGATGTTACAGCACTAAAGGGTGCAATCGGTGGATGGTATTCTGGAACGGAGAGACTATCTTGGGACCTTCAGGAGCAAATTCTCCTTTGATCGTTACATGCTGAAAATGCAAAATACTGAGGTTGTGGATTCAAGTCCCACTCCAGAGACTTAAGCACACGATTCTTGGCTGACACTCCTAGTGCAGTATGTGGGATGCCGCACTGTTAGATATGCCATCTCTCAAATGAGATGAGGCACCAACAACCCCCTCAGATGCACTTAATAGGTTTATTTGAAGAACAAGGGGGCTCTCCCAAAGGCAGTTATCCCTCCACCAACATCTAAAACAGGCATTCTGGTGTCATGACCCAATGGGGGTGGTGCGTTGTAATATCAAACCCCACTGTTCCCCGAGCCACGAGAAAGTTGAAAAAAGTTTGATCAAATGACCAGGTTGCCCCAATTCTACCTAATTGTTTAATTTAAGTTAGCAGAATACGAGCACCAGGATTGTAAACTTAATGAGTAAATAACTGTTTATTAAAAAACTGTCGTTAACCAGTGGCAAAAGAAAGAAATGTTAATTCCTAACACTATAACTTAAACTCTACCCACTTCTCAAATCCACACACATGACATACACACGCACAATGGATTTTGAGGGTGGGATAAACAGTTCAATCGCACCAATTCCAGGGTACTAGATTCGATGGGTTAATTTTGATCAACGTCTTCCAAATTCCTTTCAGTTCTTGTTGATGACACGAGGTGGTCTTCCAGCACTTTCAGTATTTAGTTCACTGGTTAAGCACTTGCCTTTCAATGTCTCTAACAGTGGTTTTCCCCTTTGCCTCCTGACATGGGTTTAGAGAGCGGGAGAGCGCGAGAGCGAGGGCGAGAGAGGGCGGGAGCAAGGGAGAGGGCGGGAGCGGGCGAGGGCGGGCGAGGGCGGGAGCGGGCGGGAGCGGGCGAGGGCGAGGGCGGGAGCGGGCGAGGGCGGGCGAGGGCGAGGGCGGGCGAGGGCGAGGGCGGGCGAGGGCGAGGGCGGGCGAGGGCGAGGGCGGGCGAGGGCGAGGGCGGGCGAGGGCGAGGGCGGGCGAGGGCGAGGGCGGGCGAGGGCGAGGGCGGGCGAGGGCGAGGGCGGGCGAGGGCGAGGGCGGGCGAGGGCGAGGGCGGGCGAGGGCGAGGGCGAGGGCGAGGGCGGGCGAGGGCGGGCGAGGGCGAGGGCGAGGGCGGGCGAGGGCGAGGGCGGGCGAGGGCGAGGGCGGGCGCGGGCGAGGGCGGGCGCGGGCGAGGGCGGGCGCGGGCGAGGGCGAGGGCGGGCGCGGGCGAGGGCGGGCGCGGGCGCGGGCGAGGGCGGGAGCGGGCGAGGGCGGGCGAGGGCGGGCGAGGGCGGGCGAGGGCGGGAGCGGGCGAGGGCGAGGGCGGGCGAGGGCGAGGGCGGGCGAGGGCGAGGGCGGGCGAGGGCGAGGGCGGGCGAGGGCGGGAGCGGGCGAGGGCGGGAGCGGGCGAGGGCGAAGGCGGGCGAGGGCGGGAGCGGGCGAGGGCGAGGGCGGGCGAGGGCGGGAGCGGGCGAGGGCGGGAGCGGGCGAGGGCGAGGGCGAGGGCGGGCGAGGGCGGGCGAGAGGGCGGGCGAGCGAGAGGGCGGGCGAGCGAGAGGGCGGGCGAGCGAGAGGGCGGGCGAGCGAGAGGGCGGGCGAGCGAGAGGGCGGGCGAGCGAGAGGGCGGGCGAGAGCGAGGGCGGGCGAGAGCGAGGGCGGGCGAGCGAGAGGGCGGGCGAGCGAGAGGGCGGGCGAGAGCGAGGGCGCGAGAGAGAGGGCGCGAGAGAGAGGGCGCGAGAGAGAGGGCGCGAGAGAGAGGGCGCGAGAGAGAGGGCGCGAGAGAGAGGGCGCGAGAGCGAGAGCGAGCGCGCGAGAGAGCGCGCGAGAGAGCGCGCGAGAGAGCGCGAGAGAGCGCGCGAGAGAGAGCGCGCGAGAGAGCGCGCGAGAGAGAGCGCGAGAGAGAGCGCGAGAGAGAGCGCGAGAGAGAGCGCGAGAGAGAGCGCGAGAGAGAGCGCGAGAGAGAGCGCGAGCGAGCGCGAGAGCGCAAGATAGAGCGCGCGAGAGCGAGTGCGAGAGAGTGCGAGAACGCGCGTGCGATCCAGTCCAGGGCTCCTTTCCAGCGCCATGCTGTATTTCATGGCACACTGTGCCAAGACTGCAACATATATCTCTCATCCTGTTCCAGTGGACATGTTTTTCAGCCTACAGCCATTATAATTTTAATCCACAATCCAACAGAAAATAAAAAGCTATATTCCTTACTCCAGTTATTTCTTCTCATTCCTGTTTTTGGGAAGCTGGTGTACACAAAGTGGTTGCTGCATTTCCCTACATTATACAATGACTATACTTCAAAATCTCACTGGTTGTATGGCTCTTTGAGATGTCCCAAGGTTATGAAAGGAGCTATACAAAGGATAACCAAAGCATTTACAGAAACAGCAGTCACCAGGCTTATTTAGTGTATTGGTAAAAAAAAAAATCTCAAGACAATAAGTTTCAAATTCTCTTAATATCTCCTAAATTCGCTCTCACCGGTACCCACCTTCGACCCCAAGGAAACCAAAGTCTCATCTGCCTTCAGGTGGAGATAAAATAACTCTTGGGACTATTATTTTGAGGAGTGAACAACATTTATCCCTCAATCAAAGAAGAAAATCACAAAAACAGATTCTCTGGTCATTAGCACATTAGTGTTTCTGAGAACTTGCTGTACATAAGTTGGCTATTGTATTTCCTACATTACAACTGTGATTACACAAAAAGTGCTTAATTGGCTATAAAATGCTTTGGGAAGTCTTTCTTTTCAACTAGACTTCAGGAGGGCATGGGCAGGATGGTGAAAGGGGCAAGACATGTGGCAGATGGAATTCAGTACAGAGAAATGTGAAGTCACACACTTTGGGAACATGAATGAGGAAAGGCACCTCTGACAGTGCAGCACTCACTTAGCACTCCATTAAGTGCCAGCCCTAACCTTTGTGCTCAAGTCCTAATACTATTCTCCTCAACACTTGAATATTTCGCTCAGACCCCAATTAAATCTTGAATTGGGTTCAAACTTGGTTGCTTAGGCACAAGCCCAGGGTATGAATGAGACCCTCTAGGTAGCAGCTGCGATCCGTTAACAAGCTGCTTGAAAGGATAAAAAGCTTGCTCCACTGCCTAAGGTGCACTTCCAGATATTTGGAACATTTTGCATATTAGATTGCTCAAAGTGGAACCTGGGAGCATCACTGGATGGAGGGAGGCAAGCAGAATGCCAAGGACATTTTACCATCAACCCGAACATACCTCATTTTCATGAGGGGGAAAACAACGTTTGAACTCCCAAAGCATATGACTAAATGGAACAAGATCTGCAAAAGAAAACTCATTCCAGTTATAAACAGACATGATAACAGAAATGTAGCTCGACAGATAATCTCTAGGAGGAAGTCTGACTGCAAACCCTATTAATTTAAGCTAGCAGACATTAAATTGGAACAGTGTGTGCATTCCATTATGATACTTACCTGGCAGGAGAGAGACCTTCATCGCGTTTCTGCCAGGGAAAGAGCAATGGCTATAACCAGTCAAACCCCTTACCATGGGGTACCCAACACCATCCGAATCATGGTGAAGGGTAGCGAGCAAGGAACAGGAATGGATAGGACCTTCTTCACCAAGAGGATCTTATTCAAATTGTGTGGTTTTGAGGCTGCGGATATCTACTGCCTACAGGATTTCCCCGGCGCTGGTTTCTTTGATGTGACCTTCAAGCAAGTGGCAGCTTGTGTCAAACTCCTGAAGGTGTTTGAGGAAAAGAAAGACCTGCCAGAAATGAAGATCCTGACGGCGGAGCCGCTCTTTGTTCTACCGTTGAATCGTGAACGGGTTGCGATGGTGCATCTGTACAACCCCTATGGCCCTGTCGCTGACGTGCTCACCTTCCTTACCAGGTACTTCGATAAGGTAGGGAGCTGCACTGAAGTTAAAGATAATTTGGGGATCTGGACATGTAAACGCCAGGTTAAGGTAACGCTCAAGACCGACGGTAAGGGAGCCGTTTTCCACCCCCCTTCCAGATTCGCTATCGGGGGAAGCCGTGGGTACCTTGTCTACGCTGGGCAACCCAAACTTTGTCGCTCATGCGGCAAGTCTGGTCATGTGGCGGCCAATTGCAGTGCTGTCCTCTGCAAGAACTGCAAAAAGGAAGGGCACCAGACAAAAGATTGTAAACAGGCTAAGTGCTGCAACCTGTGTGGCGAGGCAAGTCACCTCTACAAGACCTGCCCCAAACGTTGCCGTACTTATGCACAGGCAGCTAAAGCCAATGAGGGGGAAGCAGAAGAAATGCCTCGTGTCAGACCAACCACCAAGGACCCCAGGGAAAACATTGGGACAAAGGAGGACACAGAGAGAGACAAGGTGGAGGAAAAAATTGAGGCAGCAGACAGCCAGTCAACAGCACTGCCCCCTGAACCTCCCACTCCTCAGGAGAGCGAATCAACGGAGGAGGAGAAGGCAGCAGTGGGAAAGCAGCAGGGGGAGTGGCAGCTGGTGAAGAGAGCAAAAAGGAAGAAGGGGCTAAAAAGAAACCAAGCCACTTCCCAGACGAGTCAAGAGGCGTCTCCTTTCCGACACGGATAACAAGAGCAGCAGCTCTTCGAACGAAGAAGGGCCAAGGTGGCGCCAACAGAAGAAGCGGCAAAACGCTAGGGAGTTGGAGGACGAGACACCCAAGCTCCAGAACATTGGTGACAATGAGGAGACCAGCGCACCCCAAATTGGCCCACAACCCAAAGAGGCCAGTGCACCACAACCCCAGGAATCCGGGAGCAGTGAGGCGCTCAGCGCACCCCAGCTCCGGGAAGCCGGGAGCAGCAACGCCCCAGAGGGGGAGAGGATTGGAGAAGCTTCTCCAACAGAGGACATTTCAAACCACGCTCTCTGCACGGACCCCCAGATGCCACCCGAGCAGAACATCTCCAATGGGGAGGTTCAGGATGCTTTCCTCAGCCCATCCCAAGTGAAGCAATTTGAGCACACCACAGGCATGAAGGAACTCTCAGAGACAACAGGTTTGGTAAGCGACTAACTGTTTTAAAATGGGTGTAAAGATTGTATCCATAAATGTGCGTAGCATTAAATCTACTACGCGATGTGTTGCGACCTTGGACTACCTTGCCAAGGTCAAAGCTGACCTGCTGTTTCTACAGGAGTGTGCGATACCGCACTTCAGCTCCTACAGGCAATGGTCACAATGGTGGTCCCATGGGCCATCGATCTGGTCGGGAGGAAACGACTCTCGTTCCTCCGGCCTGGGTATTCTGCTGCAGGGAGGCAGCTTCACCGTCTCCCAGGTTAAGGAGGTGGTGGGCGGGCGCTCCTCATAGCAGACGTAATGTATAAGAATGCTCCACTGCGGTTAATTAACATCTACGCCCCGTCACAAGGGGCTGAGCGGCTGGAGGTTTTTCAGCAGCTCCCACAGCTGCCGGCAACCTCCAGGCCGGTCATTCTGGGCGGTGACTTCAACTGCATCTTCGATGCGGCTGGACGATCCGGCAGGGCCGACAGCAGATTGGACGCTACGTCCAGATCCCTGATGGAAACAGTAAAGGATGCCAAGCTGCACGACGTCTTCAGCAACCCTGCAGATGGAGCGCAGCGTAGATACACCTGGTCGCGGCCTGATGGGTCCGTCTGTTCCAGGATAGACTTCCTGTTTGTGTCCCGCGCTTTTGCAGTCAGATCCACCGACGTCAAGCCGGTGTTCTTCTCTGACCACTGCCTCCTACTGGCTGACTGCCACTTAGAGAAGGACCAGAGGGTTGGCAGGGGGTTATGGAAGCTAAACGTGCAACTGCTGACCCCAGAGAACATTGAGGAGCTCAAGAGGGATTACAAAGGTTGGAGAACCATGAAACCCCACTTTGAGTCCCTGACACACTGGTGGGAAGCGATCAAGGGAAACATCAAGAGGTTTTTTGTCCTCAAAGGCACCCAGAAAGCTAGAAAGGAACAGAGGGAAATGTCCCGACTCCAGAAAAACATGCAGAATCTGCTCTGGCTGCAGTCGATGGGGGTCGATATCAAGGAGGAACTCCAAGAGGTGAAGAGCCAGCAAGCCTCACTCTTTGCCTCGGAGGCCTCCAAGATCATCTTCCGTTCCAGAGTCCGCTCTGTAGAGTGGGATGAGACATGCTCACGTTTCTTCTTCCAAAAAGTACACAGAGAGAGCTCTGTGATCAGCAGCCTGAAGGAAGAAGACGGCTCAGTTAAATCATTGCAATCTGACATTTTGAGGATTAACAAATCCTTCTATGCCGGATTGTATGACGCAAAGCCCACAGACAGCACGGCCTCCCAGTCCTTCCTGTCCTCTATCACGGAGGTCTTAGATGACAGTACACGGGAGAGTCTGGACAAAGCGCTAACTTCTGACGAACTGACTGAGGCCCTTGAGTCCTTCGAGAAGAGTAAAACTCCCAGAAGCGACGGCTTGCCGGCGGAGTTGTATTCGGCTCTGTGGGACTGGATCGGCCCAGACCTGCTAGAAGTGTACGAGAGTATGCTCCTGGCCAGCAGTATGTCAGAATCCATGAGGAAAGGAATTATCACCCTCATCTACAAGCACAAGGGGGAAAGGGAGGAAATTAGAAATTGGCGACCCATTTCACTGTTGAACGTGGACTATAAAATTCTGTCCAAGGTCATCGCCAATCGGGTCAAATCCGCTCTGGAATTGGTGATCCACTCTGACCAGATCTGCACTGTGGCGGGCAGGAAGATCTCTGGCAGCCTTAGGCAATCGTATCCCTGAGCAGCACATGTGCAGGACAGGGGTGTGGATACCTGCCTCATCAGCCTGGATCAGGAGAAGGCCTTTGACAGAATATCACACACCTATATGGTGGATGTGCTCTCCAAAATGGGGTTTGGGGAGGGAATTCGCAATTGGATCCAACTGCTCTACACTAACATCAGTAGTGCAGTCTCAATCAATGGGTGGGAATCAGATAGCTTTCCTATTAAATCTGGAGTCAGGCAGGGCTGCCCTCTCTCACCTGTTCTTTTCGTGTGTTGCATAGAACCCTTTGCTGAGTCCATCAGGAAGGATCCGGGCATAAGAGGAGTGACGATCCCAGGTAGTGGAGGCACTCAGATCAAAGTCTCCCTGCACATGGACGATGTCGCCACCTTCTGCTCTGATCCGCTGTCGGTGCACAGACTCATCCACATCTGCGACCGTTTCGAACTGGCCTCGGGAGCCAAGGTAAATCGTGGGAAGAGCGAGGCCATGTTCTTTGGGAACTGGGCTGACCGATCCTTTGTCCCCTTCACTGTCAGGGCTGATGGCCTGAAGGTGCTGGGGATATGGTTCGGAGGGACCAGGGCACGCGTTAGAAACTGGAAGGAGCGAGTATCTATGGTGAAAAGGAAACTGGACATGTGGGAGCGACGCTCCCTCTCCATTGCGGGTAAGAACCTGGTCATCAGGTGTGAGGCACTCTCGCTGTTGCTGTATGTGGCGCAGGTCTGGCCCATTCCACACTCCTGTGTGGTGGCGATCACCCAAGCCATCTTCCACTTTATCTGGAGGTCGAAAATGGATCGTGTCCGCAGGGACACGATGTACAAGCCTCTAGATAAAGGGGGAAAAAACGTGCCCAACATCGCCCTCATACTGATGGCCACCTTTGTGTGCAGTTGCATCAAGCGGTGCGTAGACCCTCAGTATGCAAACACCAAGTGCCACTACATGCTGAGGTTCTACCTGTCCCCGGTGTTGCGAAGGATGGGTCTGGCCACGATGCCGCGGAACGCTCCAAGTAGTTGGACCGTGCCGTACCACCTGTCCCTCGTGGGAAAATTTATGCAGAGAAACACCTTCGACCACAAGTCCGTCAGGCAGTGGTCGGCACGTAACATCTTAAAGGCCCTGAGGGAAAAGGAGAGGGTGGATCCTGTGGGATGGTTCCCTGAGCAGACTGACAAAGTCATTTGGCAGAATGCCTCATCACCAGAACTTTCCAACAAACACCAAGATGTAGCTTGGCTGGTGGTGAGAAAGGCCCTCCCTGTAAGATCCTTCCTACACGCCAGGAGTCTCACCCCCTCTGCACGTTGCCCTCGAGGAGGCTGTGGCGGGGAAGAGACCGTTGTTCACCTCCTTGTAGATTGTGTCTACCCCACCTACACAATGTATCCCTCAATTGCATTAGAGATCAACCTTCAACCGAAATACATGACTTGCCATGGACTCAACGGGCTGAGTGACCACCGCACAGTAGCCATTCCATGAACCTATGTCTAAACCTGAGATATTTAATGAAGTAGTAAGAATGCTCTTTTGACTCTATCAAGCCCAATAGTTTTAATGATGGGCATGGAATCTGAATAGACTGCTTAACCCAGTAGTTAATATTCAAATTACAGAAATTATCATATGTTAATGAAACAGTACATTCCATCACTAGAATGAACAGAGTGCAACAATGTTATCTCTGTCACATTAGCGGGAAAATCTTAATGGGTTTCTCCAATTTAAAAAATCTCATCTACTCTCCTGAAAACAGCGAGATAAACTAAAGCATCACCAAGCAGCCGCCAATATCTAACCAAATTGAAGAAGAGGAATTCACCTTCTCACCTAGCATCGACACATCCCAATTGGACTTGGAACTCTAGCTGATTCTCCCCCTTACTATGATCCCAGCTAATGTTACTATTGGACAAATCAGATCTCAGGTGAAATCTGGCTTGATAGATCCTTTTATTTTTCTTTAGAAACTGTGGAGTTAAGTTACTAAACAAATTCACGGGAGTCTGATGAACTTTTAACAAAGAATAAAACATTTATTAAACAAGAAAAATAAACTATATTACACCAGACACAAAGGTTGGAGATCTTAATTCGAACACAAATGATTCAAGCATTCACTATTCCTCACCCTAGCTATATATTTACAGACACATACAAATTCAGAAAGATAACAATTGATAATATCTATCTTATACTCTATTATTCCAGGTAAAATGTAGTACATGTGGTCATACGCATCACATCAACATAAATGATAGATGCAAACAAAGCAATTACTTCTCAAAAACCCTCCTAGATGCTTGTTATACTGGGAGCCAACTGGTCTCACTGAAACACACTCTCTCACATAAGGGTTTCCAATCTCCACATTTGAAGAACTCATTTGGGAATTCTTTCCCATGCATCACTCTCACTTGGACAGCTTCAACCAGGATTTCAATCTCTCCTCAGAGATTTTCTCCTGGATTGCCATGTACACTCAAGCTTCACCTTCCCAAGCACAATTTCAGGTCTTCAGCTGTGCCAAGCAGAACATCACCGCTCCAAAACAGTGCCTTTGCCCTTACGGCTCACAGCATTGAGTCACCAACTTCAGCTGCCCACTTGGGATCTTCTGGGCTTCTCTCAAACTCACTTTGCTTCAAGTCTGCTGCCTGCAGCTCTTTCTATAACTTGGAGTCTTTTCCTGTGCTCCTCTCAACTTTACTTAACAGGATCTGTTTGATCTCTGCCCTTGTCCCTTACCTGGGACTGTCTTCTTTCTGTCCTATTCCCTTATTTGGGGCCTTCGCCCCATCCCCTTCCCTGTATCCTGCTTCTTGGCACACCTTGGCAATGGCGCTCCTTGGGACACCTTCTTAACAATGGTACTCCTCTTCAGGTCACCTGACCTGCCATTTCACGTAGTTTCACTTCTGCGCATGTGCACAGGGCCAGTTCCTGGTTGAAGGACATAAAACTGGACAAATTGCGTACGTAGCCCTCTCCTGGCCAGTGCAGGTGCAGGAGATACTAAAACCGAAAAAAAGACTCAAGTTGCACATGTGCAGTCAGTTCCCGGCCAGTGCATGCGCAGATGTAATCCAGAGGCTCAAGCTAATGCTCTAGGGACACAAATTCAAATCCCACCACAGCAGCGGGTTGAATTTGAATTCAATTAATAAAATCTTGAATTGAAATCTAGCCTCGGTAATGGTGATCAATAAACTATTGATTGTTGTAAAAACCCATCTGCTTCACTAATGCCTTTTGGTAGGAAAATGTGCCATCCTTGCCTGGACTGACCTACATGCAACACCAGATCCACACCAATGTGGCTACCTTGTAATTGCTCTGAAGGGAAATTCAGGATGGGCATCAAATGCTGGCTTTGCTACTTACATGCACGTCACATGAAATAATTTTTTTTTAAAGTTTTAAAACCTAGACATTCCTTGACAGTGAGCAAGCGTGGGCCAACAAGGTGAACAAGAGGCAATGCAAGCAAAGAGACAAGCACTAGAGTTTAGATTTCCTCTAGATTAGAGGATAGAATGTGGGGGAACATTGAGGAAGGATCAAGTTTAGAAGCATCAAAAGCATGAATGAGGGTTTCTGCAGCAAATGAGCTGAAGCATGGATGGAATCAGACAATGTTATGGAGATGGAAATAGGCGATCTTGGTGACGGTGCGGAGGTTGGAAGTTCATTTCAGGGTCAAAAATAACACCAGGGTTGCTAACAGTCTCGTTTAGCCTTGGACAGTTGGCAGCTGTCAGTCGGATGCAGTCAGCCACCTAGAATGGAGTTTCGAGCAGCAGAATTGAAGAAAATGGTTTCATCTTCCCAATTTTTAACTGAAGGAAATTGTTGCTCATCTAGTACTGGATGTCAGATAAACAGTCTGATCATTTAGCGACAGTCGAAGAGTCAAGAGAGATGGTGAGGTAGAGCTGGGTGTAATCAGCATACATCTGAAAACTAACACTATGCTTTCAAATGATCCCACCAATTGGCAGCATGTAGATGCGAATCTACTTTTGGGGGCCAAGTATAAATCCTTTCGGAAGAGGTAATGGTGCAGGAACAGGAAAGGAAGCCACTGCAAGTGAAACTCAGTTATGATTAGATAAGTAGGAATGGATCCAGGCTTGCAAGAAACATACAAACGGACTGTATGTATGTACTTATTTACATACTTCTATAAGTATGTAAAAAGAAAAAAATTAGTGAAGACAAATATAGGTCCCTTACAATCTGAAATGGGAGAATTTATGATAGTGAACAAGGAAATAGCAGAGCAATTAAACAACTACTTTAGTTCTGTCTTCATGGAGGAAGACACAAATAGGTTCCCAGAAATATTAGGGAACCAAGGGTCTAGTGAGAAAGAGGAACTGAAGTAAATTAGTATTACTAAAACAATAATACTGGAGAAACTAATGGGGCTGAAAGCCAATAAATCCCCAGGGCTCAATAATCTACATCCCAAGGTGCTAAGGGAGGTAGCCATGGAAATAGTGGATGCATTGATTGTCACCTTCCAAAATACTACAGATTCTGAAGCAGTCCCGGCAGGAGGGTGGCAAATATAACCCCACTATTTAAAAAAGGGAGAAAAGGGCGAAATACAAATCAGTTAGCCTAACATCAGTAGTAGAGAAAATGCTAGAGCCTTTAAGGATGCAATAACAGTCCACTTAGAAAATATCAACAGGATTAGACAAAGTCAACATGGACATATGAAAGGGAAATCATGTTTGACAAACCTACTGGAGTTCATTGACGACATAACTAGCAGAAGAGATAAGGGAGAACCAATGGATGTGATGTATTTGGATTTTCAGAAAGCTTTTGATAAAAGTTCCACATAAGAGGTTAGTGTGTAAAATTAAAGCACATGGGATTGGGGGTAATATACTGGCATGGATCAAGAATTGGTTAGCAGACAGGAAACAGTAGGAATAAATGTGCCTTTATCGGAGTGGCTGACTATGACTAGTGGGGTACTCTCAGGGATCAGTGCTTGGGCCCCAGCTATTCACAATGTATATCAATGATTTGGATGAGGGAACCAAACGCAATGTTTCCAAAATTGCTGACGACATGGAACGTGAGAAATGAGGAGGGTGTTAAGAGGCTTCAAGGCAACTTAGATAGGTTGAATGAGTGGGCAATACATGGCAGATGCAGTATAACATGGATAAGTGTGAAGTTATCCACTTCGGTAAGAAAAATGACAGTATTATTTAAATGGTGATAGACTGGGAAATGCTGATGTACAAAAGGACCTTGGTGTCCTTGTACACCAGTCACTGAAAGCAAGCATGCAGGTGCAGTAAGCAGTTAAGGTGGCAAATGGTATGTTGGCCTTTGTTGCGAGAGGACTGGAGTGCAGGAGCAAGGATGTCTTACTGCAGCTGTACAGGGCCTTGGTGAGACCACATTTGGAGTATTGTGTGGAGTTTAGCAGAGAGGAGATCTCATTGAAACAAAATTCTGACAGGAATGGACAGACTGGATGCAGGGATGATATTTCCTCTGGTCGGGGGGGGTGCTCTAGAACAAGGGGTCACAATCTCAAGATATTGGATAGACCATTTAGGACTGAGACGAGGAGAAACTTCTTCACTCAGGTGGCGAGCCTATGGAATTCTCAACCACAGGAGGCTGTGGAGGGCAATTCACTGAATATATTTAAGAAGGAAATAGGTCGATTTTTGGACTCTAAAGGCATCAAGGAGGATGGGGAGAATGCAGGAGTGCAGCATTAAGATAGAGGATCAGCCATGATCATACTGAATGCTGGAGGGCCAAATGACCTACTCCTGCTCCTATTTTCCATGTTTCAAAACT
This sequence comes from Carcharodon carcharias, assembly GCF_017639515.1. Classification (NCBI taxonomy): domain Eukaryota; kingdom Metazoa; phylum Chordata; class Chondrichthyes; order Lamniformes; family Lamnidae; genus Carcharodon; species Carcharodon carcharias. The sequence continues at coordinate 144,641,020 of NC_054472.1, forward strand.
GTAGCGAGGCAGAAGCACGATTGTAGGGGTTCAAATAAAGTCCTGGGAAAAATGAACACATTTGGGAGCTGACAACACGTTCGAAGACTATAGAGAAGAGGGAGGTCATATGGAGCAGAGAAGATGACAGTTTAAAAATTCAGTCATGGGATGTGGGTGTCGCTGGCTAGGCCAGCACTTATTGCCCATCCCCAATTGTCCTGCAGAAAGTGGTGGCAAGCCGCCTTGATGAGAAGTCAGTCGCTGGCAGAGGTTGAGGGAGGAAGGCAGTGAAGACATCTCTGAGAGAATTTTTTTTTTTAGATGTTACTTGGGTGGGTGGCGGAGAAACAGGACTTTATTATCCAAGAATAAGGACATTTAACACTTCCTTTAAAAGGTACGATACACACCCAACAATGTTTCCATACAGCCTACTGGAATGTCAGTGCTCAAGTGTGCTAACAATAATGTCCTGGAAATGGTTAATTCCTGATGTAGAATCAAACATTTATTCCACACAAGGAGGCCATTCAACTCAATGTGCCCTACAAAATCTACAGAAATTATGATATTAAACTTGCTCATTAAATATTTGAGTGCTTGCAAGTCAGGCCCTAAAGCAACCGATATCATGCCTACATCAATTCTGTAGTAGGAAGGCAGGTATGTTATAATCATGTCTCAATATTTAATGCCCAGCTCTGTTCACAATGAGGTGGGCCTCCTGTATAAATTCTGGAACATCTGGGATCATGACCATGTATTCCAGGTACAGTAGTTGCACTTGCAGCCAAAGAACAGGTATTTTTGTTATTTTGGAAAAACTCTTTTGAGGTAAGGTGTCAGGTGATACCTAGCAGAATGACAGCTGCCAGTTTTAAAAATTTTTTATTTAATTACGACTGACTCAGCAGTGAGCATTGCAATTAAATTTGTATTAGGGAAAAAATGATGCTTACTGGAGTGAATGAAGGCAGCTAGCTTGTAGTAGGCATCAGGTTTACGTTGCTACCCAGGATCTTGGAGGTGCACATTATGACATGGTAGCTGACATGATCTGCTATACATGTCCCGACACAAAAGCAAACCATGTAATTTGGAGTAAAAACACCAAAACACTTAACTGGAGTTTACAGATAACAGCAATAAATAATTACATGTAAATAGACATCAGGCTTAAAAGAGCTAAAAGCAGCCATATCAGTTCCCAAAAAGTACCTGGCTGAATGAATAGAATGGTTTCCCCTACCCTTTCTCCATTGCTCTGCCAATTCTCTCTTCTGGTGCTTATTCATTCAATCCCTTTTGAAAGCCATGATTGAATCTGCCCTCACCACGTTCTCAGCGCATTCTAGATTCTAACCCCACACTGCGTAAAAAAGATTTTCATGTTGCCTTTGGGTTCTTTGCCTATCACCTTATCTGTCGTTTGGTTCTTGAATCTTCCACCATTGGGAACAATTTCTCTGTCTAGAGACCTCATAATTTTGAGCACCTCTATCAAATCTCCTCTCAACCTTCTCTTCTCTGAAGATGACCTCCAGCTTCACCAATCTACCCAAGTAACTGAAGTCTCTCATGATGGAACCATTCTCTTAAATCTTTTCTGCACCCTTCCTAAAACCTTCATATCCTTCCTGAAGTGTGGTGTCCAGAATTAAGCCAAATACTCCCATTGAGGTCAAAAGAGTTTTTCATAGAGGTTCACCATAACTTATTTGTTTTTGTACCCTTATGCTTCTATACTTAAAGCCCAGGAGTCCATCTACCTCTTTAAATCACTTTCTCAACTCGACCTGCCTTCTTCAATTTTGTGTGCATATAGCCCCAGGTTTCTCTGTTCCTGCACCCAGTTTAGAATTGCACCCTTTATTGTATATTGCCCCCTCCTCATTCTTCCTACCGAATTGCATCACTTCACACTTCTCTGCATTAAATTTCATCTGCTACATGCCTGCCCTTTCCACCAGCGCATCCATGTCCTCTTGAAGTCTATCACCAACCTCCTCAATTTACAATACTTCCAAGTTTTGTGTCACCTGCAAGTTTTGAAATTGGCCTCAGACACCCAAGTCATTAGCGTAGAACAAGAAAAGCAGTGGTCCTAGTACCGAATGCTGGGGAACCTCACGATTTTTTCCTTCAGTTCAAAAATAACTGTTCACCTCTCATTTCCTGTTAGTCAACTAACTTAGTATTCACAATGGCGCTGTCCCTTTTATTCCATAGGCTTTAACTTTGCTGACAAACCTATTGTGTGGCATTTTATCAAAGGCCTTTCAAATGAAATGTCCTTTTTCAATTTTGAATTATGTTGCAAATAGGAAGTTTGCAATTGCACCTGAAGCACTCCTAATGGTTTAGGGAGGAACCGTAAATCTTCCTTTAAAGTAAACTCAAAGTTCATTTTCCCCCACTTCCCTCAAAAGGTACAAAGGTACTACATTCATGTTCTTTCAAACAGGAATAATTGGATAGCCAATTAATAGTGGGAACTATTGCTTGATTTGTGCCTCCGTTGGAAAGAAAGTAACTATACTGCCCCAACTATTTAATCAGTGCCCAGTGAATCAAACGAGCTCCTGTGAAACGGCTCCAGTCTTCGGGCTGAGTGCAGACGTCTTTATCTCCTTTGTCTTTCAAATGCAGTACTGAAATATGGTATCTTCACATTTCAAACAGCTACCTCCAGAAGCACATCCTGGGAGGAGAGTACATCAAAAACATGTGGCCCAGTCAACCAAAGATGCATGAGTAGTAAAGAGGAACTGGAGGTTTGAGCTGAACATCCTTTTTTTGCCCTTGTATCCAAGTCCACACTTGGTGCTCCTTCAAGTTATCCACATACTTCACTACCTCTTCTGGCCTCAAATCGAACTCCCACAACTACTCCACTGCATAAGTTGCTTCCAAGAAGCCCTGTGTTCCCCTTGTAATAACATCAACTCTCTATAAGTCTCGAGTGCATACAAGAATAAATATAATTGCCATACCAAAGAAGCCTCTTCCAACACTGCTGAACAGGATACAAGAAGTTGTTTGATTCTCAGCTCTAGTCCGCCTCTCAAAGTTTTAGTTGATTTGGCCAATTGCTTTGTTTTAATGGTGCTCTCTTCCCAAGGGGCAACAACTTGCATTTACATAACACCTTTAACAGTGGGAAAAAAAGTTCCAAGGGACTTCAATAAAGCATAATCAGATGTAAAAAAGCAAAGCCAAACAGGAATATTATGTGACAAATTGCTTTGTCAAAGAGGTTGCTCTTAAAAAGGAAAGAGAGGTGGTGAGGCAGAGGCATCTAGGAAGGGAATTGTAGAGCTTAGGGCCTATAACAGCTGAAGGCACAGTAAAGGAAATGTCGGATGAACAAGAAGGCAGAATTGGGAGTTGTGAGCTGCAGGTGCCAGAAGGCTGCAGAGGCAGAGACTAAGTCATGGAGGGTTATAAACACAAAGAAGTAAATTTTAAAACTGAGTTGTTGGTATACCGGAAGCCAATGCAGGACAATGATCACACAGGTGATGGGTGAACAGGACTTGGTGTAGGCTAGGATACAGCAGAAGAGCTTTGGATAGGCTTACGTTTATGGAGAGTGGAAAATGCAAGGCCAGCTGGGACAGTATTGCCATACTTGAGTCTGGAGATAAAAAACATGGAGGGAGGGTTTCAGGGAGGTGGGGGAAAGACAAGAGATATTAACAAGGTGGAAGCCTAGAGGGCATATTGGTCAGCAGCTCAGCTTCATAATAGGGTGCTGAGGTTCCGCCTGATACACTGGAGGAACAGCACCTTATTTTCCAATTAGGCACTCTTACAGCCTTCCGGACTTGACATTGAATTCAACAACTTCAGACCATGAATTCTCTCCTCCATCCCCAACCCCCCTTTTCTCCATATTCATTTTTATTTATTACATTTTCATTAATTTTTTTCATTATTATTTTTGAAACTTATTTCCATTTCATTCATTGTTTTATCCCCAGCTTTTAGTCTATTTTCAATCTTTCTTCCCCCACCCCACCCCCACTAGGGCCATCTGTTACTTTCCACAGTGCTTAGGCTGGTCCGGCCATTATCACATTTTGCTTTCTTAATGTCACCATTAGCACCTCCTTTTGTTTATGACATCTTTTGCCATCTCTCCTTTGCCTCCACCTATCACTGGCCTTCCATCCAGCTTCACCAGTTCCACCCCACTTAATCAGTATATATTTCACCACATCTCTACCTCCCTATAGATCTGAAGAGTCATATGGACTCAAAACGTTCTCTGTCTCTCTCTCTCTCCACAGATGCTGTCAGACCTGCTGAGTTTTGTTTTCCTTTTAGATTTCCAGCATCCGCAGTATTTTGCCTTTATTAAAATAGAAAGTCTGATACTTTTGTCTCATAACCTATGTCTTCCTGCTTTTAAACTCCCATAACCTACATTGATTCTCAAATACATCACCTCCTCTTCCTCCCCTTTAATACCAAGCGATGAAGTCAAGAATTTTGGAAGTTTCCCACTAATCTGATCCCAGTGGGCCTTGGGCCTTCGACGTATGCACCAGCCAGGAAATGGTTGTGCACACAGTCTGAGTTTGTTTTAATGCTCTTCCACTAGGAACCAACCCTGAGCTCCTGCGCAGAAGCAAAGGAGTGAAATGGCACAAAACCCCAGGTCAGGTGACCTGAACCAGAGCACCAATACCGCAGAAGGTGCCCCAAAGAACAGGACATGGGGAACGGGACAGGGAGAGATCCTAGGCAGGGTCAAAGACAGGGATCAGAGAGAGGTCCCAAAAGTAAAGTTAAAAGAAAGGAGCAGAGCAGTAGGCTTCAAGTTAAAGAAACAGCTGTGAAGAGCAGACTTGTGGCAAAGCGGGCTTGAGAGGGGCCCTGAAGACCTGAGGAGGCAGCCGAAGGTTGATGGCTTCTTGCTGCAGGCCTTTTGGAGCAGCGGTGTCCTGCTTTGCACGGGCGAAGATCTGAAAGCACGCTTGGAAGATAAAACATGAGTGTGCTCGGAGAGGTAGGGAAAGGAATCTCAGAAGGCAAGTGTGAAACCCTGCAGGTGGATCCTTGTTGAAGCTGTTTGAGCAGGAACAATGTTTGGAGAGAATTTCAAGGCAAGTACTTCAAATGTGGGAATTGGAAACATTGCGAGAAAGGCAAGGTTTCAGTGAGAATGGTTGGCTCAGAAGCATCTGGGTGGCTTGTTGAGGAATCCATAGATATTGCTTTGGTCACATGTCATTTATTTTGAAGTGTGGTGTGCCCGACCACAGTTTGCCTGTTAATTCACCTGTACCTCATACTTACCCTGAATGTTAGAGTACAAGGTAATGATTGTAAATTGTTTATCTGTCTGAATGTGTATGTCTGTAGAGCTTTTGCTGGGGTAAAGAACAGTGTGATTTGAATCATTTTCTTGTATTGGTTTTGAAATCTTTCAAACATTTTTGTCTGGTGTAATATAGTTCATTTCTCATTTAATAAATGCTTTACTCCGTTAAAAGATCAGTAGACTCCCGCGAGTTTGTTCAGTAACTTTCCTCCACGGTTCATTAAAAAAAGCAAAGTTAGGATCTATCAAGCCAAGCTTCAGTCTGGGATTTGACCTGACCAGTATTTAAATCAGCTGGGATTGTAACAATTTGCAAAACATAAACACATAAAATAGGAGTAGGCCATTGGACTTCTCGAGCTTGCTCCACCTTGCAACAAGACCAGCCATGATCTTGTTGGTGTTCTGAATTCCACACTCCCATCTACCTCCGATAACCTTTAATTCCCTCACCCAACAAGAATCCATGTACCTCTGCCTTAAAAATATTCAATCACCCTGCCTCCACTGCCTTCTGAGGCAGAGAGTTCCAAAGTTGCACAATCCTCTGACAGAAAAAAAATTCTCATCTCTGACCTAAAAGGGTAACCTTTAATTTTAAAGTGTCCCCTAGTTATGGACTCACCCACAAGAGGAAACATCCTTTCCACGTCTACCTTATCAATACCATTCAGGATCTGATATACTTCAATCAAGTCACCGCTCACTCTTCTAAATTCCAGTGGAAACAAGCCCAGTCCTGTCCAACCTCTCATAAGATAACCCGTTCATTCCAGGTTTCAATCTAGTAAACCTCCTTTGAACCACCTCCAACGTCCTTCCTTAAATAAGGTGGCCAAAATTGCACACAATATTAGAGATGTGGTCTCACCAATGCCCTGTATAACTGAAGCATAACACCTTACTTTCATGTTCAAATCCTCTCGTGATAAAGGGTAACATTCCATTAGCCTTCTATATTACTTGCTGTACCTGCATGCTAACTTTTTGTAACTCATGCACCAGAACACCTAGACCCTTCTGCAACCGTTTTCCATTTACGTTAAAATGTTTTTTTTTTTAACTCTTCCTGCAAAGGTGAAGAACTTCACATTTTCCTACAATATACTCCTTCTGCCAGATTTTTTGCCCACTCAACCTATCTATATCCGTCTGCAACCTCATATCCTCTTCACAACCTACTTCCCTACCTATCTTTGTGCCGTGAGCAAATTTAGCTACTATGTTTTCACCCTCTCATCTGATTTGATATAAATTATAAAAAGTTGAGGCCCCAGCAGAGACTCCTGCGGGAATCCACTCGTCACATCCGACCAATCAGAAAACGATCCATTAATGTATACTGTTTCCTGTCAGCCATCCAGCTAATCTTCTATCCATGCTAATATGTTATCTCCCTACACTATGAACTTTAATTTTCCACAATAACGTTTGGTGTGGCACCTTATCAAATGCCTTCTGGAAATTCAAGTATAGTATGTCTACAGGCTCCCCTTTATCCACATGCTACTCCTTCAAAGAACCCCAATAAATTGGTTAAACATGATTTCTTTTTCACAAAGCTATGTTGACTCTTCCCAATTACCTTGAGATTCTAAGTACCCAGCTATAACCTCCTTAAAGATCAAATTTAATATCTTACCCACAAGAGATGTCAGGCTAATTGGCCTATCGTTTCCTGTTTTCTGCCTCCTTGAATAGAGGAGTTACATTTGCTACTTTCTAGTCTGATGGGACCATTCCAGAATCTAGTGAACTTTGGAAAATTTACAACACATATTACCTCACTCATCACCAGTGCCCCACAAACCAGAACCCACTTCTCCCACACCAGTCATTGAGCCACGCATTCCTTTCTCTAATCTTATTTGCCCAATGCCAATTTGTACATGATTTAGGTAATAATCCAGAGATTGTTACCTTTGAGGTTCTGCTTAATTTGATACCTAACTTCTCAAATGGCTTTGCAGAATGTCCTTTCCTGGCCTGCCTATGTCGTTGGTACCTACATGGACCACGATGATTGGACCCCCCCCCTCTCACTGCAAATTCCTCTCCAGCCCTGGGCAGAGGCCCCAAACCCTGGCACTGGGCAGGCAACCCAGCCTTCTGGACTCTCGCTCTTTGCTGCAAAGAACAGTGGCAATCCCTCTCACTGTACTGTCCCCTACTATCACTACATTCCTGTTCGCTCCACCCACTTGAATGGCTTCCTGTATTATGGTGCCATGGCCAGCCTGCTCATCCACCTTTCAGATCTCTCTCATCCACACAGGTTGTGAGCACCTCAAACCCGTTTGACAACCGCAAAATCTGAGGCTCCTTCACTGCTGTCCATTCAGACCCATTACCTGCCTCACTCACGGTCACATCCTCCTGTCCATCACTGATGGCCGAAACAGGCAACCCTATTCTAAGGGGCGTGACCATCTTCTGGAACTAAGCATCCAGATATTTCTCCACCTCCCTTATGTTGCAGTGTCTGCAGTTCGACTTCCAGATCAATAATCCTGATCCAGAATTCTTCTAGCTGCTTACGTTTTCTGCAGATGTGTTTACCATGGATCACCTTGGCATCCAAAAGCTTGCACATTCCACAGCTGTAACAATGGCAGATCAGGTGTTACGTTAATTTAAATACTCACTCAATTAACAGAACTCCTATATATACCACACCTCTTGCCCCATGCACCGAATTCCCACGTGAACCTAATTCACTACTCAGTCTCTGTCTCATTCCAGAGTTGTCGCCTTGTCTCCTCATGTACCCCTTACTGATTTTAAGAAAGCATTTGACAAAGTACAACATAAAAGGCTGGTTATTGAGGCTCATGGAGTAAGTAGGATCAGTGTCAACTTGACTTAAGGCAGAAAACAAGTCATGGTAAAATGGTTGCTGCTTTCCAGACAGGAGGATGGTAAACAGTGGTGCTCCCCAAGGGTCAATGCTAGGCCCACTGCTTTTTTTTTTGATATGCATAAATGACTTGGATATTGGAATACAGAGTAGCATTTCAAAATTTCCCAATGATATCAAAGGTATCACAAACAGTGTACTGTTGCAGTCAATTGGTATCATCCTCATAGATTAGTAAAATGGGAGACAAGCGACTCCCAGTTAACTGCAAAACATTAGTTGCCAGTAGCTAGCACTGGTAGCTATAGCCTCAAGAATTTAAAAGACTGAAAAATGGACAAACTCCTGACCTGTTTCTGCTCCCCCCCACCACCACGACCACGAACTTATTTCTTCCTATCGCGACCCTATTTTTTTTCTCCCCTTCAGCGGGAGAAAGAGACTGGACATTGGAGAATTTTCCAACGCCTTACAGCACTTCAACAGTTTACAGGCCCCAACTGTCATCTTATACAATAAAAGCAAAATACTGTGGATACTGGGAAAGCTAAAATAAAACCAAAATTCTGGAATAACTCTCCACTGAAGCTGCCTGACCTGAATTAACATTTAGAGTCCGTATGACTCTTCAGAGCACAATTGTCTCCTCTTCACCATAGACGTCCAATCTCTCTACACCTCCATCCCTCGTAAGCCAGTCTGAAAGATCACTATTTCTTCCTCGAATGGAGGCCCAACCAGTCCCCATCCATCACCACCCTCGTCTACCTGACTAAGATTGTCCTCACATTGAACAACTTAACCTTCAGCTCCACTCACTGCCATTACCACACCCTTTGGATTTTGCACCACGAAACCTTGTGTCTGTGTTTTTTTTTTTAAATTTGTCCATGGAATGTGGGCATTGATGGCTAGGCCAGCATTTATTGCCCATCCCTAATTGTCCTCAAGGTGCTGATGAGCTGCCTTCTTGAACCGCTTTGGTCCATGTAATGTAGGTACACCCATAGTGTTGTCAGGAAGGGAGTTCCAGGGTTTTGACCCAGCAGTGAAGGAACAGTGATATATATCCAAGTGAGGATGGTGAGAGGCTTAGAGGGTATCTTCCAGGCAGTGGTGTTCCCATTTGTCTGCTGCCCTTGTCCTTCTAGGTGGTAGTGGTCGTGAGTTTGGAAGGAGTTGAGTTCCTGCACATCTTGTAGATGGTACACACTGCTGCCATTGTGCATTGGTGGTGGAGGGGCTAAATGTTTGTGGATGGGGGTGCCAATCAAGCCGGCTGCTTTATCCTGGATAGTGTCAAGCTTCTTGAGTGTTGTTGGAGCTGTACTCATTCAGGAAAGTGGAGGGAAGTCCATCACACTCTTGCCTTATGCCTTGTAGATGGTGGATAGGCTTTGGGGAGTCAGGAGGAATGTTATTCACCACAGGATTCCTAGCCTCTGACCTGCTCATGTAGCCACAGCATTTATATGGTCAGGCCAGTTTGTAATCAATGGTAATCCCCAAGATGTTGATCGTGAGGGATTCAGCAATGGTAATGTCATTGAACGTCAAGGGGCAATGGTTAGATTCTCTCTTGTTGGAGATGGTCATTGCCTGGCACTTATATGGTGCGAAGGTTACTTGCTACTTGTCAGCCCAAGCCTGGATATTGTCCAGGTCTTGCTGCATTTGGACATGAACTGCTTCGGGATCTGAGGAGTCACGAATGAAGAACATGTTTGCACATCACCACTTCTGACCTTATGTTGGAAGGTAAGTCATGGATGAAGCAGCTAAGATGGTCCAGCCTAGAGCACTACCCTGAGTAACTCCTGCAGTGATGTCCTGGAACTGAGATGATTGACCTCCAACAACTACAACATAGAAAATATGATAATGGCTGATCAAGAGCCATCTTCCTTTGTGCTAGGTATGACTCCAAACAGTGGAGAGATTCTCCCCCCCACCCCCCAATTCCCATTGACCCGAATTTTGGTGGGGCTCCTTGATGCGACTCAGTCAAATGCTGTCAAGGGCAGTCACTCTCACCGCACCTCTGAGTTCAACTCTTTTGTCCATGTTTGAACCAAGGCTATAATGAGATCAGGAGCTGATTGGCCTTGGCAGAATCCAAACTGAGCACCAGCGAGGAGGTTATTGTTAAGCAAGTGCTGCTTGATAGCACCATTTAAGACCCTTTCCATCACGTTACTGATGGGGAGTAGACTGATTGGGTGATAATTGGCCGGGTTGGATTTGTCCTGTTGTGAGTGCACAGGGCATACCTAGGCAATTTTCCTCAATGCCGGGTAGATGCCATTGTTGCAGCTGTATCGGATCGGGTTGGATAGGGGCACAGCAAGTTCAAGAGCACAAGTCTTCAGAATATTGCCGGAATATATCCAGTGTCTTCAACCGTTTCTTGACATCACACGGAGTGAATCAAATTGGCATCTGTGATACTGGGGGCATCCGAAGGAGACCAAGATGGATCAAACACTCGACACTTCTGGCTGATGATTGTTGTGAATGCTTCAGCCTTATCTTTTTCACTGATGTGCTGGATTACCCCATCATTGAGGATGAGGATACTTGTGGAGCCTCCTTTTCTCGCAAGTGATTAATTGTCCACCATCATTCACAACTGGATGTGGCAGAACTTGGATCTGATCCGCTGGTTGTGGAATCACTTAGCTCCAACTATCATTTTCTGCTTAGGACTACTTGCATACCAAACAGCATATGTTGTAACTTCACCAGGTTAACACCACATTTTTAGGTATGTCTGGTGCTGTTCCTGGCATGCTCTGCTGCATTCTTCATTGAACCAGGGTTGATCCCCTGGCTTGGTGGTAATGGTAGAGTGGGGATTATGCCAGGCCATGAGGTTACAGATTGTGTTCGAGTACAATTCTGCTGTTGCTGATGGTCCACAGCGCCTCCTGGTTACCCAGTCTCAAGTTGCTAGGTCTGTTCAAAATTTATTCTATTTAGCATGGTGGAAGTGCCAAATAACACGATGGAGGGTATCCTCAATGTGAAGACAGGCTTTGTCTCCACAAAGACTAAGCAGTGGCCACTCCTACCAAACGGTCATGGACAGATACATCTGCAATAGGTAGATTGGTAAGGACAAGGTCAAGTATGTTTTTCCCTCGATTGTTCCTTCACAACCTGTTGCAGGCCCGTTCTAGCAACTACATCCTATAAGACTCGGCCAGCTCAACCTGTAGTGATGCTACCAAGCCACTCTTGGTGATGGGACATTGAAGTTCCCACCCAGAGTACATTCTGCACCTTACCACCCTCTGTGCTTCCTCCAAGTGGTCTTCAACATGGAGGAGTACTGATTCATACAAAACATACAAAATAGGAGCGGAAGTAGACCATTTGGCCCCTCAAGCCTGCTCTGCCAGTCAGTAAGATCATGGCTGATCTGTTTGTATTTTGAGTTCCACATTCCCATCAACCCTAGATAACCTTTGATTCCTTTGCCTAACAAGAATCTACCTACACTGGAAAAACTCAGGTCTCGCAGCATGTGTGGAGAGAGAAACAGAGTTAACATTTCAAGTCCGTATGACCATTCTCTAGAGCTGAAAAGAAGAGGAAAAGTTTCTTGTTAAGGCATTGGATGAGATGAAGAATAAAATAAAACTGGGGACAAAGACAGCTTTGAGATAGGATGAGTCTGTATTGCTGGAGAGAGGTGTCAAGCGTGTTAATATGGCAGCGCATGGCACAGAGTATGGATCTCAGGATGCGGCAAGAACAGCAGTCTGAGGAACACTATGCCCCAGAAATACCTGTAATCCTGGGAGGATTCAAAACATGAGGGATGGAACTTCAGTTGGAATCCATGTGGGGTAAGTCGGAAAGGGAGACAGTTGCTGAGGAAGGAAATATGGCTGTGAAAGCAAGTTTTCGTAAGCACTTTGTCAAACATCAGGAGGGAAATGGAAAGCAATGAAGGTGAGCAGGGCAAAAAAAACAAACAGAAATCGGAGAAAAGAGCATTCAAGGTAGGTATTCCTGGAAGAGAAGTGACAGTGAATTGAACACCAAGATATTTGCAAAATACTGTGGATGTTGGAAATCTGCAGACTCGAAACATTAACTCTTTCTCTCTCCACAGATGCTGCTAGATCTGAGTTTTTCCAGCATTTTCTGTTTCAGATTTCCAGCATCCGCAGTATTTTGCTTTTATCTTATATAAGAATCTATCTACCTCTGCCTTAAAAATATTTAGTGACCCTGCCTCCTCTGGCAAAGTGTTCCAAAGTCGCACACCCCTCAAAAAAAATTCTCCTCATCTCTGTCCTATAAGGGTGTAAACAGTGCGCCTTAGTTGTGGACTCACCTACAAGAGAAAATATCCTTTCCACGTCCACCTTGTCAAGGCCATTCAGGATCTTATATCAAGTCACCCCTCACTCTTCTAAACTCCAGTGGAAACAAGCCCAGCCTGTCCAACCTATCCTCATAGGACAACCCACAGATATTCCAGATATCAATCTAGTAAATCCCCTCTGAACTGCCTCCAACACCTCACCCGATAGAGGAGGGGAATATATGGTAATCAGGAGGTTTCCTTGTCCTGATGCCATGAGACTTCATGTGGTCTGCAGTTGTTGGCGACTCCCAGGGAACTCCCTCCCGAATGTATACCACTGTGCCACCACCTTTGCTGGGTCTGTTCTACCAGCGAGAGGCCACGTACCCAAAGATGGTGATGGCGGCTTTTGTATAGTATGATTCCGTGAGCATGGCTATGTCAGGCTGCTGTTGGATTAGTCTGTGAGACAGCTCCCCCAATTTTGGCACAAACCCCCAGATGTTCGCAAGGAGGACTTTGCAGGGTCGACAGGGCTGAGTTTGTCATTATCGTTTCTGGTGCCTAGGTCGATACAGGGTGGTCCATCCGGATTGTCATGCAATCTCTCTTGCCCTCTACCCCATCACAGATCTTCCCTTTAGCTCTTCCACTGCCTTTCTATCTTTCCTCAGTGTGACCTCAATATTTTCAGAACTTTCTACTTTTATTTCAGATTTCCAGCATCGGCAGTGTTTTGCTTTTGTACGCTTAACTTCTTCATTCTTACCTCTGTTCACTTGATCTACAGATCAAAGAGAGTAACAGCCACCTCCTGAAATATAATCACTGCCTTACAAAAGTAGTGTTCTCAGATTTGCAACTAGATAAAGACATGCAGGTAGAGGTCATTCAGATCAAAAACAGCAGAGATACTCAACTCTGCTAAAAGTCACCATTTGAAAAGTACTGTTGTACCATAGATCAGTAAGACATGACCCATGACCATGTTTCCCCAAACTTAGCGAAACTTGAGGAAACACAATAGAATGCAGGTACTCCCTGGAATAGAAGGTAGCCAGTTTCTCCCCTCCCATTTAGGACAGAAGGAAGAAAGAGCTTTAAAAACAGCATTACAACTCTAGAAGCATTCTAATTGCCATGTGACTGGTAATGGAATTTATTTTTTAATTATTTCATGGGGCGGGGGAGTCACTGACAAGGCCAGCATTTGTTGCCAATCGTTTACTGCCCTCGAGAAGGTGGTAATGAGCCACCTTCTGGAAACGCTGCCATTCATGTGGTGCAGAGGGACCCACAGTGTGGTTAGGGAGGAAGTTCCAGGATTCTAATCCAGCAACAATGTAGAAATGGCAATATAGATCCAAGTCATGATGGTTTGTGGTTTGGAGCAGAACTTGCAGGTGGTGCTGTTCCCATGCATCTGCTGCCCATCCTTCTAGGTGGTAGAGGTCGCAGGTGCTGTCAAAGGAGGCTTGGCGAGTTGCTTATAAATTATGCACACTGCTGCTACTGTGTGTCAGTGGTAGAGGGAGTGACTGTTTAAGTTGGTGGATAAGGTGCCGATCAAGTAGGCTGCTGGAGGTCAATGGTAAACCCCCCAGGATATTGATAGTGGGGGACTGAGCAATGGAATGCCATTGAATATCAGAGGGAAGATGGCTGGATTCTCTCTTGTTGAAAATGGTAATTGCCTGGCACTAGTGTGACATGAATATTACTTGCCACTTATCAGGCATAGTCAGCATGTTGTCCAGGTCTTGCTGTATGTAGACACTGACTGGTTCAATATAAGAAGAGTCACGTAAGGTTGCAAATGCAGCTGAATACCGCCCAACCATCAGCAAACATCCTCAAATCTGACCTTACGATTGAGTGAAGCTCATTGATTAAGCATCTGAAGATGGTTTGGCATAGGTACTACCATGAGGAACTCCAACAACAATGTCCTGGGACAGAGATGATTGGCCTCCAACAACCACAACCATTTTCCTTTGTGCTAGGTACGACTCCAACCAATTGATAATTTCCATCACCGCCACCCCCTCTCCACTGTTTCCCACTCTCCCTGCCCCCTCGTCTCTCCACCCCGCCCCACTACCGATTCGCATCGATTTCAGTTTTGCAAGAGCTCTTTGATGCCACACACTGTCACCAGGTTCGGCTCTTTTGTCTATATTTTGACTAAGGCTGTAATGAGGTTAGGAGCCAAATGGTCCCAGCAGGACCCAAACTGAGCATTGTCGAACAGGTTATTGTTGTGTAAGTGCTGCTTAATAGCATTGTCAAGCATAGCTTCCATCATTTTACTAATGATTGAGAATAGATTGGAGCAGTAATTGGCCTGATTGGATTGTTCCTGCTTTTTGTGACGAAACATGGCCAATTTTCCACATTGCCAGGTAGATGCCAGTGTTGTCGTATACTGAAACAGCTTGACTAGTTCTGGAACACAAGTTTTCTGTACTGCAGCCGGGATGTTGTCAGGGCCCATAGCATTGTATATTTTGTTATTGCCAATTAAGGAATTCCATTCTTGAAGTCGGGGATAAATTGTTAGCAAGAATTACAAGCTGGTCAAATGTCAATATTTTGTATCCAGTGCCCACTATTCTGTATTTGTTCTTGCAAAAGAACAGCCACCAATATATTTTAAGAGAAGCAGAGATCCTAAATCTTTTTGGTGTTCTTTAAAACGTAGCAATACAAATTAAAAGGGAGAAGATTAACAAAAAGAGCCATACTCAACAAATCAAAACGTTTATCAACAGCTGGCTGATTAGGCTGGAAACGTTTACAATCAGGCCTTCCATTAGTTTGAAGCTTCAATAGCACCAAAACAAAATGAGCATCAAATTCAGTCCAGGCAAGGGTCCAGATGAGTCATTTGGCAATGACACAAATTGCTCTCGGAGTGCCTACTGAGCTGTCACACTCAATGAGTTGTTCCAACCATAGCTCAAGGTTGGAGGGCAAGATTATGTTGATACTGTGTTCAAAGAAACAAGAAAAAAAGAGAACACAATGTCACAGTGCAACTGCAATGGGAAGAGAGAGGAAGAAAAACTAGCTCCAGTCAGTTGAAATATCAACTGTGGTTGACAATCACTTCCTTCCACACTCCCTCTGCAGACGCTACAGCCAAAGTAATCTCTGCCCTGTTTTTAAAAAAGACTAAAATACAGTTATTCATTCATGACTATAGTCACTGATAAATTTTGAAAACTCTCGTGCAAGGATAAATTTAGATGGACAAATGTCCTCCTATAGTTTTGTAAAAAAAAGGCAAATATAGCATCCTGTTGGTCACCCTTATACAATTGTTAATATTTATCAAGTACAGGACTGCATCCGTGGAAATATAACAGATTTGCACAGTAGCTAATAAAACGTGGCATCCATTAAAGAAAAATCTACGCAATAAGCTGAAGGAAACAAGGTCAAAAGTTCATGAATTCCATGTTTCTACATAAAAATAAACTGCAGGACAACATTAGATAGACTCCTTAACTCTAATTCCAATGGAGAATATGTTAATGACTCCACAAAACTGAACAAATAGTTATTTTTGTGCCAAACGTTATATTTCATCCAGTTTACCATTCCGATTTTCTTCCTACTTCCACAGATGCAGACTGTCCTCATCCAATACAGGCAGACTCAAAATCCTTTCCTACCATAAAACAACAAATCTAACTGTACCACCTTCACCACAGCTGACCTCAGATAAATCAGCACAATTGAAAAATCGAAGCAAACAGCCCATTTTTGTCATTTTTTTCTTCATTTTGAGCTCAGGGTGTAGTGGCTGTGCCATCAAAATTAACTGTTAACGCCTAGCTGGGCATAGCGAGGGTGATGTGCTTGGTTTTTGAACTGCTAGATGAATCAGTGTGGGACTGAATTCAAACCAGGCTGGAATAGGAAGAGGCAATTAACTTTTAGTGAATGAAGCAGTTGAGGTTAACAAAATTCCAACAGCTTTTGTGATCATCTCTTCAGGTACAAAGCTTAAGATTCATACTCCAGTCTACATTTTCTCCTCCCTGCATTAAAAGCAATTTCATCTAGATGCTTTGCAGCTCTACTCAATCTTTTTAGAGTTCTTAAAACCACTGAATTCTTTATCTTCCTCAGTAATTTATTCTTATAACCTGAAAATCTCAAAAATCACAAAGTTCTTTTTCAATTCTAATGATATCGACGACCAAAGACCTTAACTTCAAAACAAAAATACAGTATTAAGCAGGCAATTCAAATGTGAGGACATCTCTTCCTAGCACAAAGACATGTAGTGCCAATGGCACTCATAATTCATATAAGTACTGCATGAATTAAATTATAGCTGCTGCCACTTATAAGCT